>NC_139230.1:169104869-170316444 GCF_977018435.1 Lepisma saccharinum | reverse complement strand
GATATAGTCATAAGCCACACTTTCCCGCTACGTAGGCTGTCCATGCACCGTTAGAAAACATGGATTTTGGAGACAATAATGAAGGAAGTGACGAGTCACATCTTTTTGATAGTAATAGTGGAAATTTCTGGCACCCGTCAGCTAGCAGTTCAGTGTGGAACTCATCCTTCTGTACGTGTAATTATGAAATAGAGTTGTGGTTATGTTCGGTGTGGCTTGTGACTATCCGTTGAAAGTTTATATGCTGCATAAAACATTGATTACTACAATCCTCTGATCACATTAACTAAATATAAAGTATATTTTCTTTCAAGCTAGTAAATATCTATGTCAAACGTGATTAATTAAGGCAGACGTCCCATTAACTTGAGCCGACCAGCTGAAGCATTGCCACAAAAATCCACACTTTCAAGGAAAAGGCAGCTGAATCGCCCACGATAGAGAGAAAGCAAAATGGAGACGTAATAGCGGATGCCAATAAGTACCCGATAAAACAGAGAGTACGGGACATGCTGTTAGTTTAAGACATTCCTTCGCTTGTTCCAAGAAACGTACGACAGAATGCTGAGAGAGTATGTAATATCTGTATTCATCTTGAGACCTGGGTGATTTTAATGAACAGAATGCTAAGCTTATGGCTGCCTGGAAATGATGCCAAAGAAAAGCAAGTGTCACAGAAAGATGGAGAACAATCAACAAGATCAGTAAACTTTTCGTATTATCTACAAGTTCATGACCTTAAACTTTTCAATCCGTAAAGAGGTTATTTTGACTGTCCCTGATTTGCAGAACTATGCGCAAGAGATAAATTTTCAACACCCAATGAAGGAAACTTTAACAATACCAAAACAGGAAGAGAGGGATATACTTGTTAATCATGGACATAAATTCCCCGAAAAAGCTGTACATGATTTATTAATGCCATCTCAAAATACACGTGTAATTCAGAACTGTCCCCAGAGAAAATACCTGAAAAAAGAGCAAGGAATTACATTGAAAAGCTGACTTTGGGCTAAAGTGAATCATGGATTTAACCACTTCGCCAAAGGAAAATCCACACCATAGCAATAGATATGCAGAACGCATTTCCAAATCCAAAATCAAGTGCTCCTTCTGCATTTTACGAAAGAACACTTTGGACATACAACTACGGCATACATGACTGTGGATTGACTGTCGTAGAACTGCCTTGAAAGAAGTTTGCAACAAGCTAGTTCCATGTGTAATGTTTGTAAGTTACTTGTATATATCGTGCATCATTCTGCACATGATACATAAACTACTTGTAAAGAATGCATGGTACCAACGTGCTCATCTTTCGAGAAAATTAATGTAGCCCTTACTGTACCTCCCTATCATATCGCACAGCTTTTCTGTAGAATATAGTCATAAGCCAAATTCGAGGTTTTCTCCAAGTTATTAGGTTAGAAACTACAGGAAGACATGGGCATTCAGGTTTACTGATTTTATGCATCATTAATAACATATTAAGGTTTACATTCACCTCAATTTCGTGTCCATAAATTACGATGCTGATTTAGCATTAAAATCACCCAGGTCTCAAGATGAATGCAGATATTACATACTCTCTCAGCATTTTGTCGTACATTTCTTGGAACAAGCGAAGGAATGTCTTAAACTAACAGCATGTCCCGTACTCTTTGTTTTATCGGGTACTTATTGGCATCCGCTATTACGTCTCCATTTTGCTTTCTCTCTGTTCTATCGTGGGCGATTCAGCTGCCTTTTCCTTGAAAGTGTGGATTTTTGTGGCAATGCTTCAACTGGTCGGCTCAAGTTAATGGGACGTCTGCCTTAATTAATCACGTTTGACATAGATATTTACTAGCTTGAAAGAAAATATACTTTATATTTAGTTAATGTGATCAGAGGATTGTAGTAATCAATGTTTTATGCAGCATATAAACTTTCAACGGATAGTCACAAGCCACAGCGAACATAACCACAACTCTATTTCATAATTACACGTACAGAAGGATGAGTTCCACACTGAACTGCTAGCTGACGGGTGCCAGAAATTTCCACTATTACTATCAAAAAGATGTGACTCGTCACTTCCTTCATTATTGTCTCCAAAATCCATGTTTTCTAACGGTGCGTGTACAGCCTACGTAGCGGGAAAGTGTGGTTTATGACTATATCACTACACAGATGACCACCTGGTTGGAGAGCCAAAAACTTCAGTGATGTACATATTATACTGCCATTCGATAAGAAATGTGACAATGTCTCGCACTTTTTGGACAGTGGGTTGCTTATTGTGCATGATGGTATGTTCAACAACAACAACATAAAAATCAAACATGTGGCTTAAGAATATCATCCACTGACTCCTTCATGTGTTAAACATGGTGAATAATATGTAATAGGTTAGTTGCAAACCACAACGAAATTATAAATGTCTGTATTTGATAAACACATCAGTTAATTAAAGTTTTTGTATAAATTGAAATACATCACATATTATATTAAAATGCCCTACAGCATTATTGAAATACATATATAGTGAAAAGTGATAAATCATAATTCTCATGCTATATGCATTGTATATTACTTTTTTTGTTCAATTTTTTTGAAGTTAAAACAATTGTTTTATTTGACTTGTGTACTCCTGGTGTTTCTGAATCGTATTGATTCTGATCAAAATGTTACAATTAAAACTATAGTCTGTGTGTAGATGTATCTTGTTATTTGTTCCTATGAAAATATGATTAGCGTGTACATAAATATGTTGGTGTGTGTAAGTATGTTTATATGTAATATATGTTTCTGTGTAACAAAATTATGATTTATCAACCTCATAACACGAATAACGTGTGTATTCGATTATTTTAAAAATTGATCAAAGATTCTATCATAAAATGCATCAATGTACTTTTAAATTCGAGAGTTACTACGGATATGTGGAAGCAACCACTTTCAATTATATTTTACAAGTTATAAAATATTTCCATGTTAAAATATCGCTTCTACGGGCTCTCGTCGTGCTTTTCAAATAAATATAATTACCACAAGGGACAAAGTGTTTTACTTTTTGTTAGTTATGCATAGATTATATAAGAAGTATTTTTATGATGAGAAACCTATTTATTTGTGACAGTACACACACACATTGTGTACAAATTTGTTGTCCAAAATGTTTCAAGAAAATGCAATTCAAATGTCTTGATTGATGGATTGATTGACTTAGCGTTTTAATTTATGCACAGTAAGTCTAATCAAGAATGGACCCACAGTTTAAAGTTGGATCCGAATTACTATGTGCCTCCACCGGGTATTGAACCCAGGACACCTTTATCACCCTACTCAAATGGTAGACTCATTCAAATGTTTTGATGAACATTCAAATGAGAAAGTTGTACGTAATAATTAAGTCAATGATGAGCCAGATACCAGAGTTATAAAGGCTCTATACGACAATATAGTACATCTAATTTCCCTACTGTTTTGTGAAGTAAATTAAGCAAGCAGCAAATTTTATCCGTAGCATTTTGTATGCAATTTCTCATGTAAGAACTAATTATTAGGACAGTAACTTTTCTACGGTGAAATTTGTACCCCCTCCATATATATTAAAGATAAAAAGGGGCAGTCAGTTTTCTACGGGAAACAGTATCCCCTTCTAATATAAGCAGGATTTAAGGGGGCAGTCACTTTTCTACGGGGAAATTGTACCCCCTTCTAATATTAGCAGGATTTAAGGGGCAGTCACTTTTCTACGGGGAAATTATACCCCCTCCTAATATAAGCAGGATTTAAGGGGGCAGTCACTTTTCTATGGGGAAATTTTACTACCTCCTAATATAAGCAGAGTTTAAGGGGGCAGTCACTTTTCTACGGGGAATTTGTACCCCCTCCTAATATAAGCAGGATTTAAAGGGGCAGTCACTTTTCTACGGGGAAATTATACCCCCTCCTAATATAAGCAGGATTTAAGGGGGCAGTCACTTTTCTACGGGGAAATTGTACCCCTTCCTAATATAAGCAGGATATAAGGGGGCAGTCACTTTTCTACGGGGAAATTGTACCCCCTTCTCATATTAGCAGGATTTAATAGGGCAGTCACTTTTCTACGGGGAAATTGTACCCCCTTCTCATATTAGCAGGATTTAATAGGGCAGTCACTTTTCTACGGCGAAATTATACCCTCTTCTCATATTAGCAGGATTTAATAGGGCAGTCACTTTTCTACGGCGAAATTATACCCCCTCCTAATATAAGCAGGATTTAAAGGGGCAGTCACTCTTCAACGGGGAAATTATACCCCCTCCTAATATAAGCAGGATTTAAGGGGGCAGTCACTTTTCTACGGGGAAATTGTACCCCCTTCTCATATTAGCAGGATTTAATAGGGCAGTCACTTTTCTACGGGGAAATTGTACCCCCTTCTCATATTAGCAGGATTTAATAGGGCAGTCACTTTTCTACGGCGAAATTATACCCTATCCTAATATAAGCAGGATTTAAAGGGGCAGTCACTTTTCTACGGGGAAATTATACCCCCTCCTAATATAAGCAGGATTTAAGGGGGCAGTCACTTTTCTACGGGGAATTTGTACCCCCTCCTAATATAAGCAGGATATAAGGGGGCAGTCACTTTTCTACGGGGAAATTGTACCCCCTTCTCATATTAGCAGGATTTAATAGGGCAGTCACTTTTCTACGGGGAAATTGTACCCCCTTCTCATATTAGCAGGATTTAATAGGGCAGTCACTTTTCTACGGCGAAATTATACCCCCTCCTAATATAAGCACGATTTAAAGGGGCAGTCACTTTTCTACGGGGAAATTATACCCCCTCCTAATATAAGCAGGATTTAAGGGGGCAGTCACTTTTCTACGGGGAATTTGTACCCCCTCCTAATATAAGCAGGATATAAGGAGCAGTCACTTTCCTACGGGGAAATTGTACACCCTTCTCATATTAGCAGGATTTAATAGGGCAGTCACTTTTCTACGGGGAAATTGTACCCCCTTCTCATAGTAGTAGGATTTAATAGGGCAGTCACTTTTCTACGGGGAAATTGTACCCCCTCCTAATATAAGCAGGATTTAAAGGGGCAGTCACTTTTCTACGGGGAAATTATACCCCCTCCTAATATAAGCAGGATTTAAGGGGGCAGTCACTTTTCTACGGGGAAATTGTACCCCCTCCTAATATAAGCAGAGTTTAAGGGGGCAGTCACTTTTCTACGGGGAATTTGTACCCCCTCCTAATATAAGCAGGATATAAGGGGGCAGTCACTTTTCTACGGGGAAATTGTACCCCCTTCTCATATTAGCAGGATTTAATAGGGCAGTCACTTTTCTACGGGGAAATTATACCCCCTCCTAATATAAGCAGGATTTAAGGGGGCAGTCACTTTTCTACGGGGAAATTGTACCCCCTCCTAATATAAGCAGAGTTTAAGGGGGCAGTCACTTTTCTACGGGGAATTTGTACCCCCTCCTAATATAAGCAGGATATAAGGGGGCAGTCACTTTTCTACGGGGAAATTGTACCCCCTTCTCATATTAGCAGGATTTAATAGGGCAGTCACTTTTCTACGGGGAATTTGTACCCCCTCCTAATATAAGCAGTATATAAGGGGGCAGTCACTTTTCTACGGGGAAATTGTACCCCCTTCTCATATTAGCAGGATTTAATAGGGCAGTCACTTTTCTACGGGGAAATTGTACCCCCTTCTCATATTAGCAGGATTTAAGAGGGCAGTCACTTTTCTACGGCGAAATTATACCCCCTCCTAACATAAGCAGGATTTAAAGGGGCAGTCACTTTTCTACGGGGAAATTATACCCCCTCCTAATATAAGCAGGATTTAAGGGGGCAGTCACTTTTCTACGGGGAATTTGTACCCCCTCCTAATATAAGCAGGATATAAGGGGGCAGTCACTTTTCTACGGGGAAATTGTACCCCCTTCTCATATTAGCAGTCTTTAATAGGGCAGTCACTTTTCTACGGGGAAATTGTACCCCCTTCTCATATTAGCAGGATTTAATAGGGCAGCCACTTTTCTACGGGGAAATTATACCCCCTCCTAATATAAGCAGGATTTAAAGGGACAGTCACTTTTCTACGGGGAAATTATACCCCCTCCTAATATAAGCAGTATTTAAGGGGCAGTCACTTTTCTACGGGGAATTTGTACCCCCTCCTAATATAAGCAGGATATAAGGGGGCAGTCACTTTTCTACGGGGAAATCCCCCTTCTCATATTAGCAGGATTTAGTAGGGCAGTCACTTTTCTACGTAGAAATTATACCCCCTCCTAATATAAGCAGGATTTAAGGGGGCAGTCACTTTTCTACGGGGAAATTGTACCCCCTCCTAATATAAGCAGAGTTTAAGGGAGCAGTCATTTTTCTATGGGGAATTTGTACCCCCTCCTTATATAAGCAGGATATAAGGGGGCAGTCACTTTTCTACGGGGAAATTGTACCCCCTTCTCATATTAGCAGGATTTAATAGGGCAGTCACTTTTCTACGGGGAAATTATACCCCCTCCTAATATAAGCAGGATTTAAGGGGGCAGTCACTTTTCTACGGGGAAATTGTACCCCCTTCTCATATTAGCAGGATTTAATAGGGCAGTCACTTTTCTACGGGGAAATTATACCCCCTCCTAATATAAGCAGGATTTAAGGGGGCAGTCACTTTTCTACGGGGAAATTGTACCCCCTCCTAATATAAGCAGAGTTTAAGGGGGCAGTCACTTTTCTACGGGGAATTTGTACCCCCTCCTAATATAAGCAGGATATAAGGGGGCAGTCACTTTTCTACGGGGAAATTGTACCCCCTTCTCATATTAGCAGGATTTAATAGGGCAGTCACTTTTCTACGGGGAAATTATACCCCCTCCTAATATAAGCAGGATTTAAGGTGGCAGTCACTTTTCTACGGGGAAATTGTACCCCCTTCTCATATAAGCAGGATTTAAAGGGGCAGTCACTTTTCTACGGGGAAATTGTACCCCCTCCTAATATAAGCAGGATTTAATTGGGCAGTCACTTTTCTACGGGGAAATTATACCCCCTCCTAATATAAGCAGGATTTAAGGTGGCAGTCAGTTTTCTACGGGGAAATTGTACCCCCTTCTCATATAAGCAGGATTTAAAGGGGCAGTCACTTTTCTACGGGGAAATTGTACCCCCTCCTAATATAAGCAGAGTTTAAGGGGACAGTCATTTTTCTATGGGGAATTTGTACCCCCTCCTTATATAAGCAGGAATTTAAGTGGGAATTGACAGGCAGTCATTTTTCTACGGGGATATTTTACCCCCTGCTTAATTGACGGGAACTGAAAAGGGCAGTCATTTTTCTCTGTAGAAAATTGACTGTACAGTCATTTTTCTAGGGAGTCCAAATTCCCCGTCACGAAAACGGGGAATTTGGTCTCCGTAGAAAATTGACTGTACAGTCACTTTTCTACGGAGTCCAAATTCCCCGTTACACCGGCCCGCTTGCCGCCGAGTCTCGTAGCGAATGTCACGGAATGCTCTGTAGATTTCGCATCAATCTACCCATATCTGTATTTTCTTTTACACTACTTCTTGATTGCCTTTTCCCATGTATTCAAAAATCACAATTCTCATCTAAATAGCACATGTTCGTATTGTTTCTGAAGAAAGTTTTTTCTTATTGCATGTAGTATATAATAATTTCAGTACGGTAATAAATTCCCTTTCTTAACATGATCTACATAATTAGCTTTCCGTACACCAACCTAACATTTTTATTACTTTTAACATACTAAGTACATGTATCCAAAGAGAAATATGTTAGAAAATCAACTTCTGTCAAATAAGTCAAAACTGAAATTATATTGGACAATTTTTAGACCAGAGAAACCTGGGTACTGAAGCTTTTAAGATTTGATAGGAGAATATTAAGAAAAATGTTTGACCACACTAAAACGAATGATTGTTCCTGGAGAATAAAAACAAATTGATTATTTATATAAATATAATTCCATTTATTAAAGCCCAAATATTTAACTGGTTAGGAGAGACAGAATGTCTGTTGAAAGAACTGTAAAGATATACAATAGAGACCACTTACAAAGAGGCCAACCTGGCAACCCAAAATATCTACACTGTTGTAGATGGAAAGATGAAGTTAGAAGTGGCATTAGAATAATGACGATTTTAAATTGAAAAAAGCAGGCACAAGGTAGAATTAAGTGGAAGTTAATTGATGAGCAGGTCAAAACTCATAGAAGCTTGTAGAGCCTACAAAGACGAAGGGGTAGTATGTATATATATATATATATATACGAGTATATATCTAGGATCGATTTTAAAAGGTCGCTGCTCGTAAGCCGGAGTAAAATTTCCCACACTACTGTGTTAGGCCATCAACACGAGGAATGAATTTCCTTGGTTATATATACTTGCTTCACGATTCAAATACACTTTTCAGGGATCAACACTTTTCAGTTGTAACAATTTGCAACAAATTCCTTAACTGTTGAAATGCACAAATTACACCTACATACAATATAAGGACCAAACGATTTAGATAATAAATAATATTGTATTATAGCAATCTGAAGACTTTTATTTTTTTATTTGCCGATTCAATAATGTGGTGTATTTATTTTTTAATTGCATAATTCATAATAATTACGTAATAA
Source organism: Lepisma saccharinum (assembly GCF_977018435.1). Lineage (NCBI taxonomy): Eukaryota > Metazoa > Arthropoda > Insecta > Zygentoma > Lepismatidae > Lepisma > Lepisma saccharinum. The sequence goes on along the minus strand of NC_139230.1, from coordinate 170,307,789 downwards.
ATACACGCAGAGACGCAAAAAGTAACTTCACTCACATTAATTGAAGTTTTGCAAACACCCTCTTCCTGTCTTTCAGGTAAAATCTTCATAGCTATATTCTCTCTCTCGTTTGGCTCTACAACTCTTGGTGGCCATTGGCCTCCTCCACCACCAGCCTGCAGTCCTTTCTATCCATTCTTCTTCTTTTCAGTTCCTAATATGCCCCTATTCATGTTATCATTGTGTGACCTTGAAATACCTTATTTCCCATTCGTAGTTCTTTTTCTGTCTTCTGATGTGTACATAAGGGTAAATGGCAGGGAGAGGGGGAGTAGGCGGTTGGGCAAGAGTTCACAATTACATTTTTCCACAATTAGCAACACAGAGAGCATCAGCTACCGATACGTTGTGTGTTTCATTTGAACTTATGTTTGAACCATAGTTTGGTTTTTGCCCCGCATAATCTTCAATTTACATGCAAGTTTATATGTTTGAGTGTTTTTACTGTAATTATTCAAAGCTCTAACTTAAACTATAACATAATCAAGCTTATTTCAAAAGTTTTGAATTTGTGGCAGAATAAGGGACGATATGGTGGGTACACCATGATGGCAGTTAGAATCCCTTGTCTATGGAGTTTTGTAACCTAGAGGCGGTTATGTTGACTAGGGCAAATGAGTTTTCACTGCATGGCAGGGGAAGAGTTCGCGCAAAATAATGTCTGGAACACCATTCGAAAATCAATTGTTCAAAATAGAAAAGCCAACTACAGAAGAAGAAGAAAGAATAGGGGGAGATCCCGTAAGAGTACGCACTTAATTTTGCAACCCTACAGAAGCTAAATAAATAATTATAACGACAAACAGTTTGCACTAAAACACATATTCATACATTGAATACATGCGAACAAAGATTCAGGTAATAATAAACTTGTATTATTTTAAAACATTTTTGAAAAATATGTATTTGCGCACTCTCAGAGGACAATTCCTCAAGAGTGCGCACAAAATTCTTCAAGAGTACGCATTAACAGGTGTCACATTTAAATATACCCATGCCCTCATAAAAGGAGCATGCTTCGTGCCACCATTGAGCACACGCACTGAACCCAGTCTTCAATTATGGATTCCACTTACTGTTCATCACACCCAGGGCAGAAGAAACTTTCTTGTGCTGACGTTGATGGAGTTGCATCACTAGGGAGTCGCACAATTTTCCTTGCAGGCACTGGTTTACTTGTCACTGTGTCGTTCCGTTTTTGCAAAGTCGCGGAAGTTGAAGCCAGAAATGAGTTTTTGTACGGAAAAGATGTGAGAACCTCTGATTTCTTTCCTTTCACCTTTCGCTTTCTTTCGTGGGTGAATTGTGGTAGTTGATGCAGTGTTGAGGTACACGTTCAGATGTTCCATTCATAGTAGCTTCAGACCCACCAGGCCTACCACTGACTCCTTTACCTCCACCATTTTGAGGAATGTTGGGAAAACCCGTTATGTTGGAAGGTTCAAAATCTTCGTTTGTGAAAATGTCAGGATTAAAAGGGATGAATCCCAGCAGCCCTGAAACGAATTTCTAGCCTTATCCATCGTTGCAACTCGTAGGTATGCTGATCAAAAGACTGTGGAAATTTGTCTTAGGCTAATCTCTCGGCCAGGGTTGCTAACCATCCGTTTGTTACATTCAGTTGCATACATTGTCTTCAGAGGTCCAAAGAAACCCTTATCGAGCGGCTGCATCATATGGCTTGCGTGTGGAGGCAGGGAGGACAGTGTGATGGAATTCTCTCTGCAGAAAAGCACTGCTTCTGGACTGCAGTATGACATATAGTTGTCAAGGATGAGAAAAACAGGGTCATCCTCACTAGGTTTCTCAAATTTCCTAAAAAGAGTTCTATTTTCATAAACCCAGAGTCTGAAACAAGAGAAAGGCTCCCTTCAAGTGCATTTTGATAGAGATCCATATTGAGCCTTTTCGGTGGAATGCCATGGCTGTAGGCACACAAATCCCACTTGGAGACATACAACACACCACTGTCACCTCTTTCACCTGACACAACTTCTGACACACGCATAAAAGCCATCCAAGAGTGCGCGCGTAGTCTTACAGGACCATGCACTGGGTACTTTTTTAAAGAAACAAGACAAGGTTCAGAATTCGGCAGCAGCATCGGGGGGGGGGGGTCTCACACTGTGGTGTATATACTAACTGTTATTACCATACTTAAATTATTACCATTACCAGATCATAACCAGTGGCGACTCGTGGCTTTTTCGGAGTATAGGATGAAGTTATGATAAACCGAGGAAGGTTTGAAAAATGCGTTCAATTACATTCACACATATTGCTTGTACTATCCATTGCATTTAGAATGTTATCTGCAGGCCCATGCTCAAGGTGTGGCAAGGGGGCCTTGCTCCTCACTTTGAACTATGAAATATTTAAATGTGAACCTATAAAAACCGAAGAAAATAACATTGACGATATTTCAGATTTTGCAACAATTTCAATTTTCTTCCCCCTCCCTGTCGTGTGGATTGACGATAATAAAAGGTGCTTCTTAAACTTCGAAATTATTCTAAATGCTTCTAAATTGTGGTATAATTTATTATTAATTTTTTTTTCGGATTATCGTAATTTTACATCTACTTTTCTAGAGTTTTGAATTTGGTTACTTATTTTTAACAGTTATGCAATAGTGTAAATTTTCCTCAAAAATTGTTCAAAATTGTGCAACAATCGACATGAGTTCAACATAGAACTTAATAGGGTTTGAGAAAATTGTTTACCCCCAACTTTCTACCGATTTCCTACCATAAAATCTCCTGACGAACTAAATCTGGCAGGATGAAGAAGAGATAGAGGATGGATCATGGCATGGTTGTAAAAAAGCTTAGCGCTGGATCGGCATACTCCCTTTCATTTGAAACATGTCCGCTGGTGAAGTAGAAATAAGATTTGGACATAATTTTTTTTTTCCTGAAGACACATTTCTTTGAATTCGATTTCCCTCTCCTAGTGACTGCCGTTTGCAGATTGTGCTAGATTTTACCATTATGCCAAAAGCAGGCTGTTAAGTGCCAACAAATATCAAACTGTGATTGGTTTAGTACCATTTTGCTGGGGTTGGCATCGCTGATTGAGGAAACTCTTGCTGGTTCCTCGGCCCTCGCAGATCTTCGCAACTTCCTCCCCCCTCCTTTGCACTGCCCCTTCCACTCCTCACACATTTGTGTGTAGGATGACCGCCGATGTTCCTCAGCAAGCAACAGAAAGCCTGTAACCATCGTCTTTGGGCTGCTGCTGGAGCAAGCGAGAGCAGTCAACTCTTGACAGTAGCTAACCTAGGCAATTGTACGTTCATTGCGCTCATAATTTTATAACACGCATTAAATTCCTAAATAGTAGATAACTGGAAATAAGTATAAATGAACTGTAGGAAGTTCCTCACTTCCTACATGGAGGAATTGCCCTTGATCATAACCCTTAAAATGTAAGAGTTCAATATTACAGTGAACAGGCACAAAACTGAAACATACCGACAACTTCACTGCAAGCACCACAATATCCACCAGGTACGAGGTGTACACAGTCAACTTGAGCAGCCTTCTGATGACTAAATGGCAGCGTCCTGCAATGCTGCCAACCTTTAAAAATCAAGCTGCGTACTTAAGAGTCCGCGAGCTCTTAGAGGAACTTATCCCAGTTCTGAAATATGTGAAACAGGCATTATTCTGAGTTTCGGGCTATGGTTATCTAACTCTACAGCTACAGCTAAAGCGATTGGTATTGAGACACAAACTTCTGACTCTACATGCTATCCAAGTGGAGAATCATTTGATGAAAACTGGGTCCCGTGCGGAGCTTGTGCTGAGTGATGCATTGAGGCCTGTTATGGTTATGAGGGAACTGTCCACGGGCACAGTGGTAGCACTCACTTCCTCTCTTCGCGTTCATTGGTCGAGACATCTAGAGTCACTACTTGCGCAGAGACTTGTTTTCGTTCGCCTGCTCCAGAGATTCTCGGGACAGAGTGTTCTAATGTTAAAATATTTTCTTCCATTACTTACAATATTCTGCTGTTTATATCCTACCATTAATTTTGCACAACCCTGTATAAGTCCAGTGCGGTATTCGAAAACTTGAAATTGGCTGGAGAAGGGAATGTCAACAACTTCTTTCAATGCATCGAATTAATATTTTACCACAAGGACAAAATACCCATCCCCCCCCACCCTTCTTATAAATTCCACGCTGTATAAACTCCACGATGTCGTACTGATAAGAGTATCGCCTTTTATTCAAGAGATCACTGGTTCAATCCCGGCTTGAAGCACATTGCACATCCAATTTTAAACTGTAGGTCGATGTCTGTTCCTGATTAGCTATCTTTGATTCCTCTTATTTGAAGCTTCAATTGAACACGAAGAATTAGCAACTTATATCTTCGGTTAGAATCGTTTTCGCCGTTTTCTTGTTAGCAAAATTAGAAAAGAAACGCCACACTGTCACAACAGCATATGTTCTCGACACCACAAAACAAATACTAGGGTATGTATGATCAACCCGCCGTATATGTAAAATTTATTGATTGATTGAGTTGGTGTTTTAAGTCCACTTTATGCACAGTAAGGCTAATTTGGGACTGGACCTACAGTTTTAAAGTAGGATCCGAACCACTATAAGCCTCCACCGGGTATCCAACCCGGAACACCTTGATTACAAGGAGACGACACTACCACTGCGCCATCGGGGAGGCCCCGTATATGTAAAAGAACGTTATCGTATGCATGCAGAGCGAGCAGCTGTATTGTAGCGTTGTAACACGACGGTAAAGAGTAGGAAAACTCTCGTCATCTGATTCGTGAGTTACAGTAAGTGATATGTTGTACATTATAAGTTTACGCCTACATGCGTTGTCTACAATTAATCTACACGTAAATTACATTGGGTTCTAGTTTACATGGACTACGTAGACAATCTAAAGTGCATTAAAATTAATTTTCAAGGCTTTCATGAAAGGAAAGTGACATTTTCAACTACATTGGTTCCTAACGAACTGAGAAGACTCCTATTTACAACAAAATTTCTCTTCTCTTCTCTCATCAACTATGGAAGAAGATAAATAGTATGCGAAAAGGCAACAGATGGCAGTCGTGAGACAAAATTAGTATTTTTCCCATAAAACGCTAGAATATTTCCTATGTTAGGTTTTTCCTAGGTGAGAAATTGTTCGAATTTGAAAGAAAGAGTATGAAAAGTTCTCCTCACACGTCAGCAACTGATACGCAGTATGATTTTGTTTTACTTCCACGGCGCCCTTTGCTATGTTATGACCTTTCGCCATGTTCTTTACATACATTACGTCATCTACGTGTATAAAATAGTCTACGTGTAAAATGTAGACTATCGTTGTTTACGCGTAGACGCACATCACTGGTCACAGTGTACAGTGTAGTGTGACATTTTAATTATGGCAGAAGAAACAGCAGGGGTAATGGCAACATTGGAGCCTTGTATTCAAGGCCAATAATGGTTCAGATCCCACTTAATGAATCACGCACTCTCTCCCTTTTTTAAGTTTTGCCCTCAGTGTTCGGAATCTCATAAATGCCCATGAATTCCTCAAAAATATCAAAATTTTTATTCACAGTTAGAATGCAGAATATTAATTGTCCACGGATGGATATGTCACAAGTTTCGTCAACCATAATAGCAAAATATTCCCGACTTTTAATATCTGCTACCACGAAGCGCAAAACAGATCTACCTAATATATCAATGATCTCGTTCTGAATGTCACGTGAGAGCCATTTGTAGCCCGAACGTCCCATCCACTACCCTAGTTCATGCACATCGTCTTTTGAAATTCTTTTTAGTAAATATTTCAACAATACTCATAATTAGGGTGGTCGGGGGTAAAGGTCCGCGGAGGGCAAAGATCCGCAGGGCTTTTTTGCGAAGGCTTTGAATTGAACTGGCACCACTGTTGTTCAGATCACGAGGTATAGTCAAGGAGACAGGACGTACGAAGTGTGGTGTTCCTAGAACAAAAACCTTTACAGCTATGAGGTAAGTTACGTTTTTGTATAGTTTGATGTAATTTGGAATAAACAAACTACTTCTCTGCCACTGGCGTGGTTATAGGTTCATGTATTACTATGTTTGTGTGTTTATGTATAAAGCGTTATTAATCATTTAATGGAGGAAGTCCATCAAGCTATGCTGTTATTTGGCGGGAATTGGCAGCATTTTTTAACATGGCGATATGGGGTAAAACTCCGCTGAGAGAGTAGGGCAAACGTCCGCTGCGGACTTTTACCCCATTCGTATAATGTTTCAAATCGTATATTCAATTCATCATAAAAATTTACTCTACCTTACATTGTTAATATCTATATATATTGGAGTTCCGACATTTCCGACACTAAGGCAAAAACTGGTTTTCTCCCGTCATAAGCGACACTGCTTGGATTTTCCCCTACGATTTCTAATTTGTTTACCAGAATTAGCGACATTTGCGTACGTGCAGCAGCAATAGCGTCTCTGAAGAAAGTATTTCCCGAGGCTCAGATCAGTGGTTGTAATTATCACTTTAACCTATGTTTGTGGCGAAAGGTGCAGGAGTTGGGACTGACAAACGATTACAAAACAGATCCAGATCCCAATCTTAAAGGGAAACGTAGACGACGTCAGTACATTACATTAGATGAGATAATACAAAGAGCGTTTGCCGACTATGAAATGCATAGAGATCTTAAGCGCTTTTTGAGGAGAATGGCGTACGTTCAGAAATTAGAATGAAAATAGTAAGATGTTGGTTCAACTACAAGAGAAACGACGCATTCTACATTGACAAGGGATTGCAGTCTGCTCCTATACTGAAAAGGGATCTAAAAAATCCGTCATTGACAAAGGATAAATACATCCAGCTTTTAAACACCCAGCTTCCATGATGCCAGTGTGAAGGAAAACTAATAAAGGTTTTAAAAACACCACCAGCTTCCATGATGCTGCCAGTCCTAAGCCTGGATAAAGTGTGACGGGAAGCTATTTACACTTTGTGTCGCAGATGACGGTGTCGCAACTGTCATGGAATATATTTTCCATACAGTGTCGCATATGACGGCAGAAATGCTAGTGTCGCTTACGACGGTGTCGCAAAAGTCGTGGATTCATATATATTAACTATATAAATAATTATGGTTGTAAAAACATATTTTTCTCTGTAAGTAGAGTTTGTGTGGTAACAATGCGTATCTAAAACAGAAACTGTGCTATTTTCTTTCTACATGGCTCCATTTATTTAGGTCTACTTGTTTTGTTTAACTGCTGATAGCTGGTAAGATTATTGTTGGGATTATACTGTATTAGCAATGTCTAAAAGAAGGCTAACAATTCAAGGCTATAGACCGACGAACTAAATTATTGCCAAGTTTTGTCTTGTGGTTGGGGTTTCATGTTGAATTGCTAAATAATTTTTTGTCTTTAAAAATTCTTTCTGTATTAATTTATAATTGCATAGCTATCTATTAAACTTCATGAACTTTTTTAGGTACCGGTATTGTTGAAATTTTTTCTCTTTGTAGCTTTGTTGAATCATGTGAAAGTGAAAGCAAAATTAGACATTTTGTGTTGATAGCTTCTGAATTAATTATAGCACTAAAATAGAGCTTAGCGTATTTCTCAAACAACATCGCAAAATTTTGATTCAACAGGAAAAATTCAATCGTGAGAATACACTCAATTATTGTCAAATGTACATAATATATCTGATAAAGAATACTTTCTAATGCTAGAAGTCCTCATACGAACCTCGTTTTCTCATTGCAGGAACTACAAAAGAAAGAAAGTAGAAGTGAGACCACTGACCGATGCTCTTTTTCAACAAGCACAACAAATGAAAGCAGATGGCATGTCTGTAAGAGAATTCGGTAGAGTTCTTGGGTTCGATGAATCAACAGTTCGTAAAAGATTGAAAGCTGGCAATGGAGTTGGGACGCTAGGATGTTTCAAACGTGTGTTCAAGCCCGAGCAAGAAAAGGAAATATTGAAACATCTTAAAGACTTGGATGCCCGTTTCTATGGACTTACATTGAAGTCTCTACGCTTCCTTGCCTATGAATATGCAGAAAGAAATGGAATCACGAATTCCTTTTCAAAGGAATTGAAGTTAGCTGGCAGAGACTGGACAAGGGAGTTTATGAAGAGGAATCATCTCTCTCTGAGAACTCCGAGAAAGACGAGTGTTGCTAGAACAATGGGATTCAACAGGCAACAATTGACCCAATATTTTCAAAATTTGAAACAGATCCTGAAGAAATACCACTTTCCGCCAAACCGCATCTACAACATGGACGAAAGTGGCTTCCAAACCGTCCCAAATAAATGACCTAAACATGTTGCTCCAAAAGGTAAACGAGAAGTGTCAAAAAATGTGTCAGCTGACAGAGGAAAAACAATTACAGTTGCTTATGCGATGAGTGCTACAGGACATCACGTCCCACCATTTTTCATATTTTCACGAAAAAGAAATAATCCGCTTCTTCTGAAAGATGGGCCAATCGGTTCTGCAATGGCTGTGACAGATTCTGGTTATATGAATGTGGAAACATTTTTAGTTTATCCAGACCATTTTAGAAAACCCACTAACCCCTCTGCGGAAGTCCCAGTTTTGCTTATTTTGGATAATCACATATCGCATGTTTCCCTCCAGGCTATTACTTCGGCTAAGAAACACAACATACACATGGTTAGTATTCCTCCTCATAGCAGCCACCGAACCCAACCCATGGATCGTGCTTTCTTTAGGCCATTGAAAGCTTATTATGATGATTTATGCGACAATTGGATCACATCGAATCCTGGTCAGCTATTAACTGAGTACCACGTAGCAGGTATATTTAATCGAGCATTCGAGAAAACAGCCACAGTAGAAAAAGCCACTCAAGGATTTCGAGTGACTGGAATTCATCCATTGGATATCAATATTTTTACTGATGAAGATTTTTTACCAGCCTCAGTAACAGAACAAGAACATGAAATTGATACTGTTGATCTTGAAGATCCTGACCTGCGTGGAAGAATTTGCTTTGAAGATAGTCTGCCTGAAAACTCTCAGTCTGCTCTTGTAGAAACAAGGAATGTTGAGTCCTACTCCTGTCCCTTTCTCTTCCGTTGATAGGACAAGCAACAGAGCTGCTCTGCAAAATCTTGCACCTGGGACTTCTAGTTCTCGTCAGTCATCAGTGTCTCCCCATGATATTATTCCACTCCCGAAATTAAATATTAGAAGAAAACGTACCGGGAGAAGACTAAAATCTACTCTTCTCACTTCGACACCACACAAGGAACAACTTGAAGCACTGCGACAGGGAACCGTAGATCACGGGAAGAACGTCTACGAATCAAAAAAATCAAAGAAGAGACTCTTTCAAAGTACTGATAACCCGAAGAAAAGAGTTGATGAAGAAATTGTGTCGTCGTCTGAATCAGAATCTCAATTTTCCCTTCATGAAAGCAGCGATGATTCTGCATTTGTAGCAATCAGCGATGAATCAGAATGTGACGACATTCCAGCTGAACTTCTACCTGGTGACTTCGTTGTGGTGAAAGTGTATGGAAAAACTAAATCATCATTCCGTTTGTACGTGGCTAAAATCATTGAACTTGACGTTGATGGCTACATCGGTGTCTTTTACAAACTATGAGATTCAAGGAAACTGATGAACGATCGTTCTTTCATAAAGACGACGATGTGAGGAAATTGTCCACACCGATTCAAAGCAGTTCTACTCGATTCAAAGACATGATAGGTTTTAAGACTGATCTGAGTGATTTGTTTTTGTTCCAAAGTTATTTGAGTTTAATATCTAAAGTTATTGAAATCTTGGGATACCTACTTGTCAATTTAAAATGAGTGACTATTTTATGTTCTATGGTTATCATAATTCAGTTTAATACAGTAAATATAGCAAAAGTTATTGTAATAATTTGTGTGTGGAGCAAGAATCCGCAACATAGTACACCTGCGGATTTTTGCCCCATGCAGTGGGGCAAAGGTTCGAATTTGCTTATGTCGATAAAATCAAATTCTTACTTTAAACCATTAACTTTGCAGGTTCTAAAACTGGTGTTCATTTTAGCTGTATAAATAAGGTATCCATTTATGACATTTTGAGATTAAAAACTTAAGACCAAAAATCGACAAAAAATCAAACGTAAAAACTGCGGACCTTTACCCCCAAATACCCTACATAGTAATAAGTCATGTGCTTTGCTGTCTCTGGCCATAGTCCCCCCCTCCCCAAAGATGATGGTTTAGCTGTCTCAGCCCCCCAAAGTTGATGGTCTAGAACATTTCAAATGTGTATTTAAAGTTATATTCATGTGGCACAATTCAGAGTAAACTTTACAAGAGAAGCAAAGTAATACATTAGATCCTCTTAAGCAAATTATTTGGGGGGCTCTGCCCCCACATCGTTAACATTGGGGGGCTCGAGCTCCCCCAAGCCCCATGGAGTCGGCGCCTATGTCTCTGGAGCAATCGAACGAAAACAAGTCTCTGCTCAAGTAGCGACGCGAGAAGGTTCCACCAATGAACACGTAAGAGGGAATGGGATTGCGTGTAAGAGGTAAAGCGACTGCAGTTACTAGCCTTACCAGCAGCGTGCACTGCTTCGCTCTGCCCACTCGAATCCCCCCTTCTCCTCCGCTATGCGTAGCCTTACTCCAGAGATATCCTGGACAGAGATTAGCTTATCTGTGCATACAAGTGGACTTAAAAATCAAACAAGAAACATCAGGCGCTTCCGTGTGAAGGAGGGTACTCCTAACCAGTGGCGTGCCCAAGGGGGGGTTGGTGTGGTTATAACCCCCCCTTTTGGTCCAGTATTTCTAAAAAAAGAACGTCAAAGGCAGGAAAGTATGGCAAAATGAGGGCTGACTACTTAAAAAATGTATACATGACCCCTCCCTTTTGAAAATCCTGGGCACGCCACTGCTCCTAACGCAAGAGTCTCCTCCACTCCTGCTTCATGGCTTTGATGTACAGTGTGCAGGCGGGAAGCTCTCACCGTATTTATTACTTGCTTGCTCGCTGACTCCTTTATTCCGGTGGTATGCAAGTATTATTATTGTTAAAGTTACTTTTATAATTTTGGTAATTACAATTGTAACTACAGAATAAGTAACGCCTCGCTTGTATTACGTTACTTCCCAACTTTCCGAAGTTGTAGGCAGTTCAACGCGTTTTTCAATAACTCTCTAACAACTACAGTTTACTGCTGACTGTACAGTTACCGGCAATGAAAATTAGACACCTTCCATGGCATACGTTATGTGATTTGCCTAACTATGAGGCGATAGCAGAACTTCCTATTGAAAAATTGCTATTACACTGGGTTAATTGTCCCAGATTTATGCAACACACACAACGCAATGCAGGGAAGCAGGTATTTCAGGATCTAGGTATCCCATTTTTATTGCCGTTGATGGTACATATGTAAGCGCGTACACTTCAAAATGGAAACATTCTGTTTGTCGAATTTTCATTTACGACCTACCAGGTCTCTCCGGGCGCAGTGGTAGCGTCGTCCCTTGTAAACAAGGGGTCCCGGGTTAGATACCCGGTGGAGGCACATAGTGGTTCGGATTCCACTTTAAACTGTAGGTCCAGTCCCGATTAGCCTTTCTGTACATAAAGTGGACTTAAAACAACAACTCAATCAATCATTTACGACCTACCCGATATGGCGCTTTGGCCTTCGCTATCGCTTTGTAATCAGGGAGTACTGGGTTGGGTTTCCTGTTGAATCACGTTGCACAACATAGTTAACGCGTTGGGCAGGGACCTTCCCCCAATAATCCAGAGACATGTCTAATGTATACATGACATATTGGTGTATTTTACAGTGCCCCCGCATAACTCAAAGGTAACTGATCCGACCTCCATGGCGGAGTGGTTATCACTAGGCGTCCCGGGTTCGAATCCCGGGTATGGGTGTTATTTCTGAGTGTACCTTCTTCATCAATTTCATCTAATCATCACTCATCCTGATATTCGCGATTAGCCAGAAGATAAGAAAAGCTACGCGAAATAAAGAAATCAAATCAAATCATAGCTCATCCTCAACGTCGCGATTAGCCAAAAGTGGAAGAAAAGCAACGCTAAATAACAAAAATGTCCTTTGGAACTGCAATGAGCTGGGGTTCAATCTGCACACAAGGTAAAAGAAAAAAGAAAACATTCGAATTGTTAATATTCATCTACAAAAAAATTACTAATTATCTTGGGTTTATTTATCCTATAAGTGTACTGAAAATATTTACCTTCGAAGGAAAACTGTGAACATTTGACTTTTTTCCATCAGCTCATGCGAAAAGAAACAGCGATTTTTCTTGTAACAAGTAGTCAAATGAATACAGAAACTATGAAAATATGTGTTGACTTGAGTATTTGTCACAATGCTTGAAAGCTTCCCAATAATACACCGAAGAGCTGTAATATAATATAGTTCATAACACAGACACGCAAAGTTGTAAATCAATAAAGAAATGACGCTGTAACATGCCTCGGTTTTTACCAGTCTGACATTTTAACTGCTTGAGGGCAGTTAGTTCTTGGCAGTCCCACAAGATGACTCCACTGCAGAAGGAAACGATACTACACCAAGCGCCTCTACTGGTAGATTTTGATACTTCGAAATGTATGGTTGTGATTAGAAGAACGCAGGGCTGTCTGTTCTGATTGTCTGATCAATTAACGTAATGTCTACTTGGTGTATGCTATAAACCGATTCTCTGTCTAACGTGTTGTGGATGTTAGAAATAAATATGCAAACTCAAAACAAGAATAGGTGGAAATGGCGCCTTTCTGCAGGGGTTCAGAACCAGGACACACACATCCAATATACAGGGTGAGTCAAAAGTCAGGAAGCATAGGACTAATGGATTAATCGTACGTCAGTGGCTGGATAACCAGTTTCCGGGGAGGTTGATAGGTCGGTGAGGTCTGGTGGAGTGGCCCACGAGGTCCCCTGACCTCACACCAATGGATTACTACCTGTGGGGTCACCCGAAGACAATGGTTTATTACATCCAGATTCGCGACCTACACCAACTACAAGGGACGATAACGGAATGTGGCGCGCAAATACCGCCTGCCACAATTCTCAGTGTACTGAATAACTAGGAGCATTGTCTGAACATGCTGATGAGGGTCAACATATTGAGCGTATCATATAGACAATATACGCTGAAGTGAATAATACTATAATTCCTGACTTTTGACTCACCCTGTATATACATATATATTGGCATATAGGGTAAGTCAAAACGAAGGAGCAGATTTAAAATGTTATTTCAAACAAACAGTACACGACAGAAACATAATCTGCACATCATTGGATACATTAAGGTTCAAAGTTTTGTTGTAGGACAATTGTTTTCGTTCGTGCACTGCCAATGACGCTTTTTTCTCGTTACAGAAATAGTCGTTTTGTGTGCTACAATTTGCGAAGTGTGAATCCATTGTGCAAGTGCAACGTGAATTCCACCGTAGATTCAACATTCAGCCGCCTCTTCATAAGTAAATTTACAACTGGCATAAGGAATTCGTCGAAGATGATTGCATATGCAAGAGAAAAGCACTGGTCACCCACGCATGTCCGATGAAAATGTCGAGCGTATCCGAGAGCCCTAAAAGATCTGACCATTCCTCAAAAAACAGTAAGCTTGCTACTCTTCAAGATCTAAAACAGTTCTAGGCTTGCCTGTGTTGTGGATATGCAGCCGTACAAGTTGCAGTCAGGCATTGCACCCTAGCGATCGCGACAGAAGGTTCGAATTTTGGGTTGCACTCGCAAATTGTAGCACGCAAAACGTCATTGTTAGTGCACGAAAGAAACCAATTGTCCTACGACAAAACTTTGAAGCTTAATCTATCCAATGATATGCAGATTATATTTCTGTCGTGTGCTGTTGGTTTGAAATAACATTTTGAAATCTGCTCCTTGTCTTTGACTATCCAAGGAAATTACTTTTTATTTAGTTATTTTAAACAAGACAACTAAATTGTCTGCACTAACCAAAATGATTTGTTCAATGCATACTAACTATAAATAAATATGCAAGATAGCCTTTATTGAAGTTAATAATTCTTAATGAATGATCCATATGGATAGAATTATAGAAGAAAAGTGATACTAAGTGAAGAATACTATGTTGCATATTTAAGCAACTGTTTGCTCACTATTACTTACTTTCTGTTTATTCTAACGCGATATTTCACTCCACAACGAAAAAAAGCAGCATCCATTCCTTACCCGGTTCGACCTTAGAACCTTATCTTTGTAAGACATAAAACTTTAATATAGTATAGCAGGGAATGAGAACTGCATTCAAATAGTCAGAGAAGCAATAAAAGTAATTAAGAATCGTCTACTATGTCTAGGATATATTACTGTAAAGTTTCTGCTTGAGTTTCCCATCTGATCGATTAATACTTTTAATCTTACTTCGCATTTTGTGCCACTTATGGCTAATTTGCAAAGATGGGGGATGAGTGATAACATAATGAAATTGATGAATGAACACTCGCAAACATCCATGCCCAGGCCGGGAATCGAGCCTGGGACCCCTGGCGTCGTAGCCCGATGTGCTAACCACTCCGCCACGGGGGCCGGCTTCCCATTTGATCAGACGTCCTAATTGGTTTAAATGATTTTCAATGTAATAAATTATTTTTTGCTTTCTTTCTGTACATTAAGAGAGACACTTCCATGTTGGAAACCCAATTAACGCACAATAGGGTCAATACAACGAGGAAATAACCGCGACTGTACAGAAAAGTATAATTAATGGCTAATTAAACAGGAAAAGCCTTTGAACCAAATGAGAAGTCCGATCAGAAGTAAACTGAAAGAGCAACCTTTCAATTCTTTTGTTCGTTACAAGCAAGGCGGGTGACTTTTTTACTCCATCCGTCGATCAGTGACGAATTTCGATATCTTCGAAATTATCACACTTGCTAAAATAAAATTTTGTGATCAGACAAAACTCTGAATTAATAGATTAATGTCCCCAAAATTAGCTCGATTAATCCGTCTAGCTTCGCACGGGAGTCCAATGTCTAATCTCCACTTTACCTATCAAAAAAGTTGCCAGCCCATATTTCATATTTCTATATTAAAAAATATTAAACATGTCATTTTTAACGATTTACTACATGTGCACACTTTGCAGAAACAGTATCAAATCGTCAAATTATACTAAAAATTGCATTTTGTACAGCCGTCTATTCTTGTTATAATCAGTATTAAACCCAGATGACTGACTATATACTTTTTTATCAATTAAAAAATGAAATTATAACTAGTTGTATCAATCCGATTACTATTTAATGCATGTTTAAAGACAGTCGTATTGTTCAATTGCCTACCTCTGTGTTGGAGTAGCCAGTGCATCACGGTACGACAGATCGTGACCCTGGTCACAAAATCTACATTTTTCGTAGATAGATAATGTGTCTAAATACGGCTATACTCAGTAATTTATACTAGGAAAAATAGATTATTTATTTTTTTGGCATTTCTTAAAATTACTCTAATTGAAATTTATAACTGTGAAAACCCCCTTGATATTTCAGTAGCAGCTGTACTACGACAAATGATGTTCAATATTTGATAAAGTATAGTACTTACGTGTTCAGTACATAATCAACAGTATTCTTGTGTTTCCTTAATGTTTATTTTATCGCACGCAGGCCACATATTATTGTAGTCTTTCAGATTATATCAATAAAAATATTAGAAAACATATGAACAGTAAATGTTTGGTAATTTTCTTTAAATGTATGATTTCTTTTTTTTTTTTAAAAAAAATTGAAGTCCTTCGCAAGACAAAAATAATAAGATTTCAGATTTGTTATAACAGCAAACAATTTCTTTCCTTATTTATATTAAAATAATAAATCATGTTCACACAGATTTTGTTTATTTTAACACTGTTTATTCGTGCATTTCCATCTTCTTCTTAAGTCTAATTATGTTCGTCGTTAAAAGTCCTTAGGGCTTCTGAACCGACGAAATATCCTTTTGCGCATACACTGTGCTGTAAATATCGATGGTGTAAATTCTTACACGTGTATAGCTTTTAATACAAAGCATTCCCTGACATTCGCTACGAGACTCTGCGGCAAGCGGCCCGGCGTCAGCGATTTGTCTTTCCCTGCGAACGGGGTCCGCGACAGTCGCACGCTGCAGTCTGTTTTTTTCGCTCTCCGTGCCTTCGCTCTTTTTCCCTTTCTGTTGACGTTGCAGACTGACGCCAGTATAATCCTCCCTCGGAAGTTGTGTTGTGTCGTGTCCGTGTGTTGAAGATTGTGGCTTAATATGGCACCACAAAAGTTTACATTACAACAAAGGATTTATGTTGTAGAGTGTTACTTCGGGTTCGGAAAGAGGAATTGTGGAGAAGTGCGACGACGTTTTGCAACGAAATTTCCTGGTGTTCCCGTTCCACATAGGACCACTATATTAAACCTCGTAGAAAAGTTTAGAGTAACAGGGTCAGTTCTGAATAAAAGTGGAAAGAAAAATGGAGAAATCTAAAAAATAAAGTATACAAAGACAATCCGCACACCGTTCGTGAGTTAAGAGAGAGTATTGTTCGAGAAATCGGGAGAATTACAGTAGACGAACTTGCACGTGTAAATGCCAATTTCCTTCGGAGATGCCAGGAATGTGTTGCAGCAGAGGGACATCAACACCTTCTGAAGTCAAGGTTAGTACACAATATGAAAACTAATTTTAATAGCCGACTCTAGCGACTGTCGCTGACCCGTTCACCGGGAAAGACAAGCGGTGATGCCGTTCCGCTTGCCGCCGAGTCTCGTAGCGAATGTCAGGGAATGCTCTGTATATTAGCCATGTAATTAAAAATAGCTCTAATAGTTTGAGTGCAATAACGTTCGCAGCCGAGACAACTCACAAGTGTATACTTATTAGACTCTCTCTTTCACCCTAGTGCAAATGGTGCGTACAGTAGATGTGACAAGCCACAAGCGTGTACATAGGATTGAAGTATCTTAAGTACTATCAAGACGACAAAATCAGAACACACTAATAAAATTCGTTCTTGGGTTCTTGTGTGGGGCGTTACCCCCGCACCCCCTACACGCCTTCATGGCGTGGTGCTAAGCACAGGGGAACACTTTACCTTTACCTTTTACCTTGGGTTCTTGACATTTCTGATTGAACCTTGCTTGCAACCTGGCTACAATTTATTTCATTCCTTCCGTTCTCGTCCCTATTTATTATTCACGAGTTTGTAACTTTTTGCAGTGTGTTATTTTATGTTATTTGAACTCCCACGTAGCTCTTCCACCTGAAGCGTCATCGATTTTTGTTAATTTTTTTTCGTCTCCCCTTGGCGCCGTATATTATTATCGTTAGTAACTAATTTATTATTACGCAATCCCTTAACATGAGGAACCTTATCGTTACACCACCTACTTGCCTTCACTGTGCAGTGCACAGGGACAACATTTAATTTACAGGTTTTAATATATATTAGCTATATATACTCGTTAAAAATCAATAAAAATTCAATTAGTGATCCCGGTGATCCACACTTGAAGAAATAGCCGGACCCTGTGGCCGAGTGGTTAGCACATCGCGCTGTGACGCCAAGGGTCCCGGGTTCGAATGCCGCTCGGGCTTGGTTGTTAGTGAATGTCCATTCATCAATTTCATCATTTCATCACTCAGCCAAGAGGCACAAAACGTGAAGTAAAATAAACTAAATCAAACTAAAACAAACAAACTTAAAAAAATACTCAGCGTTAACGATTACTGTGTTTGTGTGGGATATGTTATCATTTCTGTTGTATACTCACAGGTGAAGCTGTAGCAACGAGTCTCGGTACGGTACATACAGTTTAAGTGCATCGTAGAATCGAATAATAACCGTGCGTTCATTTCGATCTGCAGCCGAGAGATCGGGAGAAGCGTGGCGGGCGGCGCTGACGGAGATGCCGACATTTGCGGCCTGTAATGCCCGCTTATTTTTATAGACATATGCAGACATTTATATAAATATTGCAAAACGATCACTAACCTGTGTTATAACACGCAAAAGTTCTTCTGTAATTCATCCAAGTTCTGCTCTTATATACACAAAAAAATACGCTTTAGAAACGATGTTAAGAGCCACAGATAATAAAACATTTTAATCAAGTTTTGACCAGTAACGTCCTGCTTAAGTTTATATCCTTGAAAGAGTTTTGTGCCGATGGGGATCGTTTGGAGGTTTTGAATGTGCAACACTGTATCAAGATTACGCTGTAGAAAAAACCGTTAAAAGTCAATAGTGTTCGTGAGCTTCCTTGCAATCCGAAATCTCCGAGCTCGAGTTTTTTGTTCCTTCGCGACTAGATGAAGACAGAGTTGTAAATATAGTGGCGAGCAATGTAAACCAAGAGCGTGTTAATTTCGTACTGTGTGCAAGAGTGTTATTCTTGGTTACTTGCAGTTACTTGTTTGTGTTATTGTAGTGTGTATGTGTGACGTGTCAGCGAGACGATTGGAATGCCAGCCGCAAGATTCACGTTAGAACAAAGATTTTTTTATGTATGACACGTACCTACGTGAAAACAAACTCGTGTCGAGACGTGTGTAGGTAATTTGTACAGAAATTCCTATGCGTTTCAACTCCACACAGAGATACGGTTAGACATCTTGTCCTTAAATTACGAGAAACTGTATCGTTAAATTTTAAAACACCTAAGCAAAAACGACGGATTCTAACCGAAGCAAAACTCGATGACATTGGTGCAGCGTTAGAACGTTCTCCAAACAAACCTCTACGCCGTGTTTCACAAGAGGTGGGCGTGTCAAAATCATCGGCACATACAGTCACTAAGCTACTAAAATTAAAACCATACTCTTATAACACAGGTTAGTGCTCGTTTTGCAATATTTATATAAATGTCTGCATATGTCCATAAAAATAAGCGGGCATTTCAGGCCGCAAATGTCGGCATCTCCGTCAGTGCCGCCCGCCACGCTTCTCCCGATCTCTCGGCTGCAGATCGAAATGGACGCACGGTACATGTAGTACATAATTGTCGGAGGGTTGTAACGAAGAAGTCCTGGGTGCTATTCAAAATGGAGGCATATTGCATTGTTGTATTAGAAACTTCAGTCCTGATGAACACACCTGAATTTAGCTTAAAACAATTTTTTGATTTTAGATTGTCTATATTTTATATTTACATTTTAAAATTATACATGGTTGTAAGGTGTGACCCTTTGTGAAACCACCTAAATGCCAACCTCTCTCACACGTAGTACACCTGGACTGCATTCTTGCAGACTAACGAGGCTCTGGCGCCTGGACTTGCAGTCAGGATAATTGTCTAGGAATTGTGTTGTGTCGTCCATACGTGTTTGTGATTGTCCCTCTATCTATCTCATCATTTTCACTATTCATCCTCATTGTCGCGATTAGCTAAAAGTGGCAGAAAAGCAACATAAAATAACCTAATTCAAACAATCACTTAAAATAACACGCAGACATCTCTTCATATTTTCGAAATTGGTTTAAATACTATTTTCAAACTGGTATTTAAACCAATAAGTTGTAAACCAATTTCACTAATTTTGGGGAGCGATTGAAGCTACTGGATCTCGTAGATACACCTATACTCTGTCCCGGTTATCTCTGGAGCAAGACCGCGCATAGCGGCAGAGAACTGGGAGAAATCGAGTGTGCAGAGCGAAGCAGTAGACGTTGCTGTTGAGAAGACGGGTAACAACGGTCGCGTTCCACCTCCACGCAGTACCGTTCTTTGTTGCGTGTTCATTGGTGGAGCCGTCTCTGGACACTACTTGCGCAGAGACTTGTTTTCGTTCGCTTGCTCCAGAGATAGTCGGGACAGGGTATACGTTTCCAGGACCTTTTTGCACTTTTCTGGAGAAATTATGGATCTCTGATTTATGAGCGAGATTTTGATAAATATTAATAGAGAAGTGGAAACTGTATATTCTGAAGCATAGGGTTAATGGCCCTAAACCAGATACAACAACAATAATAGAAACTAGACTGGGACATGAATATCTAATATCGCTCGTGATATCTGACACCATTGTCAACGGACCATGTAACAGCGTTGATGGCGTGTCATTTCACTCCCGTATGGCCACCGGAACGCACGTTTTAAACCTTCCTCACCTTTATTACTCCCTTCCGTATTCATTCGAAAGCCGACAACTGCCAACATCCCACTCCACAAAGGATAAGCTTTCAACGATGTGTCGTTCCCCAAACAGTGTCGGTTCTCAGTAATGAATCTTCCTCCGAGACATCCATGGAAGCGGTAGGTTAAAGAGCACGAGCTGGTCTGAAAATGATACGCGTGCTGTTTCCAAAAGGTTCCTAAAGCACATCCGTGTGTGTTAATTTTACCACATCGTATTAATTCTCCCGGTAGTTTTTCATGTTTTATAAACGGCGCATGCTTTTTTCATCGTGTAAGTGTAAGTGAGATTTCAGATCGACGCGACACAAACTCTCTGCTATGTTCTAAAAAAAACAGTCAGATGAATCCTGTTCCACCCATCCCACCAACTGGCTCCCCGCCCCCACCCACTGTACTTCTCCATATTTCCTTCAGTATACATCACCCTTCTTCAGTTAGAGCCAAGTCCGGAGAGTAGGGCGGCTGGGGGATGTTTTGTTTAATTTTCTCTCACTGTGGTGCACCATCACTTCCCACTTGGAGCATGAGATATAGGTAAACATTCAGTGGTGCGAATTAGGGATGGCCAAACGGATCCGGATCCGAAAAATCCGGATCCGTTCGGATCCGAATACGGATCCAAAAGTTACGGATCTGGATCCGGATCCGAAAGTTACGGATCTTGATCCGGATCCGAAAATACCGGATCTGGATCCGGATCCGAAAATTCCGGATCTGGATCCGGATCCGATAGTTCCGGATCCGATAGTTCCGGATCTGGATCCGGATCCGATAGTTCCGGATCTGTATCCGGGTCCGAAAGTTTCGGATCAGGATCCGAGAGTTTCGTATCTCAATCCCATTATAATATTACCACACCTTAAAAGGTATTATGATCTTCGATTACAAAGAAATTTTTCATTAGTTTGTCCTACAATAATTTTTTTCAAGTGTTGTTCCTAAAATACTTTGCTACGCATCGGCTAACACACACGTGCACAAAAATAATCTTACTTGTTTAACATAAAATGTCAGAGGTGATTTTGTAAATGCCATTGAAACGAATATGTATTCATTCGAATGTATTGGAAATGGAAACAAACATAAATGTGAGACATTCCATTCCAGGATGAAACCTTTAACGCATATAACAAGATAGAAATGTTATACAAAAATTATACAATTTTTCTACAGTTACAGTTTTACAAATTGATATATGCAGTGTTATATAATTACAAAGTATAAGACTAACAAGGGAGGTGTTCTAAGTGTCCCCCTCCGATTTCCATGTAAATTGGCAGGTTTATAGTGGGGCCCAAAGGAAGAAATACGTGTTTTTTTGTTTCAGCTAAAATACTGTCTTAGGGGCAAAAACCCCTCAAATGTCAAGATGAGGACAAATTGAAGTGAGGATCTGACCCCTGTGTCCCCCTCCGATTTCCATGAAACTTGGCAGGTTTATAGTGGGGCCCAAAGGAAGAAATACGTGTTTTTTTGTTTCAGCTTAAAAACCGTTTTAGGGGGCAAAACCCACTCAAATGTCAAGATGAGGACCAATTTAAGTGGACATTTGACTCCTGTGTCCCCCTCCGATTTCCATTAAATTTGGCAGGTGTATAGAGAGGCTCTATGCCCCCTGTTTCTTCCTATGCCATATTTACGTAGTTTCGCGGTCAGATCCCCACTTCAATTTCTCCTCATCTTGACATTTGAGGGGGGGGTGCCCCCTAAAACAGTTTTTTAGCTGAAACACAAAAACAGGTATTTCTTCCTTTGGGCCCCTCTATACACCTGCCAAGTTTCATGGAAATCGGAGGCGGAGACTTAGACCTCCCTTGTAAGTGTATTAATTAATTACAAATCGCGCACGCGCACACACACACTATATATATATATATATATGTGTATATATATATATATATATATATATATATATATATATATATATATATATATATATTAGCAGGTAACATTATGTTATAAACACATTCTTACTTTCCAAAGAAGCGCATGTGGGATGGCAAAAGCGATCTGGATCCAGAAGTACCAGATCCGGATCCGAACGTTTTGGATCCGGATCCGAAAGTACCGGATCCGGATCCGAAAGTTCTGGATCCGGATCCGAAAGTACCGGATCCGGATCCGGATCTGAAAATTCCGGATTCACGGATCCGGATCCGAAAAATTTTAGGATCCGGATCCTTAGGATCCGGAACCAACCGGATCCGGATTTCGGATCCGCTAGGATCCGGATCTGGCCATCCCTAGTGCGAATTCACGTCGATTTTCTTCCACTTTTTTGCTAATCGCCACGATGAGGATGAGTGATGATATGATGAAATTGATGAATGGACAATTACATAAAAACACCCATGCCCAGGGCCGGGATTCGATGTCTTCATTATTTTCAAAGCAATGAACAAAATACGGCGTTGTTCTCAGTGGGCCATTGTTAAGGGCCGACTGTTAACTGTCACATTATTGAAAATTCTCTTAAAATAACTGTTAGTAACACGGGAACCAAATTTTGAAATGTATTGGTTGGGCTCAAACACTTGAATTGTAAGTTCACCTAAAATCTCATAGATCCTCCCTTCCATGTAACATGATATTAAAGCACACCAACAATGCATCCTTGCTTATTTAAAAAAATGTAATTTACTGATTTCAATAAGTACTCCACTATGAATCACGATAACAAATAAATATAATAATAATGTGAAAAATTATTGTGTGTGCTCGATCCTCACGGACCCATATGAGTTGGAGCCACTGGTTAGTAAGACTCTAGGGAGATCTCACACCGAAGCGACACGAAACACGTGTCGCTCTAAATTTCACCAATCGAACACAGGCTTGTGCATCCTGTCATGCCGACACGGTGTCAAACGTTGCTGTTGGCTCATTCCCAAGCGACATGTGTCGCGTGTCGCTTCGGTCTGAAATATCCCTTACGGAGCTCATATTCACACACCTAAGTATAGCACATGTTATATGGGAACACTATGCATATTGTTCATATTCAAAACGAGTAAGACGAAACGATGAATACAGAAGCCCCGCAGCTCTATGCTATGTCAGTGTAAATCTATCCGTTTGTTTCCTCGTGTTTTAGGAATGAATAACCAGTTCTCCCAGAGGGAACGGCATACATATATATATATATATATATATATATATATATATATATATATATATATATATATATATATATCACAAGACGACGCTGAATTGTCGAATCCAGTAGCTCTTCTAACCGCGTATCCTCTGGGAGAGTAGTGACTGTACAGTAACAGTAAGTTACAACGACCGATACTCTCCCCACATTATATTTATCGATGTGACACTGGAGGTAAGGATTGTAAACGGAAGGCACAGCGCCGCTAACTCAACTTAGCTAATCTGGCGATCCTTCCAGGATTGCCAGTCCAATAGCTTAGGCGTAAACTTTACAAGAGATGGATGACTAAAGAGAGACCACGTAATTGCTCCCGTGCTTATATAGCAGGGAGGTGTATGACCTCCCTGTCGCGATGGACGTCTGACGTCGAGGTTACGTGTGCATCAGGCAAGGTTCGTGCGTAGCTTGCACTCTACAGTCTACAATACTTACATTCTGTTGTTTCTCAACATTTACAGGTAGCGGTAACAGGCCAATACATTGTCTCACTTTCTCCACCTTCCGCAAATGTAAAAGCAAAGACTAATAACCAGTGAAATATCCAGTAACTGAATGTATGTTGTTGCACGTGTTCTGTGCTTCACGAATATTTTTTAAACTTAGTTTGCAACACTGTCATTCCTACCGTTGTTCAACATCTATGAGAGTAACGGCATGCAATAACGATTCAAATAATTTTCCACACGCCACCACCCCATCCAATGACCCATCTTAACCTACATGTAACTTTTGTGTAATATGTAGACAATCAATATTCATTAATAAAGTAGACATCTTAGATGTTCCGTCTTACGATGTAACTTGCCTACGTGTGTACAAAACCATCTTTGATTCTGTAAACAACTTGAGTATCATTTGTAGTAATGTGTTTTCATATATTTGTATTAATCAGAATTCAAAACATATGCCAATCTCTCTACACAGTCACAATAGGTTCTTACTTTCTCATCTTCCGAATAAGTTACGGAATTTTTCTTAATCAATCTTTGTCTTGCTATGACCATGCAATCTTAATTCGATATTATCAATTGTCTATCCTCGCACCCTCAACACGCAAGCCTGATGGTAAGGTGCGAGAGGTAATAACTATACATATAAATGAATGGCAACACACAATACTCGAGTTTAAACCCCTAAAGACTGGATCTGCATGGCTAATGGAAACTGTATACCTGTCTTTGTATGGCAGCTGAAGTTCTGCGAAGGATGGTTATGGACGTGACTGTACTACAACAGAGTCTGACTCGCAACTCGCTCCAACACGTTCTTCCCCAAATCGTACTCCTGCCTCTCTCTCCGCAATGCTTGTATTTGACCCACTCACCCCGGTCCTCCCAGACATTTATTCCGATCGGATTTACTAAATAATGCCGAATCAGTTACCTGTAGTCTCTTCCTTGATTGCAATTGTTTACATCTGTTTACAACGATGGCGATCAAGGAAGCTCGGCAATGTCTGACAAGGCATTCCTTAGATGTTTCTAGATATTTCTTGTCTGGAAGAGTGATGGCTAAATGTCTGGGATTTGGATTTCTTAGTTCTTTGTTTCTTTCTTTCTTTCAATGATTTTATAGTATCGTTACGCTATATGCTAATATGCCTTTCTATGAGAAATGTTATAATCGCCTCAACTGACTGTACAACATCAATGAATGAAACCCTAGTAACCAATATGACCAAGTCCTACTTCTTTGTGTATTTTCCTTCAATTACAAAAGATATATATATATAAACTTTAGTTTGGAAATACATTATCGAATGCGTTGTATTCTTCACAATCGAAATGCATTTATTTTTACAACATTCAATCTTTGCGTTCATTATAGCGTTTGTAGAAGTAATGAAAAAGTTCTCCTGGGGAGAAAATAGCTTGACTGGAAGAATGTGAATATCATGGTATCGTTCGAGTGTTGGTTATCATAGTACGATTCAATCCCAGCAACTGACAATATTTTTCTTAATTTCTACAAGTGAATCTATGTGAAAAATTGATTTTTGGCTATATTGTCCATTTGATCATTTCATCCCAATGTCCGTTTTAATGTATTAGTGCAGTGATTCCCAAACTTTTTTTTTTCACGGCGCTCCTAATGTTTCAAAATTGTTCCACGGTGCCTAAGTCAGAATGTAGGTCTATCCAACACTTGCAACGCTAAGTTAATGTGGTTAGGTTCCTGCCTTAAGTTTAAAAATAAACACATATTTCAACTTCAGAAACATTTTATATGTAAAAAGTACTGAAACTATGTGTAGGCTCAGGTAAGTGTCATTTCAGTGAAAATATTGGAACATTTCGCGACGCCCCTGTAAGTCAGCCAAGGCGTAATTTTCTGTGGAATATACATTATTACAGACACCCTAATGGTGAAATCTGAGAACCGAACTGCGTTTTATGAATAAATGTGAAGATGTAGAACACGAATGTTCAAAATGTCCTACGTAAATGCTAATGCAGGATGTCGCCGTATAACGCTGACAAACTTTCACAATGTTTAGATGACATTGAGACAACTTCCCTTAGTAACATTTGGCTCTTTGAAGAATCGTTGCCAGCCCTCGAAAAAACATTGTTACATATTGTACGTGTGCAACCACGTGTCACACAGTCATTGTTTCCACTGAAAGTTATATTTTCTGTTCCTGTCACCAGATACCTTGAAGGGATGAACATCTATTGCATTTGAGTGTAATTGGACGAAGCGTTTGAAGATAGCGGATGGAAACACTATTTTTGCTATGTTACTCACGCTGTACCTTCCTGTCCGTACAATTCTTTACTCACGATCGAAAGGCATGAAACGAAAATTATTTTAGGACATTTTATGGGCCACATTTATGAAATATATTTTTAAAAATATAATACACAGGCTACTAGGAAATTCGGGAACAAATAACAAACATCGTAACATGATAACTGACATGCACTGAACTGAACTTCGACACGGTTTCGTATTGCGTATGAGCAAAATTGGTCAACACATTTCAAGATGGAGGGCAAAAAATCGATTGTGTTGTCTTCTACGAACTTCAAATTCTGCTCATATTAGTCTAGATCATATTTTCCTAGATTTAGAACGGAAATATCAGAATTTTTATGGTATCACTCGAGCTTTCATTTTTTAAATATATATATATATAAAATAATATAGTGCCTACTTTAGAAAGGGCTGTGATGGTAATTAAGGCAGCTACCAGTAGCTTTACCTAAATAGCTGAAACAAACTCAAATGTTTTAAGCTGATATTCTTACAGCTACTAGATACTTGAGATGACTGAAGTGATATTGCATTTGAAAGAAACCACTCAAAGCACGGAGGGAAAATCTACTTTTTCTATGTTCTTCCAAACTGTGCTTCATTTCAGGAAATAAAGGAACAGAACTGCCACAAATTTTATAGAACTTTGCTGAGTCTTTAGATTGGAAATAATACTCTGTAAATATAGGGTGCAGTTTAGGAATGTGTGTGGCCCAACGCACACGCATTTCAACTAAGATACCTGTTAAATTACAATTAAAAATCACAAATCTTACTGTCTACTACAACATTTTTATGTACTTCTGCATAATATATTTTTCTTTCATTTTTGCTTATCAAGATTTTCTGACAACATGCACGTTTATCCGCTATACTTCGTCTCTGGAATCTCTGGAACGAGCGAACAAGTCTCTGCGCAAGTGGTGACTCCAGAGGCCTCGACCAATGAACACGTGGGAGGGAAGGGAGTGCACCTATCAGCCGTTTACATCATCGCCCACTGTTTTGCTCCCGCCAACTCGGATTCTCCCTTTCTCTTCCGTTATGCGCGGCCTTGCACGACAGATTCCAGAGACATGCTCCAGATACCCACTGATTAGAGGCTGGGTGACCCCAAGAGCCTCTTTATGCAGGAACAGATCCCACATTATATTCTGCAAATCATATTTTTATTCAACAACATGGAAAACCCAACTACTGAACTTCAAACTTTAAAACAAAATGGCGATGCTTCGAAGATCAACTTTCTACAATGTCCAATAATAGTTGTTTTTTAAAGCATATTCATGATTTTGACAAGCAAATATTTTCGTAATTAATATCTCATCATCCGTTCTCAGAACGTAAGCACTAATTGTGAAATATTTGGCAATTCTGCAACCCACGCCAACGAGAATCTCAAGTACGTACAGTCCATACCAAAAGTTTAAGACCACCAACTTTTTTCATATAAATGCATCCTGACCGAAAGTTTTGGTACAAATATGGAGGGAAATTGTATGGAAGTAATATAGTGTGTGAGGCATACGTCTTGTAGTTCTTGAGATACGAAAGTGGAAAATCAAATGTCTTAAATGAAAAATCAAGCATTTTGAAGTACAGATGAATGTGTATACACGTAACCGACGTCGTTATGACAGTACTGAATTTTGTCCAGTATTGTGGAACATGAACGAAGGTTTTGGCGTAAAAAAAATATCTCGTGTTTTATATTTTTTTCCAAAATTCGCAGAATTAAAAAAATACAGCGAAAACTGAGAGGTCTTCCGATAACAATATATTCTTCAGCGACTGCGCTGGAGTGAACAAATTTTATCAGTCATTATTTGAAATGTGTGTCAATAGATGGCGAAGAAATACACATGTCCAGTAGCAGCATTGTGCAAGTCCAAACCTGTTTTCGTTACGCTTGATGATAAACAAAATGTTTGAATCGCAAGTACGTGATAATAGGGAAAATATCTGGGCCCGTGGCCGTGAAATAGCAAATAATTGGTATGTAGAGATGCAATAGGTCTCATAGAGAAATTGCAGTCGCATTGAATGTGAGTAAAACCTGCGTGGCGAACACAATAAACAAATTCAAGCAGCAAGGTACAGTGGTTGATAAACCACGATGCGGCTGCCCCAGGGTAACGTCTGTACGCGAGGACCGGATTATCGCGAGAATTGCCACACGTCAGCAGCAACAATTGCTTGGATTCAAGGATTCATTGTTGCCTTGGCCAGCATGAAGTCCGGACCTGAATCCTATAGAAAACCTATGGAATACCATTGGTCTTCGTGTAGCCAGACGCCAGCCAAGGAATGTCCAGGAACTTCGTGAACAGATCTCCGAAATATGGAATGTGATTACGCCCCAAGCATGCCAGAAATTGGGGCGCAGCATGAGAACGTGTGCAAATGTGCTTGAAACTTAAAGGTGGACCTATTTACTATTAAAATTTCACACTTCATTCATTTAATTTCAGGAGAAATTTTTGTTTCCAAGTATATTTTCAAAGTTCAGATTGAATGATTTTACAAATTGTACTTTTAGTTGCATCTATTAGTTATAAGTGCATTAATATGCCCTTACACTTTCTTGATCCATTTTTGTATTAAAGTGTTTATTTCATGAAAAGCACTCTCATATGTACTTTTTCTGTTTGTCTGAAAACACATGAAAAGGTGGTCTTAAACTTTTGGTAGGGACTGTTCCTTAAAATAATTAATATTGCCTCATTCACAGAATGTTTTGATTCGAAGTATTACTGTGTCGTTCTTTCTCTTACATGATACAAAGTAAGGTGAGGAAAGTTCAAAGTGATAATTCCTTTTCCTACTGTTTGGTTTGTTTTAAAATTCTTCGCGTTACGGTTGGTAAAATATGGCTTGTTATGGATGGGCCATTTTACTTCGTACATTATTACAGATATTTACAAATCCGATATTTATAGAATAATAAAGGCACAACACGTCTACACGACACGCGTGACAAGGTTTGGCCAATGCTTTCCTAGCACACTCAGTGGGAATTAAATCAGGGGAGCATGGTGGCCACTTTATACGTCCAGCTATCTCATAACGAAGCTTGTTGTCGATTAGCTTAGCCTGATAAGATCAAGGGTTACAGTTTGTGAAAAAATAATATATCTTCGATATACGTGCAATTTATATGAGGAGAGCAGGATTTTAAAGTTTGTTGTGTATACCACTAGGCTACCAGATTATAGTTTTAAATGGTCCACAGTTCCATGTGTTAACTTATTTCTGCCCAAACCATCATTCCATCTCCACTATAATGTGATGTTTCCAAGGTAAAATCTATTTTTTCGTTTGCTTTTCTTCTTTTCTTCCAGAGGAGAATTCCATGATGTTCTTTAGCCCATTTTCTCTTAAACATATATTGTAGTGTGTTAAATTAATGTAAAGTCTCAGGCATTAAACTGGGACACCTACATCCTGAAATATTCGCTTCACTGTAAGTCGTTGTGTGTGATGCCTAATTCTACGGCGAGTACATGTAAAGTCATGAATTTCTTATCTCTAATCGTTGGAGTTCATGTCGTTAAGTTTTAATTAATAGCATATTTTCAATGGCAATTTCTACCATCGCCTTAGAGTTAGGCAACACACGTAACGCCTTGCAGGGAAAGTAGTATTTCAGGATTTAGGTGTTCCATTTTTATTACCGGCGACTGTACATTATTGTCCCTGTGCATAGAAGCCGACTGGGTAAGATGAATTGACAACCTGCTTCCTATTGTTAGGCCGGCTTTAGACGAAAGCATTTCCTTTAGCATTTTTGCTAGCATAAATGCTATGTAAATGCTTCCAAAAATATTAGCAGATAGTACTTTACACGGAAGCATTTCATGTAACTTTTCGGCTAGCTTTTGCGATTATAATGTATAACATATACAGCATAAAAGGCACGTCGAGTTACACCATCTATGATGAGTGCACGGGTGTTTACATTTGAAACAACTAAAATATTCTTCCATACGTGTACAGTAAACGTTGTAAAGTATGTATTTAAGCAGCGCCATTGTTTTGTATCGAATAAAGTTTTACGTGATACGTTATTCCTCTCGGTTGAATAGTTATCGTCTTTTAAAAATGTGAAGTGATACATTGTTTACATCTCACGCGGCCGCCATTACAACTGCACGCGTGACCTAGAGATCGCTTCTGATTGGTTATGCTACGAAAAATACTACGGAAATAGGACAGGTTCTATCCTTGAGAAATGCCATGGCATCGCTGTACACGGTAGCATTTTTGTCATGGCATAAATGTTCATAAAAATGCTATGGAAAATACTTTCGTCTAAAGCAGGCTTTAAGAGACACCCTTCCGGGGCTGAGTGGCATTTTTCCGCCTGTTCCAACGGGCCATTAAACATAAAACTATCATCCATTGCTGTACTTATTTCTTAGTCTTGTCTTCTATAAACACCTTCCGTTTGCTGAATCGATTCCAAATTCAGCAATGGCATTACCACTCCCTTCAGTCTGGCCTGCTTCCAGACTTCCAATGGCTTTCCACTCCAATATGCCTTGCAGATAATGCTGGCGAGACATCGTTCACACCAACTTCACGACATGAACTCCAACGATTACACTGGTCGACATTTTGAGAAAAAAGTTCAGATGTTTTCATATCAATTGGTGTTTCTGGAAGTAATTTGAATGCTGATCACAGAAATAACATCCATTTGTTCCCATCACGTCAGAAGTTTTCACAATTCCACAATCAAAATTCCCATATTCGCCATTACATTGCATTTATTACACAATACAACAAAATAAATTCATACAAGGGAAATTTTGGTCGTGTCCAAACCAATAGGTGATTTTGAAAGTATTTTGAATTCTGATCAAGGAAATGACAACAATTTCTACCCGTCGCGTCAGGATTTTTCCCTAGGTCAGGATTTTTCTCCACGTAACTAAGTTCAATCAACCGACCATATTATAACATTGGGTATTGGACATTTTTGTGAGGAAAATTTTCATGAGGGACTTCGAAAATAACTACGTAATCAAAGTCAATACAATGTGAAGGTGCATACAATTTTACATGCATTTATGGTTCAAAATTGGAGGATTTGTATTGTAGAAAATCAATATTTTACCACAATCAAAACAGAGCCATCTACTGAGGAAATAATGGAACTACACATTTTATTGTAAAATTGTGAAAAATTCTGACGTGATGGGGAAAAAATGGATGTCATTTCCGTGATTCGCATCGAAAATACTTCCAGAATCACTTATCGATTAGGAAACAACCGAAATTTCTCTTTTGTTGCGTTATGTAATAAATAGACCTCGGATTTTAGGTTTATAACCTATTATTTCCTTTACAGGTATGTAATAAATAATAAGTTAAGTCAGCGTTTCGTTAAAAAACGCAACAACTGATGAAGTTTTATAGTGCCTAAAAAACCTATTTTGCTTGTTAGAGCCTATTTTAGGTTTATGCGCCTAAATCAAGCCTTTTTTAGTTTTTTTATGTTTCAAAGGTTTTACAGGATTTTTATATTACACAGAGGCATTTTCCTTGTTTGGTCACGTAAAAAATTATTGACGAACGAGTTTGGAACGTACTCTCTGTCGATTTCTCTTCCTCGAAGTCCTTAGTGACTTTTCAAAGCTCAGAACAAAGCAAAATGTCGGATGCCACTGTTACCTGTACAATTCAAAGTGGTCTGATCCGTGTGGTCTTGCTTACTTTCGAGTCACTTCGGTCCTTTGTGACATTTACGCCTTGCAAACTAACATTTCAGCATCGAAGTTTGTACCACTGACTATGTTTATGTTGAAAGATTATTTTCAGCATATAAGATGACCCTCATAGACAAAATTGCGGAGTTTGACTCTGGATAACATGAAAATATATTTTTGCCTAACTATACGGCGAAGAATGGTAAGTTCTGCCATCGCCGTAGGGTTAGGCAACACACATAACATTATGGAAGATAGTACATATTTCGGGATATAGGTGTCCCATTTTAATTGCCGGTGACTATACCTAATCAGCATTTTTCATGAATTTTGAACTATTTTAAGTTTCTTGAACCTACTTCAAGATTTTTCGAGCCTAGCTTAAGATTTTTAGGGACTATTTTGGGATTTTTAGAACCTATTTTAAGGTTTTTCGAACCTATTTTAGGGTTTTTCGAACCTATTTTTGAATTTTTAGAGCCTATTTTAGGAACCTAAAAGCACACTTTTTAGAATCTAAAAATCCGAGGTCTAGTAATAAATTTACTGCAATGGTGAATATCATAATTTGATTGTTAAGTTGTGGAAAATTCTGACGGAATGGGAAAAAATGGATTCCATTTTTGGAATCAGCATGCTGAAATTATTCAGAGACAACAGTCATTTGCGAGACATCGAAACCCATGTCGACCGGTGTTAGACATAGGAAATTCATGACTTTACAAAGTTGTAGTATGAACATAAACAGACACTATTGGCAGAAATAGTTAATTTATAGTAGTGGTTTAGGTACTGTATCTTATTTGGTAAGAGTGATATGCTCAAGAAATACCGGGTGTTTCATAAATACTTGAGGGGTTACAAAAATGTATTACAAGTAAAGTATTGAACTTACGTTAATGAATCTAGTCGAGAACGAACGAGAAACTCAAACAGTTTTTTCTTTACACCTACAAAAGTTCGATGTGTGCACCACGGGTGACACGGCACGCATTAATACGATATTTTACATCTTGCCACACTCGCATCAACATGGGCCTGTCGATAGTGTCTATCGCTGCGATATTACGCTCCCTTAGGGCTGCGATATCATGCGGCATCGGTGAGACGAATACCCTGTCTTTGATGAAACCCCACAAAAAGAAGTCGCGCGGTGTAAGGTCCAGCGAACTTGGGGCCCAAGACATTTCCCATAACACTATGAGTGATGTTGCAGATTTGAGTGTTACCTAGCAGCAGGGATGTGAACTCTCAGCTTAACAAAACATACACGCACAAACTGTTTGCGTTCCTCGATCATTCTGGACTGGTTTATTTAACGTAAGTTCAATAGTTTACTTGCAAAATTTTTTGTAACCTCAAGTATTTATGAAACACCCGGTATATAGAAATTGATGTTATAAAAAAATAATGTAATTAAGGAATTAGGGCGAGTGGATGCATGATTGGCCATTTCTACGTGATTAAGCACATTTTAACAATATTTGGTCATGTTAAGCATAGTTTCTTTCTCCAAGGTATAAAGAACTGTACTGATACACTTCGTAATTTCCAAAGTGGATCTTCTTTCATCTTCTGTGTACAATTACACTGACGGTGTTATAGAAGTGTGCCAGCTGGGGAAGGTAGGAGGAAGAATGGTTGAGAAACCAAGAACCTACTGTTAGCCTAATGCTAGAGTTGTTTTAGGCGGCAACCCTTCTGTTTCTGGAAAATAATCAGCATCACCTTCCTCCATTATTGCTATGTAATATGCAACATGGACTTAACCCTAAACCACTTATGCACAACAGTCGGAACAAAGGATCATGTTGGCGTTTTGTGCAAGGTCAATGTTGTGGCAGTTCTATTTTTAGCCATATTTTTGTGCTTTGGATCACATTCGTGGAAATTCTAGGCCATATGTGCATTTTTATTTTTTTATAATAGGATTTTATTAGTCTTATTCATGATGAATGCGGTATCTTCCGTTAAACATTTCGGTTGTATCCTCAGCTTTGACTCATGCTTTCTCACCTCACAGACTCTACTCATATGTATACGCAGAAAGTAGGCAAATCACCTGACTCATTTGCAAATATTTCAATTCATTGTGCACATTTTACCATAAATATAATACTTTTAGTAATTATACAATTAATTTGTGCAGAAAAGAAGTCGTATAAAAGCTTAAAAATTAGCACTGTATTGCAAAATTAATAATTATTTTGCTATTTATTGCAAGGTAGATTTCAACCGTGAATATACGAAAAATAAAACAGATTTATGTATTATGTGCAGACATTTGCATTGTGAAACATATCTAGTTAATAACATTTACTAAAAAGCAACAATATAAGAGTTAAAAATGGAGTAAGGAACCACACAACAAATTTTGTAGCGGCCCTGGAAACTTGCTTTCAATACATTCCATGAATACTTTTTTTTCTAATAGATCGTGTTGTAGTATTGCAATGCAGAATGAACGTTTAGCTACAGCTGTTTTAAACATGATCTTATTTATAATCTAATTTTTCATTCTAAATGCTCTTTTATGTCAGTCCAATCTAAGATAAAGACAGTATATGTTGGATCATTATAATTATTTGAGTTACAACAGCACAGAAGTTAAACAATTACAATTGGATGAATCTGTGTTGTTGTTATCAACATCGATTCGTGTGTGCATACATTTACATGCAATCGTATCCTCATGGGAGGTTCTCATTGAACTAGGCATTATCACCGATTCATTGTTTAACAGCCCTTAATCTCGGTCGCTGTACATGATCTTCCTATGTCGGCATTAGTATCGATTAACAAGTTGCCTTCACATTCACATCGCCATCTCATTTTCCATTGCCTTGCAACATTAATTCAAGTAAATTTCAAATTTATGACGTGATGCCCACGTTAATTAAATTTTGCGGAAAAAATCAAATGGCAATTTCCGTGCTCAGCTCGGTCGTCGACAGCTACTTTCCTCTCGAAATTGAACAGGCAGTTTGTAGGTACATAGATGTTTGTGAGAGCTGTGGCGGTTTAAAGTTTGTGAACATTTGCCATCAGAAAATGGTTACTACGTAATTGTAAATTTCTTATATTTGACATTATTATATTGCTATTTTCCATAAAGAATTGTTTGGTAGCGCCACCTGCAAATCAAAGTAAATACACCAAATTTAGTTTGTTTGAATCTACGATTTATCGTTCTGAAACAAAGGGATTTACAACTTGGAAATAAAACGCTCAAAATGCTGACCAAGGCCGAGTTAATTGTCAAATGAACACACCAAAAACGTGACGTCTCAACCTTATATCTAGGTCTTCTTCAGACTCTGAACAAAATTCAACGAAATAAAGTACGTACAAACAGCTTGAAGGCTGTGACAAGCGACACTTGCTGCTTATGTTGCTTCGGTTCAAAAGGTTGCATTTACTTCTATGGGTTGGTTTCCAAGAGTCACGTGTCGCTTTCGTCTCAAAGCTCTGTTAAACAGGATATATACACAAATTCACGTAATACGTATACTTTTGCATATGTGTTGTGAACAGTAAAGATTTTTAATTGTCCCGAAGCATCGAATATTTTGATATTAACATTTTTCATATTTTATGACATCAACATTTAAAATGAGACACAAACATGTAAAAGCTTCTTCTAAGTCCATTTCATGGTCAGATGTGCTCATCAGGACTACACGTTTATTGTTTGATTTGGTGTTGAAGTCCACTTTATCCACAGTAAGGCTAATCGGGACTGGACCTACAGTTTAATGTGGGATACGAACCACTATATACCTAAACCGGGTATCGAACCCGGGACCCTTTATTACAAGGCGACGACGATACCCTCGCCATCTGAGAGGCTGACTACACGTTTACTTTTAACCCTAGCTTACCCATGCCGTAGGAGAAACTTACATACCGGGAGGCGGCTCACAGGCCCACGTTTTTTTTATCATTAAAATTTAAGGAACCGTTTTATCACTGCTTCCTTTTCTGATTATATAACTATATGCAGTTAGTAATATTTTAATTATTATAATTAAAATATTACTATCATTAACAAAAAATAATAACCAATTATCCAATTATTGCAAAAATTGGTAAAAAGCCAAAAAAGCCAAAATTTTTGTTTTTTTTCTTCAAAAAACCGGCTTTTTATAAAAAAAACAGTCCATTCAAAAAAGCCTGCTTTTTTCCAATTGTAACAGTGATAAACATAACTTCCACAGGATACGAGTAGTTTAGAAAGACATGAACAGGTTAAGAAAGACATTCACATTATGATGATGACATTTTAGTTTAGTATGTGCTTCATCAATATTATATGAGTGGTAAACCCTTTTGGCTCCTACTTAGCTGAAATCCATTTTCGGTTTCACCACTGACGATTAAACATTTATGTTTAAATGAAAGTAGGGAACCGTTGGTTAGAAATTTCCTCTGTTACAGCGTCGTCAGTTAGTGCAGGTGGTCCATTAATTGTATAATTAATTTACTCATGGACTCGGCATCATTTAAATTTTTGAAACCCATACTCTGCCCTTGTTGCTTTCTAAGGTGTGCTGTGCAACTTATGAAGAAAAAACATTATCTCGATGTAGCAAAGCTTATGTTTTTCAAATGTGTCCAGAAATGTTTGGACTAAATTTTTCTGTTGCACCCCTATGTATCAAAGAACAGAGTTCGAGTCATCGAAGAACCTGGGTTTGTCTCTAGGTTTATACGACAGTAAGCTTATATTATATCTCCCGTCCGCGCGAGAACGTATTTTCATAAGATCATTGCAGAAAAAGTGAAAAAAGAATATATCTATATAGTATTGTTGGCATACATTTCTCCATCTTCAAACATGTCCGATTTCGTTCAAATGCAATAGAAGTATAGTTCGCTGGACATAAATACCAAAAGCTGTGAATTAATATATAGTTCTTTCAGTCACATTATTGGTGGCCCTTTTTGAGGTTGACCCCTCAGCCACACATTACATATAATTGTTTTTACCATAGCACTGCAACTGTTGACCTAAAATTTTCATCACTTTTGTTTGTTAAGCTCTTAACAATGTTATCTAGACAGAGGTCTGAAAATGTCAGAATGTGAAGCTCTTGCTAAATAGAAAAAAAAACAGTATTTTGAGGGCCAATTCGCAATTAGTGTGGTCACAAGAACAGCAGCTAATTTCTTTGTTTTTAAGCTTACAACAACTAGA
Source organism: Lepisma saccharinum (assembly GCF_977018435.1). Lineage (NCBI taxonomy): Eukaryota > Metazoa > Arthropoda > Insecta > Zygentoma > Lepismatidae > Lepisma > Lepisma saccharinum. Next base: position 170,270,731 of record NC_139230.1, on the reverse strand, counting down.
CACGTTGAATGACTAAATTCTTTGACCGATTTCATTCAAATGCAGTACCTTATAGGTTTTCGGACGTTTCCATTAGCTGAATGATTCCACTTGAAAATCTTTGAATTGCCTGTTAATTATCGTGATCAGAATATCAGTGGCTTGTGTCCATGTTGATCCCTACCGCTCCTAGGCTATGCATTCATTACAACGTCTTCCTTATGAAAAACGTGTAAATCGAGAGGTGTCGGGCCTCCCCGATGGCGCAGTGGTAGCGTCGTCGCCTTGTAATCAAGGGGCCCCGGGTTCGATACCCGGCAGAGGCACATAGTGGTTCGGATTCCACTTTAAACTGTAGGTCCAGTCCCAATTAGCCTTACTGTGCATAAAGTGGACTTAAAACACCAAATCAATCAATCGAGAGGTGTCCTAAAAATAACTCAGATTTTCGTTTCTTAATATCTGAAAATGTGGTATCAGAAGAATGTGGACCAGTGGCGAAGCGTCCTATGAGGCCAGGAGGCCGGGCCTACCCACACCATTACTCTTTTAAAGGTGTCTTCACTTATTTGTAAAAAACATATGTAATGCAATGCAAGAGTTTGGAATTTTTATTTATGATAATTAGAAAAAAATTCTAACTCTGCCCAGTATACAAACTTTTCACGGAGTGAGGCACATTTGCTGGGGCCTCTTCTCTTCATATTCCGTCGTACGGTCGTATATGCGGGAAGCCTAATCATCCGAGTACTGTACGTATGCTTATAACGTGCTCGTGAGGCCGGCCTCGCGGTGTTACCCAGTAGAACTAACAGAATATCAGCAACACTGCATTTCCGCCAGGGTTGGAAATTTGTGGTGTACCAGCATTTTATATATAAACATTAGCCTGTGTTCGTGCAGAGAGATTTCTATTTCATTTGTACATTCTCCATATTTTGTACGAAACTTAAATTTCCCTTCCTTTCATCGACAAGAGTAAGTGAAATTGAAAATTACGGAGTATTGTAGTTCTGACTTCGTTTACTGGTCAGAGTGCTGATGGTCTTGTCGATTCACCCAACACCGTAGTGTAAACAGAAAGTCTAAACAACGTATACTTGTAAAGTAAGTCTTCATATCAAATTATGTAAATTAAAGTTCTAGTTACGCCCTATATTTACAAGGTAGTATTACTTTCACTGGAAATAGAATAATTTATTTTTATGGTGAACGGGGATTCCCTCGCTTGTTCCCTGCCTGTGAAAACTTGCCTCTGCTCACAATGCTACAAGGCTCGGAGCGCGAACTTCGTGGCGGTAGAGCTTTGTTTGTGATTCGTGTTGTGTGCAGCGATCAGATTTATGCAAGAACAATTGAGTTCTTAATTGAGTGAAGATGTAATTATCTGCATGGAGCAGGAAAACCTGTAATAGTGGCCAAGTGTAATACTAGTGAAACTTGGCCCATATCTGGAGACAAAGTAATCAGTTTACAAAATCTGAACGCCAGTGTAGATGTACATACAGTTAATGTAAACAAAAATGAACAACTTCTTATCTCTGAAAACAAAAATATTTTTAGATTAATGAGTCAAAATTTTCAGTCATTAAGGAACAAGGTCCATGAGCTGGATGTGATTCTTGGATCCCTCAAAGAAGTCCCACATATAATTTGTGCCACTGAATATTGGTTGCGAGAAGAAGAGTTTTCTTCCACACAAATCCCAAATTTTAATTTAGCCAGCGCATATTGCCGTAAAAACAACAAACGAGGTGGTGCTGCCATAGTAGTTAAAAGCAATATACCATATGAACAAAACTAATTATTTAAATGAAGAATTCAATTTTGAACACGCAGTAGTGAATTTAAAATTACAACAAAATGAAGCAACAGTAGTTTGCTTATACCGAACACCAGATGGACATTTAGGCACATTTTTTGAAAAATTAGAAACAATGTTGTCCATTTTACTACATAGAAAACGACCCATTATAGTGATGGGCGATATAAACATAGATTTTTAAAACACAGTCCGGAAAAAAATGAACTAAATACAATTCTAACCTCCCATAATTTGATTGCAACAATAAATTCACCAACAAGGATAACACCAACAAGTAAATCATGTATTGATCAAATAATAATTAACCAAGATTTTTTTGAATACACCACATCTATTTTACCTTTAGCCTTGTCCGATCATGAAGCAGTTTTCATAAGTGTCCATATACCAGAGAATATAAAAGAAAAAACTGCAAAACATATCACTACTGTAGAAAAAAGAAAATTCACCAAGGAAAATATAGGAAACTTTGTATATTCATTAAAGAAAGAAAACTGGACTGATGTGCTCATGGAGGAAAATTTAAATACAAAAGTAAGCTTATGCACAAATACAGTAAAATATCATTTTGAAGTAGCATTTCCATACAAAACATACAGACAACCCCTAAATCAAACAAAATCAATTTCCTGGATAACTAAAGGGATAAAAAAATCCTGTCAAACAAAAAGAAAATTATATAAAGAAATCCAGAAAAACAAGAATGCCATACTTAAAGACCACTACAAAAAATATGTAATTATTCTCAGGAAGGTAATAAACAATGTTAAGAGATTGGCCATTGCATTTAAAATACGCAAATCTGCAAATAAATCAAAGAAACTATGGGAAATTGTTAATGATGAAACTGGTAAGAAAGAAAGAACATGAATGAAAAAATAGAAATAATGGCTGATGGAGAGAAAATAAGCAATCCCCTTGATGTAGCACAAATTTTTAATACATACTTTGTGAACATTCCCAATACCGTAAATAAAAATGCAGTAATATCTACACCTAGATTAAGAACATATTTCAACAGTCCCCGTAACACAAACACTATGTTTCTCACACCAGTAACTGAGGGAGAAGTCGAGAAGGTAATTTTAAATTTAAAAAATAAGTATTCATCAGGGCCAGATGAATTTTCAAGTTCTCTACTAAAAAAAAATGTGTGAATAGTATTTTACAACAACTAGTAAGTATTTGCAACACATCTTTAGAAACAGGTATTTTTCCTAGTGAGTACAAAATAGCAAAAGTGAGACCATTATTCAAGAAAGGCAACAAAGAAGAATGCTCAAACTATAGGCCAATTTCTCTTTGATCGGTCTTCTCTAAAGTAATAGAGAAAATTATGCTAAATAGATTAGTAATTTTCTTAGAAAAATACGACATGTTATCCAAACATCAATTTGGATACCAAAAAAGTAAGTCAATATCAGAAGCTATTTTTGAATTTACAAATAACATGCTAAAATCAAGAGACAAAAAAATGCATGTGCATGGATTATTTTTAGATTTTACCAAAGCATTTGATTTGGTTCAGCATGACATTTTACTAGATAAAATGGACCATTATGGAATCAGAGGTTTAGCAAAAAATGGTTCACCTCTTATTTAAAAGACAGATGTCAGTATGTAGATATTAACAAAATCAAATCAGACCAATTGTTCCTCAATACAGGTGTACCGCAAGGCTCAATTCTAGGACCAGTTTTATTTTTACTCTACATAAATGATCTTCCAGAAACCTTATCAGAGTCTCAAACAATATTTTTGTGGATGATACAAATATCATAGTAAAAAGCCTGGAATATGAGCAACTTCAAAAGAATTCCCTTTCAACAACACAACTAAACACCTGGCTAAACAACAACAAGCTTTCCCTGAATGTTAATAAAACAGTTCTAATAAATTTTAATCCAGCACAACAAATAAAAAACTTAAATGTAATTATTAAGAATGAAGTCGTCAAAGAATGCAATGCAATAAAATTCTTAGGAGTATGGATAGACACAAACCTGTCTTGGGACATGCAAATTACTAATATAACTCAAAAGTTAAGCAGGCTCTGAACTTTGAATGATTTAAGGACAGTATATTTTGGACAGATTCAACCTGTACTCACATATGGAATCTCTTTCTGGGGCAGTTCACCCAAAATGCAGAAAATTTTTATTTGGCAAAAACGCATATTAAAAATTATGAAGAATGTATCCCTCTCAAACCCAACAAAACAAATTTTCAATGAATTTCAAATATTACCTCTTCCATGTTTGTACATATTAGAAACATTGTACTTTATTCATACAAATTCTAAAATCTTCTCAAAAAATCTGGACATACACAAGTACATCACTCGTATGCGTAACTCCCTCCACCTTTCTACTGTCCGCACATCCAAAACACATAGTGGTGTAGGATTCAAGTTGTAAAACTCTATAACAAGCTGCCAGAGGAATTCAAGAATCATAATCCAACCAAATTTAAAATAACAGTAAAAAGCTTGCTTATGAAGTATTTGTTTTATAGCACAGAAGAGTACTTAGATCATCATTAATAGCCATAGCCTTTGATTTTTCTTCTATTTTTTATGTTATTCTATACTCTCTTGTACTTTTTAATATGCATAGGTATGTGTTAATTCCTTTGTACTAAAATCATACATGTAATTGACCTATCCCATATCATAGTGCTATTTGTACTTATATGATCAAGTGGATGGAAATAAATCATATCATATATAATATCATATCTGTAAGGTAAGACCCCTTTTGTTCTTTCATGTTTCCTTCTTATAACAATCATTTCTAAAATGTTTTCAACTCTATTTTCCTTTGCAAGTAGCAGTAACAAGTGACAGTAAAATATGAAAAATTTAAAAGTTGTTGAAACGCGTAATTTAATGCGTTAACACTGTCGTCGAATAGATATTGCAAGCAGACATTTTTTATGCAGCCGACACAAGCAAAGAGGTAGGCCGTTTCGTTTACCCTGAAGAGATAACAAGAGGAGAGGGGCTTTGAAAGTACAATGCAAGGGAAGACTTTTTTTTTGGGTTAGGTCAAAGAGTGCTATGGGATTATTCCGGTTCAAGTCTGGCGGAACAGGCCAGTGTTGTCACATTGGATTGGCAGAAAAGAGCAAAATCGCACCTAAAATTAGGGATTCTATTCTCTCAAGCAACTACATTTATTATAACCTGTTTGTATGTTACATAGTAACCTGTTGTGTTGCCATCATAGAAGGGACTCAAACAAGGATCCTATGTATCCTATTATCACGTAAAGGTGCATACTCACACGAGGGGAAGAACAAACTACAATGCGAAGTATTCACACTGAATGAGAGAGGTCACCTTTACGTTTGTTCTTTTTTTTTAAAGCTTCCAGCCCGTAGTAGTCATCCTAACACGTAACGAAGCCAGGTGACATGATTGTGGGCATGTCAGTGTTCCTTTATCTTTAATTCTCCATACATTCTCATCGTCGCGATTAATAGTTCAGAACAAACGAGACGAAAATATTAAAAAATTAAATTACGTATATTTACTTGCACATACAGGTGTCAGAAATTTATTTATCTGGAAAGCCAAGAATGGAATTAAGTACAACCATTTCTTTGATTAGACAACAGATAACAATGGCGTTTTACTCAATGCGAGGAAATCTTGATAAAAAAACAACACCTAAATTGGCAACAGTAGTTATTACCAAACTGACAGTCGCTGAAAGTGCGGAATTCTGTCGTCTGCTCACGGCACAAACGTCATACTTACCCGAAAATTATAGGGTTCTTCTTCTTCCAATTTTCACCTCAATTGCAAAATAAATAAATAAATTTTAAAAAAAAGTGATGAAGAATTGACAACAGGGCTCGACCACTATTCGTTGGATTTTCGCAATGTCTCATGATTGCTATTTCTTTCTGGAGGTATGTGCATAAATCATTCAGGGGTTGAGAAAGAAACAAAAACGAAATGAACAAAAATCTAGATCGATGACATCTGATGGGCGGGAAGGGATAACGTCTAACAGACGTAATTATTGTACTGATGACCGGTAACAACGCTTTTGAAAATGTCCCCCACCGACAAGTAAAGAAGCGGCCTGGAGAGACATTGAACCACTCTCCATGACATACCTCCCCTTTTTTTATATACAGATTCAAGCAACTAATGGAAATTATCGCACTTTTGTGCCTACCCTGCTAGCAACTCTACGCTTCGCCACTGATGTGGACCCACCCGGATAGGAAAAATCTATTTTTGTTTACCACATTGAAACATTTCAGACCGATTTCACTCCAAAAGGAATACCTGATAAAGTCATTCAACGTGTCTATAGCTCTTTTCCAGTCTTACGGCGGGCGCCCTATATGCTGGTGAGGGAAGTGGGGAGCGGGGAAGCAACCAATCCAGCGCGATAAGAAACGCAGCAGCCTGGAGAACAAGGTGTGGGCAGAACATCCTCCACCCGACTTCGTAACTCTCGGCACCACCGCTGTTGTGTGGTTGGTCCGCTGCGTATTCCCCGCTCCCCACTTCCCTTGCCAGCATATAGAGCGCCCACCGTAACAGTAGAAAATACCTTTAGTTGTTGTAAGCTTAAAAACAAAGAAATTGGTTGCTGTTGTGCTGTTATTGTGACCACACTATTTGCTATTTGTCCCCAAATTTACTACTACTCTTTCTTAAACTACGCATAATGTAGATATGCATTCAAAATGTACTCACCTCAAATGGTTTAATGGACAGTGGATGGAGCACTGGAAAAGTGTGATTTGGAGTTATGAATCACGCTGAACCATGTGTCTGTGAGATGGTAGGATTTGGTTGTTACGTATGCTTAAAGAACGATATCTATCTACCTTCATGTGTAGTGCAGTAAAGTTTGGAGGAGTTGGTATTATGGAGTGGGGATGTTTCTTCTGAAGTGGACTCTGCCTCTTGTAACACGGCACTCTCAATACGGCAAGGCACGAGGATATTTTGACCAGTTGTGCATTTCCTACGTGGAGAATAGTTTGGTCATGACTATTGTCTCTACCAGCAAGAATACGCTCTCTGTTATAAAGCGGGGCCTGTGCGTGGATGGTTCGTGGACAATCGGGTTCATGAAGTGGACTGGCCTGCCCAGAGTCCAGATCTGAACCCTATAGAGCACCCATGCAACGAATTAGAACGTCGACTTCGCTCTAGACCTTAATGTACCACATTATTACATCCTCTGGCTACAGCTCGTCAGAAAGAATGGGCTGTCATTTCTCCGGAAACGTTTAGATGCCTGGTGGCAAGTTTCCCTGGAAGTCTTGTTGTTGAATTGTTGTTTTAAGTCCGTTCTATGCACAGAAAAGTTAATCGGGACTGGACCTACATTTTAAAGTATGTTCCGAACCACTATGTGCTTCTACCGGGTATCGAACCCGGGACCTTTTCCCTGGAAGAGTATGGACTTTGATCTAGGATATGGGTGAACCCACCAAGTATTATTAGTACTGGGTAATGTGTCACAGGGAATGTGTGATTACTATTTCGGGTAGGCGTAACGTACACTTTTCAATAGTAATTGTTTCTACATTTTGTCCATTTATTTGACAATTTTGAAGCATGTACAATATATTTCTGTTTTTAAAGTTATGGAACAAAATTCACAAGCATGTTACCTCGTAACTTAGCCCATAACTTGACATAAAATCTTAGAAACATTGCGAGTCATTTAGAGGGGGCGGGGTTAATGATCAACAAGTCGTAAATATTGATAACTGTCTAAAGTTTAGATTTAGATTTGTTTTTGATATTTGTTAATTAGTGGCGCTTTTCTTCCACACTTGAATAATAACGATCATGTGGATGAGTGATGAAATTGATGAACGGACACTCACAAAGAACACTAATGACATGACGGGGATTCGAACCCGGAACCTCTCGTGTCATAATGCGCTGTTGCCTTAGGTTTAGTCATATAGATAGATATTTATTCTGTGCCTCTTCTGTACCTCGAAAAGTAAGAAGCCTGTTGCATTTTAGCAAAATCGGTTATTTCAAGATGGCGCTCGAAAATTCTACTTTTTCCTATGATAAACCGTACACCATAATGTTCCCCAAAACTGCTTAGAATCTGTATTTTAGAAACGTAAGAAACTAAATTCAAAGTAATTTTAGTGCATTTATATGACCATTATTATTATAATTTTTAATATAATGGGGCCAGGTATTACATATTGTAATTAAGATAGGTAACTGCAATAAATTTGCAATATACAACTCTTGAGCTGATATTTATGTTGCATTTGAGCGAAATTGGTCAAGGTATTTGATGATAACAGGCAAGAACCTACTACTTCTTGTTGTGGGAGCATAAATTGTGCTCAAATTACTCTGGGGTGAATTTCGTTGTATTACGAAAGTACAATCTCGAAAATTTTTGGGCATCACTTGCACTTGAGTTCTGCTGATCGCCTAATTCTGCTGGTACTTCGTATCTACGAACAACACACGCAGCGGCCTTCCGTTACATCAGACCGTGACATCGCGCTGACGTCTAGACTTCAGTTCTGTTTTGCAACGGAGTGTCCGAATACTTTTGATCAGACAGTGTACAAGGGTAAGAAACCAGAATTTCGTCCCCTAGTATATTTTTGTACATGCAGACCGTATTAATAGACTTAAGAGCTCCAAAATTTGATTTATCTTTGTTAACTATTTATTTTCCTTGCAAAGCAAGTCAAATCAATTGTTAGCACAGAAATTAATTTATTATTCAGTAGTACTTTTTTTCGGAAACACAGAGTTCCTAATTTCGTCTCCATAAAAAATACGCAAAAATATAGGTAATTACGATTTTTAAGATTTGTTTTTATATTTCAGCTTTAATATTCATATTATATGCATTATTTACAAGTCATCATATACGTAAGTGAACATCAACAGTATAGAGTAGTGAATAAATATAAAATATTATACTTATAGAAAATTGAAAACATAAATTTAACAAAATTCAGAAAGAAAAAGTTTACTTGAAAAAAAAATGAAAACCTTATCATAATTTATTTAAGATGAGAATTTAGACTTGATATCACAAAAAACTTCACTTGGTTTATGGTGAGTTTTGGTTTTGTTTGTGTGTGTCCGAAAATAGTGTTTACACTCTTTGAACGTCAATAACAGGAACACTAATAACAGCAAACACGAACTTTTTTTGGTGTCACGTACCTTTAAGTTATAGATGTTCAAAGTGACCACCATTGGCAGTAATGCATTATGCGCAATCTGAAGAGATCGATAAACAGCAGATACGGTTTCTGCGGGAAGGGAAGCGTAGGTTGTCTCAATTGCATGTCCCGCGTCACTCAGTGTCTCTGGCTTTGTGGCGTACACAGCATTCATCACAGTTCCTCACAGGTAGTAATTTAACTGTGCAAATCAAGGAGATCTGGATGGATATTCGACTCTTCTTACGTTTCTCGAAAGAAAAAATTCTCACCTCTGCCATTTTGTGTACACTAAACGACTACCGTTTGGCAGGCTGTGACGGGACTAAAAACAAAACAAGGCCTATATGCTCTCACACATGCTCAACATAGCTTCAAATTCAAAAGTCCAGTCAAGTCATCTTTAATAGTTTCTCTGTTATTAAAGTTCAAAGAGTGTAAACATTATTTTGGGACACTCTGTAAGTATAGATAAAATTACTAGACAATGGATAATGTCCAATTAACATTGAACGCTAGAACAGTTCTTACACATATTAGATTAGTGATATTTTATATCTCGCAGAAACATAAATTTGGTGCTTAGAGAGGCTACTTACACATAACTAAATTAAATAACCGCACTATTACATCAGTGATTAAGGAACATATGGTTCTTTGTGACGGTAACATTTGGTATTTTATTATGGAGGCTTGATTCTTCCTTGGAAATACTAGGTAAGAAATTCCAAATGTACACCATGGATTGGATCAAACGAGTTTTCTGTCACATCAAATTGTTTATGTGTACTCTCTTGCTAAATGTAAATTTGAACACTATTTTGAACTTCAAAAATAATTCATTGCAACGAGATATGAGCCGGCCACCGTGGCGGAGTGGTTAGCACATCGCGGTATGACGCCAGTGGTCCCGGGTTCGAATCCCGGCCTGGGCATGGATGTTTGTGTGTGTCCATTCACCAAATTCATCATACCATTACTCATAGCTATCTTCGCAAATTAGCCAAAATTAGTACAAAGCGAAGTAAAATAAAGCAAATCAACAACAAGCAACGAGATATGAACCTGAATATTTTAGTAAGATGTTTCAAATTTCTGAAACGTTGTCCTAATGAAGTTAAGGGAAGGAAAATAGGAATGAAAGAACCTATTGTTTCCTAGTATATACCAACTTTATGTATAAAGCAAACTGAATAAATTAAAATCCGAATCCACAATCAATAAGTTAAAAAATATATTACGAATGACATTTCACGGACGCGTGACACTGAAACACTTTTGTCATAAAAGACGAAACAATGTTACGTGGAAATTTAGAAGAGATAAAATTAACGTTCATTATGATTTTCAGTCAGATGAGAGATTCTATCCAGTTGTTGAGTGTCATCACGTGAAATCGATTCTTGTATCAATGGTGACTGACAGCAGTAACTACTTACACGTCGAGGTCAATTACCAAACGATGAATAAATTTGAATAGAAACTACCCTTGTAGAGATTTGATGCATTGTAGTACAAGTTAATAAAGAAATGGATTTTCATATTATAATGCTAAAACATGTTATCATATCGTCGGTTTTAATTTGATATTTCTTTGAGAAATTTTCGAAAAATGTCTGCAGTTCTTGGTTGTAAGGGCCCTATTGGAAGAGTATTGAAGACTTCGATGTCTGACCGTCCACATCTTGTGTATAGCCAAAAATAATTTTAGTTCTCCTGATTATACAGGGTGTTTCGTAAGTTCGTTTACAATGCTTGGGAGGTGATTGTACGAGTGAAAATAAGGTGGAAAGTTCATGTAACGAAATTCCGGAAACGGCTTTGTTGCCGAGTTATTGACGAGTGGGATGGGTGTGCGTTCTGCGTGAGCTGTTATCGACGAAAATTGGCATGTGTTGAATGGCACCAAAAAACAAAGAAAATTTCCTGAGCGAAGGGCACCATGACGTAAAAACGAAAAAAATGAACTGTCATAGGTTGCATACCCTGAAAGGCAGATGGGTGTCCGTGTGATCTGACGTTAAGTACCACATTTCCCGCTAGGGGCGCCAACAGTGTAGGTTTCCTCATGATGGAGCGCACGTGTCTGTGCCATTCGTGCTTCAGGTGCTGTGCCAGCAGCAGGTTGTTAAACATTCACGGTTGTATGGAAAGACGTGAGGTTCTTGGACAGTAGTGTTGGGCAAACATTTGACCTAGCAGTGTTACGTGTTAATTCTTAGCCACAGTCCATCGTGTTCTGTGAAGTGTACTAGTGTTAACGGCCATAAACACTTGTAGCCCGGTGTGAGGGATGGCTGCATACACGTCCCAAGAGCTGGCGGACATGCATCTGATTTATGTGGAGGCTGGAGGTAATAGTCGTGCTGCAAGGCGTCTGTATGGTGCACGTTTTCCAAATAGGGTGTTACCATCGCACACCTTACTTCAAACTGTAGACACTCGACTTCGAGAAACAGGATTAGTGTTGCCACCTCGTCGAGAAGTTGGACGACCGCAAAGTGTGCGAACACGACGGTTTGTGGAAGATGTGCTAACTGCAGTGATGTATCATCCAGGCACCAGTACGCGCGCACTAGCCCACGAACGAAACATCTCCCATGTGAATGTGTGGTGAGTCCTGGCAGAAGAGGGGATGCACCCGTACAAATTGAAGAAAGTGCAAGACCTTTTACCTCGGGACTTTGGCCAACATGAGGACTTTTGCCAATGGTTTGTTCATCAAACTGAAACTATCCCTAATTTTCAGAATACGGTACTATGGACTGATGAGGCTATCTTCACGAAAACTGGTTTATTCAATAGTAAAAACAGTCATGTGTGGGAACATGAAAAACCTCGTTGCCCTTATCAATGTAGCTGCAGCATCGGTAGCAGAAACGCCGGAGTTGTTGGATCGCACTAGACAATCCTTGATTCGCCGTTGTCGCCTCTGCTTGGAAGTACATGGTGGACACTTTGAAAACCGTCTGTGATGAGGTTCCCTTCACATCTCCATTAAGCATACTGTGTGCCCTTCAGGGTATGCAACCTATGACAGTTCATTTTTTTCGTTTTTACGTCATGGTGCCCTTCGCTCAGGCAATTTTCTTTGTTTTTTGGTGCCATTCAACACATGACAATTTTCGTCGATACCAGCTCACGCAGAACGCACACCCACCCCACTCCCGTCAACATCTTCTTTCGCGTCCTTTGGGGAATCCCTTGCGCCGACATTGCACAACATTGCCGCGTGATTTTTTTTTACAAGAGCGTACCCAATTTCTTAGTGGACCGCCCAACACCGACGACTTCTCTCCACCCGTTTTGCCATTATTCACTTCAGAAAATCATTTTCCCACGTTTTCAAACGTCAATAACTCGGCCACAAAGCCGTTTCCGGAATTTCGTTACATGAACTTTCCACCTTATTTTCACTCGTACAATCACCTCCCAAGCGTTGTAAACGAACTTACGAAACACCCTGTATACCATTCAAGGATATACATCCCTGTGGATTGAACAAAGAACAGTGATGGTAATGGTAAATTCGAAATTCTGACGTAATGTCCCGTGTTCTCGAAATGAATCATGTCCCAGTATTATTGCATATTTACTACAGCCACGAACATCCCGATGATTTTTCTTATTTTTTTCTGTCCCTTCATTTTTGAAATATCTACATTTCACCAACTTACATACCAACATATTAGAAGTATTTCAAGATCAGGTGAGTTATGTACTTGTCTTAATATTAACTGAAAACGAAAACTTTTTTTTTCAGAAAATTTGACAAAACATGCAAACACACAAGAATTGGAAAAAAGGATGTAGAGGAAAGTTATTCCGGTTCATTTTCTTTCTTTTACTTCGCATCTTGTGCCACTTTTGGCTAATTTGCGAAGATGGGGATGAGTGATGATATGATGGAATTGATGAATGGATACTCACAAACATCCATGCCCAGGCCAGGATTCGAACCCGAGACCCCTGACGTCGTAGCGCGATGTGCTAACCACTCCGCCACGTGGGCCGGCGAAAGTAATTCCGAGAACGACATCCTACACACTCACAAATTTCTCTTTATTTCTGCCTCCCTCACATACGTGCAATCAATCACGTAAAAAGTAAGTTATTATATTTCCAAAAATGTATCTTTTTAAAATTGAATTAGGAAGGAGGGATGAGAAGCATTATATTCTTCACAATTGAAATGTGTGTGTTCTTGTCACATCCATAATTTGTGTTCGTTACTCATTTTATTTAGATTTTGTTGCAGAAAGAGAGAGCCTGACTGAAAGGTAGAGAATGCTACTATATCGTTAAGAGCCGTTGGTTATCATCACCGGAATGTAGGTTTGATCTCAGTCTTTGAGTGAAGAAGTGTGCTATATTGATTTATAAGTAGTTTGAAAAGGGGCAAATGGGATTTTTGACTTGTCTATTCGTATTTTTCTAGTAAGAACTACATACATATAATACTCTACAGGAGAGAAGGGTCCCTAGGTCTTCCAATTGCAATCCTCCATCCTACTCCTGGCTGGATTTATTTTACTTGTCTGTTCAAAATTTCTCACGAATCATCATAATAAATTTAACTGAAATACACAATAGTAACAAAAAGTGAGCATCGCAAGTTACTAATGTTTACCACACAGTTTGTATTCCATATGAAGGACGCGAGGAGAGTCATACGTGAGATATGGACTCTGTACTTTCACGTGCGATGGGTGTAATATGCAGAACTTGCTACTGAAGTTGAACCAATATATTTCTAAGTTCTCTGGATCTTGTCTTCTTACCTCGAAAAGGAAGCAGACCACCCCTACACACTAAAAGCTGTTCAAGATCAGTTGGGGCATTTTTTTTTCTATTTCAAATATTGCCGGCCTCCGTGGCGAAGTGGTTAACACATCGCGCGCTGCAACACCAGGGGTCCCGGGTTTGAATCCCAGCCTGGGCATGGATGTTCTTTGTGAGTGTCCCTTCATCAATTTTATCATATCATCACTCATCCTCATCTTAGCGATTAGCCAAAACTGGCAGAAAAGTGAAGTAAAAATAAACCAAATCAATCAATTTAGATTATTTTACGTTGCTTTACAACCTCTTGGGATAATCGCGACGATAAGGATGAATGATGAACAGGATGATGGGATTAGCACAATGATGCATCTACGCCTTAATCAAGATTCGAACCTGGGACCTCTGGTTTGGAAGTGTGGAACTAAAATCGCGAATTTATTTTATAAAAGTGCTAACACACAAAAATTACGATGACGAAAAGTGATGATGAAGTTTCGGCAGTCAGCGTGAAAACTGGAACGTACGTACCATCCACAAATATGAATTGAAGTCCACTTTATGTACAGATAGACCAATCGGGACTGGACCTAGAATTAAAAATGTAATCCGAACCACTGTGCAATGTGTGTCCACCGTTTATCGAACCCGGGACCCTTTGATTACAAGGCGACGATGTTACCACTATCGGGGAGGCCCTCATCCACAAATACTGGGTGCAGATGCGGTAACAATAGCGGAGAGGAGAGTCAAGGATTTCGGCGGTTAAGAATTAACCTCTGCAACCGGCTCTAAATGCCGAGACAGCGATGCAATCACGGGGAGTTAATATATGAGAAGCAAGATAAGCGGAAGCTCCAATTGAGTTGGTTAAAACAAGGAAATGACCGCGAAGACAATAGATTGGCAAGCGGCAAGGGTAAGAGGGTAAAGGCTGAATTAGGCTCCACATTGAGGCAGTGTGAAGGACAACCAGGGCAAAGCTTGTATTACACAAGTTCCAGCTTGGTTCCTGGATCAATACCGAAGCAGGGACCCGGTTTTGATCATTCCACCGCAATGGAAAGTCCTCAAGAGGTGAACTACCTTCACCGACTCAAACTGCCACCGCACCTGCCTCCCTCGTTCCACACCGTCTTTGCGTTTAAACAAGGCTTTATGTATCTATTATGCACCAACGGTTGATATGTGTGTGAAGGTAGGCCTGGACCTGCCGACCTTGAATCAGCTGAATGGGAAAAGGGGAGCGTTTCCATGGAAACCCATCTGTGTTCGACGGTTGCAAAGGGAGGGAGCGGGGGAACGAAGGCTGGCCCGGACAGAGCTGCGAAGAGACGACGGACTACGCCTGCAGATGCCGAGTGCACTGAATGTGCCATATCGGAATAGTTATCTGCCATTGCTTTGAGCCTTTCGATCAAATTCCGCAATGCAATAAAGCCTCAAAAAGACAGGATGAACATTTTATTTTGGATCTATCCCCCGACCCCTTTTTCTTTCCCAGTATAATATATACTTTTAATACTGTACAAAATTTTGTATTGCTCTAAGGGACGCTTCCGCATTTGTTGTCCACGAGCACAAACGAAACGAGATACATGTCTGTGTATTTCTAACTCCAAAAATATTTGTTTAAACAAGGATGCATAGTGTTTATTTTATTTCTAATAGATGAAATTAGTAATAAATTATTATTGTCGGAAGCATTTTAATTGCTTTATATTTTCCTTATATGGAAATTAAGTCTAGAGTAATTTGCTTGATTTGATTTGGTTTATTTTACTTCGTTTTTCTGCCACTTTTGGCTAATTATGGATACGAGTAGTGATATGATGACATTGATGAATGGACACTCACCAACACCCATACCCAGGCCTGGATTCAAAGGAGTCCTGGCGTCGTAGCGCGTTGTGCTAACCACTCCGCCACGGAGTCCCACTAGAGTAATTTGCTATCATTACAATGAACCAGCCCATAAAGTCCAGAACGCTAAATTTTGGAAGCGACAGATTTTCATCTCTTATTACCCGTTAGCGCAGTGGTTGTGTCATCTCCTTTTATTCAAGGGGTCCCGGGTTCGATACCCGGTGGAGGCACATGGCACAGTGGTTCGGATACCGCTATAAACTATAGGTCCAGTTACAATTAGTCTTGCTGTGCATAAAGAGGACTTACAAGAACAATTCAATCAATCAATCATTCTAGCATTGCATGCATTATTTTTATTTATTTTGCACAGAGTTGCAAAAAAGCCGGATTTTTTTGAATGGACGGTTTCCTATAAAAAGCCGGCTTTTTTGGAAAATAACCGGAAATTTTGGCTTTTTTGTCTTTTACCAATTACAGCTAACCTATTTCAGTTGAAGTTACTGTTTTGAGTTTACAGGTGCATAGTGACATATTTTGCAACTAGCAAAAGAAAATGTACATGTTGTAGCAGCCAAAAGACTGTTATTGGCTAATCCCAGTGGACACATACTGCATAGTGGTTAAGAAACAATTTAAACCCTAGCTAACCGGGAAGGGGGGGGGGGGGCTTTGGAGGCCCACCACCTCTATTTTTTACATTTTTCAACTGTTTTAAAATAATAAATTTCATAGTTTCCTAGGATATTTCTAATATTTATTTATTCCTTTTGTTCATGAAAACATAAATGTAACGTAATTTGGAGGCAAAATGTACTTGGTGGGCATATCAGACGCCATCTTTGAATGTGTCTTATTCGAGACACTCATGCCAGTGACAATGTACAATTGATTGGTAATGATGGTAATTATTGTAATTCAGTGTTCGGAAAGTTACTTTTGAAAAGGTAACTAGTTACAGTTACTTGCTTAAAAAAGTAACAGTTACAGTTACTCATTTTAAAAAGTAACTGAGGTACAGTTACATGTACTTCAAAAGTAACTGTAAGTTACTTTTACAGTTACTTTCTGCTGAAAATTTTCTTGCAACCAAATTACAAAAATCGATCATTAATTGTTATAATATATTTTGTAAAGACTAACATGTCTTTTACTTATGTTACTGGTACATAATATAAGTAATCGTATATTTATATTTATTACAAAATAATGTGCTCTCCTGTGCTTTGCGCGTCACCATGACGGTGTATAGGGGGTGTGCAGTTAGAGCCCCACACTTTTTTGATTATGGCCGAAGGTGGGGGTGATGTGATCAGCACCACGTCCCTGGTATCCTTTACCCCTCACCTCCAGAATTTCCTCCAGATATCCACTTTATACGACGCTGGGTGGGCGCTGGAGCCGCTTCAATAGGTGGAAAAAAATCTCATTTCTCCCCCACCGAGGATCGAACCCGGAGTCTCTCGCATGGTAGTCAGGCACCCAAATGACTTTTTTTTTAAGGAATACCCCTATGCGGTAGTATCCCCCCGTTATTCACATCTTCTCAATTTTCACGTATGTCAATTTTCTGTTTCCTGCATTCTCATTGGAACAAACGCAAACATTCATGTCCGAGAAACGAACTAGAATCCGGAACCCCTGACATATAGTGCGTTGTGCTAACCACTTCGCCACGGAGGTTGACCTGAGCTACTGCGACTTAAACATTTGTATTTATTATCATTGTTGTTCTTAAGGAATGTCCATTGGAGTGGGGCAAAATTCTACAAACTGTATAGAAAGAGAGAGAGAGAGAGAGAGAGAGAGAGAGATATCACTCACGTAGAATATATTCTAAGAAGGGAGGTATGTTTCGCATAAAGGGCGTGTCCCCCGGCGCCCACCCAGCGTCGAATAACATGGGTACCTGGGGGAAACCCTGGGGGGTAAAGGCGGTCAGGGGCGTGATGCTGATCACATCACCCCCACTCACGACCGGATCAAGAAAGTGTGGGGCGTTACCCCCACACCCCCTATACGCCTTCATGGCGTGGTGCTATGCACAGGGTAACACTTTACCTTTTTTTTTAAATTTTTAAGTGTTTATGAACCAGAAAATGATAAAAATTATAATGTAGTAGCCTATAATTATGCGTTATCCATGAAGGTGAAAATGACATTTTAAACTTAGCCTACCCCTTCAGTTCTCTCTGAGAGGATTACATAAACAAACAACAATGATTGCTAGGGTCTTCCTGATTCGTTAGTTTGCCACTTGAGTGTTGTAATTCACTGTTGTATCAATAATAATTGTGAGATCTGTTGTATCTGTTATTTCAAGAAAATGGGTTCTCATTTAAATCTTAAACGAAGACATTTTTTTTCAAAATGTCCAGAAATGCTGAATAATACCAATGCCAGGAGACAAATTTACTACAACTACTTTCTCTTCATCTATTGTTTGCAAGAATTAATGTATCAAAGATGGGCTTTTATATAACAGCAGAAACTAAATTGCGGCTCACTTTAAGTCCTAAATCGCCAATAATTTATGGAACTTTCAAAGCAATTTAAGTGTCACAAAGTAACTGTAGAAGTAACTGTTAAAACGTTACTTCTATCGTAAAAAAGTAATTCAGTTACAGTTACTCACTTTTAAAAGTAACTAGTTAGTTACATTTTCTCAAAAAAAGTAACTGTTGCTTGTAACTAGTTACTTCAAAACACTGTTGTAATGATTATATTTAATAAATAAATTCAATTCTACAAACTAAAAAGCATTAATAAAAATATTATGGATTTTGTGAGTTTTAGTGAATGATGAAATATATGTGAGACACTTATGCAATAATTGGTCATTATTTTTTATTAATGATAATAATTTTTGTAATTATTATAATTAATAAATAACTGCTTATGTAATCAGCAAAGGAAGCAGTGATTCAATAATAAAATGTTTTCTTGAATTTTAGTGATAAAAAAAGTGTGGGCCTGTGAGCCGCCCCCCCGGTATGTACGTTTCTCCTATGGCACAGGTAAGCTAAACTGAACGTGTAGTCCTGATGAGCACATCTGACCATGAAAGGACTTAAAACAAGCTTCTACATGTGTGTGTCTCAATTTAAATGTTGATGTTATAAAATATGAAACAACTGTTAATATGAAAATATTCGGTGTTTCGGAACAATTAAAAATCTTTGCTGTTCACAACACAGTATACGTATTACGTGAATGTGTGTATACAGCCTGTTTAATGGAGCTCTCAGACGGAAGCCACTTGGAAACCAACCCATAGAAGTAAATGCAATCGTTCGAACCGAAGCAACATAATATGAAAGTGTCGCTTGTCACTTGGCCTGTACAGTTTTCTCAGGGAACTTTCAGACCAAAGCAACAAGCGACACGTGTCACTTGGAAGCAGACCCTCAGTAATTCATTCAACCTTTTGAACTGAAGTGCGGGAACGAGCTAAACATGTCACTTGTATGTTGCTCGGACTATAGAGTTTTCTCAATGGTGGACATCGTGCCGCTTCAGTCAGTTGTTCTTCCATGTACGGTGAATACTTTGCTTTATACTGGAGGAGATTGTTGTCGCTTGTTATCTGTCACTTCAGTCTGAAAGCTCCTTCAGTGGCACACATCGTGTCGTCTCGGTCTTGTTTGTGCATGTGTGGTGGATGCTTGATTATAGACTGAAGGGGTCCATGTCGCTTGTCACTGCAATGTTACACCCCAAACTGTCATGTGTTGCTTCGGTCTGAATGTTCTCCATACTTAACAAGATTGTCAGTTACTTCATCAGAGATTAAGATTTAGTTTAGCCTGTAAATCACGGAAAACAAATTGCATGTACTGTCCGAAAAAAATCTGGCATTTTGATAAAGGTTCCTTGTATAATCATGAATGAGTCTTTGGAGTGGCATAATGTAATGCTGTTGCCTTGTAATAAGGAGGAGTCTGAGGTTCAATCCTCAGTGGAGGCGGAATGTTTCAGATCTCATTCTAAACTGTAGGTCCAGTCTAGATTTCTTAAATAGTTTTTTTTTTTTTGCGCAATTTGCGGTTAGTCTTATTTACTTCTGCTTCAGTTTTAGTGCCAGCGTTTTTCAGCCGCCGGGCCACAAGAGGTCTGTTGCACCCAGGGGTTGACGACTAATTTAAATCTAATTTTATATTTGACAGCAAGTCTATACATAATTGAACTATGGTTATGCCATAGTTGATATATTGATATTAATTTATTTAATTAATTTTAAAGATCAGAAATGTATTTATGGGTACAATTTTCGGGTTCAGGGCATCGACTTGTAAGAAATATATTTACTGGGCTGTGGTCTCACAAAGGTTGAGAACCAGTGCAACAAGCAGCCAAAATACATCACTAGTTGGTCCGTGACCAGGTTTAGCAGCCATTTAACCAAATTATACTTGATGTACTGGAAAATCAGAATACAAATATATTTTACTGAACACAATATTTAATGTAAAGAGATTTGATACTATATTTTCAAAAGGTAGAGCAGTATTTTCTTTTTTGCTTCATGTACGTGTTCGTATAACAACTTCAAACATTGAAAATCATATCATACTATTAGGTTCAATTAAAAACACATACAAAACTACTCCAGTTATGTAAATATGTTTATACCACATAGATATATTTAATAAGACTACCGAATTTGAAGATAACACTCATAACAGTAAAAATACTCCCAACTTCTGTATTTTTATTGATTTGAGACACTTTTGTGAAAAAAGCCGAAAAAAGCCCAACCAAAAAAGCCGTTTTCTTTCGACCACTTCCAACTCTAATTTTGCGTGCCTTTTCTACATATTTACATCTCTAGGTTAATTGAAACGATAAGGATAAATTATTAATTTATGAAAAGGACCAAGCAACAATGGGAGTGAATCGACGTGTGCCTTCCTGACAGCGTAGTGGCTATCCTCGGCACCCCCTGATCATGGAGTCATGGGCTGGATTCCTGGTGATGGCACCTCCCTCAACGATGTGGAACTCACTTTAAACTATACGTCCATTCCTGATTTTCCTATCCGAACATAAAGTAATTTTAAAAGAAATCTTACATTGGAAGTACCAGACCTTGTTTAGATTCGAACATATCAGGTCATCCCATAAGTAATGTAGTATTTTTGTACCGTGAGAAAAAGAACTATAACTGGCATGGAACACTACAGTTAGTCAGGACAATAGTCTCCATCGGACTCCATAACACTCTGCCACCTGCCAACCAGTTCTTGAAACCCCCGCTGAAAGAAGTCGCCAGTTTTGGAGGCAAAGAACTGAGTCACTGTTCGTCGCAGGCCATCTTCATCTTGCAGTGTTTTACCGGGCAGGTGGTTGTGCAGGCTGCGAAAGAGACAGTAGTCTATTGGTGCAAAATCTGGTGAAAACGCTGGGTGGGGGAGTTTCTCCCAGCCACATTCCTCCACATTTGCACAGGTCCTCCTTGCCGTGTATGGGCGCGCGTTATCACCGTGGATGAGCACACCCTTGCGATGAACCAGAGCAGGACGTTTTTCCAACCATGCAGTCCGTGGGCGTTGCAGCTGCTGACAGTAGACATTTGCATTGATAGTCTGGTTACGTGGCAAGAGATCAAAAAATGTATTATCCCACGGATATCCCACCAAACACTCAACATCACTTTGCGAGGGTGGAGGTCCTGTTTTGGCCCCTCCTTTAGGTACCCACTGCCTTTTGCGTGTAATGTTATGGTAGAAGATCAACTTTCCATCCCCTGTCACCATTCTGTCTAGAAATGGCTGACGTCTGTGACGGGTGAGCAGCGAACTGCAGATGTCCACTCGATTCTTCTTCTGCTGAAGCATGGGGTACCCATTTCCTGAGTTTCGACACGTACCCAAGGTCCTGCAGATGACGATGAACGGTCGAATGGGTGACATGGAGTTCGCTGGCCAGTTCTTCAACAGTGTGCATTGGATTTGCCTCCACCACTGCTCGCAGGGCATCGTTGTCCAGCTCAACAGGTCTCCCTTCTCGTGGCTTGTCGGTGAGGCTGGTGTCTTCAGAACGAAACCTCTGGAACCACCTCTGGCACTTTCGCACATCAATAGCACCCTGCCCATATACGGCATTGATGTTTCGTGCCTCTGCGCTGGCTGAATGTCTCTGGCGAAATTCATACAGCATGACATGCCATGTGTGTTCCTCCGACACTGCCATGATCAAACACACGCCATTGCAAAACGTGGAGTGGATCGTTCTCTCTCTACTCACTCATGCACAATGACGTGCCCTATATCACACAGCTATGGCACGTGCCATGTACTTCACAATTCACTCGTCAGATGGCGTCATTGAAGTGGTGCTCGAAAAACGACATTACTTCTTGGATGACCTGATAAAACCAACGATTTTACTGCACATAGGTCTTGCAATCAGAGGGGTCAATAAGAATCTGAGCTTACCCTTCAAACTTAATTCGTATTGTATATATTTCAATTCATGGCGCAGTGACTAGCGTAATTTTCAGGGAAACTACGTTCGAATCCTAGGCGGGGAATGAACGTTCAATTAAGTTTTGTCTCTTCATCTATTTCACCAATTCAATACTACAATTAATAAACAAATCGAGATTATAATTTTTGCCGCACAAATGTATCACCCTGGACTACTAACCGGGTTGGCTCACGCGTAAGTATGAGGAATAAAAAGTGTTACTACTTGTTATATATTAGCACCACCGAAGGTATCGAGTTCGAGTTCTTGCCTGAACACTTTGCGAATGTTCGTGAATTTCATTCTCGTTGTCGCGAATAGTATAAAAATTAAAAAAAAGAAAAACGAAAAATAGTAAGAAAAATGCAAAACAATTTTTGTATATTAGTATACATACTGTTGCTGCATGTAAGTGGAACTAAAAATAAAAATTAAAAATACGCCAGACACATATGCTAATTATTTTTTCCTTAGATTCTCTTTGTTTCTATTTTGGTTATTTTACACCGTTTTCTACCTCTTAGGATGATCGTGACAATGAGGATGAAGGATGACGTGATGAAATAGAACATGAAACAAACACTAGCAAATTTTGAATGGCAACTTCTACCACCGCCGTAAAGTAGGCAACACACACAACGCCTTACAGAAAAGCCAGTATTTCAGAATCTAGGTGTCCCATTTGTATTGCCGGTGACTGTACGTTACTAACTAACTAACTCTCTAGCCTTCTTAAACCCGAAGGTTCATGGCTGCAGCAACACAGGCCTTCCATCTTTCCCTATCTTGAGCAAGATCTATATAATACTCTTTTCCATCCCTACCAATTTCCCTTAGGTCCATCTCAACGTTGTCCCTCCATCTTCGTCTTGGCCTTCCTACAGGTCTCTTACCATCAGGTTTCCCAACAAGAATCCTGTAAACTCCTCTTTCCTCTCCCATTCGTGCCATATGGCCTGCCCACCTAAGTCTTCTTGATTTAATTATTCTGATAATATCTGGACATGAATACAAATTATGTAGTTCTAAATTATGTAACCTTCTCCACTCACCTGTCTCCTCATCCCTTTTAGGTACAAAGATTTTCGGTCTATACAAAGGTTCGAAATTTACTTCGTAGGTCTACCCCTGATTAGTTTTATCTAACTACAAATTGGATCTAGTACGAACTCTTGTAATTTTCTTGATTTGAATATTATATTTTTGTGTATATATACGCTCTGTCTCGCCTATCTCTGGAGCAGGCAAACGAAAGCAAGTCTCTGCGCAAGTAGTGATGCGAGACGGCTCCACCAATGAACACGAGAGATGAACGGGATTGTGCGTTTGTGTGTGTGTGTGGTGGGGGGGGCAAGCAACTGAAGTTACCAGCCTTCTCAGCAGCATGCACTGCTTTGCTCTGCCACTCGATCCTCCCCCTCCTCTGCCGCTATGATCGGCCTTGCTCTAGAGATACCTGGGACAAGGTATAGCTGATATAGAGAGGGAGAGGGGGGGGGTTGTTTTTAATGTCTAAAAATCTGTACATTATATTTCCAGTGTTGAATTTTATTATGTGCTTCCTTACAGCATATTTTGTGTACTTTCCAGAAAAGCATTCGAGATCCACCTATGGAGGCAACCACACAAGATGGAAATGAAATCTTCGTGCGAAAATGAAATTTTTGATAATAATGCAAGATCTAAGACGAAGTCCATGGTAGTACGAACTCCGAAGCCTTCACCTGGGAACCGGACCCTTTCACGGAAATGTCGAAATTTCGTGATTGTAAGGTAAGTGCCGAAGGTAGGTACAGCGTCTTAGAATCTGTTCATGTATTTGCCTTTCAGATGCGGAAGATCTGTATTCAGTGTGCGGTAAGTGCTATACGCCGGGAGCGACTGGCTTCGGTGCTCTGTGTCTGCTTCATCTAGCGACCAGGCGGGCCAGCAGCGCGTGAATTGGTGGGGACGAACCCACGAGTAAAATGACACCGCCGAATTGATGGAGACGAGCCCACGAGTAAAATAACGCCGCCGAAAACCGAAGCACTTGAAGATGCACCACGTGGAAATTCCTGGGCGGGTGTGGACCGGATAAGGTGAGTATCTTGCTTTCTTTCTTTCTGTGTGTATGTCCTGTTTTGCTTTCTTTGCTTCCTTGTTCGAGTTTTGCAAAGAAGTACGAATAACGCGTATCGAACATGTCTTTACGATATTTTTATGTAGGCCTACAGGTTTCGGCATTATTCCTGCTTACCAGACAACGGCTTTCATTGCGCTTCCGAGAGAATAGAATAAGTGAAATTGATGTCGAGAATCAACGACAACCAGGAGAACAGAAAAATGCAAAAGGTGAGTACATGTTGCATTTATTACTTTATCAATGTTTAAAGTTTTATTTTCTTACAGAATAATAGTGGAGAATTACTGTCAACTGAGAAAGTCTTGACGTATGCTAATATCTATATGGACTGATGATTAGGTTTTGCAGGACCATCTCTGTAGAATATGCTCATTTTCAAAGAAGTGTTCAATGTGGAGAGGAAACCGAAAACTAAGGCAAAAGAAGAGCTGTAAAAGTCATTGAAGATACGTGACACCTCTATTATCCTTTATCTAAGTTGCATTACCTACTTCTTTTTTGTACCTTTACATGATTGCTGTTAGTTTAACCCTAGCTTGCCCGAGGAGGTGGGGTGGGGGCTACCAGGCCCACCACCTCTTGGTTTTGGTTCTTTCAACTGTGAATACTCTAAAAAAAATGAAAATTCATTACATAATTTCCGAAGGTGTTCCCAAAGTTTCTGTATTACTTTTGTTCATAAAATCATAATGGTGACGTAGAGTCTGAGAAAGAATTACCTGGGCCACGGGACCTAGAATTTCGTAACGTCTTAAAGCCTGTTGTTTATGCAACCCAAATAAAAAATTATTCGCTTAAGTTTGTCTGGTGGATCAGAGTTCTCGGGAAGGATTGAGCATTGATAGCATGAGTCACATGACTCATGCCCCAGCAACAACAAACAACAGCTGGGTGCTACGTGGCCTCTTCTTCTTCTTCTTTTCCCTTATGCCCACTTAGGCGTCGGGTCCTTTCAGCCACTTCTTGAAAGAAGTTCTATCCTGTGCCAGTCTTTTCACTTCGTCCGGTGTCTTCCCTCTCTTCTGTGCCAGTCCATAAATGTACTGGTTCCAGTTCAACCTGGGTCGTCCCCTTCCTCTCTTTCCTTCTGGTCGGGCCTCAAATATTTGTTTCGGTTTACGCTCTTCCTCCATCCTAATAAGATGTCCCAGCCAGCCTAATTCCCTCTTCTCGATGATTTCAATCAGTGGTTCCTGATTCAGGCATTCTCTTCTTATTGTTGTGTTTCGTATCATATCTCTCCTTGTCTTTCCTACAGTTTTTCTTAAGAATTTCATTTCTGTAGCAGTAAGTCTGCTCTCCAATTTAGTTTGCATTATCCAGCTTTCTGATCCATATAATAGCGTGGGGAGATAGACTGTTTTATATATTTTCATTTTTGTTTCTTTACTAATCTCCTTTTTACCTATAATGGTGTTACTAATATTATAGTACAGATTATTTGCTTTCTGAATTCTGTGATTAATTTCAGAGTCCATTTTCCCGTCCGCAGTTAGTATGGTTCCTAAATATTCAAACTGTTCTACTTGTTCCAAGGTCTTATTATTCCAATGAATGTGCATCCTTGTTGGTTCTTGTTTAGTGAAGTGCATGACTTTCGTCTTGCTAACATTGATTTCCATCTTTCGTTCTTTGAATGCTCGGCCCCACTCTAGGACAGCATTTTGTAGGCTGTTGCTATCTTTTGCTAGGATAACAATATCATCAGCGTATACTAATGTTTGTACCCATACCGGTTTCATCTTATAATTTCCAATTTTGCATTTTCTTGTTCTTCTTTTGCATTGCTTTATAATTTGATCCATGAATAATATGAAAAGAAGAGGACTAAGTCCATCACCTTGTTTTACTCCTTTTCCCATATTAAATTCCTTGGAGGATTGTCCATTTATTCTAACCGTTCCTTTAACGTTCTTATATAGACTTTGAATTATTCTAGTCAGTTTTGACGTTACTTGGAACTGATGAAGGGCCTTCCATATTTGTCCTCTTGGTACTCTGTCGAAGGCAGACTTTAAGTCAATAAAAGCTGTAAATATTTCCCCTCCTCTGCTTAATATCTTCTCTATTGCGTTCCTCAGGGAGAAGATTAGATCTTGAGTTTGACGATGAGGCCTGAAACCTGCTTGTTCTTCTTCCAATTTATCTTCCACTTGTTGCCTTAATCTTTTTTCTATAATGTGTGAATATAGTTTCTGGGCCACTGGCGCTAAGCATATTGCTCTATAGTTTGAGCAATCGAGGGTACTTCCTTTTTTATGTATAGGAATTATTACATTCTGTTCCCAATCTTTTGGTATTTTCTCTGTTGCCCATATTAGTCTGTATAAATCCCATATCCATTTTACTATTTCCTTTCCTCCATATTTTATTAATTCTGGATGTATATTATCCCAACCGGGTGCTTTACCAGTTTTTAAAGATTTAATTGCCTCTTGTACTTCTTTTAGTTGGATTTCTTCCTCAGCTTCCACGTTCTCATTTTCTTCCCTCATGAGTCTTTCCTCATACAATTCCTCTTCTTCTCTAAAGGTTTCCGCATAATATTCATTCCACGTATCTAAAATTTCCTTCATATTGGTTTTCACCTCGTTATTCTTGTTTTTGATATTCCTTATTTTCTTTCCTCGTTTTCCTTTCAGATTTTTCAGCACATGCCAAAATTTTCTTGGATTATTTTTATGATTTTCTTCTATTTCCTTTCCAAATTGTTCCCAGGTTTCCTTCTTCGCTGTTCTCACTATCCGTTTTGCTGTATCTCTTGCCTGTATATAAGCTTCTTTGTCCTCCATTCTTTTGGTCTTTAAGTATTTTAGCCATGCTTTCTTTTTAATTGAAACTTTTTCTTTCACATTATCGCTCCACCATCTTGTCTGCTTCTTTTTATTTGTTATCTTTACTATTCCACATATTTCTGTTGCAACTTCATTGAGGCTTTCTTTCATTACTTTCCATTTATTTTCCACATTCCATTCTTGTCCATGGTTTTGTTCTTTTTCTCTAAGTTTTTCTTTCAGTTTCCTCTGAAACTCCTTTCTTTTATTTTGGGTTTCTAATGTTGATATTTTAAGTTTAGTAAGGTTTATCTTAATTGGTGAAGGTAGTGGTTTGAATCGGGTCGTCATTACTAGTAGTCTATGTTGAGTACTGAGCTCGGCGCTGCGAAAAACTCTTACATCCATTACATCATAATGGGTGTTTTTTGTATATACGCAGTAATCTATTGTGCTTTGCGCTCCTCTGCTAATTGCTTCAAAGGTAATTTGATGTATTCTTTTATGCGGGAAGAAGGAGTTTCCGATGCGGAGCTCGTTATCAATACAGAACTCCAACATTTTATCTCCATTGCTGTTTCGGGTCTTTTCAGCACCATACCTTCCCAAACTTCCATGTCCTCGTCTAATTTCATTTCCCACTCTAGCATTCCAATCTCCCATTATAATAACGTTTTCCGTTACATTTCTAGCCTCATCTAATATTTGTTGGAGGGAGTTGTAATATAGTTCTTTTTCTAGTTCATCTTTATCCTCTGTAGGAGCGTATACTTGTATAATGGTAATCCTACGGTTTAATTCCAATTCCAAATTCAGTCTTATTATCCTAGAGTTAACTGCTTTCCAGTCAGTTACTCTAGTGTTCAGTCTTTCGCTAACAATAATTCCCACACCTTCTTTTGCTCTACTCCTTCTTTCTACTCCTGAATACCTGAGAACATATCCTTTTTCCATGTCAACCTCTCCTGATCCTTTCTTTTTTACTTCACTAATTCCTAATATTTCTAATTTGTATTTCTCCATTTCCTTTACAATCTCCACTTCCTTTCCTGAGAGGGAGGTGATGTTCCAGGTTCCAAATCTCATAGTCCGTTTTACCTTGCATTGTCGTCGTTGTTTACTCTGTTCGGCTTCTATTCCTGTGTTTCTCTGAATATGTATTATTTCACTTCATGTGGGTTATTAGCCCTACGATGAAGCTAGGGCAGTGGGAGGAGTGCTCCCTTTAAGCCTCTGCCCTTGCTTGGTTTTCTTTCTGGGTTTGCTCCCATAGCCTTCGGGTCAAAACCCTTACCACAAGGCAGTGGGGTTGTAGCTCTTCCGCCTCTTAGGATGTTGGGACTCTACAGTCTTTTCCATCTCTAGAGCCGTTGGCCGGTTTTCTGTTAGGGTTCCTTCCCTTAGCCTTTGGGGATCCCTCCCCTCCCTACAAGGCAGTAGGGGCAGTGCTTATTTAATGGCGGCACTTCCTCGCCATGTCACAATGCTGTCATTGGGCTTTTCTGGGTTTTTATTGAGTATGGACTTGCCAAAGACCATCCTCCCCAGGCCCTGTTAGCATTGTCGCCTCGGTCCGGGACTGCTTATTTGGCATTGCCTTATTGCTACGTGGCCTCAAGAAGAACATTTCAGCAACTGGTTTCGTAACAAGATCTACTCGTAAGGAAATATTTTTCGAGTGATACTAGTCATTGTCAAGGAGGTTCACTGAAATGATGGTTCTCATCACAGGCCACATGCTGGTTGTTTAAGTTCAGTTTATGCACTGGACCTACAGATTAAAGTGGGATCCGAACCAAATGTTCCTCTATCTGGTATTGAATTCGGAAGCCTTTGATTACATGCCGAAGACGTTACCACTACTCCATCGGAGAGGCAATGGAACGCCTTGAGAAAGAGACGAGTGAAACCATATTTGGCGTAATTTTTTTTTGAAAAAAAAAAACAATATTTTGTGGTCACAGTTTCGAACCGTGGGAGAGGCATATATATTTTTTGTCTCATCGTCCATTTCACGAGTTTATAATTCTTCCTCAGTAACACGATTAATACGAGTGGTAGAAGATAAGCGAAGTAAAATAACTGAAAGAAAATAAAAGGAAAAAGCGAAACAAATTTTATCCATAATATTCTGCAGTCACTTCAGTCGTGTTCAAGGAATGCTACCTTTAAAGAGAGCCGTGGTCTCTAACTTGTCTTTTCTCCTTCTTTTGTGCTCTCGATTCCCTCTGTCATGATTGGTCTAAAACTAATTAATGCGACGTTAATTAAACAATCCAAACAACGAAACAATACACAATCAACTGCTCAACATTCCATTTTTTTTCGAATCGGAAAACAATTGAGATGCAGTAAAATGAAGCAAGATGAAGTAATAAACTGGGAATTTGGTACGGTATAGAATTAAATCGGTGAAGATGTACAATTTGATTGGATTTTTGTTATTCAGTGTCGCTATTCTTTCACTTTTGGCAAATAGCGACGATGAAGATGAGTAATGAGCGATGATATGATGACATTGATTAACGGACACTCACCAAGAACACCCATGGCCAGGCCGAGATTCGAACCAGGGGCCCATGCTGTCGTAGCGCGCTATGCTAACCACTCCGCCACGGAGGTCGGTAAAGAGTGGACATTATACCATATTTTGTGTGCGCAATTGGGATCAATCAATGGAATGACTAGGCATATTATATTATTAATATATTCATATCATAATATCACGTCATATTATTCGGTACGAAGTAACATCAGACATATTCAATCTTGCATTATTGCCTTTCAACTATTTCTTCGACTTCAGGTTAATAACATCAATAAGATAAATTATGAAACAAATGATAATGAATGTGAGATATTGACAGTTATTTCGAATTACCTGACACAAGCAACATTAAGCAGACTCGGTGGGCAAACTCATTAAGTGGTCGACCTTCGATCTCGTCCCCAAAGTTCCCGGATTTGAGTATCGTCCTTGTCACAGGTGTTTGAGTATTTCGTCATTAATTTCATGTAATGGTCACTCGTCCGCGACTAGGAAGAAAAGTGATGTTACGTAACAAAACTAATAAATGATCGAAGAGTACTTATTTCATTTCTCACGAAATTCGATTTCTATATTTAACTAGCCGAGACCGAGAACGGGAGAGCAATTTTCAATTCGAGAAACTGAGAGACGGAGACACTGTAAAGTCTTGTTTCTTTCTTGACATCTCCATAATTGAGTTGTTGTTCTGTTCGTTATTGGCTTTGTATTGGCAATTGTCATTATTCTTCCCCTGTAGGTAAACCATTTCGACGATTTATGATGAAATAAAGCAGATAAAAGGGCAAGAACAAGAAAGTCATGCCTGCCCGGGACTTCAACCCAGAACCTTACGTAACGAGATTTGAAATTTTGGAGAAGGAATCTGTGTTTCGCTTGACTTTCTCTTTCCTCAACTTATGTTATTTTATCATGCATGTATAATATAAATGGATCTGAGAAAATACGTTGCGATCCATAATTGTGTTGGTTAGATGCTATAAATGTGAACTCCAACATGGAATAAATTATTCCTTTTGTATGTGGTTGAACATGAAATTTTCTTACACTGTGACAATTTCTTTTTTAGTTTTTCTGCACAGATAAGCTAATCTGGACTGGACCTTCAGTTTAACCCTTAGTACACCGCGCGGTCTGACGAAAGTAAGCCCAGTGTCGCCGAGGCTTTGAGCGCGAAATTTGAATTCGTATACATAATGGAGAAATATTGTAATAACTCGGGCACTATGGGACCAATCTACTTCGGATAACTTTTGTTTTGCAGGTAGAACATCAGTGCATGCAACCATGTAAAATTTGGATGCCCTAACCGCGGGGGAGTTACGGGCGGGGGCTGCATCCCCCGAATTTCAATGAAAAAACATAAAATGTGGAGTTTGCCCCCTCTTCTCCAGCTACTTTGGGGAAAAACCGGAACTTTTGCTTTTTTTTCAAAGAATGGACCTTTCGCAACAGAATGAAACTTGATTCATGTTCGTGGGTGCAATACAATTTGAATAATAAGGCAAAACGTAAATCTCTGTTTTTTTCCTCAAAATAGCGAATTTTAGCCAATTTGCATATTACTCATAAAATTGTTATAACTCGGACACTATGGGACCAATCTACTTCGGATAACTTTTGTTTTGCAGGTAGAACATCAGTGCATGCAACCATGTAAAATTTGGATGCCCTAACCGCGGGGGAGTTACGGGCGGGGGCTGCATCCCCCGAATTTCAATGAAAAAACATAAAATGTGGAGTTTGCCCCCTCTTCTCCAGCTACTATGGGGAAAAACCGGAACTTTTGCTTTTTTTTCAAGAATGGACCTTTTGCAACATAATGAAACTTGTTTCATGTTCCTAGCTGCCATACAAAGTGAAATAAGTCATTATGTGGAACAATGCAATGACTAAAATATTATGTTGGGTTACAATATTTGGCAAACCGTTTGAAAAAGAGACATGATCGAGGGCTAGTTAGTTATATATAACGCAGCAAAATAATTAGGGTTATATAAATAGGTACTCACCATCTATTGTACTGTGTGATACTTCTCAAAACAGGGATCAAGGCACAGAAAAACAAGACACTTCTTGCACTGAATAAACGTGCGGCGGAAAACTTTTTTCTTGTTGCACACGTTGCATCTCATGCGCTTGCTGGTCTTTCTAGGCCAATGCTTGCTAGCAGAAACTTCCAATCTTACCATCTCAGGGGGAGGTGGATGATCAACAATCAAATGTCTAGAAGGGCCAGCCTGCTCTGCTCCATAGATCCCCGCCGAACCAACTCTTCATACAAAACTATCCGGAAGTCTCGATGTCTGCGAGTCCGGGAGACCTGACTGAGGAGGATGTATGCATTGAGGATGCTTTGGTTTAGAAGGTAGAAAAACAGTTTATTGGTCAACTTTATCGTCCTTCTGTCAGTCAGGTATGTACATGTCATTCTGTCTGCGTTATCCACGTAACCCATACTCCCATTGTAGTCTAGTATGATCTGGGGCTTCAAAGGGTTGCCGTGGTCGTCAGTGAAGTTTCCTTGTGCGGGGGGTTTGTGAAAATTTGTCAACACACGGACGTCACGTTTGTCCTTCCAACGTATAGCTGTCAGGTCCCACTTTGTATACACGTCCAGGTCACCACGTTTGGTCTTCCCCGTTTTCAAGTCAGTGGGCATGGAACGATTCTTATTGACAATTCCGCAACATTGGGTGCCCTTTGTTGCGAGATCATCAAAAAGTTCGGGAGAGGTAAAGTAATTGTCCATAAAAAGTTTATGACCAATTCCTTGTACTCTCTTACTTAGTTCCATGACCAGGGCATGGGTGCCTGTCACAGTTGGAGTCTGTATGGCACTGTCCTTTCCAAGGTAAACTAACATATCAACAGTATATCCCAAAACATCACAAAGCAAGTGCAGCTTTATGCCAAATCGCTTGTGCTTCTTTGGGATATATTGCTTGAAAAGCACCTTTCCCTTGCAAAGAACAATAGCCTCGTCAATGGCTACGTGTTCCGTCGGGTGATACAAGTCGAAGTAAGGTTGTCTCAGATGTTCTAGAACCTGTCGTAGTTTCCAAAGTCGATCGGTGTTGTCTTGAGGAGGGGAAGAGTTGTCGGCAAAGTGCAGGAAAGCTAGGATGTGTCGGAAACGGTTGCGTGACATAACATGCCGGACCCAAGGTGTGTGGAAGGAATTTGTCTGCCAGTAAGAGTCCATGTAGTCGTGCTTGTTATGTCCAAAATAGATCCAGAGGGCAAAGAAAAGGAATAATTCTCCAAGGGTGATGGGGGGTTCTACCCTGGACGGATTATTCTCATCGACAAATTGCTGGTAGTATCAGTTAGATTCTACCAGAATAATGTCGAGAAGAGCATCCGTCCAGAATAGGTGGAAAGAATCGAAAGGTGAAGAATCAGGAGTCAAATCTGAGGTCTTGGGTCTGGGCCGGCCAGTAAAAGGTAAAGGAGTTGGACCCTGAACATGAGAGGTGCGCGAGCCCCAGGTTGACGAACTTGATGACGTCGATGATGATGCTGTTGGGAGAGGAGACTCATTTTCATCCGAAGAAGAATCAGATATCCCCCCACATCAACATCATCAAAGTCATCATCTTGATCAACATCTGATCCCATGCTTTCACATTCATTGTCCGTATCATATAAAAGCTCATCGATCTCTCTAACGCATAATCGTTTCCTACCGGACATGTTTCCACAAAGAGCCGAGTCAACAGGGAACAAATGGATTCACAGTAGCTACACAAGATGCAAGTGCGAACGAAAAAAGTCAGAAGCACATATCACAAAAAAATTACACAACACAAGTTCAACACAGCTCAGGGGCACACAATCGGAAAGCACAAAACACGGTCTTTCACAGCCACTGCTCTGAACGTCTATGGCGAGGCCTTTCCTAAACAGAGGAGGGGAGGGAGCCTTTGGAATCCTTTGTTTTGTCTATACTTCTGTATAGACTCATGATTCTGACTTCTGGCCTCGGGCTGTCGTCAGGCTTCCTTGCATTTCTAACATAGAGGCGACAGAAAGCTGACACCGCTAAACCTCTTCCAATCCAGCCTCTCCTTGACCCCCCCTGCTACTACTTTCGGCTGGATCACCAAGTCTAAACACAAAGAAGAATGTGTGCCTCATCAGTACTAAATCACAGCGTTGGAAGCTTGGAGGAAAACAACATCGTAAATACTAAGCATTTATTGTGTCTGTCAAGTGTGAGCCCAAACACGTGACATATTCCGAGAAAGGAGGGGGGGAGGGATTTGGAATTTTCGTAAACACATGTTCCCGAACCGAACTGTCAGTGTTTCAACCTCAATATACAAATATAAGTGTGACAAACCCTCGATAATTGTATCTAAAGCTGTTTGTTCCATATATGCAACCGCGGCTGACAGGGACATACTTTTTTTGTTCCACATATGGAACGGCGGGGGACTAAAGGGGCATACGAACTACTACTTGCATGAGCCGTGTATCGAACCCGGGATCCCTTCATTATAAGGTGACGACGTTATCATTACGCCATCGAGGAGGGCCCGTGAGAAAATATTATTCACTCGATCTATACAATAATTTATTTAAACATTTACATTTTCGTTTTCTTCTTTCTTTTTTGTTAACTACTCTTCTACGACTCTTTTTTTTGTCTTGGAATTTCTTCTTGTTTCAGGAAAAAAAATAATACATGCAGGCTGTATCCTCCCCCGTGCAAATAGATAGAAAGGTCACTCTCGAGAACTAATTTATAAATAACGTAACCATTAGGAAACAATTCGAACGTTAACCGATATAACTGCAGAAGAAAAAATATTTACAAACGCTAACGAAATATCTATTCTTGTATAAGCTCACAGGCAACAGGTATCAGGTGAGTCATTCACTCTTGCTAACTACGAGCGAAGGTCACTGAATCAAAGGTTGGCAAACAGGCCTCTGCTCTACGAAACTAGGGTTAGCAGACGAGGCCCGTGTTCCTGTTATCAACGACGTACGAAGTAAGTAGGAACACAGCTTTCATATCAAACTAGACGTGTGTTTTGGTCCCGTCATTGCATGTAGAACACTTTCTCGTCGTGGCCTTGAAGGCCTACGTAAAGGCTTATCTGCAAGAAAGATATCGTACCATTGAGGGGAGGAAAAGTGTGTGTGTGTGTGTATCGAGGTCCTTCAAATTTCGTATTCTTCTTCAGTTCAGAACGCGTGCTGTATCGTCGATTTAATCCAATCTAGCCGTTCTAGGTTTTAGGTTCTGTTTCTGTTCGGTAATTTCACATTGTCTTCCTACTTATGTTATTCGCAACGAAGCTTCTGGTTTCGATAATCTGGACAATAACGGGATTGTGTTGGTTGGTTGATTTGGTGTCTTAAGTCCACTTTATGCACAGTAAGTCTAATCGGGAATGCACCTACAGTTTAAAGTGGTATCCGAACCACTATGTGCCTACACATTACTTTGCTGTATGATGTAGGAAGTGCTACATTTTCAGTGTGTGGAATTAAGATTTATTTCTGATACGAATAATCGGAGAATGAAGTAGTGAGAAAAGTATCACCTCACATGTTTGAATTATAGCGCCCCCCTCCCCCCCCCACACACAGGATATCGGCCGTGGTTTTTATAACGAAATATAATATGGATGATTTGTGTCAAGAAAAACTGGAGCCTATTCACATCCCTACGGAACTTGGAAGAAAGTCTACGTAGAAATTATAATGTTCTGTTCCGACAAAATCGGGACGTATAGTAAATGAAAAAGCAAAGTGCTACCTTGTGCTTTGCACCAAGCCATGAAGGCGTGTAGGGGATGCGGAGTTAGGGTCCCACACTTTCTTGTTACGGCTGAAGGTGGGGATAATGTGATCAGCACCACGCCCCTGGCCGCCTTTACCCCTCCCCCCAAGTTTCCTACAGGTACCCACTTTATACTACGCTGGGTGGGCGCCGGAGCCACTTGAACAGGTGGACAAAATTCCAGATCTCTCGCATGGTAATCAAACTCCATAACGACCGAGCTACCGCGGCACATATAGTATAGTAGCCTTTGTAATTAAGGCAAGAATTATTTTAGCGTTTCGTTCAACGGTTTAGGGGAATCATCATCATTTTCGGACATAGGCTATAACTCATGTCGGTTCTGCGACCTGGCTTGAGAAAAGGCGATTTTATGACGAACAACATTCCATCTGACAAGTCACGTGACTTTCCTACATTTCCTGTGTCTGTTGGCTATTGCATGAAAGACGAGTTGCTCTTTGAGACAGACAGCATCACTCGATCACCTAAAGGTGCAATGTGTGTTGCCTACCTTTCCGGCATTATTTACTGCCATTAAAATCTTATGGAGGCACATAGTGGTTCGGATTCCACTTTAAAACGTAGGTCCAGTACCAATTAGCTTTACTGTGCATAAAGTGGACTTAAAACACCAACTCAGCAACACCAACAGCACATGTGATAAAATATGCTGTCACTCGTGCAATAAATGCTTCTTATTTGTTATTAATGATGGTAATATTTAATTATTATAAATAGTATATAATTGCACTTTTAAAAACAACAAAGGAAACAGTGATTCAATAACAAAATGGTTTCTTGAATTTTAGTGATAAAAAATGTGAGACCTCCTCTCTCAGGTAAATAAGTTTCTCGTACGTCATCAATGATAGACAGTATAGACATCAAATTGATAAACCCCAGCCGTTAGAGAAAGGTTTATATATTCACGTGCTAGATATAGATTTATTGTTTGTTCTACTTGTCTCATTTTTCTTATGTATGTTACCATTGTGACTTATGAGCAAAGGTAATACAGAAAATTTGTTTTGCTTTTTATTGGTCTTTGAGAGGGACGGGGCGAGAGAGTGTTTCTTCTAACGTTAATTGATTATTTTGTTACTTCTAAACGTCCAGGTTGTGGGCGTGTCTCACTGGGTTAATAGAAAGCCTATTATTGAGTTAAGAGATTGTATGGGCCGCCATTTTAATCAGCTAGGGTTAAACGTCGGTTTCCAATTTTAAATTAAAACAAAAGTGAACGACCACCCAGCCTGCTGGCCTCTCGATCTTATATTATTAAAGATTGCTAGATTCCATTGGTGAGCCTGTCACCCCCCCCCCCTTCCTTAGGATGTGTGTACCGACATGACACTCAAGCCTATAACAATTATGGTAATTTTTATAATTAATACAATTACTACATACCTGCACTTATGTACACAAAAAATGCATTGATGCGACATTAATATTTTTTCTGAGCTTTAGTGAATAATTGGTTCTTATCTGTTATTAATGATGGTATTTTTTGTACCTATATCTCTAAACATGTAAACAATAACTGATGCAATGAATCAAAAACAAAATGGTTTCTTGAAAGTTAGTAATAAAATAACTCCGAACCCCCCCCCCCCTTTCTCAGGAAAGTAAGTTTCTTGAATGGCACAAGTAAACAAGGGTTCAGACGCCTCACTCCTCTCCCCCACAAAAGTCTTGAAGAATTACAATTTATGTACGAATTTATCAGTTATATGTGCCCTGTGTGTGTCATGATCAAACAAATTCTATTTGGTTCAATATTACTTGTTAGTTCGTTCAATTTATGTTACCCGTTGCGAGTCCAGAAAAATAAATAAACAAGTGCCATACTGTTGCTACGTCCTCCTCCGTGGCCGTGCGCTCTAAGGCGCTGTGCTTTCGGCTTCGACTGCGGGACGGCATGGGTTCGAGTCCGCCTGGGTTCCCTGGGTTCTTGGTCTGTGCATAGGACCGGTGGCAACCCACCATCGTGAGGGAAGTGGGGAGCTACGAGTGAGTAGCGTAACCCGGTCTCGAAAATCTTCTACCACGGATCGGCGTTCGAAGTACTAACCCCACATTACCCCATTACCGGCTGAAGATCACCACACTTCTAGATAGGATTGTGGGAGGGTGACTGACAGCCAAGGCCTTTTCGAGGGCTGTCGAGCCATGCGTTATTATTATTATTATACTGTTGGTACAAAGGAATCTACATATTGACTGTTTTATTAAATATATTTACATTTTCAAGAACTTAAACGTTATGAAATTATATTTTCACAGGAATGGGGTAGGGTGAGGCATATAAAGAGTGTGACCGAGAGAAATAAATTTCAAGTGCTTATGCGTTATCAATGAAGCCAAGAATTACATTGTAAACTTACCCATCCAGTCTTGCTGTAGAAGATTACATTAACAAGTGTGTATGATGATGGCTAGGTTCTTTCTCTTCATTGGTTTGCCACGCGAGTGTTGCAATTATCACACTTCTTAAGAAATTATTTCCTAAAGGACTACTGCCCTCGCGAAAAGAAATCCATATAGACTATCTTCCGCGTACTACTATTGTTCCACTCACCATGACAACTCTATCATTCATTGTGAAATTATTATCTGGCAAATTCCATGGACAGAGAAAAGGGATATGGGGAGGTTGTCCTTGACCCCTTGGTTCTTTTATCTATGCCTTGACCATCACTTCAGGGGGTGATGCCTTGACGCTTGCCACTTGGACAGTTCCAGGAATAGGGTATTGCTTGAGGCTGTCGCCAAACACAGCTTCCAACTGTCTTGACAGGAAAGTGTGGCAATGCAAATGAATGGCGAAGAAGAAAAAAAAGTAGCCAAATTGTCAGTAGTTTACATCACAATAACAACTTAGTGTTCTAAACCAACTGTAAAAGTAACTGTTGAAACGTTACTTCTGCTGAAAAAGTAACTCTGTTACAGTTACAGTTACTTGATTTTAAACGTAATTAGTTACACTTACATTTAAAAAAAAGTAACTGTTACTTGTAACTGAGTTACTTGTAACTAGTTACTTCCAAAACTGCTTCTTCCCCTTTGTGCTATTAGGCGTCGGGGTCCTTCAGCCATCTTTTAAACATTTTCATATCTTGAACCATTTTCTTAACTTCCAATACTGACTTCCCTCTTTTAGCAACCATCTCCATTGGCGGATTTAGTGGGAGGGGGCACGTGCCCCCCAAAAGGGATGACTAAGTATTATGAAAAGTATTGATAGCATTGTACGAAAACAACATACAAAAATGTTCGATAAATCTTTTTTTCCAGGTAGCAAAAGAATAATACAAAGTTTAGCACAAATTCATCAATCGACACTTTCAAAAGTAGACACCGAAAATCGAATCCGAGGCTTGTTGGTTACAATGTGAATAACGTTAACTTAGGGACATAAATTTTCCATGTTTGTGACAGTTTTGCCTGAGGAAAGATTACCTCTCTCTGTACTAATCGTTAATACAAACGACGTAGAACTACTTATTTCCCAAAGATATACTAATGCTATCACCTTATAATCAAAGGGTCGCTTGGCAAGTTTGGTGGAGGTATATTTTGTAGCGGTTGTACATACATTGTACACACTCTAAGATCTCCAAAAATTATATCTCTACGTCCACAAAGTATGAGGGATTCAAAATGACGGCCAGCAAAACTACAAACATTTAAGCAAAACAAACTACATAATATTATTTCGTCTGAATAATATTAAGTCATAAACAAACTTCTTTCTTTCATATTGTGGAATAATAGTTACAACACCTAAAATATTGAAACCAATGTCAATCGAAAGAGAAGTCTTGAGATATAATTATAACAAATAATTGATATTTTCTTTCAAATTTGCATTGTAGGCGTAGATATGTTAGCCTTCTAGTTAAACTTTTTGAACTTACATTACCACATTTGGTCAAATAATGTTGTATTCACCTAACCAAAACAAGGATGTATAATAACAATCTCACGAGCAGTATAACTTCCATACTATGAATGAAAAATTATTCAAACTTATTTAAGATTTAATTCATTGTACAAAATTATGCAATAACTCACATCTAATAAAAATACAATTTAGTTAATTGTGTACCAAAATTATTATAATTGTTTGGTTAGCAACGTTTCATTAACCTGTAATCTCAAGTATAGCTGTCATAAAAAGATAATGCGAATAAGTCATGTTTAGTTATATGACAACGTATAATGGTAGTAACTTTATTCATAATCTGAAGAGAATCTGAGGAAATTTTACAGTAAGTAGTGATAAATGACGAACGGAAATGAGTAAACCAACAAAAATGTATTTTTTAAGTTGATATACCGCAATACCTCAAATAATGTAGATGATTTAATTTGGCCCGTTTACGGTGTTAATTCTTTAGACACGCTAGTTCAGGGAGCGGGACTCAAACCAACGATATTCATAATTAGGAAAAACTGAACTACAAAGAATGACCTATTATGCTAGACAAGGAAGTTACAATTATGGCGTGCTTTACTTATGCTTCCCATGGGGAAACAATTTGAAGTCACCCAACTCCCACTTTCCTCCTTCCCTGTACGTGTCGGCTGGAAAACAGCGCAAGTGTGAAGGCTTCAGCGTGACTCTTAATTGTTCCTAGTAGTTTAAAGAGTTTGGAAACTCTTAACCTGTGAAAGTACAATCTCGATATTTTAAAACAGCACAGTTTTATTATGAATATGTTAGCGATACAATCAATCATGACAATAAATGTTTAAGGCAATAATGCAATTATGTGGATTACTATGGATTTCAATACAACTCTTGGATTATGATAATTTATATAAGTCAGATATAAATATTATTTTTATTATATTCGTTATTGATTCTATATTATCCTCCATGGAGCACACTTATTTTGCATTATGCCTACATTCTCTTGTTTTATATCCCTTGCGCACCACAGTCTGAAATCTCCTGCACTAAAGCATACCCTCTCACCTGGTACGTGGTAACACTTCGTAATCAAGATATGGTCTCGGGCCGAGTATCTGGTGGAGGCACATAGTGGTTTGAATCTCACTTTAAACTGTAGGTCAGTGTCGATTAGCATATCTGTGGATAAAGTTGGCTTGAAACTCAAGTATCTTACCTGATACGTTTCACAGTCAGTGTATACGGGCACCAGTGTTTATTATTATTATTATTATGATTTCAAAGATGAAAATCTAGTTTAGTGTCACGTTACTCATATTCAAAAGCATAATAAGCATATAAATATATTTAATAACCTTAATATATTGCGGGACTTATTTTTATTTTATTTTATTTTATTTATGTATTGAACTCAACAGGTCGGATATGAATCTATTTTTCTCCTTCATTTCTTGTTTTTTTTCTTTCGTCTGAATAATATTAAGGCTTAATAAATTGATTTGTCTCAGTACTTTATGCACAGGATAATGCTATTGGAGCACCTACTTACAGCATGTGAATTGAAATATGCCTACTCAAGCTTCTCTGTCTTTCTCTTGTTCTTTATCCCTATCTCTTTCTCTCTCTGTTTCTCCACTTCTCTCTCTTCTGTCTCTCTCTTTTCCCTTTCTTTCTCTTTTTTCTCTGTTCCGTTTCTCACTTTTTCTTTCTCTCCTTCTGTCTTCTTTTCTATCTTTGTCTTTTTCTCTTTTCCATTCTCTCTTTTCCATTTATTTCTCTCTCTCTTTCTCTCTCTCTCATTATGATAGCGTAAATCTGATTCCATGAGAGTAGTTTGGGCATGGATGTTCTTTGTGTGTGCCCCTTCATCAACTTCATCATATTAGCACTCATCCTCATCGTCGCGATTAGCCAAAAGTGGCATCAAACCGATGTTAAATAACAAAAATCAAATCAAAATCAAATGAATTGGATTTTTGTACGTAATATGTTGTTAAGAATAATCAAGGATGATGCACATATTTGTATTTTTGTTATATGACGTCCCTTTTCAGCCACTTTGTGTTAATCGAGACGATGAGGATATATGATTAGAATAAATTAGTGAGAGGACACTCACGAAGAAACCCATGCCACAGTGTGGACTTGATCGCGGGAAGTTCGGTGGCGAGATCGAAAGTCGACCACCTAAATAGTTCGACCACGAATCTCCTAGTGGTCCTACGCTCGTATAACAACTCACATGAAGTTGATGAACAATAATAACACTTGCTTAAAACGAGAGAAGTGTAAGTAAAGGAACTTAAATTTCCGAGTCTGTAGTATTTTACAATCATTCGATTCTGGAAAGATGTACCAAAATCTACGTCAATTTCACTATATCTTTGGTATATAATATTATGTGTGTAACAGGTTATGCAGTTAGATAGATATGGTGCTACTCTCTCACACATTGTGTGTATGTGTGTGTGGTTTGAATTGAATTGTTGCTTCAAGCCCACTTTATGCACAGATAGGCTAATTGGGACTGGTGCTACAGTTTAAAGTGGGATCCGAACCACTGTGTAATGTGCCTCTACCTAGTATCCAACCCGGATTCCCTCGATTACAAGGCGACGACATTACCACTATGCCATCGGGGAGACCATGTTTGTGTTTTCGTGTTCTAAGCATTTGTTAGATAAAATGTACCACAATCGGAATCAGGTGTTTCACTAATCGACAACAAACGAAAACATCTTCATCTAATTAGAGGTCGTGAGTTTCGTGTGTTAACTCCCACACCAATATACGAAGACTATTGCAGTGCCACGTAGGTGGCCGAGTGCGTTGATTTTTTTTCCTACGGATTGTTCTGATTTCGACTCCTTGTCTGTGGATGGGCGTTCAGTTCCTTTGTGAGTGTCCATTTACCAATTTCACCTACTCGTTTTCCATCTTCGTCACAATTATCATAAAGAGGTTTGCTGAATTTTGAAAAACACCACATGAATCAACCATGCCACGTATCTGCGAGAAGTTTTGAGGATTAGACGGATTTTATTACCAACAGGACTGTGCATCTTTATATGATGTGAGGACCTATATGAATGATAATCTTGTAACCGGCTGGACTGGGTGAACAGGTAGCACAGTGGTCACCAGAACTTTCTTTTTTGTGCGAATCCGCCACCACTCGCACCAACTGGTGCCGCGTATGTCCTAATGTCTTCATAGATAAACTAGAACGTCATATTGCTTGTTTGATCAATTTTATTGATACATTTGCTACTTAAGGGAGTATGATATGCATCTGAAATCCAGCAATCTGACTGACTGCTGACTAACAGTTTTATTGTATGTATTTACAGTACATATTAAAGGGTTTCACGTTTGATTTTGAAATATGGTCATGTCTTTTACATCTACTTGGTCTGTTCCTGGGTATGGCTATGTTTCTGGACACCAGCAGCTTCAAAACCATTCCCAATCACCAGACCAAACACAGCTGGACTTACATTGTGAGGACACATCCAGAATGACGTCTGTGCTACAAAAATTACGTATTAAACTGAAAGTAGTCATTAAAAGAGAATACAGCTAAATAACAAGCAAAAGCGTTCCTGATGTTTTTGTTGTTCCGTATTGTCCATCTTTGGTACAGAATGAT
Organism: Lepisma saccharinum; assembly: GCF_977018435.1. Lineage (NCBI taxonomy): Eukaryota > Metazoa > Arthropoda > Insecta > Zygentoma > Lepismatidae > Lepisma > Lepisma saccharinum. Next base: position 170,227,805 of record NC_139230.1, on the reverse strand, counting down.
CATCAACTTAAACACCTGCGATAATTTTAAAAAAATCTAGATGTGCCTTCTTTAAATCAAAGTATTAACCCATAAATGTATCTGTTTTTTATTTGTTTTCTGTCACTTTTGGCTAATCGCAAAGACCGGTGTAAAGATGGAATTGACAAGAAGCCCAACAGAGGATTATATTGGCTGTGAGTACAGACGCCAGAGCATCGATAGTCTGCAAAAATGCAGGCGAGGGTGTGCTACCTGGGAGAGAGAGTTCAATATTTTTGTGTAATTACGGGAAAGGCTCCCCTCATGTTTCTAGATGTATCATTCTAAGCAGTCTATATACTTATTCAAAGTGTGTATACATGTTGTGGGACACCTTGTATAAGCCCCTTTCATGCAGAACTTAATTAGAACCGAATTTACAACTTTAGTTTTAAACGTAACTCCTTAATAACAAGATAGAATAAATATACACAATCCAAACTGCACAGTATCAATGGAGTAAAATTTGAAAATTCTTATTTATTGATATTCCATATATTTAATTTAATTAGCTACTTACCTTTCTGAAAAGGGACATTGCCTAAATTTTAAGTTTCTTTTCTATCTTGTCTCGGTTCTTTACAGTTTGTAGTAAATTGTGACTTGGAGCCAAGATAAAACTGACAAGGAAGAGGACGAAAGATTCTCTTAATTCAAGGGACCATCCCGACATTTTGCTTGATTATTTAAGGAATAAATATCGAGCCTAATATTCTTTGTTGAATATAAGTTTTACTTTGAGATTGATCTGAAACATGTAGTACACACAATGTTTGTGTTTAAGTCCACTTTATGTTGAGTTGATTTGAGTTGATTTAGTTATTTTACTTCGCGTTTTGTGCCTCTTGGCTAATTTGCGAAGATGGGGATGAGTGATGAAATTGATGAATGGACATTCACAAACAACCAAGCCCGACCGGGATTCGAACCCGGGACCCTTGGCGTCGCAGCGCGATGTGCTAACCACTTTTTTTTTTTTTTTTAAGGAAATACCCCCTACACGGAGGTAACCCCCAACATTCACTCTTTTTCTAACTTTTACACTTTTCAATTCTTACATTTTTCTTTGTTTCTTATCAACTGGACGAACAGAAATACCCATGCCTTACCCCGGACTCGAACCCAGAACCCCTGGCGTTGTAGCGCGCTCTGCTAACCACTTCGCCACGGAGGTCGACACTCCACTCGGCCACAGGGTCGGGCATCCACATTACAATACAGTCTTTCAGCATACGGTGAATTTTTCTTCGGGGAGTAGGCGATCCAGAGAAACTTCAAGCTTAATCGAAGTAGTGATGTGTATACCACGGCACATGGTGTACAGTTTTCCAGATGCATGGAAAACAGGGTCAAAATTCATTTTTTTGGTCTATGACCTCAGAATGCGTTTTTCAAACATATTCTATCATTTTAGGAAAGGAACACAATATTGGACAGTATTATGATATTTTAATGCCAATTGTACTCACAATACAGTAAACCACGACTTATGCGTTGTTCAACTTATTTAGAATTTCCATCTCGATCGGTTTCAACATCAGGTAGTGACTGGAGGGGACGTTTAAGAAAGTCTAACGCATTGTTTTGAAGTGTCTATCTCAGACTGCTCTGTGGAGAGAACTGAATTTAAGGAGTCGAGAGATTACATGCATTATCTCCCCCGCCCTAGAAATGTCCGAGTATGGTTTCAACGGTCGGATTTGACCATTACTGGTTTTGGTAATTAATTGCTGGCCAGCTACGAGGTGTAGGGTTAAGTAATATGTTTCCATGAGTGTACTTTTATGTTATTATTGCATGTAAGTGTATGTGCTTATTGGATTGTGCTTTCCTGGATATTAGATTCCCCTGTTTTTACCTCCCCGGTTGGGGGAGCTGGCTGTCTTAAAAAAGACAGTTGCAGTGGAATTTTCCAACGCTACGGGGTCCACGTCCACGGACGTTTACCCCGACTATAAAAAAGGCCAGTGGGCTTTAGCAAAAAAAAACCAGTATTTCCCCCATGGATCGACGAAAGAGGAACGTCTCCTCAAGTTTAGTCCACTTATGGTGGCTAAACTGGATATAATAATGTAGCATCTGGTTATGCCAGCCCCTGTTGCTGTCCCAAGTCCCCTTTTAGAAAAGCTTTGAATATGTGGATATTTCCGTATTGAATAATTGATGCCCAAAAGAAGGAGCGAAGGCGTAAGGAAACGCATTTGTAATGAACGGAATATCATTTAAGCTGAGGATAGGCCCACAGAGATAGTTATGCTAACTCTGTGGTAAAGGAAGTGCCGATGGTTATGCCATAGGTGCGCAATTATATTGATTTAGAGATTTGTTAATTTGGTCTATGCAAGACACACATGGAAACGCTGTGTAAAATATGTATATATACAGGGTGTATAAAAACATGTGTCAGAAACTTTAGGGATTTATTCTTGACATCAAAACATAACAAAAAGTTCAAATGAACATGGGTCCGAAAATCCTTCGTTAGGGAGGTATGAAAGGAAATAATATTCATGGCACCAAAATGAGACATTGACCAAACACATTTACATGTATGAAAGGATTTAATATTCATGGCACAAAAATGATACATTTACCAAACACATTGCCATTTACAAAAATTGCTCGAAGTGACCACCTCCTGCTTACATGCATCCCCTGAGCCTGCGTTCCATACTTGCCGTACGTTGTGGAAAACTCCTGGTTTGTTCCGTATTTGATCAAATCCATGTTGGATACGCTCCCTCAGAACATCGACATTGGGTACGGGAGTTGAATACACCAAAGATTTTAAATGTCCCCAAAGAAAAAAATCCATTGGGATTAAATCTGGCGATCGGGCAGGCCATGCAATGGATCCCCGCGACCAATCCATCTGTTCGGAAACTTGTTATCGAGAAACTGGCGAACTATCCATGTAAAATGCGGTGGAACACCATCGTGCATAAACCACATTTGTTGGATGACGTCTAGAGGTACATCATCAATGCAGCAACTCATGTCTGAGAAACTGTAGATACGTTTGTCCAAACAGACGTTGCAGAAAGAAGTAGGGGCCAATAAGATGATCATGAATGATTCCACCCCACACGTTGAGGCTGAACCTCTGTTGATGTTTGTCTTGTTGCACTGCATGAGGGTTTTCATAAGCCCAGATGTGATTGTTATGATAATTGAAGATCCCATCACGTGAAAAGCCAGCCTCATCATTGAATAAGGTACATGCTAAGAACTGCAGAAACACAGCACGCTGCCCTAACATACGTTGACAAAAATTTACTCGTGGCTGAAAGTCTGCCTCATTTAATCCTTGCACCCATTGAAGGTGATACGGGTACAGAAGATTTTCATGCAGAATGTTCCCGATCGTCATGTGATTAACGCCTTCCCTTCTCGCAATTTTTCATGTACTGGTTGATGGAGTTTCATTCACAGTCCGAAGAACTCGTTCTTCTTGCTCAGGCGTTCGTACATCGCGTGGTCTCCCACCATCTGCAACTCTCTTCTCAAATGTGCCTGTCTCTCGCAAGCGTTGGTGTAGTCGTACAAACGTTCTTGCAAAAGGTAACTGCCTTCCAGGGCAACGTTCAGCATAACGTTCACGTGCTGCGTCCGCATTCCCATCTACTAGGCCGTACACGTAGTGCATATCCGTCATTTCAGACACTGAATACATCGTTGTGATGTGTTGTGATGGAAGTTACTGTAAAACAGAACAAACGACAATCAGACAAAAAAACAACAAATGCCATGCCCAACTGTACACAAGAAAGTGAGTACGTACAAATCCATATTTGAGGTACATTACACAACCAGGAGTCACTACAGGGAATTCCTTTCATACCTCCCTAACGAAGGATTTGCGGACCCATGTTCATATGAACTTTTTGTTATGTTTTGATGTCACGAATAAATCCCTAAAGTTTCTGACACATGTTTATATACACCCTGTATAACTACGTATAATAAACCAATATATCCTACTAGAATGTTATGATTTAAAGAACTACGGTACTGTCCACTTAACCAGTTGCATATTCACTTGCTGTACATGTGTAAACGAACCAGGGACATAAAAATATAAATTCTATGTGAAACCCCCCTTTTGTAATTACGGCGCCAAAATAATCTGCTCGCTTGGCACCCAGGGTGAGGTGAAAGGAGAGATTAGAAGGATTAAAGTAGGAAGAAATCCAGAGGACCGGATAGAAACGAGGGATAGGGGGGCCGAACTTTCACATGGTGTTACGGATAATACTTCTTTATATGCTTGATTCCGGCATCTTGAGCAGCCGAAATAATAGCTGAACCATGGACAAGTATCTTGTGAATGGAGCTGGCATGTTGATGGAGCGAGAAGTGCATCTCAATTTTCTACTTGGTTCTCATCTCAAATTTCACCACGTCTAGAAGCAGTCCATAAGATAGTGCCTATAGGGAAAATGGCCTATAGCATAGTGCCTAAGATCATATAACACTTTTCTGTGAGAGCCGTGGTTTTCTTTTTTGATTGAAGCCTGATCGATCAGCAAAATCTTGTCGTTGAAGGTCAAAGATTTTGTCAAATAGCAACTTTTCCTACTTTCTTACATTCATAGTGTATCTTAAGCTGCACAAGGGATGTGAAGAAAATGTCTGTGTCTTGAAATCCCTCTTTCTTGGCCCTCTGCTTACATTGAAATTGCCCAGATGTCCATCCAAACCCAACTTAAGAAGAGTTATAATCTTGCATATCCAATTGCATTTTACGACTTTTTTAAAAATGGGCAAGAACGGGCAAAAACTACTTTTGGATCCTAAAACTATAAATATTATTCTAACATAAGAAAGTTTAATCTTAACTTGAGCTTGTTTGAGTCGTCTTGTAACTCAACGAGAAGTATCGAAAGAGAAGAAATGTGTGGCTTTTTGCACTAACTTGAGTTTAATAATTTAATACTTGATTAAACCAGATAAAAAAGTATCTCCTTATAATTAAAGCTTAAAAATAACAAAAAAATAAGTTTCAAAACGAAATTGGCATCCGGTAAATGTTTATAAAGACACAAAGCTAACTACGTTGAAAAGTCCTTTCTACAACAAACTAACGAAGATCACATCACACGTGTAGTTACACTTCAAAGGTTGCTAGCCAACTGAGGGCGACTCTAATTGTGTAACATCAGGTAGTTTTCAATAGAATGGACCTTTTACTCTAGAATTATAAGGGGTACCAAACCTGCTTTCGCAATTTCAATTTTGGGTTTTGGCCAGGTTTTGCAGTCACTTGGACCACTGTGCACGGTTGAAAATTTGGCTCATGTTCTGAGAACACAAATCATGGATATTTTTTCAACCAGCTTGGTTGGAAACATAGGTTACGCTTACCCACTTTTGCAAATGTGTACATAGAAGATGGTGTCCATTGAGTCTTCTTTATATATTCATTGGTGATATCACAAAGAATTTTGTTTACGTGCAGACCAGCATTTTGATTACTATATAACACTTTAAAATTTCGGTACCGACAGTTTGAAACAACATTGACTTTATTTTGAGTCAACTCGATCGGTGTGGAGTTGTCACAATAAAATGGCTTTAATTTTATGATCGTTTGTCAATTCTTAAAAATTGTTCGAGCGTTTTCGTCTTCAATCTTTTCAAATTACATTATATTTTCGCTGACTACAAGATAGATGTTACTGATACCTAACCAAACTCATTCATGTGCAGACATACTGGAAGTATGAGTTACAGAGTTGTCAGATTCGTGGAACGAAAAATCCCAACTACTCATATGAAATATCCATATGTGTACATAGAAGATGGTGTCCATTGAGTCTTCTTTATATATTCATTGGTGATATCACAAAGAATTTTGTTTACGTGCAGACCAGCATTTTGATTACTATATAACACTTTAAAATTTCGGTACCCACAGTTTGAAACAACATTGACTTTATTTTGAGTCAACTCGATCGGTGTGGCGTTGTCACAATAAAATGGCTTTAATTTTATGATCGTTTGTCAATTCTTAAAAATTGTTCGAGCGTTTTAGTCTTCAATCTTTTCAAATTACATTATATTTTCGCTGACTACAAGATAGATGTTACTGATACCTAACCAAACTCATTCACGTGCAGACATACTGGAAGTATGAGTTACAGAGTTGTCAGATTCGTGGAACGAAAAATCCCAACTACTCATATGAAATATCCATATTTATTACAAACTATTCCTCACAAAAATAGTATTTTTGTTAAATGTAAATCAACTGCTCATATCTAATCTGATACGACGACCGCCTCATTCTCTGAATGTGTGGCTATCGTGGATAAGTTTGTACAATAAAGGACTGTGGTGGCTTTCAGACGGAAGCGGTACGCGATGTTCGAGAAGAGAAAAACCAGGATTTCACGCCGAAATGACAAGCTACAAGCGTCACATGCTCCATCCAGTTTGTAGGAAAGTATACACTGCGTATTCGTTACCAACAGACTGAGGCGACACGTTGCATAATATTGATAAAATGGTCCAGTTCAAGTTACACGGAAGCGACACGCAATATATGCAGCTTGTGTCGATTCCCTAGACGTGTTTCGTGTCACTTATGACTTCGGTATTAAAGCTCCCTACAGAGGCTAAATAAATTGAAAAGAGTCGCCGTGATCTTGTTGCGAAGTTGACAGAGTATGCCTCGGGTTCGAGCCTTGGGTAAATCATGACTCTTTGTTTGTACTGAACAAGTTCAAAAAGTCAAAGCGAATAAATATTAGTGGATACGAAGGAGAATGAAAATATAAAAACAAATGGTAACACTTTACTATACCTGAGACAGATTTCTTCAAATTTACAGGAGAAAGTACTTACGCAAATCATTTTCTGTAGCGTTGTTGATGTTCGGGAATGTAATTTTGATTCATTTTAATGCGAATGCATGTGGTTTTGTACGAAAATCTATTTCCGACGCGCTATTGCTGCTGCCGCCATTTGCTTCCTGCATGAGAGCACAATACGCTCTCGTATTGTCCGTATATGCTAAATTGAACGAAAGGAGTGCTAATGGAACCAAACCTAACAGGCCTAACCTAACCTGGTTTACCTCGTCCCCGTGATGGTTTGTGGGGCTATCGTGAATTTTTGGGCTAACGTCAATGGTTTTTCTGGCTCAAGGAACGATCAACGGTAAGCTATCGCCATGTTGTGTGTGGAAATAAACAAGAACAGTAAGTACTCGTAAATGTAAGAAATATACATTACTTTCCTAACAAATTCAATTATTTCACCTAAATAAGTGTTCCGGAATGCAGAATAGTACGTTAGCAATGTAAAAAAGTGCGAAAGAAATGATTCCCAGGTGTCTCAGGTATAGTAAAGTAGTACCAAACAAATATTTTTTTTTTCAAAAGAAGAAAGTGTGAGGGTGCCACAGTTGAGATCTCGGTTTTATTCCAGTCTTGTTGATCTCAAGTTAGAATTTTTTAACCTTGTACCTTCATCACATCACAGCTAACGTAAAATACGCTGTCATTGGACAAACGACAGTTACTTTTTTAATGATGATATTCAATGTATGCATAACCAAACTAACTAACTAACTCTCTAGCCTTCTTAAACCCGAAGGTTCATGGCTGCAGCAACACCGGCCTTCCATCTGTCCCTATCTTCAGCAAGATCTATATACTCTTTTCCATCTCTACCGATTTCCTTTAGGTCCATCTCAACGTTGTCCCTCCATCTTCGTCTTGGCCTTCCTATAGGACTCTTACCATTAGGTTTCCCAACAACAATCCTGTAAACTCCTCTTTCCTCTCCCATTCGTGCCACGTGGCCTGCCTACCTAAGTCTTCTTGATTTAATTATTCTAATAATATCTGAACATGAATACAAATTATGTAATATAATTAAGCCTTGTTTCCATATTTAAAAACACTAAGTTGCTGACCAAGGCAATTTATTATTAAGATAAAAACACTTAACAGGTAACGCTTCGACCCTGTATTTTTAGTTTAGTTATTCGTCTGAGAAAGAACCTGATATTTTTAGTTTAGTTATTCGTCTGAGAAAGAACCTGATACAGGGTCGAAACGTTACCTGTTAAGTGTTTTTATCTTAATAATAAATTGCCTTGGTCAGCAACTTAGTGTTTTTACAAATTATGTAGTTCTAAATTATGTAACCTTCTCCACTCACCTGTCTCCTCATCCCTTTTAGGTCCAAAGATTTTCCTAAGGATCTTATTTTCAAATACTCTCAATTTATGTTCCTCTTTCAATGTAAGGGACCAAGTTGCACACCCATATACAATTTTGCTACAGGCAAAATTACTGTTTTGTATATTTTAACTTTTAGTTTCTTAGATATTAAACGAGGAGACAAAAGTTTATGAAGAGAGAAGTAACATGCATTTCTTGAATTAAGCCTACTTTTTATTTCCTCTTTAATATAATTTTCATTTGTTAATATTACTCCTAAGTATTTGAATTTGGAAACTGGTTCAAACGAATTATCAATAATTAGATTGTGAATATTACCTAACACTTGGTTTCAGCCTGTAAGCATATATTTCGTTATCTCTTTGTTAACTTCCAAACCTATCTCTTTAGCAGTTTTGAAAAATATTTTAGCATTATTCTTAATTGTATTTATATCATCCCCTAATAAGTCTACATCATCTGCATATGCTAACAACTGAGTCACACCATTTAATTTTAGTCATTCTTTAGTTTGTTTTACCTTCCTAACAGCATATTCTAAGGCAAAATTAAAGAGCAATGGAGATAATGCATCTCCTTGTTTTAACCCATCATTAATTGTAAATTTGTCAGACACATTAATATCCACACGAATTTTACTTTCTGTTTCACTGGTGCATACTTTTTTCATACTAACAAGCTTTTTAGGTTTTCCAAACTCGAATAATATATTATATAATTTATCTCTTTTGACCGAATCATATGCTTTTTTGAAATCAATGAATAGCTGATGGACATTTTGATTATATTCCCACTTTTTTTCAAGTGTCTGTCTGATGTGAAAAGTTTGATCTCTAGTTGATCTGTTACGTTTAAATCCACATTGATAATCACCTATAATTTCATTAGCATATGGGGTTAGTCTTGTTAAAAGAATGTTAGATAATATTTTATATGTTGTTGAGAGTAGAGAAATTCCACGGTAATTATTGCAGTTCATTTTATCACCTTTTTAAAACACAGAAACAATTATGGATTCTTTCCACTGTTGAGGGATTTCTTCTTTATTCCATATTAAACAAATTAATTTATGAATCTGACATATTAACGAATTTCCACTATATTTAATTAACTCAGCCGGTATTAAATTAATGCCAGGTGCATTGTTATTCTTTAGCCTTTTAATAGCATCTTTAACTTCAGTCAAGTTAGGTTCTGGAACTAAAGGTTCTGCTGTGTGTACTTCATTTACTTCTGATTTATCTCCTACATGAACATTTTAAAGGTCAGTAAAGTAGTTGTTCCATCTATTTAGAATATCACTTGGGTCAGCTAGAAAATCACCGTCTTTATCTTTTATCAAGTTTACTTTAGGTTGACACCCCTTTCTAAACTCATTTCCACCTTTATATAAATCTCTGATATTTTGGTTTTTGTTGTTTGTTTCAATTTCGTTAATTTTGCTTTTCAAGTAATCTCTTTTTTTACTTCCAAACGTGCAATTAACTTCTCGCTATATTCTATTATAATTCCTTAGATTTGAATCATCAGAGTTATTTAACCACCAAAGTCTAGCCTGATTTCTTATTTCTATTAGATTATGACATTCATTATCAAACCATGGCTTACTTTTTCTTGGTTTATGGTATCCTGTACTTTTTTTAGCTGCTGATTCTATTGCATTACGTATGCATAACCACAACATGAAATCTAAAAACCGACAGTGAGAAAAGGCTTGAAACGTTCTTAATTTGGATGTGTAGTCACATACCTGTTCGATCATAGCCTATATGTTTCCATAGGATTCCACTTAATTTGTGCTGAATTTTGTCAAAAAATACGTTGATATAAATATATATTAATTTTTTAAGCATAATCATAATCTATTTTTGGATTAATTAATGCTCCCTGACCACCACATTTTCCACCACCTGTGGATTGATGTAATATGCTGAATCGCGCATTATCTAGAACAAGTTGAATGGAATTATTAATTTGATATTACCAACACATTCCAAACACTGCAGCCTACTTTACAGCTATAAAATGTCAAATATTCGTGGAGATTAGTTGGATAAGGAACATTCTGTTTGAGAAAGAACTACATTATTGCTCGAATTTCGTGGAGGTATATTTTTCATTCCTATTCAACCTTCATTATTGGGAACTCAACTAGGAATGCGTTGAGGTTGTGACTCGAATGTGCCATTGAATACCGTCGATAGAACAAACAAAGGGATGGAATCTGGAGATGCATTGGGTAAATTATTAAATGGGTTGAGCTATGGTTGTCTATATTGTCAACCGCCGAGGTTCTGGCAAATGACAATCGATGAAACAGATGCTTGAATAGTCCCTGCCTGCAATATCTAATTTAGCAACCGATCAATATTGGAAAAGACTTTAAAAGCCCAGTAATCACTGACCTTGCATAACTCAATAACTGAATAACCATGGGTCAAATCACAAGAGAAAAAAGAGCAAATTTGCCACGATCTCCTTCCATTTGGGCCAAATTTGCTGCATTCATTCTCTAGGTCCCTGGACAATGAATGTAATTTTTTGCTAGAAAAATACACCTGTCTCCGAGTTACTGCATTTTGAAAATTCCGAGTTTTTTTGTGGGGGAGCGAGGTGCATGTGCTCCAGACCAACCCACTACCTACAAGTGATGTTTGTGTTCCTTCGCAATTTTCCTCCAACTAATATTCTGAAACTATTTGTAAGTAACTGTTGAATAATATTCATACACATACATTTAATATAAAACCGGTAAAACCGGCTTAAATTTTGACGAGACTTCGAGCTCAGTTTGAGGAGTTCATCTTTTCAAAGACCCATGTTTATGAGTGGCACAACACTTTTTTTGGGAGGTCGAGAAACTGTGGAAAATGAAAGACATCAACGGTGGCCAAGGACAAACGTTACTCAGGAAAACATTCAGGCTGTTCAGGACCATATTGAAGGTGACCCTCGCTTGACAGTGAGTGAAATTTCTTCTGCAGCGGGCATAAGCTATAGTAGTGCTCACGCGATCATTCATGACAACTTGAGCTACCGAAATATCTCTTCGAGTTGTGTTCCATGTCTCCTCACTGATGAGCAGAAAAAAAACACGTGACAAGCTGGAGGATATTAATTCGACACAACTTGAACATCCTTCATACAGTCCAGACGTACACTCCTGTAACTACCATTTGTTTGGGCCACTAAAAGAAGTACTGGGAGGTAAGCGTTTTGAGGATGATGCTGGAGTGGAGGAGTTCGTGTGCAACTGACTGCGCACACGTCCGTCGACTTTCTGGCAAAATGGTATTGCCAACCTCCCTATCTGCTGGCAAAAGTGCATTTCAGTTGCTGGGAGCTATGTAGAAAAGTAATGCATTTGTTTTGTGTTTGTATTTTGTTTCAATAAATTATGAAAAATAAATTCCGGTTCATATTTCATTCACCCTCGTATATATTATAATAATAATAATAACCCGTGGCCTTAGCTTATCTCCTGCTGCCAGTCTTCCTCCCCAATCCTACCTAGAGGTGTGGAGTTCTTCAACCGGTAATGGGGTGACGTGGGGTCAGCACGTCAAACCCCCAGCCGTTATAGGAAATTCTTGTGACCGGGTTACGCTACGCACTCGTAGCTCCCCAATTTCCTCACGATGGAGGGTGGCTACCGTTCCTATACACAGGCCGAGAACCCAGAGACTGGACCCAGGCGGACTCGAACCCATGCCGTCCCGCAGTCGGAGTCCAAAGCACAGCGCCTTAGACCGCACGGCCACGGAGGAGGAAACATATACCGTATATATACTGTATATAATCTGTGTGTGTGTTCGCGCGTGTGTGCACACGTGCTTTTTAACAGACGTTGCTCTTTTTACTCGTTTTTATTGTCGAGAGAAATTGTGTTGAGTGAAGTGAGCAGGAGTCAGACGTTCTTTGAGCCAATGAGTGGAATCCTCTTGTATGATATTAATGAACCTTGTGTGTTTTACGTTCACCGAGTATCTTGTTGCAAGCAATTTTCTTTGTTTTTTTTTTGTGCAGTTAGGCCATCTCACCCATACAAATTGAAGAGATGGCTCATTATTTAGATGGTAAATCCCAGTAGAATGACAGCATTTTGTTCCTACGCGTCAGCAAAAATTTGATGCGCCTGGTGTTACGTTACATCCGGTTGTAGCGGGGTACGAGCGATTTTATTGTTGAGTCAGCAGAACGTGTCTGATCACCTTGAAGACATCGGAAGCGGTGGGGGGAGGGGGGTCAATGGGTTTGTCACGTTGTTTCTTGATGTATGCTAAACTAACACGTGCGTATGTTTGTGTGTGTGTGGAGGAAATGCGCGCGCAACCATTGCGTATGATTCAAAGACATGAAGAAATGATTTAAAGATGGCGCCGAAGGTGCTTTACCCCCGAAAGTTTAGCGGCTAAGGTTATTGCTCTGTAAAACAAGAGGCGTCGAGGGTTCGATTCCTGGTAGAGTCAATATTGATTGGTTGATAGATTGAGTTAGTTTTTTTAAGTCTGTTTTATGCACGGCAAAACTAATCAGGATTGGAGCTACAGTTGAAAAGTGGTGATTCGGACCACTATGTGCCTCCACCGAGTATCGAACCTGGGACCCGTTGATTACAAGGCGACGATGTCAATATTGAATGGTCTCGATTAGCCTGTGTGTAAATAAAGGCAACAAAATGGTTGAGTTCGAAAATCGAGTTGGGTTAGTGGTTAATGTTGTCACCTGGCAATGAAGAGGTCGCGGGTTCGATTCTCTAGGTAGTTAAATTAGGCCAATTGTTTTGTCCCGCCATTATAGGTCCCGATTAGTCCATCTGTGCATAAATAGTATTTGAATAAAATCAAAATGGCGGCCGCGTTTTGTGTTTAGCGGCGGCGGCGACTGGGGCGCGGCGCGGCGCGGCGCGGGGCGGGGCGGCGCGGGGCGGGGCGGCGCGGCGCGGGGGGTGTTTTTTATTCCGCGAGATGTTTTAACCAAGTGGTTGAGGGTTCGATTCCCAATGTTGGTGAAAATTGGATATTCAATTGTATTTGTTTAAAAGTTCCGATTAGCTTTTTGTGCACAAAGAGAAAATGAACTAATTGGAAATAGGATGTTTATGCTGTAATGAAAAGGTCCCCGGGTTCGATTCACAATGTCAAATTGGCAGATAATGATGTTGTTTAAAAAAAAAAAAAAAGAAGTGTGTTGAGTCCCCATTAGTATTTAGGCAGGAACAGATATTAAAAATCAAAACAAAATGCCTTTTGATTACAACGCAAAGACTTTACCGCTAATGTATAAAGATAAATTAGAATCTGTTGTTTTGCCGTGTGGGGCCCCAGTACCGATTAGCTTAAATGCATAAAGAGTAGGTAAAATAACCAAGATGGCCGTCACTATTGTTTTGTGATCAAAGAGGAGTCACAGGTTCGATTCAATCAAAGGAGGCAAGATTCTATGTTTCAATTCCATGTAAAAGTCTAAAGTTATGTTTCGATTAACCTCAATGCATAAAGAGGAATTAAACAAAAACAAGCAAAATGGCGACAGATGTGATAAAAGAAAAATTGAATTAGTTTTTTTTAGTGACAAGAAAAAATAGCGAATCATTGTTAGAAATAGAATGAAAATAAAGATACTTGCCTTTGCGTGTCCAGCGCTGTGCAGAAAAGCTCTCATGCTTTATCTCCGACAAGTCCACAATACACATTTTTTTTATTGTATAGTTAATTATTAATGTTGTTATTAACACAGATTCTTACCAGTGTGAAGAAAAGCTCTCATGCTTTATCTCCGACAAATCCACAATACACACTTTTTCATTATATAGTTAATTATTAATGTTGTTATTAACACCGAGTTTTACCAGTGTGAAGAAAAGCTCTCATGCTTTATCTTCGACAAGTCCACAATACACACTTTTTCATTATATAGTTAATTATTAATGTTGTTATTAACGATTGTTACCAGTAAAAATATAAACCATGAGGATTTTTAAAGGGGGTGCTAAGTGAAAAAAAAGCCAAGACATATATTTTATCCCTGTTTATTACCAATATTTACAAAATTCAAAAGAGCCGCACACACACACACACACACATACATATGTAAAATGTTTATATTGTGTCACCAGTTTATCAGCATGTTATTTAACAAGTTTTTATTCTTCAAGTTTGTTCACTCACCCACATAAGGAATTGTGTCACTATCATATCCATTTTCTGCTGCAACCACTGAATTAAAATGTTTCACTATTTTTTCCACAAGCATGTTCTCGCAAAAAACAAACACTTCTTTGGAAAGTCTTTTTCCGTCGATGTTTTGTATAGACAAAGGCTCAGGTTTTGTACATCCATGTAGATGGGAAAGCACAAACTTCTCCTTATGACATGCATGGACAGGGGAAATATCTGTGCAACCGAAACATTGTTCGCGAAGGTCGAGAATGCAAGATTCCACACAGTTTCCAAAATATGATTTCAGATACGGCGACACTGTTTCACACATAACTTTCGCATGCTCGATGCACACAAATATCTTCATAAAGTTCCGCCACGAACTTTCTGCGATGAACACTATCTCCAGGGAACCGTAAGCTGGTTTCTTCCTTATAATGATCTGACGACGATTGTACAGTGTGGTTATCAGCAATTCATGTTGCTCACTTAGTGGGTAGGAAACACGAGGCTGCTCACCTGGAATAGCGATGTAATTGTCGATTACTGGAAACAATTCCTGAAGAGCGTGCCACTCCTGCAACTGTAGTTCAACACCGGCCGCCCCGCTTCTGTGTAGCCTGACCACAGGTTGGAAATCCAGATGAGAGGAAAGTCCGATTGAGATAACTTTTGTTTTCGAAGCATTCAAATAGTAGACGTGATCAAATAATACCGACTGGCGTATAAGACTAGTTACTTGTTTTTGTTCTTCAGGTAAATGCTGATCGCTCTCTTTCTGAAGAACCCCCTTGAAATTAGTGTACGGTTGAAATCTTTTTTTCAGCGGCATCGAAATAGAGGATTCCATGACTAAGAACTGCGAGATACTGCATGTCGCAGCGTGCAGGTATACATTTGAAGAAATGCGTGGGTGTGTTTTTGAGACGCATGCGCGCGTAGCAAACCAAGCATGTGCTGGACAAAAAAGGTGGAGGGGGCGGGGCATTACAAAGATCAATGGTGAGAGAAAAATCAGCAGAATATCATAAACGTCATATTGAGAAAATATTGGATAACAAATATTAATTAATTTAATTAAAACATCAACCGCATTGTCGATCTGAAATTAGGTTTATAGACAGGGGCCAAAATGGAAAATATCGACGATGTTCTAGTATTGGATTGTTTCTGTATTTCCATCGGTATAATCCTCCACCACATTTGAAGCATACTGTTTTATCCTCTTTTTGAATGTAAAATAATCCTGCTTCGGACAGAGCTTCTACAAACGGGAATTCTTTTGATTGCCAGTTTCTGAAAGAGGACAATCTAGCATTGAAAGATCCCATCTCTGGATATTGCGTCATTGTTCTGTAAAGACACAAAACAAGATAAATATTATAAGTAAGCTGTTGTAAACTGTAACGCTACAAAATTATTAATATACTATTAGGACTATATGTAACTTGTATAAAATTTCAAACAGTATTTACTGTCAATATTTTCTAGTATACGTACCGAGTATTATAAATTTAATTTACGAGTCAGCAAATAAGTTGATATAATATTGTCGTTTTTTATCGGTACTGGGAATAAAATTTGAAATTTATGCATGGGTTTACCAGAGGCTCTATGGAATAAATACAGAAAACAGTAATGCCCACAGTACACAGACCCGTAACTTTGTATCTGATGAGTGTTGTACGTATAGAATTTAGAGTTATTTTCCAAAAATCGCAAATGGTTATGCACATGTGGAGGTTTTCCGTAACTATCAAAAAATTCCCCCCGGGAGTTACTGTCTATGTAAATTGCTACCCAGTGCTTCCCGGGGCTATCTTTGGGATCTGTATTTACAATCAACGCTGCTGGTAGTTCCACATGTACAGGTAATTCATTAGCTGCGAAAACACCAACATGATGATTGCCAAAGGCTCTATTTGATATTAACCCGTGAAGCAAATTTAAAGTCGACAGCATTGCTGGACACTAAATAGTAATATTGTGCAACTCACCTTGTTATACAATTAATCCAGATGAATATCTCTTTGATTATTAATTTCCATGAGAGCGTCAAATTCAGAGTAGATAACACAAGTCACAGTAGATTCCAAAGCCGATTTGAAGTGGACTTCCAAGCTAACAGCCCCTTGCCGTTGAAGACTGCAGTGGGATATGGCACTTGCAGCTGCGTCTGGTGTTATATCGAAAACAAGTAATGCGTATCCCTGGGGGTATTCCTCACGCGATATATTGTTTCCTTCATCCATATAGTGTATCCCTGTTCCAGAGAATAATGTGTGATATGCTGTTATGTACTTGTTGTTTTCAAAGTCTGGTTGAAGTGGTTTGCCGGGAATTTGGACTCCATCAACATATAAAGTAAAGAAGTTGTAATTGAAATGTTGAAAATTGAATGGGTTTGTAGACAGAGTGCCGTTGAATGCATCGTTGGTAACAAACCCCACAACTAATCGTTTCGGAAGACGTCCAAGTATCACATTGTCAATTGTTTTTGAAACAATATCTTTTGGAATAGTTACAGCTTTAAGTTGTACTCTTGTTAGAGGGTATTTTGCTGTATGTTTTTGCAATATGCGATTGTGACTAAGTTTGATGGATGAACTGACCGATACTTTTCTCACATATAGTGTAGCATCCAGAATTTCCACTTTGCCTTCACTGTCATCTAATCCCATCAAGCAGAAAGTATTTTTCGAAGGAATCAATTTTATTCGCATTTCCACTCCATTGATCAAAAATTTCTCTTGATTGAAAATATCAGAATGCAAGTAACCAAACATATCAAATGTTTTACTCTGTTTTGTTAGTTGGTTACGTTTTGTAAAGCCTTTGTTGTCTTCCGAAACGTTATCAAAAGCGCCTGCTGTATCTTTGTACCACAATGCACTTTGGAGATGAGATGATTTTGCAGATATGTCATAGTTCAGTGCTTTTTCAAAATAAGACCTGTATGGGTGCATGTGAGATGGAAACGAGATGAGTTTGTTATTTAAGTAGATTTGTACTTCGCTGAACATTGCATTGAGAAAATCATTGACAGGTCCAATTGTTTTATCTGTGGGTAGCAATAAATGACCATTCGCTTTTACAATTCTGGCATCTATATTCAACATTGTGTGTGCTAAATCCATATAATCATCACCATGTCCAGGTATTACAAACTCGGTGGGGGCATTATCTGCCAGAGAACTAACAGGTTTGTATCCGATGGTGTGGTGTTCTAAGATGCTTGTCTGAGTAGGTTTTACCGAGAAAATATCCAATTCACTTTTAAAACACTCACATGATTTCTCCCTAATTAGCGCCATATCTAATCAAAAATATCTGATGTTATTTGAATTTTTTTACGGTTGCGCTTGGTTGTTTTCTTGGTGTTTGTATTGGCACTGGATCTCTTCTTTCTCTGAGCGATCCTTCCAGTTCGCTGTCCCGAAGCAGAGTGATTCCTTTTGAAATGTTTATGCCCCTGATAACCTGAACCAATCATTTCCTTTAGCTTTGTTTCAGCTTTTCTTTTAAGATTTGATCTGGCATCCGAAATTCTGGATTGTAGTGACTGTTTTAGGGGTGTTTTGTCTATAACATCACCTAACACATTTACCCCTGTTTTTAACATTTCTTTCCCTACAGCTTTCGCTCCTTTTTTGATAAGAGGCAAAGCTGACCGAAAAAGTCCTCCAAGAAAACTTCCAATGCCATGTCCTTTTTGATAGGCAGCACCGTAATATATGTTACCCACACCAGATCCAGCTTGTTGATGGTAGTATTGAAAATATGGGTCATTCATAATCAGAGCTTTTCACCACAACGTCTAAAATGAAGTTTCAAACACACTAGTCCGAAGGAGAATGGGATGTGTGCACCAGTGCTATCCCTTAAGTCAATTTCTATTTGTTCGAAATTATGTTTCTGCACTGGGATGTAATGTGGTGAATCGAAAATTTGCACACCATCACTTCCAAAAGTATGTTCCATAGGATTAATGTTTATAATACGTAATAGAGGGGCGACAGCATCTCCCACCATATGTGATTCCGCAATATCTGTGTAAATATACATCTGGGAAGGAATTTCTCTCACAACATTTGGAGGCGAGCGTCCAATTTTTACTTCTGATTGATCATCGGTCGGTTTAAAACCTAATATCCGAGCCAGTTGAGGTGACAATCGTACATTTATGTTTCTCTGCTTGGTAGATATATCAACAGTCACATGTTTGTACGCAGGATGATTTCGGAGACTAAAATTTAATGTTTCAGAATATTTATTGATTTCTGCAACAATGCTGTTTATAGATGCGTAATAGCCTTCGGATATTCGAAGTTCGTTCCATTTGACATCATCCATAGATTTATATTGAATATACTAGTTGTTAAATCTTGTAATGTTTAGTATTGAATAAGGATAATGCACTTCTACCAATGCCATCTCCCATTTGTTGGTGTCCAACTCCACACGGTTCTGAAGCTTTGTGGTGTAATTAGTTAGAGTATTACTTGGGAAATATTTCATGGAACTGTTACTAGGCAAAGTAAGGTAGAAAGCGTTTGCTTTTCTCATGATGTGTTATGAAGGTTATTTGTACCACTGATGAGAATACCTACAAAAAATTATGCCTCTCTCTCTCTTTTTTTGAATCCAAAAACGATGCGCTAATCCAACTGTCAAATAATCTGGAGTAACCTTTCCAATGAACTAACAACTTTTTACTGGCTCCTTTCCTTTGGTCGCAAGGATTTTATCAATTTCATGCATATCCGGTAAGCGGACCAATTGCAACTCTTCCGTATAAAATGTTCCATCGATTTTATGTCCTTGTAGATCTTTTAATTCATACACTTGAGGATTTCTTTTCAAAATACGTTCCACCACAAATATTTCTCTTGTCCAATTTTCCATGTAACCTTTGTCAAAGCGTTTTTTGGTTTTTGTTATTCTCACTGTATCTCCTATTTTGAATGGCATCTTCAATGACAATAGTGGAGATGAATCAGATTTGAGTTTTTTGTCATACATATTGTGCCATACTTTCAAAACCTTCTCAGGAGTAACATCTGCTGGTGCCATTTTAATACTCGAGTGAATTTTATGATTATAAGCTTTCAAAAGCTTTGGGAGTACATTAACATAACAGCTGGTTCTTTGCTTAGTAAAATACTTCCACATGCGTTCCTTTAAAGTTCTGTTGAATCTTTCAACAATACTAGCTTTAATATCAGGATTCTTTGTTGTAAAATAAATTACATTTTGTTTTTTGAGATATTCCTGCACAATACTGTTGGTAAACTCACGGCCTTTGTCAGTTTGTAATTGCAAAGGTTTTCTTTTGCTTTGTTTGAAAATTTGCTGGAAAGCCTTTTTTATACATACACCAGTTTTATTTTTTACAGGGACAGCCCAAGCATGCCTGCTAAAAATATCGATAACTGTGAGTATATATCTGTACCCTTTGTTGTGATTCCGCAAACTCTGCATGTCATTCAAGTCAGCCTGCCATTGGTCATCGATATTATGCACAAAATAAAAGTTTCTCGGAAATCGACGCTTTACAGGTCTATGCAAAGTGTATGCAGTTTGCTTTGTCAGCCAATGTTTGATTGTTGACAATGGTATGGATTTTTTTACAGCTTTCCATAGTGTTGAAGCTGTAGAATAGGATGCTGGATGAGATGGATTGTACCAGATATTCTCTAATATTTTTTCGCTCATGGTTTGTATCTTGACCAAACTGGAACAGTACGTTTACGTTTGTGCCCTGGAAATGATGATACAAAAGAAATTGGTTCCTTTTCTTCTTCTTCTTCTTCTGCTTCTGTTAATTCTTGTGCCTCTTCTTGGTTAGCTCCGGACAGCGGAACATGGCGTCCGGGGTTGCCAAAAACAATCTGTTGAATAAACTCCTGTCTCCGGGGGTTTCCAATATATTCTTGAGGGATATTAGATAACGCCAGAGCTCTATTGAATAGTTGCCACCCAACAGGATTGCTTGTTTTTCGTGGTCGAATTATATCCGATACTAGATCGACAATATTTGAGCCTTCAATTTTATTATTGTTAATAAAAACTGCCCCATATTTATCCCAATCAATATTACTATTATGTAAAAGACGTTCATACAACAGTTCGGCTTTTCTACGATACATGCTAGGTGTAGCAGCTAGAATTTCTTCTTTCATATCAGTCAACTTCTCAGTAGATTCTGTAATCGGTAGCGACACAGGTTCTCTTTGTTTTCGAGTAATAGACAGAAATTTTTGGAGCACAATACTGTAACGATTCCATTTTTCATCATCCGAAAGACCTTTGAGATTCAAAATTACTTGCATATCCTGATCCAATTGCGATAAGGATGTAGACGGTGCAGACATAACAGGATGTCTCATGTTATCCATAAATTCTTGAGGTATTATAACCATTTTTTTGGCATGCTCCATGTTCAGATTTTTTTTCACTTAAATAAACTTGATAACACACCTCCTATTAAAGGGGCTAATAACGCAGGTAGAAATCCTCCGTGTTGCACTAGTATCTGTTTCTTCTGCTTTGTAGAGTGTCCTTTGGCAGAGAGATTACGTATCACCTTCTTGTACCGGCTCAATCTTGTTTTTTTAAGGTGTTGAAAGAGGAACATTCCCTTTTAGAACATTGTAACAACACTCACAGATTGAATTAAGTAAGGAAGAATCAGCAGCTTGTAATATAGCTGTGCGAAGAGCTGGTTTAGCATCCGACAAAACTTGGAGCACTTTAGCGTGTTTCACTCTTGGAGCCATGATGACAGAATAAACGACTAGTGATTATGCTTGCTTTTTTTTTTGTAGGAATATATACATAATTGATATCATCGTCGGGAAATATCCGCGACCGAAAACGTACTTCTTCCGGAGTGTTCTGCTTCAGATCAAACAGCAAATATCCATGGGGTTCAGCGGTGGCATTGTAATATGCATCTTTTATAAAATTTGGATTCTCCGGGTATACTTGTCTAGATAAATAATTAATTTGGGCTCTGTCTCTTGGATTTTTGAAGCATACAATATAATGACTATTTAAAGATATATCCCTATTCCCTTTTCCCTGATGGAATAGATTTTGAGTGATAAAGAAAAGACTAATATCACGATGATGACACCCTTTTGTAAATAAATCTGTGACTCTTTGATCGCATTCCCTCATCTGATCATCGATAATAATAAGATGAGGTCCAGAATTTGGCACAAATTGGTCAATATTAGGCATTCCTTCCCGAAATTGTACAAAACCAGGGAAATCATTGTATGCAGATTGCCATTCCCCGTAGCACACCAAAATATTGTTGAATTTTACATTTACCATTTGGGGTAAACACTGGAGAAAATGCTTCACAAAATATGTCTTTCCACATCCTGATGGACCAGCCAATATTGCAGAGAACGGGTGTTTCCACAAGCACTCCTTTTCTCAAACTGTGAAGAATGTTTTAAATTACATATAATATAAAAGTCGAATGTTATGAATATTTTGCTAGTTGTTAGATTTTACTGATATGTTGTATCTTCAAATTACATATATATATTATATTGTATTGTATTATATATATATATATATATATATATATACACACTTCATCAATAAATAAATATGCGTGTGTGTCTCTGTATATATATATATATATATATATATATACACACACACACATACAGACAATTTTCTTATAGTACAAAATTCATTTTACAACAGCACATCAAATGCCAGATAGCATTGTACGCATGCGCGTTTGTAAACCCCGCCTACATATTCCGAGCATCTGCGTTGTGTTAGATAGCTCTCCATTGTTTCAACAACGATAAACAGCTTGGTGACCCAGATCAAATTGGTTCTGGAATCTACTGTGACGTGTACGTCTACTTTGAAGTATAAAAAGGTGAGTTGCACAATATTACTATTTAGTGTCCAGCAATGCTGTCGACTTTAAATTTGCTTCACGGGTTAATATCAAATAGAGCCTTTGACAATCATCATGTTGGTGTTTTCGCAGCTAATGAATTACCTGTACATGTGGAACTACCAGCAGCGTTGATTGTAAATACAGATCCCAAAGATAGCCCCGGGAAGCACTGGGTAGCAATTTACATAGACAGTAACTCCCGGGGGGAATTTTTTGATAGTTACGGAAAACCTCCACATGTGCATAACCATTTGCGATTTTTGGAAAATAACTCTAAATTCTATACGTACAACACTCATCAGATACAAAGTTACGGGTCTGTGTACTGTGGGCATTACTGTTTTCTGTATTTATTCCATAGAGCCTCTGGTAAACCCATGCATAAATTTCAAATTTTATTCCCAGTACCGATAAAAAACGACAATATTATATCAACTTATTTGCTGACTCGTAAATTAAATTTATAATACTCGGTACGTATACTAGAAAATATTGACAGTAAATACTGTTTGAAATTTTATACAAGTTACATATAGTCCTAATAGTATATTAATAATTTTGTAGCGTTACAGTTTACAACAGCTTACTTATAATATTTATCTTGTTTTGTGTCTTTACAGAACAATGACGCAATATCCAGAGATGGGATCTTTCAATGCTAGATTGTCCTCTTTCAGAAACTGGCAATCAAAAGAATTCCCGTTTGTAGAAGCTCTGTCCGAAGCAGGATTATTTTACATTCAAAAAGAGGATAAAACAGTATGCTTCAAATGTGGTGGAGGATTATACCGATGGAAATACAGAAACAATCCAATACTAGAACATCGTCGATATTTTCCATTTTGGCCCCTGTCTATAAACCTAATTTCAGATCGACAATGCGGTTGATGTTTTAATTAAATTAATTAATATTTGTTATCCAATATTTTCTCAATATGACGTTTATGATATTCTGCTGATTTTTCTCTCACCATTGATCTTTGTAATGCCCCGCCCCCTCCACCTTTTTTGTCCAGCACATGCTTGGTTTGCTACGCGCGCATGCGTCTCAAAAACACACCCACGCATTTCTTCAAATGTATACCTGCACGCTGCGACATGCAGTATCTCGCAGTTCTTAGTCATGGAATCCTCTATTTCGATGCCGCTGAAAAAAAGATTTCAACCGTACACTAATTTCAAGGGGGTTCTTCAGAAAGAGAGCGATCAGCATTTACCTGAAGAACAAAAACAAGTAACTAGTCTTATACGCCAGTCGGTATTATTTGATCACGTCTACTATTTGAATGCTTCGAAAACAAAAGTTATCTCAATCGGACTTTCCTCTCATCTGGATTTCCAACCTGTGGTCAGGCTACACAGAAGCGGGGCGGCCGGTGTTGAACTACAGTTGCAGGAGTGGCACGCTCTTCAGGAATTGTTTCCAGTAATCGACAATTACATCGCTATTCCAGGTGAGCAGCCTCGTGTTTCCTACCCACTAAGTGAGCAACATGAATTGCTGATAACCACACTGTACAATCGTCGTCAGATCATTATAAGGAAGAAACCAGCTTACGGTTCCCTGGAGATAGTGTTCATCGCAGAAAGTTCGTGGCGGAACTTTATGAAGATATTTGTGTGCATCGAGCATGCGAAAGTTATGTGTGAAACAGTGTCGCCGTATCTGAAATCATATTTTGGAAACTGTGTGGAATCTTGCATTCTCGACCTTCGCGAACAATGTTTCGGTTGCACAGATATTTCCCCTGTCCATGCATGTCATAAGGAGAAGTTTGTGCTTTCCCATCTACATGGATGTACAAAACCTGAGCCTTTGTCTATACAAAACATCGACGGAAAAAGACTTTCCAAAGAAGTGTTTGTTTTTTGCGAGAACATGCTTGTGGAAAAAATAGTGAAACATTTTAATTCAGTGGTTGCAGCAGAAAATGGATATGATAGTGACACAATTCCTTATGTGGGTGAGTGAACAAACTTGAAGAATAAAAACTTGTTAAATAACATGCTGATAAACTGGTGACACAATATAAACATTTTACATATGTATGTGTGTGTGTGTGTGTGTGCGGCTCTTTTGAATTTTGTAAATATTGGTAATAAACAGGGATAAAATATATGTCTTGGCTTTTTTTTCACTTAGCACCCCCTTTAAAAATCCTCATGGTTTATATTTTTACTGGTAACAATCGTTAATAACAACATTAATAATTAACTATATAATGAAAAAGTGTGTATTGTGGACTTGTCGAAGATAAAGCATGAGAGCTTTTCTTCACACTGGTAAAACTCGGTGTTAATAACAACATTAATAATTAACTATATAATGAAAAAGTGTGTATTGTGGATTTGTCGGAGATAAAGCATGAGAGCTTTTCTTCACACTGGTAAGAATCTGTGTTAATAACAACATTAATAATTAACTATACAATAAAAAAAATGTGTATTGTGGACTTGTCGGAGATAAAGCATGAGAGCTTTTCTGCACAGCGCTGGACACGCAAAGGCAAGTATCTTTATTTTCATTCTATTTCTAACAATGATTCGCTATTTTTTCTTGTCACTATAAAAAACTAATTCAATTTTTCTTTTATCACATCTGTCGCCATTTTGCTTGTTTTTGTTTAATTCCTCTTTATGCATTGAGGTTAATCGAAACATAACTTTAGACTTTTACATGGAATTGAAACATAGAATCTTGCCTCCTTTGATTGAATCGAACCTGTGACTCCTCTTCGATCACAAAACAATAGTGACGGCCATCTTGGTTATTTTACCTACTCTTTATGCATTTAAGCTAATCGGTACTGGGGCCCCACACGGCAAAACAACAGATTCTAATTTATCTTTATACATTAGCGGTAAAGTCTTTGCGTTGTAATCAAAAGGCATTTTGTTTTGATTTTTAATATCTGTTCCTGCCTAAATACTAATGGGGACTCAACACAATTCTTTTTTTTTTTTTTTTTAAACAACATCATTATCTGCCAATTTGACATTGTGAATCGAACCCGGGGACCTTTTCATTACAGCATAAACATCCTATTTCCAATTAGTTCATTTTCTCTTTGTGCACAAAAAGCTAATCGGAACTTTTAAACAAATACAATTGAATATCCAATTTTCACCAACATTGGGAATCGAACCCTCAACCACTTGGTTAAAACATCTCGCGGAATAAAAAACACCCCCCGCGCCGCGCCGCCCCGCCCCGCGCCGCCCCGCCCCGCGCCGCCCCGCCCCGCGCCGCGCCGCGCCCCAGTCGCCGCCGCCGCTAAACACAAAACGCGGCCGCCATTTTGATTTTATTCAAATACTATTTATGCACAGATGGACTAATCGGGACCTATAATGGCGGGACAAAACAATTGGCCTAATTTAACTACCTAGAGAATCGAACCCGCGACCTCTTCATTGCCAGGTGACAACATTAACCACTAACCCAACTCGATTTTCGAACTCAACCATTTTGTTGCCTTTATTTACACACAGGCTAATCGAGACCATTCAATATTGACATCGTCGCCTTGTAATCAACGGGTCCCAGGTTCGATACTCGGTGGAGGCACATAGTGGTCCGAATCACCACTTTTCAACTGTAGCTCCAATCCTGATTAGTTTTGCCGTGCATAAAACAGACTTAAAAAAACTAACTCAATCTATCAACCAATCAATATTGACTCTACCAGGAATCGAACCCTCGACGCCTCTTGTTTTACAGAGCAATAACCTTAGCCGCTAAACTTTCGGGGGTAAAGCACCTTCGGCGCCATCTTTAAATCATTTCTTCATGTCTTTGAATCATACGCAATGGTTGCGCGCGCATTTCCTCCACACACACACAAACATACGCACGTGTTAGTTTAGCATACATCAAGAAACAACGTGACAAACCCATTGACCCCCCTCCCCCCACCGCTTCCGATGTCTTCAAGGTGATCAGACACGTTCTGCTGACTCAACAATAAAATCGCTCGTACCCCGCTACAACCGGATGTAACGTAACACCAGGCGCATCAAATTTTTACTGACGCATAGGAACAAAATGCTGTCATTCTACTATCCCAAAATGTTATATTAGTACGGCCGACCACTGAAGAGGCACATTTTCACGATCTTTTGATATTTTCGTGGTATGTTGTAGCCGAACTTGTATCGCTTGATAGTGATATTTTTTATCAATCTGAAAAGCTCCTGGGTTCAATTCTCGACTTATTTTACTGTTATTATTACAAACAATTATAGTGTATTATTTGCTTTCGGTTATTCACACACCCAATTACGACATGTTGCAATGCTAGAGATGACGTTCCTTCCTTCATTTTTCATCGTGGAGGCAGAAAAAAACAAGAATTAGAGGGTTGTGTTTAAGTCCACTTATTGCACAGATATCGGAACTGGATCTACAGTTCAAACTGGATTATGACCCACGACCTGCCTCCACCTGGTATCGAACCTGGGACACCTAGATTACAAGGTGACGATGTTAACGCGACGCCATAGGGGACACACTATAAATACAAGGACATTATATGACTGTCAGAGAACATTTTTATTCCTCAGAAGCCAAAAGGGAAAATCATCCTATCAGATAGAATCACGTTTCGCAAAAAATCAGTAGAGATGCTAGAATTTGGCACTGACTGACATTGACAAGCTGATGTAAAGGAAATCAAACGAGAATTAACCAGCGAGGGCCCGGTTCGGTTTTGTACATGCTCGAACAGGAGAGAAACTGCCAGAATGCCTCCCCGCGAATTAAAACCGGTTGTTAGTGATCGTACCCGCGACAAGCTATTGCCTCAAGCGACCGTTAAAATTTAGACCACGCATCCCAACAATTACCTTGAACTTCTTTTCCCATGAGCTCTTTTCATTGCAACTGTGAGCTCTCTCGGTGCTGTGGCGAACCGCGCCGACCGTTCATAATAAGTTCAATGCCTTTGTCTCTGAATTTGGTAATGAAACATTTCCGAAAACTGGGACAAGTTGTCCATATAACACCACTAAAATTGAAGTAAATCTTCCGTTTCATATAGCTATTAGTATCTCATCGGTGCCCGAGGGCATTCACTGGTCGACATATATCGCTTCCTAGGATTCTGGGTTCGAGACCCCGACTGGTCATCGCTTGAGATTTTATCTTCTTCAATTTTATCTTATTTCATTCATCATCGCGATTGATTTACAGAGACAGAAAAGCCGTGAACAGAAAAATGCAAATATGCAAAATACGCACTATACTACTCTCAACAAATTTCGTGAATGATCCCACCCAGGCCCATTTCTTATGCACAGTACTGTGCGAATTACGTTTCTTGCTTTTAGGGGGTGTCCCCTCAGTGGCGTATTTGCGACATCGTTTTTGGGAGGGGAAGGACAGTTTAGTTTTTTGTGGTACACAAGCTTACCATTAAGAGACCATAGTGTGGGGGGCAAAATGTGAAAAAAGTAGGGGACAGCTGCCCCTCACGTACCCCTAATCGCTGCCACTTCCAGTCAGTAAAATAAACTGCCTTGCGGTGCTAAGTACTGTAGATTGATTCTAAGCAAAAAAGTTCATATGAACATGGGTCCGATTTTGAACGTTAACAGATATGAACAGAAATAAAAATGATGTAAGAAAACTTAAACAAAAACCGTAACAAGTAAAACATGGCAATGTAATGGTAATTGTGTAAGTAAATACGAGAAGGGACATGCTGATACTAATCTTGATTGCATGAATTTGTGGTGTAGCAGCAATTGGTACAAAATCGGACCCATATGATTCGTTTTAATGAAGGCATTAATTATTTTTTTTATATTCGTGGAAACTGCCATTATGTTGCGTTGATTCTACTGGCCTGTTTCAGTGTTGGATGGCAGGTAGATAATGGTCTAAAATAGTTTCCCCATTTATAATATTATAATTCATCATCTTTCTTGACATGAAACTAATGATATAAATATTCAAGTTATAAGATAATAATATAAAAGACGAAAAAAAGGTTTCGAAGAGTTTAATTTTCTTGCAAAATAAACATGACGGAAGAAATTAATTTTCTTATGTATTAGAAATAACGAAAGTCATTTAGTGAAGTCCAATTTTCCTGTAGGAGCGTTCTACACTGCCCAGCTTCAATACGTTGAAGACTTGGCATTTCTTCTTCTCAGGTTTCAAACACGAAAAGATTCTTTCACACGCTGCATTGGAAACTGGGATTGTTACAGAGAATACAACTAGAGTGTGATCCTTGTGAAATGCCAATTTATACTTTCCTAGGATATCGAAGAAATCCATTAAGTGAACTACTTTCTTTCCATCTTCGAAACGCTGAAGAGATTTGTGTAAAATCTGCGTTTCACCTTTCAGGGAAATAATATCACAGGAATAAAAATCTAAAAAAGGTTACAGTTTTCTCATAATTCAAGAATTGTTCTGACCCTGGTGCACCTCTCACTCTACCACTACACAATTACAGGCATCTATGGAGTTCTTGTAAATAAGTTCTTTGATTTTGGTATGTGCAAAGAGCGAACCTGCATCTAATGATTGAAGAGCGGCAAATCATAAAAAAATGTTCTTTTCCTGCCCGCGATACAAATTCCAGACAATTGACAACTGTTCCTTCCTCCCAATGTCATCTGTCATCAATGCGATTAGATTCGCTCTTCCACTTTCTGGCTTATTTTGCTGAGAATAAATGTGTACATTACGCAGATAAGTTTGTTTTGAGTCGAATTGTAAGTATAATTTGCATTTTAATGTTCAAGATCAATACAATCCCGAAAAATATTGCCTCATTTTGAAATTAACTTCAAGAGTACCAAGAAATGACCTCTGTTAAGGCTTTCCTCAGACTCCTCATCATCTCGAAAAGCAAGTCCCTGAATAGTAAGAAACCGCGATGCATCCACTACTGACATGTAATGTTGGTTTTCTTGAAATACTTTCACAAATTAGCGTTTCCACTAGCGATCCACTGTTAGAATAATTTGCCCGTACTATGATATTTTGTGGTCCTCAGGATGTCCGCGATGTTTTAAAACCAACCACATTTAACGCTTCTTTCCAGTTCATAGAACTAGTTAAAACTTAGGTTAATCGCGTCGATTACATGACATAAATGAATGAGATATCGCCCATGTCCAGGTCGGCGCTGGAATCTTGTCACACTAAAGTCACACTAAAACAGAATTATGTTTTTAATCAAGTTGGTATTATAAGCAGGAAAAGTGATCTCGTGAAGAATACACCACTTAGTAAAGGTGAAGATTGTCATACACTTAGAAATGAACTTTCTTATTATTTGATATTTCATTAACATCAGTTAGGGGTACCGGGCGAATTGTCTGACTGGTGGGAGCCCGCCCCCTCTTCCACCCCCGTCTGGCGTCGTCATTGGAGGGGGGGGGGAAGCGATTGAAGTTACCCGCCTTCGCAGCAGCGCGTACTGCTTCCCTCTGCTCACTTGATTTCCCCCCTTCTCTGCCACTGTGCTCAGCCTTGCTCCTGAGATACTGGGACAGGGTATATGGTTATGCCCCACGCGGCTTTGCTCTAGAGATATCCGGGACAGAGTATAGATAGACATGAAAAATCAACTCTTGCAGTCCTCTCCAGTAAGGGACAGACACGAGGCAGAGGAAATAATTAATGATTATGGAAAAAATGGTGAAAAACGTCCTAGTTAAAAAAAAATACATGACGGAAGCGTTATTTCAATTATTAAAAAAATTATTGTCTTTTCAATGAGAGCGATACTTGATGTATGTTTTTCATTCCAAACCCTAATTCACCACAAAATGTTTTTTTTTCTATATTTTCTGGTATAACAACATAGTCCCACACCATGTAACAACTAGCACCATCTCGTCTTGTTGTGACAGTGCACACTATCGGCTGAAAAATTATATTTCCACAAAAACTGTTAAATGCATTGCCTTTTTTTAAATTAAGATATAAAAAAAGATTCAAACAAAACCTAAAGCGACAAGCAAGTGGCAAAAATGGAACTTCTATCCCCAGTTTTCCATGTACCTTAGTTAAAAGTTCATAGAGTACAATCGTTTCACACATTGCTTATTAGAAACTGATTTTCACTTTTTCACACAAAAGCGGATGAGAACTAAAAGTCCACTGAATTTAGTGGAAGGAATTGCGAATTATTTATTTTTAATACGAGTCTATTTAAAATTTTTTATAAACGACTGAAAAAGGTAAAAAGAAAAATATTGCTTTTTGTTGAGTGTCTATACCCTGTCCCAACTCTCTCTGGAGCAAGGCCGGGCATAGCTGCAGAAAAGGGGAGGAATCGAATGGGCAGAACGAAGCAGTACACGATGCTGGGAAGACTGGTAACCGCATCCGTTTCAACCCCCCCCCCCCCCCACGCAATCCCGTTCCTCTTACGTGTTCTTTGGTGGAGCCATCTCGCGTCACTACTTGCGCATATACTTGTTTTCGTTTGCTTGCTCCAGAGATATCTGAGACAGAGTGTGGTTGGTATGGCGTCTGATTTCGCGGGTAACCCGGGTTCGATTCCCGGGGTGGGAGATCTAAGGTCTGAATATTTCCGTCCTTGTACCTGCATAAAGCGGCTCTGGGGCTCGCCCAGCCTCAATCCAATGGCGTGGTGCTGATGACATCACATTCAAAATGGCCAAGATCGAAAATGTGTGGACTCTACCCCCACATCCCCTAAATGTGCCTTCACGGCACGCTGCTATATGCACTGGGAACATAAAGTCTGGCTGCCTTAGCCGAGACCATGGACGGAAGTGCGCATGCGCCAACCGGAGGCGTTCAGTGGCTAAATAGGGGTGACGGAGCTTTGGACAGGAAGCGGTTTCCTTGAAAATCGTCTGCTGTAGAAACAGCAATGAAGTTTCAACGTAGTAGCCGCCAAAATACATACAGAGATATTTAAGGGTTATGTAAGCCAGTCATATACTATATCAGCAAACAGAACATATCAGGAAAGTATTCATATCGTCACATTAGTAGATAAACTTGTTTGTAAACCAGGAACTTTATTTTAGATCATTCAATTAAATTGATCTTCTTAGTAAATATTATAATTAGCACAAATGTACACAACATTAATCAGGATAGTATTCAATAATAATAATATTGTTGTATATAGTATTATAAATATAAATGTAGTAACTGAATGGCTTGTGACATTTTCTAGCATAACGAGTATGTTTTGTAGAATGTGCAACAGGGGCCAAAACGTCCCAATTTTCCTCATTCCACTTCGAAACGGTTTGTTGCGAATTGTAAGAGCCATCACAAACACAACAAGCGAACCCACGCAAGCGAAATACCACAGGGTAGTTTGGCGAGTGCTTCTCCCTGCTTCCCCTCTCGCGTTTGGAATCGTTTTCTCCAGGTAATAAGATTCAATGGAAAGTCCAATGGACAGACGAATTCTTTCTTGAACATGCATCACTGACTGACACGTACGTTTTTCCACACCAAGTCTTTCCTTTCTCACTTAATATTTGTTCAAGAACACAAGTACATTTACATGAATATTGAATTCATAAGTTAAAGTCGGCCCTTTAAAGTATTGAGCATGAAACTGAACCATAAACTTTCAAATCTTGTAAGAAATTGGCTCGACTGACTTTGGGATAATCTAATGGATCGTAAATTTTGGTTGTGAAAGATTAAATTTGGACACCGTGATTTTCAACCGAATCACCACGTAGGATTATAATGTTCATTTATGCGAGCTTGTCAGCATCAAATAAACAAACAAATTGCCACTCCATAACATATTTGACGCGAAATTGTTGACTAAAACGACCATAGCCAATGAAACGACACTAAAAACTGCTTCGAAGTCGTAAATGTTTGCGAATTGATCCACAACCAGTTAAATACTAAGTGAGGCATTTTGTACTTCCAGAATTCCGCAGTGCGATTTGAGAGGTGATTTTGCATAATACTGCGCTCTGTGGATAATTTTACACCTGTTTCTGATCTTAACGTTTACCTTATTCGGCACGAAAATGTCAACTTTAGAATCTTAATTAAGGAAGACCTTTTGAAGAGTTTATATCATTTAGACGGACAGGCTTCTAGAGTCGACTTCGAAGTAAGTAGAATGTTGCACCTTTTAGTCTTTCAGAATACAATTAAATGAGCGGATCCGTCTGTCAACTCTTATTCTAAACATTATAAGTTCTAACCTCATTGAAATTCTCACTTCAATTTTTCACAATACATTTTTGAATGAATAGATACCGTGAGGCCCGTACCAAACGGAGTGCCAAGGGGGAAATGATCCCCCTGGAACTGGAAAATGTTATAATGTGAACCTATAAATACCTTCGAAAATAACAGTGACAAGTTTTCAGATTTTGAAAGTTCGATTTTGTCCTTTGCATAAATGAAGGGATTGTTCGTAGAGAGAGGTAGGCTCCAGAAATCTGAGCCTGCAATATTTGGTAATTTTATTTATGCAAGGCTACCAGATTTCCTGATTTAGCGGACCCAACTTTTTCCTCGAACTACAGTCGTGATGCGAGAATGTCCCTTGTTGTGTGAACACACATTCAGATGTTCTTCATTATAATTGATTGATTTGCTGTTTTAAGTCCACTGTATGCACAGTAAGGCTAATCGGGACTGGACCTACAGTTTAAAGTGGGATCCGAAACACCATGTGCTTTCACCCGGTATCGAACCTTGATTACAAGGATACGACGGTACCACTTTTTTTTTATATTTACATTTCTTTTTACATTAAATTATCCAAATTACAATTCTTCTTACATTAAATTATCCAACTAAAATTTGCAAATAATTTGAATACATATGTTTTTTTCCATACACCACAAGAGTTTGCATAAGTATTACAAAAGTCTCGAAAATTTTCTGAAACCGGATTTTCTATATTTTTATACATTACAAAGGTGGCTAAAAGCCACTGTAAAGATTGTTGTTTGGTAGCCGGAAAAAAAAGTGAACTCCGGCTTTAAGATATAGTCTACCTTAACACTAGTGGGTGACAAACGACACATTCTACTTATACATTGTTGTAAAAATAACCTTGCCTCTTTCATTTTTCCACACTTAGTCAGGCGATGTTGGATTGTATCAGTTTCATTACACGTGGTACATAACGCATCTATACTAAATCCTAATCTAGCTCTTTTTTCTTTACAATCTATTAACTCATTTATCGCTCTAAACCAACATGATCTTTGTTTTTTTGTAAGGTGGCGTGCAAGTATATTTTTCCAAATTATGTTCCCTTTATAAGTTCGATATTTCCCCATTATGTGAAGCAGAAGATTCCTTGGCAATATTTTGTTTATAGATTTGACGTACAGTTTGTTTTGTTGGATCGTCATTTCTCATCAAAGCGTATATTAAATCAATGATCACAGGAGAGTAATGACTGAAGAAAGGTGGCACCTTTGGTTTGTTTACAGAAGACACCAGTGGAATTTCAGTGAAAAATTGTCGTAAGAAGTCAGCATTTGGTTCATTTACGCTGAACAGCCGCGCGACAAACCACTAATAGAACAAGGTTCTCGCTTTCACTTGGAAATCGATCAATTCAAGGCCACCCTGTACACAGGAACGTGTAAGACTAGATTGTCTAACTGTAAAAACGTTATTTTTCCACACAAATTTACCAATCAGGCCCTTGATTGTGGCCGTACATTGAGGTGTTAATGGTAGTATCTGACAAGTATACTATAATCTTGACAGGCCATATATATTTAAGAAAGTAATTCGTGAAATTAAACGTAAGTCAAGATGATTATATATGTGTAAATAATACCTTAAATTTGTACATAATTTCTGATAACTTAAGTTTATACTTTCTTTAATGGTAGAGCCAAAAATTATTCCCAATATCTTTAGCGAATTTTGCATTGGGAACACTGTTGTAGCTGAAACAGACCACTGTAACCCTAAAGCCATACAACGTGTTTTCAAATTGTTGACCTTGGCACCGGATACTCTCTCGTAATCGATAAGACACTTTTTTAAGGCCAAAGCATCTGCAGTGTGTTTACAAACAACCGTTACGTCATCCACAAAGGCGCTGACCTTCATGTGGAATCCGTTTACAGAAAATCCTTGAACTTGTTCATGAACATTACATAGAAAGGGGGCCAAACATAACGCAAATAGCGCCAGAGACAAGGGATTACCTTCAGGTAAGCCATTACTTACTAAAAAGGGCTTAGAGAGAAAATAATTTACCTTTGTTTTGATGTGTATACCTTCCATTAAATTCCGAATTTGAGTAATAAGGACCGGTTGTATACATGTAATTTAACACCTGCCATAAATTCTGGTGGTTTACACGGTCAAACGCATGAGAAAAGTCAACAGACACTAAGAAAGCATCTGTCTTAGTATTTTCACACAGTGAAATACAATCTCTTATGTTGGATAGCAGATGATATACTTTTTGATTACCTAGTACTCCATATTGAAAGGGCTGAAGTAATGTTTCTATATTGTTTTTTAACCTATTTAAGATACATCTAGTTAATATTTTATAATCCGTATTAAACATTGTTTTGGGTCTATAATCAACTGTCTTCCGTGGATTCTCTTTTTTTGCTATGAAAATTGCAACCCCCGTTTTACATAAGGTTCTCAGTTGCCCTGTCGTAAAGACTGCATTTACCCATTCTGTTACCGTAGGTCCTATAAGGGTCCAAAATTGATAATAAAAGGTACCAGAAATTCCATCTAGGCCTGGGGAGGATTTCGATTTTGCCGCACACACTGCGTGATAAACTTCGTCTATCGTAAATTCTGTTCCATTTTGTGTCTCATTTTCAAACTCAGCATGAGAACAATATTGTTGGATATATTATGTGGGATCAGACGGGAAATTACTTGGAACATTATATATTTCACAAAGGTTTTCCCGTAATAAATTACGTACAGTTTTCGTTTCTTCGAGAATATTTTTCTAGAATTTTATCCATTGTTGCTCGTCTTACTAATTTTACATATACACCGCGAACAGTTGTCGGTATCTGTATGGCATATATTTCATCTAATGTCAATTTAAAAGTTCCGTATATAAATTCATATATTTCAGTAGCACTCGGTTTAGTTGTTCCATTATGAAAGCTTACCTGAATGGTATTTTCACGCTGCATGATAATCGTATGTTGTCGGTTCAAGTCCATGCACAATTTCAGTGGGAAAATTCCCAATTTGATCGCGTACACAGTTAACCACGGTACTCGGTTAATTCGTTTGCTCACAGCAGCTCGCGAAACGTCTTTACTCTACTGAGCCGTGGCACTGACTGTTACTGCGCCATCGAGGAGCCCCTTCTTCAGTATAAGAATCATTGCTAATACGTATCATTTAATATTATTTCCTAAACATAGAATTATGATGGCTGGATAATGGTGTAAGAAAATTAAGAACATTTGAAAATATTTTAATTTTCAGAATACAGTACAATTCGAAAACTGCTGAGAATTGTATGTAAACAAAAAGCACTAAGCTGTACGGCATGTGACAGCCTTTATCTGTTAGCCAGTGTGTTCTTGATTGCTGGTTCGGTCAGGGGGAGGTCCATTGGTGAGTTTTTTTTTTCCATTCATTCATTCTTTGGATCATATTATTACAACTCTACAATTCTACGTCTAGCTATAGTACTACTATAGGGTTCGTGATCACATCTAATACTCAACAGCATTTAGGATCTTTTATTTTTTCCACATTCTCGGATCTTCCAGGTAATGTCTTCCTGTAGTTTGCACAGAGCCCTTCAAAACTTGTTACCTACTCAGAAATACAGTACGTGGCTAAGGAATGGAGGAGTGGAAGTTACTCGTATTACTGTAACCGTCATAACTACCATAAATTCAAAGCTTTCCCAACACTTATTGTGTCTGGATACTTCAGAAGACTGGTCTTTTATTGCCTTTGAGATAAATCGGAAAAAAGGAACCTTCAAGTTGAAAGATTTTTAAATCTGCAAAACTTTGGAAAATTAACTTTTCATCGTTGTTACGCGGTATAGAGATGTTATCGAGCAGATTGTGTTCTTTTAAATATAATTTCACTCTTTTCATACAGAGCTACGTTGTTTTTATAGGAGTGCCTCAAATCTTACTTTCATTGTATCTACCACAATGTGAATGAATGTATATAGTCAGTCATTTCACAAGAAGTCATACTTAGGCATTAACAACGAGAAAAAATTTCCTCGTTACATTATATTATAAGATGATATTGGAAAGGTTCAATTAGAACTATATTTTTTAGCAAATTTTAGCGTTATTAGTGGGTCAATAGAGAATGTGACTAAAACAATTTTTGAGGGCCCTATCTTATTTTTTCATCAACGAGCTGTAGATCAAATCCCGCTGCTAGTTTTCATGTTGTCTCTACAAACTTAGCGATTGATTGATTTGGATTTTACTCCGCATTTCTGCCAATTTTGGCTAATCGCGAAGATGAGGATAGTGATGATATGATGAGATTGATGAAGTGACACTTACAAATAACAACCATGCTGAGGCCGAGATTTGAACCCGGGACCCCTGGCGCCGTAGTGCATGCTGTGCTAACCACACCAACACGGAGGTCGGCGTCAATCTGGACGAGAGATTTTGCATATTTTAAACAAAAACCATGATCATTTCTTGTACCGTCATTCCATCTTTGTACCCTCATCTCATTCTCGCGATTAACTTAACGAATAAAATACACGATAATAAAGGTGACCAGCCAATCAGCATCAGGCTAGAGGTTGAGGAAATGCATGCATTAAAATCCTCCCTTAAAATAACATTTCCAGAAGTCGGGTTAGCTTGTAGGTCCCGCAGAAGATGAAAAATACGCACCAGTGGACATTGAAACCAAGAACTTTCCGAACTAAGTGAATAAGTCAACAACGTCAAACATGCCAATTTGGAGCGTAGAATGCTTTTCTGAGAAGCTGAAATGCTAGTTCTTTTGCTGCGAATTCTTGATACTTTCTGGTGCAAATTGACGATAGAGTTCAGATCCCAATCCGGGCAGTTTGTCATTTTTTTAAAATATATTTTTACCGAAGATTTGTTATACAACTGTGTCGTCTCGCTACAAGGAAAAGAAATCAGGTAACTTATTAAATAGGATGCTGCAAAGTTATCAGAGTTTGATGCATTTTCTTATTATCACGCCGACACGGCTAGGTACCTCTTTCAGTCCACACACAAGAATGAGACAGCTTTGCAGTCGACACAAAATGGGTAGACAGCGCTTTTCGCATTTCGACACAAGACTTCCTCCAGAATATAGAAGGAAACATTGGTTTCAATGCAACCCACATACGTGCATTCCTTTTCATTCAATGATAAGCTCCTTTGCTCTATCTTTCGAAAATCTGGGCTCCTCAGGAGCCCCATTAATCTCAGAAGGTAAAGTTATTGATTTTGAAAAGAAATCATAAACTTTTCTTGTTTGTGAGCTCGCAACACGTTAGCCTAAGACGTGGAGAGAAAGGGCAGTTTTCACACAAAAAAATAATATCAGGATTTGAGAACTAACTACGCCAATAATACCGTGGCTCTATTGAAACTTCATCAATTTTTCCTCAATGAAGAGAATTCCCGTTTTAACTTCAAGGAACAGAATTTCCAGAATCGAAGAAGGAGAGAATTGTTAAAACCTCAACTCTAAGGCTAAGCATTAATGATTTTGCAACAATATAACGCTACACCGGAAATAGGTTGGATTTTAAAACGCTAACTGGAAGTATGATCCTTCAATTTCATTGTGCTTTTACGAGAAAATTGAGTTGGACATCAATATTGGGAATTACTGTGCAGCAGGTAATTCTGAGTACCTTGTTTTCAAAGACAGTTTCGTGGACTCCAATTGGTACCGAGACTCAGCCAATCACAGCTTTTCCTCTGTTTCCTTTGTTAAAAGCGGATCTATATTTTCCTGCTCATTGTTAGAATTATAATTTACGCACCAAGAAAATAACGAGGCAATCTTTTAGTAACTATTCTAATATCTTGAATTAGTTTTTTATTATTAAATTGATACTATTAGCATTACATACATATATATGTTATTATATTTGTACATTGTTCCTTACATTAAAAGTAAATGTAAGTATAACATGGGTGTAGGGAATTAGAGCGCAATATATAAGAAAGGAACGTGCACACAATGAATCATCCTACTAACTTGTCGGGAAATTTTACACCGAATTGACAAGCTACACGCGACGTGTCGCTTGACATCCAAGTGGCATGCTAACTGAAAATTAACCTTAAGAAATGAATGCAAGCTTTCGCTTAGGAATGAAGCAACACGTTAGACGTGTGTATATAGGGTATCTCAAAAGTAATAGCGCAAACTGACACAGGTGAAAGTACACGATAATAAAAGCAAAAAAGTCTCAGTAAACATGGGTTTGCAAACGAGCTGTTTTCGAGATAATCGCGAATGTGTGGTTACAAGCCGCCACTGACTTCATTGTTTGTAAACGTCGTCCTAGTTGGTAAAATGCTAATAATACAGTAATAATAATGCTCTCTGAGGCGCTGATGTACCCTTGTAAATGTGCGGCTCTCGGGGTGCCTTCGAGCAGGGTATTTTTCTTGGTACAAGCGTGCAGCCTCCCGTGCATTGCCGATAGCCAAACCATACATGCATTGCATATCCGCATACTCTTCGCTGCTGTAAGGTTCCATTTCACTACGCAGTACAGCACAACTGACGTGACTCCCACAGTACGATTAGACTGTGTACTGATTGTATCCATCCTGTTTGATTACAACGCCACCTCTCGGAAATGTTCTGTTTTGTAAACAAAGAGCAAACCTCGGAACGCGCAAGGAGTAAAGCACTCTGTGTTTACAAAATGCAATCAGTGACGGCTTCCAACCACACATTATTAGCATTTTGCCAAGTATAACGACGTTTACAAACAATGAAGTCAGTAGTGGCTTGTAATCACACATTCGTGATTATCTCGAAAACGGCTCTTTTGCAGTCCCATGTTTACTGAGACTTTTTTGCTTCTATTATCGTGTACTTTCACCTGTTTCAGTTTGCGCTATTACTTATGAGACACCCTGTATGTAGGAAAAGTTAAAATAAAGACATCACAAGCAGGCCTGAAGAGATTAGGAGGAGAAAACCAGCTTTCAATATTATCGATAGGATTGTCAGTTAAACACAAATTATTATGTTTGAGTGACTGATTTGGTTTAACTTACTACGCTTTTTTGCCACTTTTTACTGATCGCGAAGATGAGGATGACTGACTATAAGATAAAATTGATGAAGGAACACGCACAAAGAATGTCCATGTCAAGGCAGGGTTTCAAACCAGGGACCTCTGGCGTCGTGGCGCGTTGTGCCAAACACTCCGCCACGGAGATCAGCTAACGTCAGTTAGAAGAGGCTAAGAAAAGTAACAAAACGAAGCAATGAAGTGTGAGAAGTTTCGAAGAAGTTTATGCAGAAAGATATTTGAAATCCGACAGAAACAGAAATCTTAAAGAAGGAAATATTAGAAATAAAAGTTGTGAAAATCATCTCAATCGTCCATTTGAAATCCAGTGAGTCTTTGCGGTATTGACGAATTGAATGTCATCAACATTTACCCGGGAAAAGATTTGGACGTAGGTGTGAAAGAGCCAAACGAATTTAAATCAATTAGACGTCATACTGGGATTTTCTTTTTCGTGGAACCTGCTTTGAACCTTGATGTAGATGTAACAAAAATATCAAGGACTGAACACTGCAAAAATGTAAGATACCACATAATTCTTTTTTCATTTTTAATTCAATTTTGAATTACTCCAATAAGTAAATTGCAGTTTTTGGGACTTAATAAAAAAACACGCTGAAATTCTGACAACTTACACTCTATTCTGAAAAACAAGCTTGCATCTTGCATTGCTTATTGATTTTTACCATTATCGAGCTTGTCTGTAAAAGGAAATATAAATTATATTGATGTCAGGGTGTACTTTCATAATTCCATAAACTGGAGTGTTTAACACAGAGCTTCAGGGGTCCCGGGTTCGAATCCCGGTTTGCGCATGGATGTTCTTTGTGACTCTGCCTTCATCAATTTCATAATATCGTCAATCATTCTTATCTTAGCGATTAGCGAAAAGTGGCAGGAAAACGAAGTAAAATAAACCAAATTAAAAATGCAAAATAAAATAATTCCATAAAAACTGAAATTTCATCTTGACTCTGATGTTAATTCAAAATAAAAGAATATTTAGTAGCATGTAAATATGAATAACTAACAACACCGTGCCTCATCTACCTCATTTCAATTGACGTTGTTCCGCACTGACATTTTTTACAGAAACAGTCATAGGCTGATCTAGATTTTTCTGGGGGAAAGGGGGCATCATATGATGTACTTGCGGGAGCGCGCATACACGTACATTTGATTGATTGATTTAATTTATTATTCCTTGCTTTCCTGCAACTTTTGGCTAATCGCCAATATGAGAATGAATGGTAATGAGATGGATGAAGGGACAATCACAAACATACATGGATGACACAACATGAGCCGCACCGAGGATTATACTGGCTATGAGTCCAGACGTCAGGGCCTCGTTAACCTGCACATTGCAGTCAAGGATGTACAGTCACGGACAATTTTGGATTGTAGGAATACCATTATATTTCAGTCGGACTATAACAATCCAGAAGTGTCCGTGACTGTACTACGTGGAAGGGAGGTAGACATTTATGTGTGTTTGAAAATGGTCACCCCATATACCCCATACGTAGCTACGTTTGTGTGAGTAGAGTGTGTATAAGGTGTTACCATCGGTGATGAACCTTAACAGCGTGTGGAGGACATTAACTCGACAAATTGTCTTAATAGTAATTTCCTCGTTTCGATGGCACGATTCCTTGAAGAACTGCACTTTGTATGCTATATGTATGCAACCACTTGACACACGAATTCGTTATTTCTGCCGGAGAGTGGCAAAATTTGTAGTACGATACGGTGATAAATGCACAATTTAAAGGAATATCATTGATTTCACCCTGAGTCTCTCTTCTACCATGATATTATTTCCATTTCGTACTATCGCTTTTAGAACCTTATCCGACAGAAGAAATAAATGTTAGTGGTAACTAAAAAGCTGTTATATGGAGTGGCGTATGGTTTTACGATTCCTCACGATACCTTTACAATACAAGCAACAAAAGGTTGCAGTTAAGTAAATTCTAATCAGCTCTTAAATTATACTATATTTTTTTTGCGTTCATATGACACTGTGCATTTTGCAAAAAAAAAAAAAAAAAAAAGTTGTATGTTAATGGCACTCCAAGTTCAATTTCCTAAATTTCTAATAGAAAATTCATCAACTCTTCTACTGTGTAGTGGATACTCCTATTTCTATCCTTTAATTGTAAGCCATTCTGCGACAAGAAGAATCGATATGAATTACAGAAGGACCTTGATGTTTGTAAAATAAGGCGAGGATTTGTAGACTTCTGCTCAGAGGTGGCACCCCGGTCATTCCTCGGGGTACAGCGAGTAGATATAACCACACAGTCATAAAGGAACTTTTGTTCCATAATATAAAGAGCATAGAAAACTTCATTCTATGAAACTTAATATGAAATTCGAAACAAACCAATTAATATTTTGTAAGTACACAAATTTGCACTAAAGATACAGATTTTTTTGACATAATAACATTAGAAGAAAAAAATCTATATAGTTCGTTACAGGATTCCTCATTACGCAATTTTTCAACATCTTATCTCTTGTTCTTTCTAAACTTACAGATTCCCTATCAGCGCCGTATGCTGAATGATTTCAATTATCTATGCAAAATTGTCGATGACAAAGTTTGCTCCAACTCACTCCTTAGAAAGGAATTCCGCTTTGGAGTGCATATGCGCACAACACGTAACACAAATCCATTTTACATAGAAACATCTAGATTGCACATTCAAAATATATCCCTCTTCTACAGACTTCCCACACAATATAATGACCTCCCATCAAGTGTTGACAGATTGTCTTTAGAGTATAGCTTTCGGTCTTCCACCAGAAAAAATCTTATTATCAAATAGTGCCATCTTTGACTTATATTTTGAAAAATTTTGTGTTATTTTGGTATTATTATTTTTGCTCTTTTCATTGCTGACAATTTCAGCGTAAAATGAACATTTGTGCTGTACCTGAAATTTGCTCATTAAATAAATAAGTAATTGTACAAAAAGTGGTGGTAACCAAGTACTTGGTGCAGAGTCTGAAGAAGACCTTGTTAGAAGGTTGAAACGGTACGTTTAGTTTATGTTTTATAATAACATAAATTTCTGCCTTGGTCAGCATATTGAGTTTTTCTTAATATATTTGCTTCGGTAAGTTGAAGAACATCAAGTATGTTCTTGCGAAACGGTGATTTTTATGTTCACATTTCATTATATCAAACGTTGTCAACTCTCACACTCGATTGATTGATTGATTTGGTTTATTTTACTTCTCTTTCCTGCCACTTTTGGCTAATCGCAAAGATGAGGATAAGTGACGGATGATATGATTGACGAAGGGACACTCACAAACACCCATGCCCAGGCCAGGATTCGAACCCGGGACCTCTGTCATCGTAGCGCGATGTGCTAACCACTCCGTCACGGAGGCTGCCCTCACACTTGACTTCGTGCTCATACTCACTCGACCACTCAATCACATATTATCACCCTGTCTCTTGAAAGGGTGAGTTCACCCGGAGGGTGAACACAAAAAGAGAAGTTTAGAGCTGCATAGTTAGTTATGTATAGCGATCAGCTCTTCGAGGATTTAAGTAGATTGACCTAAGCAATTATCTTATTAAGGTAAAGTTTTAGCTTGTTGTAGCAGGAAGAGACGCTAAACCACGAGTAAGACAGGCGAACAGGAGATTGGATACGGAATTTTCGATTGACAACGGATGTAGCGGATCTGAAGTGAGGCGGTAGACCACATCGAGTTAGGGTCGAGAGTAACTTGTAGATTGTTGCAGGAACTTCCTTCTTACGACTTGGCATTTCAACATTATCTTTATATCTTTGAACAACTTTGATGCATTTATCCTTTAATTGACTTGTATAATTGCTGGCATGAATTAGGATATCGCGATATATTTTCTAGTGTTATTTGTTTTTTAATATAAGAAGATAAAGTTCCACTTGCACATGGGATCGTGCCATCAAGGCATATAGAGGGATGTGGATGTAGGCTCCACACAATCTCGAGCTCGGTCATTTTTAGAGGTGATATGATCAGCACTACGCTCTGGTCGCCTTTACCCTCAATTTATTTGACAATGGGGAAATCCCGGAACCGCTTTATGGAGGGACAAGCCTGGATAAATTCTGACCTCAGATCACTCACTCCGGTAATCGAACCCGGATCTCTCGAGTGGCAGTAAGACGCCCAATTGGACCACAGCGGCTCCCGGGACCCCTTGATTATAAGGCGACGACGCTACCACTGCGCCATCGGGGAGGCTCTCCGGTCTCGATTAGTCTTTCTGTGCATGAAATGAACTTAACAATTCAATCAATCAATCTAAGAGTAAATATTCCCTTACTTACTTTTTTAAAACTTATATTCCATCTCTTGGAAGGTAAGCAATGTTTACTCTCCATTAATAAATTTACGGATCTCCTCGGTGGCCAAGGATGTTGAATAGTCGACTCTGTATCTAGTAGGGTGGAATTAGGATCGAACCCGGAAGTAATTACTACAGAAATGATCATTGGGGGTGTTGTTAATCTACTTCAGGGTAACTAATAGCCAGAATGCCAAAACCGTACGCCTTGGGGAAAAATTGATATCTAAGGAACAATAAGAGGGACTAGTTAGGCTTTGTCATGAATATTATGTAAAATACTTTTTGCCACAAAAACCCTATCAGAAGGTTATTAAGTATCCATATATTGTATCAGTAGCTGAAATGTGTTACATTTCAATGTATGAAGGTATAATAGAGCGTAAAATTCGAATTGTAGAAGTACAGGGTGGCTCGTAAGTTACCTTAGACATTACACATGGAACTAATGACGGGATGAGGAAACAATGATCGAAAGATTGATTGATTTGCTTTATTTTACTTCGCTTTTTGTGGCACTTTTGGCTAATTTGCGAAGATGGGGATGAGTGATGATATGATGAAATTGCTGAATGGACACGGTATGTGCCAAGCATTTGTTAAA
Organism: Lepisma saccharinum; assembly: GCF_977018435.1. Lineage (NCBI taxonomy): Eukaryota > Metazoa > Arthropoda > Insecta > Zygentoma > Lepismatidae > Lepisma > Lepisma saccharinum. The sequence continues at coordinate 170,183,312 of NC_139230.1, read as the reverse complement.
ATGGAAACTGTCGGCAACATGCCGCGGCGCAAGTGCCAGTGCAAGCGCCGCGGACAATGGAAACAGCCTGCAGCAAGTTCCTTGGGCACAGGCATGCGTACTGGGGTAGAAACAGACGACGTGATCACGACACAACGTCCTGTTATTTGAGTGTAGTTTTTGTAGTTGGTTAGTAGTCCAATCAGCCCGGTTGAACGTCCTCTATTGGGGCTCAGGGGGCTCGCAGTGTTGCCAGCTGCTTATTCGAAAAAATCACCAAGGTTTTTCTTGGTCTTACCTAACCTAAAGCAAGGAGCTGGCAATCTTGCTTGAGAGTTCACAAACCGGAAGTGGGGCTCAGGGGGCTCGCAGTGTTGCCAACTTCTTACTCGAAAAAATCACCAAGGTTTTTTTTGGTCTAACCTAACCTAACCTAAAGCAAGGAGCTGGCAATCTTGCTTGAGAGTTCTGCAACCGGAAGTGGGGCTCGCAGTGTTGCCAACACCTACTCGAAAAAAAATCACCAAGGTTTTTGTCTTGGTCTAACCTAACCTAAAGCAAGGAGCTGGCAACCTTGCTTGAGGCTTGTTTTACAGTGCATAAAGCAAGGTTGCCAACCTGCTGGTACTTTTGCCATGGTTTTTTACAAAAAAGAGAGAGAAGAGAGGGAGGGAAGAGTTAAACGGCCGACAGCCTACCTACAGCTTATTTTGTCTAACCTAGCCTAAAGCAAGGGGCTGGCAACTTTGCTTGAGGTTTGCTTTACAGTGCATAAAGCAATGTTGCCAACCTACATATACAGGGCAAGGAGAGTCGGCACTGCCGTAAAAGAGAGAGATGGATGGGTGGGAACACTACACGGGTTCAACGTCATCAAGTAAAAATCGCCTTAATGGTTTTTTCTTGTAAGGCACGATCTCTATTTTCTCGCGGTGTTACCAACTCCTACCTACATTTTTTTTTTTAGTTGGCAAGGGCTAGAGAGAGAGAAAAACTTATAGCTGGGAACAGTAACGAGCGAATGCGCCATATCGTAATTTTCCAACTCCCCGGGGGCCAATGTTTGTATATCGCAACCTTTGTAAACCTCTCTCTCTCGGGGAGGGGTGATGTGCCACATACACGCACACACACACACACACGCACGCACGCACACACATACACACGCGCATGTGCGCGCGCATATGTATTGTAACACAAACAAACAAACAAAATAATAATTGTTGTTTTTAGGAGGCCTGGCCCCTATAACCTCGCCAGGGTGCGTGGTGCCCAACCAAAAATGTAAAAGTTTTCTAATGGCTGCGGTTATAGATTACCGCACCTCTGTAGAGTTTCACGTGTTTTTTTTTTTCTCAAACTATTAAAGCACATATTTGAGGAAAACAACGCCACCCATATATAAATAAACCCTCAAACTAACACTAATTAGAATTAGCCTACAAAATTTTTCTCGTAAGGTATTTTTTTTTGTAAACACTCTACCACCAACAGATCACATATAAATAAACATACCCCCCAAAAAAATGCAATCTGAGAAAAGTTGCCCTGTGTGCAAGATAACCATATCAAGCAAATGTTTTGCAAGACATCGTCGCACCTGCGTGCCAGGCAAGCGTGTAACCGCTAAAAAACCATGTCCCAGGTGCGGTATACCTATTACCATTAATAATTTAAAGAGGCATATAACATCATGCAAAGTTGTCGTCGGAGCACCTGTCCCACAACCGTCGACCAGCTCGACCAAGAGGAAGGCGGAAGCAGCCTCCATCAATGCACCATCCGCCAAACGCGTCAAGCCTGTGGCGAAAGCTAACCAGTCTGCTTTCCAGCGGTTGTTAGAAGATTTTGTCATCACTTCGGAGGGCTCATGCGACGTGCGTAGCTTTTTGGAGAACGTGCGAGCCAAAATTATTTCCATCCTCGGTGATGCGCTTGCAATGCACTCCACCAAATTCTACGCATTGTTACGTTGCCAGTACAAGAAGCCGTCTGATGAAATTTACAGCTTCTGCCACAACACCAAGGCGAAGACGCTGCATCTGGCGGATGTTGACAACCTCGAGGTCATCTACAACCAGTTTGCCGATGAGCTGGTGGCAAAACAAGAAGAACATCAAGCTAAAGGCTCGGGGGGTTCGCTGTGTGGCGAGCCTCACGAACTGTGCGTCAAACTTTGCAAGTTCATACCTCTCTCCGCCTCCAGCTACGTCCCCTTACCACCTACCATTGCGGCAAAGAAGGCTGTCCTGAACATTCAAAACAGTGACGCCAAGTGCTTTCTCTGGTCGGTGCTTGCAGCGTTGCACCCAGTTGAGCCAAAAAATAATCCAAAACGTGTTGGCCACTACCTACCCTATGAGGCTGAGCTGGAAGTTGCGATGGCTGGGATCGACTACCCGGTAGAGGTCCCGGATATTCGAAAGTTTGAGGCCCGTACACACAACCCTCGGTTAGCCATCAATGTTTACGGTCTCACTGACGAAAATGCGGTGTACCCCATCCGGGTGAGCGACGTAAACGTTGATGGTGCGCAGGAAATCCATCTCCTACTTATCAAGGACGAGACCCATCACCACTACACCCTTATTCGCTCCCTCTCTAGACTTGTTTCGAGCTAGCGGAGCAGTGATAGTCACCACGTCGAGGTGTGTCGCAGGTGCTTGTCAATGTTCGACGGACGGGATCAACACAATTACCAACATGTTCGAGGCTCCAACATCGCTGCAGAGAAGCTCGCCAGCCACAAGATCTACTGTAGTAACAACGAGCCTGGTGTGGCAGTCTTGCCCAAACCTGGCACCGTGGAGCGTTTCCACATGCACGGTGCCATGGTGGAGCATCCCGCTATCATCATCGCGGATTTCGAGGCCTTCCTCAAACCCCTGTCCACTTGCGATCCCGACCCTGAAGTTTCTTCCACCACCCCTTACCAACTCCACGAGGCTTCGAGTTATGCATACGTTGTGGTGCGACGTGACCAGCACATTGCCCCCGAGCCCTACGTGTATCGCGGTCCCGACGCAGCCAAACACTTCCTCGAGAGGATGGTTGTCGAGGCCAACGAGATAGGGAAGGTACTGTTGGCCCCCAAATCTATACTCCCACTGTCCCCCGACGATCAACGTAGACACGACGAGGCCATCGCTTGCCCTGTCTGCGTCAAGGAGTACACCGCCAACAACCGTAAAGTCCAACACCATGATCACTTTAACGGTAGGTATGTTGGTCCTTGGTGCAACGGATGCAACCTCATGGCCCGGGACCCGCGATTTATCCCTGTATTTTTTCACAATGGCTCGGGATACGACTTCCACCACCTCGTCAAGCATCTTGGGTACGACGACATGCGAATCAACGTCCTGGCGCAGAACGAGGAGCGTTACATCAGTGTGAGCAAGTGGGTGCGAATTTCAGGATCACACTCTACCGTCGAGCTTCGCTTCCTCGACTCCCTGAGGTTCCTTCCGGCCAGCCTCGATGCTCTCGCAGGGAAGCTTAGCGACGAGCAAATGCTTATTACCTCCGGAAATTTTCCGAACTTGGACGCCGGTCTCTTCAGGCGTAAGGGAGTCTATCCCTACGAATACATCACAGACCCTTCCAAGTTCGCGGAGACGACGCTACCTCCCCAGGCGAAGTTCTACAGTCAGCTGCGAGGCTCGAACATCACCGACGAGGAATATCACCACGCCCAGTCCATGTGGCGCGAGCTGGGCTGTCGAACTCTCGGGGACTACCACGACGCCTACCTCAGACTTGACGTGACGCTCCTCGCCGACGTGTTCCAGATGTTCCGTGCGACCGCAATGAAGATCTACAAGCTGGACCCTGCCTACTTCTACAGTCTCCCCGGACTGGCGTGGTCAGCCATGTTTCTGGTGACGAAGATCAAGCTGGAGCTTCTTTCGAACGTGGACATGATGCTGTTTGTGGAACGCGCCGTGCGGGGTGGAATGGTCCAGGTGTCGCAGCGACACTCGCGCGCCAACAATCACCACATGGCCACCGGCTACGACCCCTCACAACCGTCCAGCTACATCATGTACACGGACGTCAATAACCTCTACGGACACTCCATGATGCAGCCACTCCCTTTTAGAGGCTTCGAGTGGGCTGACCCTTCCAACTTCGACGTCGAAAGCTTCGACGATTCGGAACATGGGTTCTTCGCCGAGGTGGATCTTGAGTTCTCCGAGAAGCTGCAGGATTTGTTCTGCGATCTTCCCCCTGCACCCGAGTTCAAGTGTCCACCCGATTCCAACCAGAAGAAGCTCGTCATGGATTTCGAGCCCAAAGAGCGTTATGTCCTGCACTACCAGAATCTCCGGTGGTTGATGCAGCGAGGGGTCACGGTCTGCGCAGTTCACCGCATCCTCAAGTTCGAGCATTCTCCATGGTTGAAGCCATATATTGAAGTCAACACCAAACACCGCACCGCAGCCACGTCCGAGCTTGATAAGGATTTCTTCAAGCTTATGAACAATGCGGTGTTTGGCAAAACTATGGAGAATGTACGGAATCGCATGGACATAAAATTGGTAACGAGGAAAGCACAATGTCGCAGGCTCGTAGCGAACCCGTTATTCAAATCGAGGACCATTTATAACGAGCAGCTTGCTCTGGTGCATATGAGGAAGGGTGAGGTAAAACTCGACAAGCCAATTTATGTTGGTGCCTCAGTATTAGACCTGAGCAAGCTGCACATGTTCGAGACGTACTACGACATATTACGTCCAGATTATAGCCACAACATCTCGCTTCTCTACACGGACACGGACAGCTTGGTGTACCACGTTCGCACGGACGATGCGTACGGGGATATAGCCACAGCTCCATCTTTGGTTAACCTCTTCGACACCTCGGGCTATCCCCAGCCGAACCAGTACGGCATCCTGCCCCGAAACAAAAAAGTGCCTGGCAAACTCAAAGACGAGAAGGACGGTGATGTAATTCTCGAGTTTGCAGGTCTTCGCGCCAAGGCCTATGCCATCAAAGCCGAGGGCAGCGTTACCAAGAAGGCCAAGGGTGTCGGCAGACAGGTGGTTCGGGAGGATCTCACATTCGAGGACTTCTTCGATTGCCTCAAGACCAGGTCGTCGGTTCTAAGAGAAGAACAGCGCATCCAGAGCGTCGACCATGTGTTGACCACAAACAAAGTTAGAAAAATTGCCCTGGATCCCAACGACGATAAGAGGTGCGTCCTCAAGTGTGGTATTCACACATTGCCGTGGGGGCACTATCGCTTAGCAGAAAGCAAAACCTGCAACATATGTCCATCTTCAACAGAAGATTCATAAAAACAAAACAAAACAAAAAAAAAAAACACTTTGACTGTCATTACAAAAAAACTTTGACCGTATTCTTAAATAACCAGCATGCCTATGAATTTGTTCGGTTTCAAAAAACAGATCATTATGGAAACCATACCAGATCATGAAGTCTTACCTTCCGTGTTACCTAAACTCAACGGTCTGTTGATCATTCACCTCAACAGCATTTGGACGAAACTGAATGACGATGTGGGCAAGATGTTTTATGTTTTTAATAACAATTTAGATTTCTACGAAATTCCGATCGACGGGAAACTTCAAATCACCGTGAATCCGGAGAACGCAGGCGAAATCAAAATTTCTACCGGCAAGAACATTTTTCGAATCAAGCACGACAAGATGCTTTCTAACATTACGTACGATGTGTCTGCAGGAGATTATTTTTACATGGAACTCCTCGGAGATTACGACAAACTCATTCCTCTCTTCGTAGAATTACGAATCGTCTATCCTATTATAAATAACCGTTAACCAAAAATGCCTAACGACATTTTCGGCAACACCAAGCGTGTAGACCACGCAGAAGAGATTCTCATGTTGGACATTCGAGTTAAGAAGTTGAGGACCGATTTGATCGCTTTGCAGGAAACCTTAAACAAAAGTTTAGAGTCGGAAATCGCTACGCTCCAAACGCAATGTCTCGACCCCATTCTGAAAATCGATTCCGAACTGAAGACGCTGATAAAAAATTATGTCGACGTACCTTCTTACGACAGCGTTCAAAATATACAGTTGAGCGTGGATTCGCTTCAAAATGATTTGGCCAAATTACAGCAATTTCAATCGAAAAATGAAGATTTGGAAAAACTGAAACTCGAAATCGAAGAACGAACTTCCGCAATAGAAAAGAATTTCTCCGAACTTCAAACCGTGGTGAACGATATAGACGCAGAACGCTTGCATGTTGTTGTTTCCAAATTACAAGAAGAATTCACCAGCACGTTGGAAGAAATTAAATCCAAGTTGCAGACTTTGGAAGATACAATGACGAACCTACCATCGTCGGACGAACTGCAGGTCATCGGTAAAAGCGTCGCGAACATAAAAATTCAATTGGAGGCCTATCAAGATTTCGAACACATTCAAACCACCATCGCTACGCTTCAGGCGTCCTTGGAATTGATCAACGAAGAAATTAAAAATATTCACGCTGAAGCGAGAGCGTTGACGAGCATTCAAGACACGTTGAGCACGGTTCAGCAGAAGATCGAATATTTAGAAAATTTGAACGTCGAAACGAATCTCGCTCATTTTCATCACGTACTCGACAACATACAGGGTGACTTGGAATCGTTACGGACGAGCGTACCTTCGAGCGAAGATTTGGAAAAATTGAAAACGGCGGTGACGGCACTATCCGATTCGAGCGACATCAAAAGTTCATTGAGCGATCTCGAGAGTAGGGTGGCCAATCTCCCCACCTCCAAAGAATTGCACGTTTTGAAAAGAAACATATCTCGAATGCTGAAACGACTGGAAACGGAAACGGCGAACGTGGAACAGATTCGAGACGAAATTAGTTCGCTGGTGTCGACGCTGCCCACTTCGCAGAGCGTCGCCGACCTTCACACGCAGTTTACAGAGATGCGAAGCATCGTGAACGATCTTACCGAGAAGAGCTCGAAATTGAATCAAGTCGAGAACCTTCAGAACATCGTCGTCAACATCAGAGATCAAGTTGGAGTGCTGGAATCCACGCAGGAATCGACGCTGGCCTCTTTCGGTGCCAAGTTGCAAGAACTCAACGAAAACTACAAGCAGTTGAACGTGGAAGTGAAAATCAAACCGTCGTTTTCTACCGTAACGGATACCATAGTCGAGCATTTGCTGCCCATCGAAAATAAACTCGGACAAGTTCACAGTAACCTCGTTAGCGTCGACACTAAATTCGCTAAACTGCATTCTCTGCAAGCCATCGAAATCAACAGCGTACCCAATCAACAAAGAATCTCCACGTTCGTCGAAGGTAACAAACTGTACATGTTGCATCCTTATCATCCGTACTACAAGTTTCTCCTCGATGGCACGATTCAGATAAACGAATTTTCGTACTGGTCTCACGGCAGAAAAGCTAGCGTTCCCACCATGACTTTGATATCGAATCGTGGTGTCCAGAAAGCAGGAAACATTCCTCTGGCACGTTGGAACGAAACGCGCAACATATATGAAATACACGAAGACGAAGATCTCACCGTTTTCGACGTGAGTGCCGGCGATAAGCTGATCATTCAAAACACGAGTGAAGTACCACCTTCTTTGAATCCCATCACGCTGGTGCTTCTCTTGAAACGTAATCTCTAAACAAAAAAATGTCTAGGCAGGCCATCGTCGAAGAATTGCATAAACCTGCACGCCGCAACTACGAACGTTTGGCTGTGGTAACCAAGGGCATCGACGACCTCTGGCAAAGTGACCTCGTGGAGATGAGTAGCGGCAATTTGAAAAACGTGCATAAATTGAACAAGGGCAACAAGTACCTTCTCACTGTCATAGACACGTTTTCGAAATTCGCATGGGCTCTACCTTTGAAGGCGAAAACGGGAACATGCGTCACGGAAGCATTCAAATTAATTTTTCGCGAAAGCGGTGGCAGACGACCACGGTTTCTGCAAACGGACAACGGTAAAGAATTTTACAACGCCGTATTCCAAAAATTTATTCAAAAACACAAGATTCGACATTATTCGACCTTCAGTCACATCAAAGCCAGCATCGTGGAAAGATTCAATCGAACCTTGAAAACACACATGTGGAAACGATTCACGCTTCGGGGAAATTACAAATGGGTCGACATCCTGCCGGAACTCGTCGACACCTATAATGATACGGTACACAGAACGATAGGCATGAAGCCAGTTGACGTTACCAAGTCTGACGAGCAGCGTTTAATTTCTACAGTTTACTGTCCAAAGTACACACCCACGACAAAAAAAGCTAAATACAAAATTGGAGACCGGGTGAGGATCAGCAAATTCAAACGCACCTTCGAGAAGGGATTCACAAAAAATTGGAGCACGGAACTCTTTACGGTGGTTCGAGTTCTACCTGGAAACCGACACACGTATATAATAAAAGATAGTAGCGGCGAGATTTTGAAAGGGAGATTTTACGAAGAGGAACTCTCTAAAACGAAACACCCCGACACGTACCTCATCGAGAAAGTATTGCGTAGGAAAGGTGACAAACTGTTTGTCAAATGGTTGGGACTTCCGGAAAAGAGTTGGATCGACGCGGACGAAGTGATCTTGTAAGTACGTGGAACGTGGTGAAGCGTCTACCGGATCCAGAAAGTCAAACGAAGAAAAAGAACGGTGAGTTGCTTCCCGACAGCATCCGCTGTCTGATCGTAGGTCCTTCGGGGTGTGGGAAAACGACACTGCTCGTGGACAATTTTCTCCTCGCACCGAATTGGTTAGATTGGAAGAACAGGCACCTGTACGTGTTCTCGAAAAGTTTGGAGCAATCCAAATACCAGCAACTGATGAAACTGTACGATGGTCTGGATATTGCAACGTTCGCCTCGGAAATAAAACCGCTCGACGATTGTCGTGAAAATTCAGTCGTTGTGTTCGACGACGCCATCCTGGAAAATCAAAATGAAATTCGCAACTTTTTCACGCAAGGTCGTCACAAAGGAATGGATTGTTTTTACCTAGCTCAAACGTTTTCCAAAATTCCAAAACAGTTAGTGCGCGACAACGCCAATTTCATATGTTTGTTTCGTCAAGATCACACCAACCTCAAGCACGCGTACGATGACTACGTAGGCGGAGACATGAACTACAATCAATTTTCGGAAGGCTGCTCTACTTGCTGGAACGGTGACGATTTCGGATTTGTGACGATCGACATGACGAGAAAACCCAACGATGGAAAATACAGAAACAAAATCAACGACTTTCTAAACGTTGCAACGTTGTGAGAAACGACGTATATAAATAACGTCATGACGAAACGAAAAATCGAAGACGAAAATCTCAAGCTTCGCGATTACCTCGCGAAACGCTTTAAAGGTTGGAAATCCGAGAATCGCGGATTCTACGAAGAGAAGAAACGTCAGGATCAACCCGTGATCGATGCCATCAGCAGTCTAGGTAAAGAAATTAAAAGTGTCACGGAACAAAATAAAAATTTGATTAATGAACTCGTACCGCTCGCAGCTAAAAGTTACGCTGTACCCACACCCATTTCGAGCATTCCTTCGACGCCGTTCGAACTGAAGGATGCACCGGCACGACGTCGAGCTATTGGTAGCACGTCGTCGTCTTCGGATAAAATTGAGTTGGGACCTTTGGCACGAGACTACCTGAGCACGGGGAAATTCGACAAGGATGAAGTGTTCGGATTGTATCCCAGCATGGAAACCAGCGAGGGTGGTGGTGTGGTGTGGAAGATTGGGAAATCGAAGGTGACCTTCGAAAACAACAACATTAAAGTCAATTTAGGCGACAAGGATAGTTGGAACAGGTATCCGGGTACGGTGGGACTGTGGGAACTCGTCGCCAAAAAGCAGCCGAAAGATTACACCGACGAAGATTACCAGAGTTACAAGGAAATTCTGATCATGACGGATGCCTTGTACCAGAACAACGACGCCTCGCAGAATAGGGTGAAATCGAGCAGCGGCGAGAAGTACAGGAATCTCATCAAACCGATTTGGAACCAGGTCAAAACAGGCAGCGGCGTCAAACGCTACAACACGTTACCCAAAGAATTATTTTGGGTGGACCACGTTAGGAAACTCGTGGACCGATTGTTGGTGATAGCCGGCGAAGAGAATGCAGGCAACCGTAATTTCTACAACGAGAAGGTTGGCATCGTGGACATGATCAGCACGAAACTTTCCAACTTCATCGTGAACGACGACAAGGGCATAGGTTACCTGATCAAAATCATCAACACGCTGCCTCCGAAATTCTGGAACGTGGCCGAAGGAAAAGGACTCGTGAACGACATCATCAACAAGTTACCTTTCGAGATGCATCTACCTGGCTACCAGTACTGCGGACCGGGTACCAAACTCGAGAAAAGATTGGAGAGAGGAGACAAGGGTGTGAATCCGTTGGACGCCGCATGCAAAGATCACGACATCGCCTACAACACCACGCAGACGGATCTGGATGCACGTCACGAAGCAGACAGAAAGTTAGAGCACGCAGCTTTCGAAAGATTCGTGAGTAGAGACGCATCGTTGGGTGAACGGGTCGCCGCACTAGGCACCACCATCGCCATGAACACGAAACAAAAATTGGGGTGGGGTATATAAATAACATACAGTAAAAAAACAACATGGATTGCATAACTAATTTGCCACCCGAGCTACTATCTAAAATATTCAAAAAGGTAGTTAACGGAGATGTTAATAAACTTGTAAACATAGCAAGAACAATGCCGGAATTTCGCATCCCTTGTGAAATGGTTCTCAAGGACCTTCTTCGGGAGATCAGCGGCCTGAGGTGCGGTGATCTCAACATTCTGCTTTTGGCTGCAGGGCAAAAATTGGACGATAGGTCGGACGAACTGTACGAGGCGATGCAGGGAAGAAGATGGTATACTGATGATTGGTACAAGTCTATGCAGGAGAAGGAAGATATCACTACGCATATCCTCGCGTTCTCCGAAGCACGGACTTTCTTCCTCTGTTAAAAAAAATCTTCGATACAAAACGTGAAAAAAAAAAAAAACTTGATATATAAATAACACACATCGTGAAAAAAAATAATCTTCGGTATATATAAATAACACACATCGTGAAAAAAAAAAAGCAATTAAATTTCTCTCTAACACTTTGAAATTTTTCTTTGATATGACGACCGAAAAAATAAGCGATCTCCAAGCATTAAAACAAATGCTAAATTTGTCAGTCGAGTATGTAAAAATTCAGGAATTGGAAGTCGACAAACCTTACACGATAACTTCCGGTTCAATCGTTTCTACCCAGTATGGTCCCAAGGTACGCCTGTTGCTCAACGCACAATACAGTCTATTTTTACCAGATCGATACGCTAACATGTTATCCGACGAGAAGCTATCTATTTTAATCGAGAACAAAACTCGAATCGTGTACAAGGGGACAAAGGAACTTCTTGGCAAGAAAACGAAGCACGTAATAGAATTTGTGTAACGACTGCGAGGCCTTGAAAATATATAAATAACATACCGTAAAAAAACTACACAAGGAAAAATCTCAGAATATATATATAAATAACATACCGTGAAAATAACACATAGAGCATCAACATGAAGCCCAAGGGTGTCGTGTACCAGATACCATACTCCAATCTAAAAAATCTAGGTGCTCTCGATGGGTTACTCACCAAGAAACAACGCGAGAAGAAACGTTATTGCTTGTCGAAAGGACACGGAATGAAATTGCTGCTCAGCACACCTCAATTGAAAAGATTGCAGCGTTCGCGGAAACAGCAAAAGATCGGAGGTTTCATATTCAGCATCCCGGCCATCCTGGCAGCATTGGGGGCCGTTGGAAGTTTGGCCGGCGGAAGTGCCGCCATCGCGAAAACCGTCATCGACTCGAAGAAGAACAAGGCGGAATTGGAAGAACAGAAACGTCACAACCTGGCCATGGAGAAGAAGGGGAAGGGCGTGATGAAGAAGTTTAAAAAAAAGAAACAGAAGCACTCACCAACCGAGACATTGAATCTCTGATCGAACCGTTACAAATCAAACACTTCAGAGGAGTTTTCATGTCCGACTCGTTACCTTCAACCGTCAAAAGAAGAGAATGCGGAGTAGTCAACTTGGACGGTCAAGAAAATCCAGGCACGCATTGGATATGTTACCACAAAAATGATGATAAAGCATTCGTTTTCGATTCTTTCGGAGGCGTTCCACCTACAAATTTAATTCATTATCTGAAAACGAACAAAACCTCTATATACTACAACGACGAACGCATTCAAAATTTCGGAGACGTGAACTGCGGCCATCTCTGCCTTTCCGTGCTCGCGTTTCTCTCTAAAATAAATAACCCTACGATCGAGGATTTCCAGAAAGCACTGTGGAACCTCAAACAGCATCACTAGGATGGGCGTGTTCCATCTCACGAGCGAATCTTCAATCTTGAAACTCACGCTGCACGACGACATCGTCTATCCTAAATCCGTGGCTCTGCGTGCATTCTACAGCATGTACCTCATACCCAACGTCACGCAGCACAACAACAAAATTAGCGTCGGAAGCGAACACATCGTCGTCACGCCAGGACAATACAATCTTTCCACTTTGCAAGCTCAATTACCCAAAGGCACATACCTTTCTTAAAATTCGGTCACGCACAGAGTGGAAATCCTATCCGCGACGGAGACCGTGGACCTGGGCACCATGGGAGAACTTTTAGGTTTCGAGAACAACACCAAACTCGAAGCTGGCATCAAGCACGTAGCAACCAACATTCCTAAATTTTTGGCCATAGAGACTCTGAACGTACACTGTAACGTGGCCGAAGGTATGATCACGAAATCTTCGGACGGATTGTTAGGAAGTCACAAGCAGACGGGAATCATAGCCACTTTCAAACCAAGTTCCGAGTTCATGGAACCGATCATCTACACGCCCTCTTCGCCGATCTATTTTCCAGTATGTCGCAACCGCATAGACGACATAGAGTTGGTGGTGACGAACGAGAAAGGAGACGTGGTGGATTTCGCAGGTGCCACTACGACGGCCATCGTGGAGATCAACGTATAATAAATAACCATACATGTAAAATGGAGCAAATCGAAAGTTACGAATTGCAATCTTTCCCTCCCAACCGTCGCACGTTCGCCAATCTGAACGAGGCGAACAGAGAGATCGAATACGACGTGGACGTAGGCGACGGATTCGTTCATCCTCACAGAGCGGACCTCTACCTTCAATTCGACGTGGTGAAGAAGGAAAGCGGAGACGCGTTTCCCGCAGCAGCAAACTTGATACTCGTGGACAACTTCGTGCCTCACCTGTTCTCCCAGGTGGAGGTGAGGAAACACAACACCGTCATCGACAGAATAGATTATCCAGGCATCACGTCGACGGCAGTGGGAACATTGAAATTATCCAAAACGGACGCAGCGTACTACCAGGCGGGAGGATTCGAAGCCGGGACCAAAATATCGACGAAAAGTCACACGGTGCTCTTTCCCATGCGTCTGCTTCCAGGATTCTTCTCGGACTACAAGGAGATCATGTGGAAGGGAGGACTGAGGGTCACGTTTCGAAGAGCGGCCAACGACAACGACGCACTGATGCGATACGCTACTTTGGGTCCGGACGGCACCACACCGATAGCCAACACTTTACCCGAAGCGGCGAAATGCGTCATCCGGAGCATGGAATTGAGAATGCCGGTGGTGGAATACGAAACGAACTACGCCCTCAAGTACAAAGCGGAGATCTTGAAAAGTCCGCAGGTGTTGATTCACTTTCACGGTTACCAGTGCGTGCAGAAGATGGCGTCGGGAAGTCACATGGAATTCGACGTGACGACGCAGTTCAACAACATACAGTTCGACATGCCAGATTTCGTCGTAGTGCTTTTTCAGACCGGGCGCGATAACAATCAGGAGAAAGATTCCAGCAAGTTCGACGACTGCAAGATCAAGAACGTTTATCTGAAGAATGGACGTAACGAAGTGTTCCCGCGTGAGAATTACAACCTCGACGTAACCAAAGACGATTACCTCAAACTTTACGAAGCGTTTTCGGCTTACAAACGCGTGACCGAGGGAAGCGTGGACATGTACTACACGCCCAGCGAATTCAAAGCCCGGAGACCCATGACCGTCATCAACACATCTAAGAGGAAGAAGGTTGTGGTCAACGATCGAACCAACATCAAGGTCGTCTGCGAGTTCCACGATGCCTTGCCCGAGGATACCCTATGCAGTGTCATCCTGATTGCAGAGAAGTCCTTCGCCTACGACGTGAAGAACGAGAGGGTCACAGAGCAGTTTTAACAAGTTTTTTAACATCTATTTTCTTGCACAATAAGAAATTTTCTGCACTAGCACAATCAGTTACAATGGCACAATACGAATTTCACTAGTTCAGATCACTTACAAATGTTAATTTCATTAGTTATCAGTCACAATATCTTTTTTGCACTATAGCACGAGAGACAATCAGAAAATTTGCACAAAAAAATTTGTTGTTGTTTTTACACGTGAAAATTAACAATAATTTTTTTTTTTATCGTTTCAGATGCTGTCGAAACATCAAAAACACATACACACACACTAGAAAAAAAAGCATGCAACTTTATTTGTAACACACACGCATACATTCTCCATCTTCATCAAGAAAATATTATAATAAACATAATCATTTTTTATCTATCTCATAATAAAACTCTATATCCAAAAATATCACAACATCAAATAACACTAGAGTCGTTAGTACACGTTGCATGCATTACGGAGGTCCTCTGTAGGGTTTCATGGAAGTTTGGGGGGAAAAAAAAAAACACGTGAAACTCTACAGAGGTGCGGTAATCTATAACCGCAGCCATTAGAAAACTTTTACATTTTTGGTTGGGCACCACGCACCCTGGCGAGGTTATAGGGGCCAGGCCTCCTAAAAACAACAATTATTATTTTGTTTGTTTGTTTGTGTTACAATACATATGCGCGCGCACATGCGCGTGTGTATGTGTGTGCGTGCGTGCGTGTGCGTGTGTGTGCGTGTATGTGGCACATCACCCCTCCCCGAGAGAGAGAGGTTTACAAAGGTTGCGATATACAAACATTGGCCCCCGGGGAGTTGGAAAATTACGATATGGCGCATTCGCTCGTTACTGTTCCCAGCTATAAGTTTTTCTCTCTCTCTAGCCCTTGCCAACTAAAAAAAAAAATGTAGGTAGGAGTTGGTAACACCGCGAGAAAATAGAGATCGTGCCTTACAAGAAAAAACCATTAAGGCGATTTTTACTTGATGACGTTGAACCCGTGTAGTGTTCCCACCCATCCATCTCTCTCTTTTACGGCAGTGCCGACTCTCCTTGCCCTGTATATGTAGGTTGGCAACATTGCTTTATGCACTGTAAAGCAAACCTCAAGCAAAGTTGCCAGCCCCTTGCTTTAGGCTAGGTTAGACAAAATAAGCTGTAGGTAGGCTGTCGGCCGTTTAACTCTTCCCTCCCTCTCTTCTCTCTCTTTTTTGTAAAAAACCATGGCAAAAGTACCAGCAGGTTGGCAACCTTGCTTTATGCACTGTAAAACAAGCCTCAAGCAAGGTTGCCAGCTCCTTGCTTTAGGTTAGGTTAGACCAAGACAAAAACCTTGGTGATTTTTTTTCGAGTAGGTGTTGGCAACACTGCGAGCCCCACTTCCGGTTGCAGAACTCTCAAGCAAGATTGCCAGCTCCTTGCTTTAGGTTAGGTTAGACCAAAAAAAACCTTGGTGATTTTTTCGAGTAAGAAGTTGGCAACACTGCGAGCCCCCTGAGCCCCACTTCCGGTTTGTGAACTCTCAAGCAAGATTGCCAGCTCCTTGCTTTAGGTTAGGTAAGACCAAGAAAAACCTTGGTGATTTTTTCGAATAAGCAGCTGGCAACACTGCGAGCCCCCTGAGCCCCAATAGAGGACGTTCAACCGGGCTGATTGGACTACTTTGGTTATCTAGTTGTACGTGAGTGCTTGTTTTGTGGACAATATGAAGTGGTCGAAAGATAAAGTAGTAAATAAAACTCATAGAGCAATATGAACAGGAGTCAGTGTTCTGGAATGTCACCAGTTCGAACTATAAAACTCAAACTGTAGGGCGATGCCTTGCAACGAATTACCGACATCATTGAAATCACTGTTGAGTAAGTTGAGAAGAAACTCCACACACTCAGATCACAGTATTTGAGGAGGGCCTCCCCGATGGCGCAGTGGTAACGTCGTCGCCTTGTAAGCAAGTGGTCCCGGGTTGGATACCCGGTGGAGGTACATAGTGGTCCGGATGTCACTTTAAACTGTAGGTCCAGTCCCGATTAGCCTTTATGTGCATAAAGTGGACTTAAAACACCAATTCAATCAATCAATCACAGTATTTGAGGGAAAAAATAAAAATCGAAAAGAGTAAAAAAAAGTGGTGCAGGTTCAAAGGATTTTTACGTTCCGAAATGGCAATACTACAACTTACTGAGTCTCCTGTCATCGAGTTCAACACACAAGTTCACTTAACCCGGTGAGTAAATAATGCCTTTACCGTAATGAATAGGGTGGCTGAAAAATGAATTAACCCCTAACCCTTCATTTTTTATCATTATTATAATCACAAAACCCGCCATAGCTGTATTGTCCATCTTTACACAAGTTAAATCACCAACAAATTATTACAATACAAGAGAACAAACACTGAACTACTCTACAGCACTGCACACGCTACACTGCGGTCCTGCACTCCAGTGTTGTTGCTGGGGCATTTTGCAGACGTAGTTTTGAATTGGAAACAGTGTACTAAATGACGCAAAATGGAAACATAGCTTTATGAGTTCGAAAACTTTTTGCTTCTGCCCTCGAACGTTAAGCGTACTACATGAAACAGACTGTGTGGTGCCGGTGGTTCAACGGTTGTAGCCTGGTTAAGATGCTCTCTTTGTGTCCAGCCCCATATTACTGGGTCTCACTTGCTAGTTGGTAAAGTTTTCTAATGTTATACTTTTATGTAACCAGGTAAACTATGGTAACGAATTGATCTGGGAGGTGAGGCCCTCCTAGATGGTGCAGTGGTAGCGTCGCCGCCATGTAATCAAGGGATCCCGGGTTCGATTCCTGGTGGAGGCACATAGTGGTTCGGATCCCACTTTAAACTGTAGGTCCAGTCCAGATTAGCCTTACTGTGCATAAAGTGGATTTAAAACACCAACTCAATCCAACTCAATGATGGAGATGAAACGTCTGGGGACATTAAAACCTGCACATGTTATAAGAATGTGCCGAACATTTAAAATAACATTAAATACACAGAAGAGCGGAGGGTCCAGCTCTTGCATCAAATGCTTATGGATGAGACGGCCGTGTCCAATGAGAAGCCGATTTAGTATTATCCTTTCTCTGCCGGAGGGATCGTGTGAGGAACGACATGCATCAATCGTGGATTTGACAGGGTGGAGCTTGTTCCTGTCAAATCCCAAGGAGGAAAGAAATAATCACATTCTGAAGGTCCCTGGCCGATGCAAAGTGGAAAGCTCTTTGCTGTCTCCATCAGCAGACTTTGGCAGCACCAGAAGCTGCTTCGTTGACTTTGATGGCCACGCTGACAGAGAAGGACGCTAATCGTCGAAACAATTCACTGGACTGTAGGGTGTCCGGAAGAGAGTGGTTCCAGACTCTAGAGCAACCTGAAGGAATCCGAATAAATGAGCGCTTTCTGCAAAGTGTGAAATTCAGCAAGGTACAGCGCCTTTAGAATTGCACAAAGGTCTGCCATGTAGATGGAACAAGCAAAATGTAAAGCAAAGCTGTAACTGTGCAAATTGACAACAAGGCACAACCCACTGATTCAACCGATATGGACCCATGCGTACAAACAACAGTAATATTGGGGTATTCCGATGGAAACTGTACCCTTAGGTTCCCCTGCCTTTGTGATAGCAGTTATGAGTAGACCTCTGATTTTTAGGTTCTAAAAAGTGTGCTTTTAGGTTCCTAAAATAGACTCTAAAAATCCTAAAATAGGTTCTAAAAATCCTAAATTAGGTTCGAAGAATCCTGAAGTAGGTTTCAAAAAACTTAAAATGGTACAAAATTCCTGAAAAATAGGTACAATAGTTAAATACAAAGTTTCACAAGAACCGGAAGAAATTTTAATAGGTACATATAACAACCAAATATTAATTTTCTAACCAAATTTTCATTTCTTTGCATCATTCAAAATTATCTATAATTTATTGAAATACTGTACTTGTGATGTTAGCAAAAGTTACTTGACATGAAAAATGAATCACCTATGCATAATTTGGTGTACAATATGAGGGTGGCTTGGTGGCTTTGGATTCCTTGAATTCTAGGAATTATACGTAAATTATTGGCTCTGGGAATTATGCGTGAATGTTGGCAAAACGTGACAAAAGGTACAAGCAGATAACGTTTTCTCTATTTTATTTTCTTCTCTGTAGACGTGAAAAATCCCATTAAATTTATACATATTTTTAAATGTCTTGAAGCAAGTTTCTCTCAGTTTAACTTTCATCTTTATCGATGAATAAAAATAAAGCTGCATAGAAAATAAGCAGAATGTTCTCAATCTGTTTACTTTATTAGTATCTTTTGCAGAACAATTTATCTGGCAGACGAAAGATTATTGCAAAATAAGATATCGTGAAGTTGATAAATAAATCTGATGAAACTTCCTATATCCTGAATACATCAGGAAGTTTGCATAACACAACACTGTGCATTATTCACATACCACAGAGGATGAGACAACTGAAGTAAACAAGTGAATGCCCTGGTCAACATGAAGCATCCAGAGAGAGATTAAATAAAATATAATCTTATAGATTAATACGGATGGATGGGATGGCATCGAGCGCAGATGGTGGCAATATTGAAGAATAAATTGTCTTTGTAGAGACAACGAGGGCTCTGATGCCTCCAAAGACAAGTACACGACTGGACCGGTAAGAAATGCACCGGAATACAGATGAATACCAGCACGACGAATAGCTTTGAGGATGCGAAGTTGAGAAAGAAGGGCAGTGGAATGCACAACACACCCACAATCGAGCTTCGACTTAATGAGAGAACAATAAAGTCGAAAGAGAAGAATGCGATCAGAACCCCAAGATGTGTGACATAGCACGTGGAAAAATTGAGACAGAGTACTTTAGCTGGTAGAGATGAGATATCAAGAGGCCGAAATCTGAGAAGTGCTAACCACGACAAAGTGTGTTCGAATGGATTGAGAAGTTCAAAAACGGTCGGACAAGTGTTAAGCGCGAAGGAGCATCAGAATGGCCATTCAAATCCACTTCTCACGACAACATTGAGCAAGTCCGTGCCATGATTCTGACCCGCGAGTAACTATCGATGAAGTGGCAAGTCATCTGCAACATTAGTCCTCTATATTGTGATGCAAGTCTTCGGTAAATTTCGGTCCCTGATACACCTTCAGACCACAAAAGAGAGATTACTGATCACTGTTCTTGTTTGGTATAAATGGAGGGTGGCGCGGCCATTATCACCCTGAGAACAGTACAAGATAAGAAAACAATAATTGTGAATCTCAAAAATACACTACATCAATGATAAATGTACACTTCATTGACATACCTCCGCAGAAAGTAGTGTGGACAACCTATAGAAAATTAAGGCAGGAGTGCAGATAATTATTGACCGACCCTCGTATGTAGAATGATTCCCCCAAGATTCCCATTTTGAATTGTCCTTGCATTGGGGAACATTCCTATAAAAAATCTTTTCTGTAGTATTTAATTCCAGGTTGGAGCAAAGTTTTAGTGATCGCTGTTCTTATTTGGTATAAATGGATGCTGCTGCGGCAATTTTTACCCTGAAAACACAACAAGAAAAGAAAGAAAATGATTTTGAAGGTCAAATATACACTAAGTCAATGACAAACAAACACTCCATTGACATACTAGCACGAAATCAGTGTGGGCAACCTAAAGAAAATTACAACAAAAGTGCAGATACATACCCTCGTATGTAGAATGATTTCCCCAAGCTTGCATTCTTTGTCATTTTGAATTTGAGTTGTAGCTACTAACATTGAAGATCATAACTAACTAACTAACTCTCTAGCCTTCTTAAACCCGAAGGTTCATGGCTGCAGCAACACATGCCTTCCATCTGTCCCTATCTTGAGCAAGATGTATATACTCTTTTCCACCCCTACCGATTTCCTTTAGGTCCATCTCAACGTTGTCCCTCCATCTTCGTCTTGGCCTTCGTACAGGTCTCTTACCATCAGGTTTCCCAACAAGAATCCTGTAAACTCCTCTTTCCTCTCCCATTCGTGCCACATGACCTGCCGACCTAAGTCTTCTTGATTTAATTATTCTAATAATATCTGGACATGAATACAAATTATGTCGTTCTAAATTATGTAACCTTCTCCACTCACCTGTCTCCTCATCCCTTTTAGGTCCAACTATTTTCCTAAGGATCTTATTTTCAAATAATCTCAATTTATGTTCCTCTTTCAATGTATGGGAGCAAGTTTCACACCCATATAATACGACAGGCAAAATTACTGTTTTGTATATTTTAACTTTTAGTTTCTTAGATGTTAAACGAGAAGACAAAAGTTTATGAAGATAGAAGTAACATGCATTTCTTGAATTAAGCCTACTTTTTATTTCCTCTTTAATATAATTTTCATTTGTTAATATTACTCCTAAGTATTTGAATTTGGAAACTGGTTCAGACGAGTTGTTATCAATAATTAGATTTTGATTATTACCTAACACTTGGTTTCGGCCTGTAAAAATATATTTTTAATTTTCTATTTGTTAACTTCCAAACCTATCTCTTTAGCAGTTTTGAAAAATATTTTAGCATTATTCTTAATTGTATTTATATCATCCCCTAATAAGTCTACATCATCTGCATATGCTAACAACTGAGTCACACCATTTAATTTTAGTCCTTCGTTAGTTTCTTTTACCTTCTTAACAGCAAATTCTAAGGCAAATTAAAGAGTAATGCATCTCCTTGTTTTAACCCATCATGATTTGTAAATTTGTCAGACACATTAATACCCACACGAATTTTACTTTGTTTCACTGGTGCATACTTTTATCATATTAACAAGTTTCTTAGGTATTCCAAACTCGACTAATATATTATATAATTTATCTCTTTGACCGAATCTCTTTTCTGTAGTATTTAATTCCGGGTTGGAGCAAAATTTTAGCTAATTCCACCCAACTAATCTGGGTACAAAAGATTTCAAATTCGAGTTCTGGCCTGCTACTTTGTGAGTGTCCTTTGAATTTAATGTAGCTACCACTATATCCATATCATCGTAGCCAAACGTGGCAGAAAAGCGACATAAACGAAGAAAATGAAAATTGTCAAATATGCGTATGGAAAAAATGATTCGATGTTTAAAATTTTCTAGATTTCGCTGGCGTTTCCAAGGTGGTTGAAGGAGGATGTAACCCACTTTGACTATTATACCGGTCTCTGTATCGGATTGGTTAACGAGGTTCGAATCCTGGGTAAGGAAGTGATGTGGCGTTGTGTTTGCTCTATCATCCCATCAGCGCGATACGACGCCAGGAGTCCCGGTTTCGAATCCCGGCCTGGGCATGGCTGTCCTTTGTGAATGATCCTTCATCAATTCATCATATCATCACTCATACTCATCGTCGCGATTAGCCAAAAGTATCAGTAATGCGACGTAAAATAACCAAATCAATCAAACAATGGCAAACCATCATTCCGTCAATACCTGATTCACCTCCGCCGCGATTGAGCTAGAAAAGTATGCCAACGACATAAAATAAAAAATAGTCGAATACAAATAACTCAATATTTGAAAACCTGGTGAATTATCCCACTTTAATCTTTCGGGACGCGCGCCGTTTGTAAATTTTACAACAGCAATGTTCTTTTGTTAATAACAAAGGCATTTGCTATCGTTGCAACCTGGCGCTCGTGTCTAATCTTTCATTTCACTCTCCTCCACCACTTTCATAAGTTCAAGTAACTCCCCTAAAGGTTTGTCAGTGGCAAATAAGGTTTCGAACAATGAGCGTCAGGGAATGTTGTACTTTTTACAGCCCTTCTCGTGAAGTATTTTATTTATGTTTGTCGTGCTGTTTGAGAGTGATTTTGTTTTACTCAACATGTCACATAGGGCCTCCCCCATGGCGCAGTGATAGCGTCATTGCCTTGTAATCAAGGGGTCCCGGGTTCGATACCCGGTGGAGGCACAAGTGGTTCGGATCCCACTTTAAACTGTAGGTCCAGTCCCGATTAGCCTTACTGTGCATAAAGTGGACTTAAAACGCAACTCAAACCAAACATGTCACATAGATTAGACAAGTAAAATAGAACGTTTTTTTCAAGAATCTTCAGGCGAAGAGGCCGATGTAGGCGTAATTAGTGATTTAGATGAAAGTGAAAGTGACCTGAGTGAAGGAAATATTGAGCACAATGACCATTATGATGAGAATGAGAATGAAGGTGAGGGTGACAATTTAGAAGATGCAGGTTTAAAGTTTCAATAATGTGTTTATACAGAATTTGTGCGTGGTAAGTACTTAATAACTGTTTGGTGCACTACAGAGTTTGGTCAGATTTCCAAGACTTGAAGAAAAACATTCTCTTGAAGCAGCATTCCCAGAAACAAAACATTAGCTTACAGTATTTTGATGGTAAATCCTCTTGTATTCTTGAAAATAATCTTGTAACCAACATAAAATAATATAATAATTTAGAATAATAGAATTGGTGTTTTAAATCCACTTTATGCACATATATAAGCTAATCTGGACTGGACCTACAGTTCAAAGTGGGATCCAAACCATTGTGTACCATGCCTCCAAAATTAATAAAATAAATGAAAACAATTAAAAAATAAAAATGAAATAAAATATAAATGTAAGATCATAAAAAAACATAGTCAAGACGTACAAAATAAATTAAACTCGTGAAACCAGCTAATTTATATATGTTGTAAAAAGTACAACGTGCGATTACTCGCGTAAGTGAAATAAGCGCGCGCCCCCAAAAGGTTAAACTGAAGGTCCAGTCCCGATTAGGCTTCCTGTGCATAAAGTGGACTTTAAAATAAACTAAAAAAAACGAGATTTGAAAGCGGCACAATTACATGAAGTATAAAAAGGCCATAGGGGAAAAAGAAAAGGAATCACCAGAACCTCGGTAGCCTGCACCATACATTTTTGTAAGATGTCGAGGTCGAGAGTCTGAATGTTCCATTAATTTATTTGATGCTGGGTCCTGGAATTTGTTTTGAGGTAAAACTCTTGATACAAGGATGTATAAATATATTTCAAATTGGTTAATTTCCAACTTGTAATTTGGTTAAGAAACAGCTGCATATTTTAAAATATTTAACACCATTCTGCAAGAAGATGAACAGGAACGGAACGCCATCATATAATTGCCTATTTCAAATATCCTGCATGTGCAAGTTTCGTCAGGGAACGAGGAACAGAAATAATTTCCAAGTAATGAAATAAATCAACAATTCTTGGAGCTCATCTCCGGCGAAGAGAACACCCGGTCGCTCAGTTTACGAAGTTCAGCTAGCTCTGCGATTGTAGCTGCTTGGAGAATTGCAGCAACTTGTTACCCGAGTCAATTGGATTGTTCGATATTGATGCAATTTTCACAATGAACCTCCAGACATGTTGGCTTTGCTTGCTAACAAATCCAGTAAACTGTTTGTGTCGACTTGGATCCCAGGTCCCGCGCGGCGAGACCAAGTGATGTGCTGTTGGAGCGAGCGAGCGCGGTCGTCGGTCAATATCACTCGAGCGTTCAGATCTGGAAGGGAGCCCAGCCGACAGGTAGATGCTACTAACGAGAGGCAGCGGCTTGCAAATAGAGCATGACGATTACTCAGCTGTATGTCGAAAGGTTCTAAAGGCATTTTTGTTTTAAAAAAATCCTTTTTTTCTTTCAAATTGAAGAAAACTATTATCCGGGAATTTGATTTGATTTTTCATTTGCTTTTGATTGAGTTGGTGTTTTAAGTCCACTTTATGCACAGTAAAGATAATCGTGACTGGACCTATAGTTTAAAGTGGGATCCGAAGCACTATGTGCCTCCATCGGGTATCGAACCAGGGACCTCTTGGTTACAAGGCGACGACGTTACAACTACGCCATCGTGGAGGCTTTCGTTTGTTTGGTATTTTTGTGATTTATTATTATTATTATTTGAAGGGTTAAATTTAAGCATACAGTTTACTTTACACTGATTCACTAACTATAGCTATTAAAGCAGCATTTTGTCCTACATGAATTAATGTGTTAAGCTATACAGTTATGCCAATTCTTTATGAATACACAGAATATTAACAATTACAAATGTATACAATTGAAAATCATAAAGAAGAGTATATGAACATGGCATTGAGGTCACTTTTCTGCCCCTTTTGGCTAATCGCTTTGAATTTGAATTGTTGTTTTAAGTCCATTTTATGCACAGAAATGCTAATCGGGAGTGTACTTACAGTTTAAAGTGGGATCCGAACCACTATGTGCCTCGACCGGGTATCGAACACGGGACCCTTGGCTAATCGCGACGATTAGCATGAATGATAATGGGATGCAATTGATGAAGGGATAATTACAAAGAACTCGCATACCCGGATCGGGATTCGAACCCGGGAGAAATTATACGTAAAATCACAGCACCTGAAATTAGTGCGCTAAGCAACTTGAAAACGCCGTTTGTCAATTTCATTGCGGAGTTTTAAGTTATAACACCATTAAGCTTTGTTTCCATGATATGAAAAACACAATATGCTGACCAAGGCAGAAATTTATTTTATTTTAAAACATAAACTAAACGTAACGTTTCAACCTTCTAGCAAGGTCTTCTTCAGACTCTGTACCTAGCACAAATGAAACAAGGTACAAAACAGGAAGGTGTATATATATATACACAAAAATCACTCCCCTCCACCACAATATTAATAGAAAGTTGTTTTTTCTGGAACATTCCAGCAGGTGGCCTTCCCTTGTCAACTGTACTTTCACCTGACAAGCGTTTTAGCTAACCATTTCCTTTGATCTGGAAAGTGCTTGGACTCTCTATCTCACGCTCCTTTTTCCTTATCCTTGCTTTCTTCATTCCTGCTCCTTCTTCCCTCCTCTTTCGCTCTTGTCCTTTACACTCTTTCTAACACCTTCTTCCATTCTTTGTTTATCTTCAGTCCCCCATTCCAGTTCATTGTGTCTTCTTCTCCTCTCTTCTCTATTTCCTTGGCCTCCTTCCATTTTCTCACTAGTACTCTCTTCTCCCTTGAAAATCTATTGAAGATAGGCTCACCATTTTTACGAGAGAATATACATTTTACGAAATGAAAAGTTGGTAGGAGAAGTTTAGAGAGAAAATAAAAATAAAGTTGAAGAAGAAAGGAGAGGGACCTGGATGGAAAGAATAAAGAAGAGAAGAGAAAGAAGAGGAGTACACCAGAAGGGGAGTTGTGGTAATAGGGAATGTAGACCTATCAAAAGAAGAGGAAGCTTTTTTAAAATTAGGAAGAGGTTTCAAAGTTATGGAAAGAAATGTAGACTATGAAGAAGTTATATATGACATTGAAGAAGCAGTGCTCCATATAAAAGAAGAATCAGAAAGAGACAAGATTAGAAGGAGAACAGCAGCCATACTGAAGAAAGAAATGGTAAAGCAGAGAAAGTAGATAATTTGAGTCAAAAGGAAAGGGAAGGCATGAAGAAAATCAAGACAAGAAGTGATGTGGTGGTAGAGCAGGCAGATAAAGGAGGAGCCATTGTAGTGGTGGAAAGAGAATGGTACGAGAGGAAGTATGAAGGCCTAAAAGAGAACGGATATGAGGAGATTTGTGGATCAGAAGAAGAACAAACTGCAGGAGGAGAGGATTCAAGAAGAGCATAAAGGAGACAGGAAGACTGCCAAGATTGAAAGGCTTTCCAAAGATACACAAAGAGGAGATAAAGTTGAGACCAGTAATGGACTGCAGAAACAATATTTTGGAACCCCTGGAACAGAAGTTAAAGAAAGTTATTGAAGTGTTAGTAACACAACAAGAAAGCAGAGCAGTGAGGAACAGTGAACAAGTGGGGGACCTCAAAGAAAGGACTTAAGTTGAATGAGATGAAGACGACAATGTTTAGCTTAGACGTGAAAAGTATGTTCCCAAGCATCAAGAGGGGACACGTTTTGGACATTGTTAAAAAGAGAACGGGACAAGAAATTATAGGAGAATGGGATAGTGAAAGGGTAGTGAAGGCACTGGAAACCAAATGAAATAACGGTTACAGTAAAATGGGGGATAAAATAATGTTAATGAGTGAAGGACTGAATATAGGCTCTAACCTAAGCCCAGCATTGGCTGAATTGGTTATGGATGAATGGGAAAAGAAAGTGGTCGAAATAGGAGGTGACAAAATTATTCTGTTTTGCAGATATGTGGACGATTGTTTTGGCATATGGAAGGGAACACAGAAGAAGTTATGTATGTGAGGTGACAAAAATAAATTTTATAAAGTATATGGAGGACAGAATCAAGAAAATATGCACGAAAGAATGTGAAAAAGAAGGCAAAATAAATAGCCTATGGAAACAGCTGGAAAATAATGGCTACGAGAAGGAGGATAAACTGGACATAAACAGAAGAAGGAAGAAAATTGGCAGGGGAGAAGAGGAAACGAAAGAAAAAGAGAGGTGGTTTGGAATAAGGTGCATGGGGAAGACCACAGAAAATATATGCAAAGTGCTTAGGAAAGCGGGCATTAAAACTCTCTGGAAGGGAGTGCGAGGCATCTTAAGAATAGCAAAGAATGCAAACGAGAGAAAGGAAAATAGAGAAGAGGAAGAGGAAGGGATTATCTACGAAGTGAAGTATAAAGAATGTCAGAGTGTGTACATAGCAGAAACGAAAAAGAGGCTGAAAGACAGGTTGAAGCAATAGGGATGATGTACGATTTAAGAGAGAGAGAAATGCGATATTTAAACACACGAGAGAAACAGGACATGACATAGAGTGGGATGAGGCTAAGCAGATAGGAAGGGAGAAGAGAGTACTAGTGAGAAAATGGAAGGAAGCCAAGGAAATAGAGAAGAAAGGAGAAGAAGACACAATTAACTGGAATGGGAGACTGAAGATAAACAAAGAATGGAAGAAGGTGTTAGAAAGAGTGGAAAAGACAAGAGAGAAAGAGAAGAGAGGGAGCAACAGGAATGAAGAAAGAAAGGATAAGGAAAAAGGAGCGTGAGATAAAGAGTCCAACCACTTTCCAGATGAAAGGAAATGTTTAACTAAATCGCTTTTAAGATGAAAGTACAGTTGACAAAGGAAGGCCACCTGCTGGAATGTTCCAGAAAAAAACAACTTTCTAATAATAATGTGGTGGAGGGGAGTGATTTGTGTGTGTGTGTGTGTGTGTGTGTGTGTGTGTGTGTGTGTGTGTATACCTTCCTCTTTTGTACCTTTTCATTTGAAGAAGACCTTTCTAGACGGTTGAAACGTTATCTTTAGTTTATGTTTTAAAATAAAATAAATTTCTGCCTTGGTCAGCATATTTAGTTTTTCAGTATTAAGTTCTATAAAATATGAGATGAAATTAATTACTATGAGTTACGCTTGTCCTTTGTAATCCTAATGTTCGATCACAAAAACATAATTACAAAGAAACCTGAAAGACACATGCTTACCGTTCATTATTTTTCAATGCTTCATTTCATTTCATTCTATGCTTTCCAGATTAAACTGGATTCTCGATGTTTGTGACTCCACACACTGATTTCCGATTAGGCGTGAGAACACCATGTAAAATCTATAATCGTGCATTATGCACACACACACATTGTACTCATAATGGCGAACCTACAGCTGTAGACTACTACAGCAGTGGACCTGCAAATTAAAATGAGACCTGCACCACTGTGCAAATGTGCTTCCGTTGGAAATCAGACCCGTGACCCGTTGGTTACAAGGTCATATCAACCCCCTGCAAAGCTGCATTGACCCATGGTGCCTGGATGCAAATGTCGTTTGGAATTGGATTTACATGTGGCGATATTTGGACAGAGACCTCACCTACAACTCGGAAACTAGAGCTTTTGTGTGTTTGTCTGAGTATCATAAGCAGCCCTGGATTATAATGTGGAACCTCGAAGCTAACATCATAGTGAGGGCTCTCTATATTCAATTTAAGCAAAGTTTGTCAGTTTTTAAAAATAGTTTTACCACGTTCAAATATCTAATTTTTTCATTTTGTTGCTAATTTGAAAGCAGTTTTTCCCAGTCGAGGCACTTTTTGCAGATGGTGGCTGTAGCCGTTCCCCTCCTCCAACAGAACTGAATTCGGGAGGATCGCATGTGCTGGTCACCATATAATGAGATATTAGCTTACAATCACAGAACCACATTTTGAATTACATTGGGTGAACTCAACTCTCTTAAAGACTAGTTTTATAGTTTTATACAAAACCCCACACTGACCATTATATTAACACAGATAGTATACACTACATCAAGATAACAGACACCACTCTGTTTGTTGAATTGTTGAACGGACTATTGTTCACACAATACAAGTCGGGAGTAGTACAGTGTTGTCAAATATTTTCTCGTATTACTAGGCTTACGCATTACATTGTGTTCGAGGCCTCCCCGATGGCGCAGTGGTAGCGTCCTCGCCTTGTAATCAAGAGGTCCCGGGTTCGATACCCGGTGGAGGCACATAGTGGTTCGGATTCCACTTTAAACTGTAGGTCCAGTCCCGATTAGCCTTAATATGCATAAAGTGGATTAAAACACTAAATCAACCAACCAACCAAAATTGTGTTCGAACCCGGTGGAGGTACTAGTGGTTCGGATCCCACTTTAAACTGTAGGTCCAGTCCTGTGGTAATATCCTTCAAGGTGGGTCCCGAACTAAGAAAGGTTGAGAACCACTCAGTTAGAGAGATTAATAGAGGAGAGAGAGAGAGAGAGAGAGAGAGAGAGAGAGAGAGAGAGAGAGAGAAAGAAGAAATAGGAAGCCAGAGAGAGAGAGAGACAGAGAGGGAGAGATAGAAAGAAATAGAGAAGCGAAAGAGAGAGAAGAAATAAAAATTTACAAGAAAGGCAAAGAGAAAGAGGAGGGAGAAGAAATTGCAGAAAATCAATAGAAACGCACAGGAAATGAGAGGGAAACTTAATTAGAAAAAGAAGAGAGGAAGTAAACATGAACATACATATACATGGGTGTGTGCGCGTTCACATTTACTATATTCCGTAGATAGGTTACGAGATACGAGTGGACGTGGACCAAGTGGATGGTGCACAAGGTTAAAGACTAAATTTTATATTAAGGTGGCGTGATGCGAAAGGAACAGATGAATCAAGCTGCGACGTGTGGTGCGAAAGCAGGACACGTATGGAGACAGTTCAGTTAATCTCGGATGGATGTACTATTGGTTGCCTGATTCCCTAACCCCGGTACAGCTACCTTCGGTTGTTTGCTTCTGAGTTCTCAAATTGAGCCTCCCCGGTGACTTAGTGGTAACGCCGCCCCTTGTAATCAAATGGTCCCGGGTTAGATACCCGGTGGAGGCACATAGTGGTTCATATTCCATTTTAAACTTAAGGTCTACTCCCGATTAGCCTATCCTTGCGAAAAGTGGACATAAAACCTAAAACTCAAACGCTTCTCAAGTTGAGTTATCTGGTGCCATGAAAGTGTCAACGTCGTTCACTATGAGGGAAAGTTGTATTGGATTCCGGTAGATGACGCTACCGTATTCACAGAAACTGGGGGTAGATGTGTATGAAGGACCGCAGTACACAGTGCAAAGGTGCTCTTAAAACTGTCCCAGTACCGGACTACAACGTCATCACCCATCAGCACTCCCAGTCATCAGTGTGTTCTCTAAATGCTACCAAAGTTGAAGTGGAGAGGATGAAAATAGCCTTGCTCGTGAAATTTTCAAACTAGAATTTGGCACTTTCAAACGAGAAAGGATACGATTTGGTGACAGAAGTGCCGACATACCACAACTTGAACATGTCTTTCTCCTATAAGTAGAGCCGGACACTGGCCGAGTGGTTAGCACATCGCGCTCCGACTCCAAGGGTCCCGGGTTCGAATCCCGCTCGGGCTTGGTTGTTTGTGAATGTCCATTCATCAATTTCATCATTTCATCACTCATCTCCATCTTCGGAAATTAGCCAAGAGGCACAAAACGAGAAGTAAAATAAACTAAATCAATCAATCAATCCTATAAGTAGAGAGACATTGAGTTTATTGAGTTTATTGAGTTTATTGAGCAATTTTCACACCGATAGTACCCCTGGGGGCATTGGTGCATGTACATTACAAAAGACATGTTGACATCGCACATATATATATCTATACATCAATTTGGCAATTTTTTTAATAATAATATAACATAATATAATAGTAAAACACACAATGACAAATTATTTGTTGAAGTGAACTAGTGCTGTAAAAGTACATGTTATATAGTGTATACAATCTAAATTTATTTTATAAAGTTAGTTAATTCTTGAAATTCTTGAACTGAATATAATGTGTATTCCAATAACAATTTTTTCACTTTACTTTTAAAGATTGTGGTTCTCTCAAAATTTTTGTAACTTTTTGGTAATATATTGTATAACTGGATGCCTGAGTAAAAAGGTCCTGTTTGGAATGCAGTTAGCCGCACTTTGGGAATGTGGAAGTTATCTTTTTGTCTGGTATTGTAATCGTGAGTGTCTATGTTCCTTGGATAGTTCGATTTTGTTTCGTGTATGAAAGTAAGTGTTTCAAGTATGTACAGACTTGGAAGTGTTAATATACGTAATTTTTTGAAAAGCGGTTTACATGTATCAGTTTTATGTGCATTTGCCAAAATACGCAATGCTCTTTTTTGAATTTTAAAAATCCTCTGCGATTGAGCCGAGTTTCCCCAAAATTGGATACCATACCTCAAAATACTTTCGAAGTTTGAGAAATAGATATTTAGCAAACATACTGTATTGAAACTATTTTTTAAGGTTCTTAATTGGTAACATACGGTGTTTAGCCTCTTGCATAAATGATCTATGTGTACTTTCCAGTTTAGACACTCGTCTATAAATATTCCAAGAAATTTTGTATTGTTAGTAGCTGTTATAACGGCATGCCCTACTGTGAAATTATATTGCTTAATAGAAGAGTTTTTGGCTCTAGATACACCAAATTTTATTATATTAGTTTTTTCGTTGTTCATAGAAAGTTTGTTTGCTGCAAACCAGCTTTGTAGTTCAGTAAGAGCTTCTTCCGTTTTTTGAATTAATGTTACATCGTTAACAGAATCTACCAAAGCCGTAGTATCATCAGCGAAAAGAGTAATTTGGGCGGTATCAACATTTGCTGGAAGGTCATTTATGAACAATAAAAACAACAGGGGTCCTAGTATCGATCCTTGGGGGATTCCAATAACCACATCTTTCAATTCGGAGTAATATGTTGTTTGCGTCCCATTATTGGATATGCTAATTATTGCAACGCTCTGTTTTCTATTCGATAAATAGGATTCTATTAATTTGTTTGATACACCGCGGATTCCGTAGTATTTTAATTTCTCTAGTAGCAAGTGATGATTCACACAGTCAAACGCTTTTGATAAATCACAAAAAATTTATCAAAAGCGTTTGACTGTGTGAATCATCACTTGCTACTAGAGAAATTAAAATACTACGGTTGTTGGGGACGACAAAGAATTCACGGACAAAGGCAGACATCGTACTTAGTGAAGACATGACAAAATTGTCGGATGGTTCCAGTTCTTTTAAAAAATGGATTATGTTCAAGAAAATGGAAATCGGTGTATTGTTTTTATTGACACAACCGGCGAGGTTTTCGTTGTTTATGTGTACGCCACTTTTATCTCCTGTGCACGATAGTTCCGGTAACATCCATTCTGATGCTGGCAGCTCCGACGAAGCAGTGTATAAGCTGATGAAGGGCAAATCAAAATTGACATACACTGAACTCTTCACCAAGTTGAGGAGAATTGACTGACCGCCTAATGCTGTGGAAATGGACGTCGAAACAGGAGCAAAGCAATCGATGAAATTAGTGTTTCCCGAAACTTCAGTATCTGGTTACACACGACTACACAAATTGTCCAGTCGCAAATCTGGAAACAAGCGTAAGGAAAGGTTTTCAAGATGATGAAAAATCTATCCGCTCAATCCACAGGACACATTTAAAATTCAAGGTACTTTCTGTTCAGTGCATGACTTTTGGCTTTTCGGTTTTGATTTTTGTTATTTGGCGTAGCTTTTCTGCCACTCCTTGCTAATCGAGACAATGAGGATGAGTGATGATGATATGATGAAATTGATGAAGGGACATTCGCAAACAGCACCCTTGTCCAGGCTGGGATTCGAAGCCGGGACACATTTGAAAATCATATGTTGAGTTGATGCATAAGTTAGTAGCGTTTCTGGCAACACTGCGGTGTTGGGAGTTTGTTTTCCGTTTAACGTTCGTCATTTGGAGGGGTATTCTGCTTATGAATACGCATTGAATTTTGCAGATTTGAAGGAAGCTAGTGTTATTTGTGGAAAAGGAATATGATGTTTTAAGTAGAAAAAAACTAATACTTCCGACATATTCTTCTGTCTGAGTTTAACAGAGGAACAAAGGCAGCAGAGGCGACTCGAAAAGTTTGTGCCGTGTACGGGGAGAATGCCAACGGAGGAAGCAGCGCAGGAAAATGGTTTTGTCATTTCAAAGAGAGCAATTTTGACTTAAGCGTTTCTCCACGTTCAAGAAGACCATTGGGCTTTAATGAAGACCGTTCAAACGCTTTAATCCACGATGATCCACGTCAGTCGACCCGAGAATTATCAAATGTGATGAACTGTGATCATTCAACCATAGTGCGACATTTGTATTCCATGGGAAAGGTTCAGGATACCGCACGCTTGAAGTGAAAACAACACAAATCAGCGAGTAAGCCAGCAAGATTGCAAGTGCTGCTGCAACACCATAATGCACGCCCACCTCCGCTAACATGACAAGAGTTGCTATTCAGGAACTTGGTTGGGGACGACCACACCCTCCCTCCCTTACTTCCCTGATTTTGCGCCCTTGGATTTCCATCTTTCCCGCTCTCTATCCAACAGTCTTAATGGAAACTCCTTTGATAACGAAAATGTTCTTCAAACTTGGCTTGGCAACTTTTTTTAACTTCAAATCAGCTGATTTCTTTAGGTGTGGATTCGAAAAGCTGCCCCATCGTTGGTAGACGGTCATAGACAATGAAGGAAAATGTATTACTAATCAATTTCCGTGTCTTACTCATCTCAAATGAGTATCAAATAAACTTTAGCCACTTTGAAAAAATTCTACGAACTTATGCATCAACCCAATAGTTATCCAAATGTAACGGCAATTATAATACATACATGGGTTGCCTTTTCCATATACAGATTATTATGGTCATTTAACTGAGGGTGACAACATATCTCAACTGATTCCAACGCAGCCACTTAAGAGGGCTTATGAGAAAGTGACAGTGTGTGTAAGTTATTTTTCAAGAACACGCCGGGGTCCCGGGTTCGATACCCTGTGGAAGCACATAGTGGTTCGGATTCCACTTTAAACTGTAGGTCCAGTTCCGATTAACCTTACTGTGCATAAAGTGGACTTAAAACACCAAATCAGTCAATCAAGAACACGCTGCGCATAAACGATCTGCCAATTAGAACGGCTTCATAAACGCAATATAAAGTTGCTAATAGCATAGCTGCAGGGGACAATCGTGGATAATAAGGACGGCATTAGAAAGCACATTTCTTTGACCACCAAAATTAAAGCCAGTACACACGTGTAAGTTTATCCAAGTATTTCACTGATGTAAACAAATCTATTTTTGGTAATTGTGGGATATTTAACAGAAATTTTACCAAAGAGTACAATATTTATTTTTCCACTAAAGAAGGACTTATGCGATGTCTATACTGATTACGATAATGGTCAAAACGTGAAGAAAGAAAGCTTGAGGGAAACATACAACTTTGAGTTTTCGTTTTAAGCCCACTTTATGCACAGATAGGTTAATCGTGACTAGACCTACAGTTTAAAATGCCTCCACCGGGTATGGAACCCGGGACCCCTTTATTACAAGGCAACGACGCTACCAATACGCAACCGGTGACACCCATCGATTGAGAAAGACCTATTTCGGATAGAGAACGCTGTAGATAATGAGTAATCTCCCAATCTCATCTCAAAAAATGAAGTAACTCAACACATTTTTTTACTCAAAGACAAATGGACCCAGAGGCTTATATGTCGGCTAGATGATCAGTCAGAAAAACAGTAAAGCCTTTTCATGTTCGCGAGATATGCAGAAAGTTGCAGAGTGTTAATATGGAGGTGGGAATTAACTTGAGTATGAAGCAAGAGAACGAGAAAGTTAAGTTGATGGACATAATATTTTGAAAGTAGAGTAAGGTTGTCCAGGGGTCTCTGTTCTACAATACATGCTACGCTGAAACAGAGTTCAAGGAAGCTAAACTTATCAAAAAAATAATATTTCAGAAGCAGAACTAAAAAAAATGCGATTGCAAATCTGGAGTTTTCAGTAGAAACAAGGATGATTCGATGAATTAGTTACAACGCAATATTATCTGAAAGCAGACTACTTGCATTTTTTATCCCTTATGAATTTCAAAGTTTGGAGATATACGCGTATCATGAAAAAGTTCATTACACCCAAAATGGATTCTTATTTATTTTACATAAATGGAAGGTCACAGTCTAGTAGAAGGAATGAGAGAGTTCTGGCAACAATCTTGTCTATGATCAATTGATACTATGGTCTATTTTGGCCAAAATTAAGCTATATTTTCATATCTTGTGGTGGATTATTTAGCTAATTTCTAGGTGTAGCAAATTGTCTAATCATGCTACGAATTCTAAATCCTCGTACTATGATGATTAACATTCTTGAAATGTCTAGCTTGAGAATATTCTACTCTCAGAGTTAAGTGACACTCTGTTGATTGGTTGAGAGTGTACTTATCTTATGCTCCAAACAACTTTACTGCTAGGTGTTTAGTCTTCTTTGAGAATGGTGCCAAGGTAGGTTTTTTTAGATATGAAAACTACTGACTACTTAATTACTAGTTATTTTTAAAACACCCTGCTTTGCTTATACCTAAGGTAGTTTCTTAAATATTATTTTGGTTACTAATATTAAAAAAAAAAGTTTTGACGCATCCTATGTGAGAGACTAGTCTAGTCTAGTAAATAAAAATATATTTTTTAGCAACTAAAATTGTTCTGTGACTCTCTCATTCTTTACATCATAAACAAAAGTCTTCCCTGCAATAAGAATAACACTACATAAAGTGTTGTCAGGCAGAGGCTCATGGAATTCACATACAATTTTGATATTTGTTCTATCATTGACTACTACTCGTTTTCTTTTTGATGTGTTTATGACAAACATTGGCCTGTGTGTTTTGAATTCACTGGGAGTATAGTATACATCTATGTTTCCCTCAGTCACTCTTTTGTAAGCAGTGTAAGCCTCATATAATTTGAGATAGTCATCTTGTGCTATGTCCAGATTATAATTTTCACGGGGAAAAATCTCATTACGTCCATTTTTAACATACATATTTTTAATCTTGCAATTATTAAATTTGCTGGAATATTTTTCTTGTGTGTTTTCTCTCCCAGTCTCGAACAGTACAATTACAAAATCTGGCATATCATACTGTATACTACTGAATTGATTAGTAGCATCAAATTCGTAATGTCCACCAGAGGCTAGTCTTTTGACACACTGGTAAGTGTAAAATCCAATAGGAACTTGTGGATTTCTCAGAATATTTGCTTTTTATTTGAGAGCATAATTAGTTTCGTATTCTACTACTGTATCCTCAGCTCCATGGTTTTGATAATACACAGGGTGTTGGGAAGTGTTGTACCATCTGCATTTAGGTACTCTAACGCATAAGAGCATTATTATCATTGGCTTCCCTACGAAAAGTAATTCTCAAACCACCTTTCCATATGATGTCCTTGTAGTCTGAGAATAAACCTGGCAGCAGACGCATGGAGAATAGTACTGTGTGTTTTTTTGTCAGAATTTTGGTTCCTGATTCAAATCCCCCCCGCCTGGTAATATGTTGCATCTACTTTGGAAAATTTAAGTGTTCCTATGGTAGTAGAAGTAATACTAGGATAGTCTACTCTATCTATCACAGTACCATGTTTTCTAATTTCTACTTGAGAGAACAAGTGTGATACAAAATCATCTACTAGTTTTATGTTTGCACCAGGGGGAAATGCTTCATTATTTTCATTTTTTACTACTTCAAATTTGATGTACAAGTCAGCCCTGTGAGGATGTACAAAACTGTCACCCACGTACACGTCAAATTCAATTTCACGATTGGGTTAATTGAGAGTAGTGTAATTGGCTATACAACCAGGACAACAAATGATGAGCTCCCCTCGGGCAGAATTGGCCACACTTAAAACAAGCTCAACATGCTCATATGAGTTTTTTGCTCAAGTGTAGCACCCCGTCTAATCCAAGATTTTTGTAAAAATGCCCTCGGGAATTTCCCGAAGCTACAGTGTACAAATGATGAGCCCCCTCAGATTGATTTGCCTACACTTACAAAAGTTGCATCAGCCAGCTTGTTGTCCATAAGCTTGTTAAAAATATGCCCCTTTTTGATATTGTTTTGGATACACTTGAAATTAAGCCAAAATCCTCATAAAACACACACCCACCCACACATATTTACTTCCGGTTTAAGTTCAATTGGATACCAGGTTCAATTTGTTTATCTAATATTAAGACAATGTAATATGCAAAAATCTTTTAGAATTGTTCTGTAACTCTCTCATTTCTTACATCATAAACATATGATTTTTCACCTATGACAATAACACTACATATAGTGTCATCAGGGAGTGTATCGTGGAATTCACAGATAATTTTAATAAAAACTCTCGGAAAATTCCAGTGAAAAATTATGACCCCTCGGGAATTTCCCGTTTTTTTCTTCTCGGACCGGCTTAGGGTATATAAAGAGATTTTGCATTGCATATCAGCCAGTATTGTGAGAGTGGCTGAGGAGTACAGATGTGTTGTTACAGTGCTTCTCATACTACAGGCCTGTTTGGTTTAATATATAACATTTCTTATTATTCATATTAAATATATTTCTGGTATATTGAACAAAAAGGGCTTATATTTTGTATAAAAAATCTGATATTTGTTGCATCCAGCTTGTTTGTTGTAATCCACTCTTATTTAGAGTCAGGCTTATATCTGTCCCAGCCTGTTATACAAAAATCAATACATAACACTCAGCGCTAGGTCATTGCCTTTCTAGGACATGCATGTCTGTGCAGGCATTTGCGGAAGGTCAGTGTAGATCAATATTTATTCTCTTTTTCCACTTGTAGGCTATTAGCTTTACAACCTGTCATAATAAGCATAGAGTTTTGGTTTAAAACCCAAAAAATTTTATATAATAAACTGAGAATAAAAATTAACAATATTAACATATTAAATATACACAAGAAATATACAAAGCACACAGCTGAACAAAATATATATATATTAAGTACAAAATTTTGAATTGAACCCCAGGAAATCTTATATAATAAACCAACAACAAAAATGCCAAATCAAAAATATTGCAATCAGTGTAATAAAAATATATCCAGCCCCAATTGGGCCAGACACCAAAAGAATTGTGACCCAGGCAAATGCAGAACTCCCACTAAAATATGTCCTAAATGCCACAAAATATTTAGCAAGGCATATTTCAATAGACATGTGGGCTCTTGTTCTGCACAGTTATCAACATTGCCCCCTCAACCATCTACATCTGGTCTGAAAAGGAAGCATGAAACACCTGTTAATGCTGGACCGGCAAAGCAGCCACGCTATGAACCCATCCATAGCAGTTTTAACGGCCAATTAAGGGATCACCGTTTTGTATCAGAGCCAAGATGTGACATTAAGAATTTTTTGAACAGTATAAATCCAGATGTGCAGGCAATTCTAAATGCACAAAATGGCTCTTATAAGCTGTCTCTCAAATTGTTTACACAATATAAGAAGCCAAACGGCACAAAATTTACACAGCCCCACATAAAAGAAACTGTACCGGTATATTCAAATGCAAATTCAGACAAAATAATAAGCAGTTTAATAGATCAATTGATTATTAAACACTCTGAATTTGCAGCAAAAGAGTCTGGATGGAGCCTATGCGGAACTTCACACAAGTTATATGTTAATATTTCTGAATTCAGCCCATTACAAGGATCTACATATTTGCCATTACCTGCCAATATTAAAAACAAACAAGCCGTGGTTAACATAGAAAATACCGACCAGAAATGCTTTTTGTGGTGTATTTTAGCTGCTTTGTTTCCAGTTTTAAATCATCCTGAGAGAATAAGTTATTATGAACACAATTTCGATGAGGCAATGGAGGGTTTAGAATATCCAATGCCTGTTCAGAATATTGATAAATTTGAAAAAATGCCAGGCATATCAATGGCAAACAATTATCTATTAATGTATTTACTTGTTCTACTGGCCGTGGCAATTGCTTGATAGATCCTCTCAGAATCAGTACACTTGATGATGAATCTGCTATTCCGATTGATCTGCTCTTAATTAAAGGGGATGGCACAAATCGTTACACTCTGATACATAATCTTGAAGCTTTAGTCATAACACAACTAGACAAATCCAATACAATATTCAAGTTGTGCAGAAGATGTTTGTCTGTATTTGATGGTCAAAAAATGGTGAAAGGGGTTCAGGAAGAGAATGCAGAAATTGCTAAAAAGAAGTTACTTGAGCATCTGAAATACTGTGGCAACCATAAACCTGTTCATATGGTGATGCCAATGCCAAGTGAAAATGCAAAATTCAAAAAGTTTGAAGCCTTGTTGGAACACCCAGCATATATAGTCTGTGATTTTGAATCAAATCTCAAACCTCTTGCATTCTGTAGCCCAGATCCTGATGAATCTTCAATTACATCATACCAGCTACATGAACCTTCCAGTTTTTATTATGTGGTTGTACAGGATGGGGTTGTTAGTAAAGAATATTTATACATGGGAGCAGATGCTATCAAAGAATTTGCACATAGAATAGAAAATGAGTGCCATGACATAGCATCTAATGTCCTATTAAAATCAAAACCCATGTTGCCTTTAACAGAGAAACAGATTGAAGATTTCAACAATGCAGAAAAATGCCCGGTATGTGATTCTGAATTTTCAGATGCAAATATCAAGGTGAAACACCATTCTCATACAGATGGTAAATTCTTAATGGCCCTGTGTAATAGCTGCAATATTAAGATCCAGAGACCAAAATTTGTCCCTATATTTTGCCATGGTGCATCCAATTATGATTTTCATCATCTGATCAGGTACGAGGGGTTTGACAAGCAGAATTTAAATATTTTAGCTGAAAATAATGAGAAATATATTGCCATTAGCAAAATAATTAAAGTTAATGGTGTTCCTATTCACTTAAGATTTCTTGATTCCTACAGAATTTTATCGGCTAGCCTGGCTACACTGGCCACTCAATTATCTGATGATCAATTCAAAATCACATGTGCTTTGTTTCCAAATCAGGACCTGAAATTAATTAGGCGGAAGGGTGTATATCCATATGATTATGTTACAGATTTTTCTAAATTTGATGAGTGTTCTCTGCCACCACAACAAGAGTTTTACAGCAAAATCAGAGGATCTGGAATCACTGATGAAGATTATCACCATGCCCAGTTGATGTGGAACAATTTAAAATGCCAGACATTTTTTGATTATCACAAGGCTTATTTAAAACTTGATGTCACTCTCTTAGCTGATATACTTCAAGCTTTCAGAAAATCTTCCATGCAAAATTATAAGCTGGAACCAATGTATTTTTACAGTGCTCCGGGCCTAGCATGGTCTGCAATGTTTTTAAACACTAAAATGCAATTGGATCTGATCCAGGATCAAGATATGTATCTGTTTATGGAACAATGTATAAGAGGAGGCATGGTGCAATGTTCTCAGAGATATGCCAGAGCAAATAACAAATATATTCCTGATTATGATCCAGCACTGCCATCAAATTATATACTGTATGTAGATGCAAACAGCCTCTATGGTTATGCTATGATGGATAAACTGCCATATGCAGGGCTTGAGTGGGTTGAAAATTTCAATATTGAAGATCTTAAAGATTTTGATGACAGTGACTATGGCCTGTTCTTAGAGGTTGATCTGACAATTCCAGATGATTTACACAACACATTTTCTGATCTGCCCCAATTCCCGAGGTTAAATGTTCACCTGGCTCTAAACAGAAGAAATTGATGATGACTCTAGAGCCGAAACAGGATTATGTCATATATTACAAAAACCTCCAGTTTCTGATGAATCATGGTGTTCAAGTGACCAAAGTTGGAAAAGTTTTGAGGTTTAGGCACTCAAGATGGTTGAAACCATATATTGATACAAACACAGAGCTTCGAACATCTGCAATGAGCCAATTTGATAAGACCTTGTTTGAATTGATGGTCCATTCTGTGTATGGCAAAACAATTGAAAATGTCAGAAAACATATTGATGTTAAAATAATTACTGACCCCAGCCGGAGCAAAAAATTGATTGCAAAGCCCAACTTCAATTACAGAAGAATTTATGATGAGAATATGGCACTTTTCAACATGAAAAAAACAAAGATTAAGTTTGATAAGCTTATTTATGTAGGGGCTGTGATATTGGAATTGGCCAAATTACACATGTCAAAATTGTATTATGATGTGTTGAAGCATTTTTATAAGGATCGTGTAAAACTGATGTACATGGACACAGATAGTTTTGTTCTTGATATTCAAACAGAAGATGTTTATCAAGATATAGCACAGCCTGAATTGTTTAAATATTTTGATACCAGTGAACATACAGAGATTCAACACCACAACAAAAAGGTGCCTGGCAAGTTAAAAGATGAGACAGTTGGTGATGTTATTGTGGCATTTGCTGGGTTAAGGGCCAAGATGTACAGTTTTGAAACATGTAGTGGCGCTGTTGCCAAAAAGGCCAAGGGCATTGGCAGAGTTATTGTTGACAAAGAGCTTGAATTTGAGGATTACAAAAATTGTCTCAAATCATGTAGCACAATCAGAACATCAGAAAATAGAATTCAGAGTGTGGATCACTTATTGACTAGCAATATTGTAAGAAAAGTGGCTCTGGACCCACATGATGATAAGAGATGCATTTTATCATGTGGCATACATACTCTACCATGGGGTCATTGTGATTTGAAAAGTGGCAAACAATGACCAATTACAGAGCATGATTTGAAATAAATAAACATGCCTATGAACTTATTTGGGTTCAAAAAACAGGCTATTATGGACCTGCCAACACCACAACCCTCTTCTGATATGTTATCTAAACTAAGTGCTTTGTTAATTATTCATCTGAACAGCATACTTACAGATGTTGATGATGAAACAGGTAAAATATTGTACATATTTAACAATAATTTAAATCATTACCAATTACCTGTAGGTGGTCAATTGCAATTTATTACAACCCCTGAGGGTAATGTCAAGATTTCAGTAGGGAGAAATATTTATAGAATTAAGCACTCAAACATGATTTCTGGCACTGTATATACTGTTTCTGCTGGTGACTGCTTATATATTGAGGTCCCTGGATCCTATGACAAGCTTATACCTTTTTTTATAGAATTAAGAATCAGATATTCAATAATAAATAACCACTAAAACAAAATGCCTAATGATATATTTGGCCATACAAGGCATGAAGATCACAGTGATGAGATTCTGATGCTTGATGTCAGAGTCAAGAAATTAAGAAGTGATTTGCAAGCTTTACAAACCACACTCAATGCCAGTCTTCAACTAGAAATTACAAATTTACAATCACAATGCATGGACCCTCTTCTTAAAATTGATTCTGAACTCAAAGTGCTGCTTCAAAAATATACTGATCTGGCAACATTGGATAATTTTCAAAGTTTAGAAGAAGCTGTAGCAGCTCTTCAAGCCAAATTTAAGACCCAGGCCATCAACTCTGAACAATTGAAACAGCAATTGGAAGAGCAGATAAATAATGTCCAGACACAGCTCCAAACAATTGTAAAAGCATAAAATCACAAGAAGATTTTGATCTAGTGATTTCCACTCTAAAGGAACAGATTCAATCACTCCAGATACCTAATCTGGACCCCTTGAACAATGCCATAGCCGAGGTTAAAGAAAAAATTGAGACACTTGAAAATTTTATGAACAACTTGCCATCTTCTGATGCTTTGAGTGCAATAACTCGGAGTGTTGCCAACATCAAGCTGCAACTTGAAACATATGAAGATTTTGGAAAAATTCAAAGTACCATAACCCATCTTGAGGGTACAATAGCAGCAGTGCAAAGTGATTTGACAAGTGTACAAGAATCTCTAGAATCTCGCCTGCCTGGTATTGTAGACACACTTGTCAGTGTCCAGCAACAGATCACAAAGCTTGAAAACCTCAACACTGAATCTGAGCTATCTCATTTTCATCACTTGATCGATGATATCCAAACAAAGCTTGAAATTTTATAACAATCAACACCCACTCAGGCAGATATAGCCCTGCTCCAAAATGCTATGCAAAATGTGGCTGATGCATCTGAATTAAATAATGTGAAATTGGCACTTGAATCTTTGCAAAATACTGTAACAAATCTGCCTACATCACAGGAACTTAAAAATATTAAGAGAGCAGTGAATCGCATATTGGAATCAGAAGATATCAAGAATATCCACACAGAGATCAAACAACTTACTCAGACAGTGGCCACTCTACCAACTAATCAACACATTAATGAACTGCATGCCCTGTTTGAGGATATCAGAAGACAGGTCCATGATCTTACTGCTCAAAATTCAAAATTGGCAGTTATTGAAAATTTGCAACAAATTGTAGCTAATATCAAGCAGCAGCTAGGGACCATGGAATCCAATCAAGCAAATGCTCTATCTGTTTTTGCCACCCAGCTTCAAGAGATTGTGCAACAATACAAGAAACTTATTGTGGACATAAAAATCAAGCCAGGCCATGATGATGTTGTTAGGACCATCAATGAGCACCTTGAATCTGTAACAAGCAGATTGCTTACAGCAGAAAAAGAAATAACCGGCATAATCGAGAATCCTAAACATACAGTAATTCTTGAATTGTACAGCATCCCCAACAAAGAATATGATTCACCATTTACACCAGGTGGCAAAATATATATGCTGTCCCCTGCACAATTTTATTACCAGTTTTTTGTTGGGGGCACACTGAGACCAATCAAGATCAAATATTGGCTACAACCACAGGCACACCACTACCCCACCTTATCAATAACAAATGCTGACAACAAACCAAAAATCACCAGTGTAGAGTTAGAGGATTTTACAGATCCCAATACATTAGAAACATCTTATGCTGAAGATGATGGCTCTCTGGAATTTCATATACAAATAGGAGACAAATTATATTTAGAAAATCCTGTAGTATCAGCTGCTGAACACCCCATAGTTGCAATATTCTTGTTTTCATATTATGTCTAGACAAATTATTGTTGATGAATTACACAGACAAGCCAGACATAATTATAAGAGACTGCCAGTAGTCACAAAAGGCATAGATGATTTATGGCAAGGGGACTTGATTGAGATGGCAAGTGGACAGTTGAAAAACTTAGACAAAATCAACAAGGGCTACAAGTATCTACTCACTGTAATAGACACATTTTCAAAATTTGCCTGGGCTGTGCCACTCAAATCCAAGACTGGAAAATGTGTTACAGAAGCCATCAGGACAATCATCAATCAGAGTGGAAGATCACCGAGCTATTTGCAAACAGATAATGGCAAAGAATTTTATAATTCTGTGTTCCAACAATTTATTAAAAGCCAGTCAATACAACATTATTCGAGTTACAGTGATCTCAAGGCCTCAATTGTAGAGAGATTCAACAAAACCCTAAAAAATCTTATGTATAAACAATTTACACTTCAAGGTAATTATAAATGGCTTAATATTCTTCCAGAACTTCTACATAAATATAACAACTCGGTCCATTCCACAATCAACATGAAACCCTCTGAAGTAACTTCATCTGATGAGCAAAAATTGATCAGGACTGTTTATTATCCTAGATACCAGCCAACAAGAAGAAAGGCCAAATACAAGGTGGGTGATCAAGTAAGAATCAGTAAATATAAGCACTTATTCAAAAGAGGCTTTACAAGAAACTGGAGCACTGAATTATTTACAGTGG
Source organism: Lepisma saccharinum (assembly GCF_977018435.1). Taxonomy (NCBI): domain Eukaryota; kingdom Metazoa; phylum Arthropoda; class Insecta; order Zygentoma; family Lepismatidae; genus Lepisma; species Lepisma saccharinum. Next base: position 170,138,984 of record NC_139230.1, on the reverse strand, counting down.
TTCAAGTTAAACCTGGGACCCTTAACAAAGGCAGATTCTATGAAGAAGAACTCAGCAAAACTAAACAGCCTGACACATATCTCATAGAAAAAATCATCCGCAGAAAAGGCAACAAGTTATTTGTCAAATGGCTAGGACTTCCAGAACACAGCTGGATCGATGCAGACAAAGTGATAATATGAGCACCTGGGATGTTATAAAAAGGCTGCCAGAACCTGAACAGCAGATTAAGAGAAATGGCAAGTTGCTGCCTGAAAATATTAGATGTCTTATTGTTGGGCCATCAGCTTGTGGTAAAACTACACTAATGGTTGATAATTTTTTATTGGCACCCAACTGGTTAGACTGGAAAAACAGGCACTTGTATGTCTTCTCTAAGAGCTTGGAACAATTAAAATATCAACAGCTGATGAAGCTATATGATGGATTGGATATAGCCACTTTTGAACCAGATGTTAAGCCACTCCATGAATGTCTCGATAATTCTGTTGTTGTCTTTGATGACATTATACTGGATAATCAAAACAAGGTTAGAAATTTCTTTACACAGGGCCGACACAAAAACGTTGATTGCTTCTACCTGGCACAGACTTTTTCAAAAATACCGAAGCAGCTGATCCGAGACAACAGCAATTTTATATGTGTGTTTCATCAAGATCATACCAACCTCAAACACATACATGATGAATATGTAGGTGGGGACTTGAGCTACAATCATTTTTCCAAGTTTTGCAGTAGGTGCTGGAACCAGGACAGTTATGGGTTTGTCACAATTGATATGACAAGAAAACCCAATAGTGGCAAATACAGAAATAAAATCAACAATTTTCTAGACATTGAAACATATATAAATAACCATGAAAAGGCCAATCATTGATGATCTTAAATTAAGAGATTATCTTGTAAAAAGATTTAAGGGATGGAAATCACAGAACCGAAGAATTTATGAACAACACAAACAAACAGAACAGCCTATTATTGATGCTATTAGTGAATTAGGTAAAAATATCAAAATTGTTACAGAGCAAAATCAAAATTTGATCACAGAGCTTGTACCTGTAGCTGCAAGGAACATATTAGATTATCCAATCACCCCACTTTCCAGTATTCATACACCTAGTCCTGTTGGTCCTCGAAGAATTGAAGCTACTCTGGATCCTATTGAATTGGGTCTTCTTGCTCAAAAATATTTAAGCACACCTAAAGACAACAAAGATGAGGTCTTTGGCTTATATGCTGACACAGAGCGTGATGGTAGCATCATACATAGAATTGGCAATTTCAGAGTAACATTTATGGGAGATGATATAATTGTATATTCAGAATCTCATCTTGGACAAAGAGGTGGTTTTGTTAAATATCCCGGCACACCTGGATTGTGGGAACTGATGACTAGGAAAAGGCCTGGCAGCTATACAGATCAAGACTATGAGCACTACAAAGAAATATTAATAAAATCAGATGCTCTATACCAGAACAATGATCCCACACAAAAAAGAGTCAAGTCTAGCAGTGGAGCAAAATACAACAATTTAATCAAGCCCATATGGTCACAGATCAAGACTGGCAGTGGAATCAAACAATACAACACCCTGCCTAAAGAATTTGTCTGGGTTGATGATGTCAGGAAACTTGTAGATAGGTTATTGGTGATAGCTGGGGAGGAAAATGCTGGCAACCACAATTTTTACAATGAAAAGGTTGGAATTATGGACATGATAAGCACAAAATTGTCTAATTTTATAGTGAATGACACTAAGGGGATTGGATATCTTATAAAAATTATTAATACTCTACCACCTAAATTTTGGAATATTTCTGAGGGCCGGGGGTTGGTTAATGACATTATAAACAAGCTGCCATTTGAATTACACATTCCAGGCTATCAGTATTGTGGTCCCGGTACAAAATTGGACCATAGATTAAACAGGGGTGATCCTGGTGTTAATCCCCTAGATGCTGCTTGTAGAGACCATGACATAGCATACAACACACATTCTGATCTTGACAAGAGACATGTTGCAGACAAAAAATTAGAAGAGGCTGCATTTGGTAGATTTGTAAGCAAAGATGCTTCTTTGAGTGAGAGAATAGCAGCATTGGGGACCACCATAGCTATGAACACCAAACAAAAACTGGGGTGGGGGTTGTGAATATGTATATAATAAACCTACAATGAAGGCCAAGGGTGTTATGTATCAAATACCTTATGCAGGTCTTAAATCTCTTAAAACTATTGATAGCCTTTTAACCAAAAAGCCGCGCAAGAAAAAAAGCTCTTGTCTTGCCAAGGGCCATGGTATGAAATTGTTGCTTAGTACCCCCCAATTAAAAAAATTACAACAATCTAGAAAAAAATCACATGTAGGGGGTTTCATATTTACTATCCCGGCCATCTTAGCAGCACTTGGGGCTGTTGGGAGCTTGGCTGGGGGATCAGCTGCCATAGCAAAAACAGTAATAGATGCCAAAAAGAATAAGGCAGAATTAGATGAATTGAAGCGCCATAATCTGGCCATGGAGAAACAAGGCAAAGTGTTAAGAGAGCCATGAATAAGTTTAAAAAAAACAAGAGCCGCTTACAAACCAAGATATTGAAGCTTTAATCAAGCCACTGGGCATCAAAAATTTTAGAGGTGTGTACATGTCTGATTCTTTACCAGAGCAACCACTCAACAAAGAGTGTGGCATTGTTAATTTGGATAAGTACAAAAATCAGGGCACTCACTGGATTTGTTATCTTAAATATTTAAAAGATGAGGCATTTGTGTTTGATTCATTTGGAGGTGTTCCACCTGAAAATTTAGTACAATATCTAAAATCAGCTAATCTTTATTACAATAATGCCCGTGTTCAAAATTTCAAAGATGTTAATTGTGGACATTTGTGTTTATCTGTTCTTAGATATATGTCTCAAATAAATAAACCATCAATTGAAAATTTTCAAAAGGCCCTGTGGTATTTAAAACATCATGGGGGTATTCCATCTCACCAGCCAAAATTCAATATTGAAACTCACATTACATGATGATATAGTGTATCCCGAAACAATAGCTCTCAGAGCATTTTATGGCATGTACTTGATCCCTAATATTACACACCACAACAACAAAATTGCAGTAGGGGATCAAAAAATTGTCATCACTCCAGGGCAGTATAATCTGTCCACTCTAAATGCTCAATTACCCAGAGGTATAGTCTTAACTCAAAATTCTGTCACTCACAGAGTAGAGATTGTATCTGCTACAGAAACAGTGGATCTGGGTACTATAGGAGAGCTATTAGGCTTTGAGAACAACACAAAACTTGAACCGGCCATCAAACACACTGCTATTAATATACCTAAATGCTTAGCCATAGAGACTCTGAATATTCACTGTAATGTGGCTGAGGGTATGATCACCAAATCAAATGGCATAGGCACTCACAAACAAACTGGCATCATTGCAACATTCAAACCTAATTCTGAATTTATGGAGCCAATCATCTACACTCCATCCCCAACATTATATTTTCCTGTGTGCCATAATAGAATAGATAACATTGAATTGATGGTCACTAATGAAAAAGAAGAATTAGTTGATTTTGCTGGAGCCACAACAACTGCTATCACGGAGATTAATATTTAAATAAAAATACATACAAAAAAAATGGAAAATATTGAGAGTTATGAGCTACAATCATTCCCCCCAAACAGGAGGACATTTGCAAATTTAAATCAACCCAACACAGAGATTGAGGTTGATCTTGATGTAGGGGATGGCTTTATACACCCCCACAGAGCAGATCTACATCAAATTTGAAGTTGTAAAGCTCGATGGTGCAGATTATCCGGCAAATTCAAATATAAGATTGGTGGACAATTTTGTGCCGCATCTGTTCTCTGAAATTGAGATCAGAAAGCATGGTGGTGTTATAAACAGAGTGGATTATCCCGGCATTACCTCGACAGCTTTGGCCACACTAAAATTATCCAAAACCGAGGCTTCTTACTACAAAATAGGTGGATTTGAGGCTGGTGATAAAATATTATCTAAGAGCCACACAGTGCTGTTCCCTATGCGCCTGTTGCCAGGATTCTTCTCAGATTACAAAGATATTATGTGGAAGGGTGGTTTAAGAATCACATTTAGAAGAGCTGCCAATGATAATAATGCTTTGATGAGGTACAGCACATTAAACTCTACAGGGGAAGCTCTGCCCAATACCCTAGCTGATGAAGGCAAATGCATTATTCAGACTATGGAGCTAAGAATCCCAGTTGTTGAATATGAAGCCAGTTATGCTCTTAAATACAAAGCAGATATAATAAAAAATCCACAGATTCCTTTACAATTTTATACATATCAATGTGTACAGAAGCCTGCCGCTGGTACTTATTATGAGTTTGATGCTACAAATTCATTCTCCAGTATACAATATGACATGCCGGATTTTGTGGTGGTATTGTTTCAGACTGGAAGACACAATAATCAGGAAAAAAATTCAAGTAAATTTGATAGCTGCAACATCAAGAACATATATCTTAAAAATGGCGGAAATGAGGTATTTCCTAGAGAAAATTATAATTTAGACATGTCCAAGAATGATTTCCTTAAATTATATGAAGCATTTACAGCATACAAAAGGGTCACTACTGGCAATACTGACATGTATTACACACCAGATGAATTCAAAACACAGAGACCCATGTTTGTCATCAACACTTCAAAAAGGAAACAAGTTGTGATAAATGACAGGACAAACATTAAAATTATCTGTGAATTCCACGATACACTCCCTGATGACACCATATGTAGTGTTATTCTCATAGGTGAAAAATCATATGTTTATGATGTAAGAAATGAGAGAGTCACAGAGCAATTCTAGAAGAATTACATTATTTTAATACTAGATATACAAGTTGAGCCTGGTGCCCAATTGAACTTAAACCGGAAGTAAATATGTGTGTGTGTGGGTGTGGGTGGGTGTGGGTGTGGGTGTGGGTTTTATGTGGATTTTGGCTTAATTTCAAGTGTATCCAAAACAATATCAAGAGGGGCATATTTTTAACAAATTTATGGACAACAATCTCACAGAAATGCCTTTTATAAGTGTAGGCAAATCAATCTGAGGGGGCTCATCATTTGTACACTGTAGCTTCGGGAAATTCCCGAGGACATTTTTACAAAAATCTTGGATTAGACAGGGTTCCACACTTGAGCAAAAAACTCATATGGGCATGTTGAGCTTGTTTTAAGTGTGGCCAATTCTGCCCGAGGGGGGCTCATCATTTGTTGTCCTGGTTGTATAGCCAATTACACTACTATTGAGATTAGCAAATGTATGACGATTGGGAGGAAAAGATTGTAATTCATAACTTTCAATATGATCCATGTTAATGGTTATTTTATATATTAATTTCTATGATTGCTGCAGCAAAATCTACTACTTCATCTTTTTCCTTGGTTACTACTAACTCTATGTGGTCTATACGATTGTGCGATACTGGAAAATAGATAGGGAGGAGAGTGTGTAGATGTTAGGCTCCATAAACTCAGAATTTGGTTTGAAAGTTGCTATGATCCAGTTTGTTTGTGGCTACCTATGCTGCCATCAGAATTAGTAATCATTCCTTCTGCTATATGTGGCCGCGGTGGCTCAGTCGGTAACGCGTCTGACTACCATGCTCAAGGTCCCGGGTTCGATCCCCGGCCGGTTCAAATCCGGGAACTTTTCTAACGATGGAAGCGGCCCCGGCGCCTACCCAGCGTCGAATAAAATGGGTACCTGGGGGAAACCCTGGGGGGTAAAGGCGGTCAGGGGCGTGATGCTGATCACATCACCCCCACCCACGACCGGATCAAGAAAGTGTGGGGCGTTACCCCCACACCCCCTATACGCCTTCATGGCGTGGTGCTTTGCACAGGGGAACACTTTACCTTTTTACCTTATCTGCTATATTACAATGAATATTCAAAGTCTCTATGGCCACGAATTTAGAAATATTGTCACCTATGTGTTTGATGGCAGGTTCAACTTTTGTATTATTCTTAGTGGACACATAACGTTCAACTACTACGTAAGGAAACAAACTTACGTTTTTAAAAATGGAAACCACATATAATTTTAGTGCAATTGGAAGTAGAGAAAAATTCATTAAGAATGACGTTTGTTATATTGTATTGATTTGCTTTATTTTGGTTCGTTTTTTGTGCCACTTCTGGCTAATTTTGCGAAGATGAGGATGAGTGATGATATGGTGAAATTGATGAATTGATACTCACAAACATCCATACCCAGGCAAGGACTCGAATCCGGGCCCCCTGGCGTCGTAGCGTAATGTGATAACCACTCCGCCACTGGGGCCGTGTTACATTGTAATACATCAGGTAGTTCTCAAGTAATTGTAACTTGAAGTTGACGCTTGAAACAAACATCTCAGAAGTAGGGCTGTGAGATATTTCTTTATCGAAGCGTCGATATCGTAAAAACATCAACGTCGATATATCGATATCGGTAATATCGATGTCGACATGTTGATAATATCGATATGTCGAATATCGACGTATCAGATGTCGACATATCGAATATGGATATCGTAAGATCAACGTTGACATTATCGATATCGATATATCGACATCGATGCTCCGATATTTTTACGATATCGACACTTCGATATTTTGAAATTATCGACTCTACATAGATGTATCGAAATATCGCACAGCCCTACTTGTGTGATGTTTGTTTCAAGCGCCAACTTCACGTTGCAATTACTTGAGAACTACTTGACGTATTACAATGTAACAAACGCTATTCTTAATTAATTTTTCTTTACTTCCAATTGCACTAAAATAATATGGAGTATGAATTTTAAAAAAGAACGTAAGTTTGTGTTGAAAATCATACTTCCTTACATAGTTGAACGTATTGTGTCCACTAATTTCATGAGCCCCTCTCATACATTTATATCTGCGAAAGTATATTTTCAATATTTATTATTGTTGACGAAATATTTCCGGTGGTAATTTTATGTGACTCACCCTATATATATACGCATATACACTGAGCGCTCACTGAATTGCGACCAGTCCTTCAAACAACAAGGAATAGCCCAGCAGCTGCCCTGATCACATGACTGGAAGTATCGTGGTGAATGTATAGACACAACGCTACATGGTATAGGTCTTTTCAGTTCTTACAGAGGGCGCTCTAGAAACTGGCAAGGGAAGTGGGGAGCAGGGAAGCGACAAATTCAGCGCGATAAGAAAGGCAGCAACCTGTAGAACGAGGTTCACGTAGTACTTATTTGCGCCACGTCGTATCTCTCGGCGCCACCGCTGTTGTCTCCTTGGGCTGCGGCGAATTCCCCGCCCCCCCACTTCCCTTGCCAGCTTCTAGAGCGCCCGCCGTAAGAACTGAAAATACTTATAGTAGAACAGCACACGTTAAAATGGGAGGTGGTCAGAAGTTAACGTCGTTCCAAAAGGGCATGATTGTGGGTGCCCAAGCATCAGGTGCGTCAATAACCCAGACAGCGACACTGATCGGATGCGCCCGTTCCAGTGTAGTGAAGGTGTACAGAGTGGCAAGACAACGGCCACCAAGAGACAGAATTGCAAGGGTGTACGGAAAGTGACACCGCGGGGAGAGCGTCGAGTCAAACGGCTCGTGACAGCTGAACGCACCATCAGCGTCCGGGAATTAAGGGACCAATGTAACAGTGGATGCACAACACCCATACCCCACGCAATCAATGACATAAAATTCATCAGTGACATAAAAAATAATAACAATAAAACTTTGGATCTAGTGTTAACCAATGTTAAAGACCGTATTAATGTTTTAAAAAGTATGTTTCCGCTCCTACCAGTTGACGGACACCGCCCTCCTCTTATATTTAATTTACCCTTTAATTTTAAGTGCTCTCGAAATAAATTGTATTCAGCTATGGGTTTTAACTTTAAGCAAGCTAATTTTTGAAGATGTATCAGTATCTTGCTGGTGGTAGTTGGGAAGAATTGCTTCAATGTAAACACCCAAATAATGCTGTTGATAAGTTTTATCAGACCTTTTACGATATACTTAATAAACATGTGCCAAAGAAAAGAATTCATGAAACAAACTCTTATCCTTGTTGGTTAAATGTTGAAATAATAAGAACATTGAAACGCAAGGAAGTACATAGGCGTAAAAGACATATTTCTAATTATCATAATGAATGGTTTATTCAGTTACGAAGAGAATCTAAGAAGTTAATAAACTTAGCCTACAAAAACTATGTAAACAACGTGCAAAATGAAATTCGAAATGATTCAAAACAATTTTGGCAATATATTGGATGAAGGAATGGAGAAAATGCTATGAAGAAAAGTTCAAGGATAGGACAAATGAGCAAGAACAAGATGAGGAGCAGGAACAGGAGGAGGATGAGAGAATAAGAAACAGAGAAGAGGAGGAGCATGTAGAAGAAGATATGATGATAACAGAGAATGAAGTGAGAGAAGTAATTAAACGGATACGAATTGGGAAAGCAGCAGGATGGGATGGAATAGCACCAGAACTCATAAAATATGGAGGACCAAGAATGGCTGAAATACTACTGAATATATTAAGGGAAGTATGAAGAACTAAGACTCTACCAGAAGAGTGGAAAAGGAACATAATTGTGCCAGTACACAAGAAAGGGAGTAATAAGGAATGTGATAATTATAGAGCAATATGTCTATCATCAGTGGTATATAAGATGTATACGAATATATTGGAAAGGAGGCTGAGAAAAATCATAGAAGGAAAACTTGAAGAGGAACAAGCTGGATTTAGACCTGGGAGGCAGACTCAAGATCACATTTTTATATTAGGAACAATGATGGGGAAAATGCTGGACAAAAATAAAAGAATATACTTAGCATTTCTAGACTTGAAAGCGGCATTTTACTCGGTTCCTAGAAAATATCTATGGGAGGCATTAGAAAGTAAGGAAGTACCTAAGGAACTTATTAAAGCAATAAGAAGCGTATATAAGGATGTAAAAGGAATAGTAAGAATAAAAGGAAACGAGTCTAAGGAATTTCAAATAGAAAAAGGAATTAAACAGGGAGATAGTCTCAGTCCTTTACTTTTCATTAATGTAATGGATGAAATAACTAAAATTTGCAAAAGAAGAACCCCAAGAGTGCAAATAGGATATTGGAATATGAGAGTAGTACAACTGCAAGTACTGCTATATGCTGATGATATAGTCTTAATTGCTAGCAGTGAAGAGAATTTACAGAGGAGCGTAATAGAATGGGGAGAAGAACTTGCGAGAAAAGGGATGAAGATTAATATTAAGAAAAGTAAAGTTAAGCAGGTGGCAAAAGGGGAAAAAGATCATGAAATAGCAATTAGATATGGAAACGAGAACTTGGAAGAAGTAGATGAATATGAATATTTAGGAACCATCATAACAAGTGATGGTAGGTGTGATGAAGAAATCCTAAATAGGAAAAGAAAAGCAAATACAGTATATTATCAGTTCAGTAAAACAATAATGGGAAAGAAAGAAGTGGCAGTAAAGACAAAAATGCAGCTATACAAATCAGTATTGGTCCCTACATTAACATATGGAATGGAAAGTTTACCACTTCAAGATAAACATCTGAGTAAAATTCAGGCTAGTGAAATGAAATATCTGAGAAGAGCTGTTAATAAGACTAGGAGAGATAAAGTGAGGAATGAAAGAATAAGAAGAGAAGTGGAACAGGAGTCGCTAGAGAAAATAATTGAAAAGAGACAGCTAAAGTTGTGGGGACATGTATTCAGAATGAATGAAGACAAAAAGGTAAAGCAAATTCTAGAAGTAAAGGTGCAAGGTAGGAGAGGTAAAGGAAGACCGAGGATAATGTTTGAAGACAGAATGAAAAAGATTGGAAGAGAAAGGAATAAGACAATAAATATGATGAAGAGAATGATGAGAAACAGACAGGATTGGAGGAGATGGATCGAGGCAACCAACCCTACGCTATGATGGCAGAAGGGGACTAGAGGAAGTAAGTAAGTAAGTAAGATCCCCGTGGAATCCATTCCACGTCGTGTCCAGGCTGTCAGCCGAGCCAAAGGTGGACCAACAAATTATTAAATAGGTGGTCGCAATTCAGTGTCTAAGAATCATGTGCATATTTTGTTTGAGTAACTGATGGACATTATGCTTATATTCGCATATTTTTCAAGCTTCTGCCTAATTTGAAATACATGATCAACAGTTAATCTGTTATGTTATATACACATTAATAATAATTCATAATTTCATTAGAATATTTTCCCGATAACTCAATAGTGTGAGTCAAATGTTCGAAAGGTCATTTGTAAGAATCACAGTTTTGACTTCAACGGGAAAAAATACTTTCAGAACCGACGGTCAAAGCTTTTGTATTCAACGACCACATTAAAACTATCAACAACAGCTGCCGGTCTATTTACATGACGCTCAAAGGTTTATAATGCAGTTAGTTTTATTACTTTTTAAACAACTGGACAAAAATAGATTCTTCCCACTGTTCAGAAATTTCCTATATATATTTATACATTAAACAAATTGATCTATCAATTTGCGATATTAATGTTTTCCGCCATGTTCATCTAGTGATTCAATTTCAGTACTTAATGCTTAATATTCACAAATGTGCGAAGCGGAAAAAAAATTCAAACTGTTATATATCCTTTACACGCAAAGATATAGGCTACACAATAACAAGCATTCTTACGAATTGAACGGCTTGTTAACGAACAAATGAAACTGACTGGTTTAATACCAACCGCCTGGGGCTTTCATTGTTAAACAACAAACGGGTTCGAATTCTGCCCGAGACTCCATGTTTTGTTCCAATTAAAGATCAAAGCATCTGTATTGCTTATGCAATTTATTGCTTCTGGCACAATGTATTCAAAAATAAATATATGGGGTGGAAGGAATTCGACGAACGTGAAGAGATCTGCGAGATGTTCCCACTGGATTTTCAATTACATGTCTTTTATTTGTTCCTTATCTTCTTTCTTTCGCAACACCTACAGAAAATTTCTCACGAACTGTAAATACGTATATATTATATTAATCACTAAAAATGTAGGTGTGACCGATAATAAAAATAATATATGAAGAAATACAAATACAAACACGAGTATAATGTCTACTTCCTCGTTTCGCAAACACAACCGGCGAAACCTTAAACGAAATCTGTTGCAGTTGTATGCCCAGTACGTATCTGATGTGTAATAAGAACACTACTTTGAGAAAAATGCCATAATAGCTGTTCGCCTAATATCATTCATGTTCATAAGGTTTATACCCAAGAAGCTGTAATGAACCTTTTTGTTTAAGGTTTTATATTCTTGAATTGTTGAATTTCGATTAGTGTTAATTAAATCGCAGCCTATGCAAGGTGTATTATAAGTAATGGCGAAAACTGACACAGTTGAAAGTACACGATAATAGAAGCCAAAAAGTCTCAGAAAACATGGGTCTGCAAACGAGCCGTTTTCGAGATAATTGAGAATTGTGTCAGGGTGTATCATTACTTATGATACACCCTGTATATCATTACCTAACGATGGGCTGGGTCTAAAACAAAAGAAGAACGTCGGGGGGGAAGGGGTGTTCAACAAGAACATGGTAACTAAAAACAGAGTATAAAAATAGTTTTGGTTTGCGTTTTTCCTTTTTGTCGATACGCCAAAGTACGGGAATTATTACGTAGACAGTGTCGTGTTTTCCGTGCGAAATGTACAATGTTAATTTTGAATGTTCTTGTGTTCTTGTTGATTGTTATTGAAATATTTTAAAAATTGTTGTTTGGGCTCTAACTGGCTAAACTCAAGAAATTGTACATCTGTATATTGATTGCAAACTTATGTACAACGTTTGAAACATGTGATTATCAATTTTTGTGTAACTTTGGAAACAAAGTTATATCCCCCCCCAAAAAAAAAAGCCTTGAGAAAAGAAACTGTCTCATGTTCCCCACACAGGGAGTAGCGGACTAACTTTGTGACGACTTGTGGCAAGTTAGGCATTTAAATGGAGGACGTTGCAGAGCATATTTATTCCCTGTGCTTTCGAACGTTATAGAATCTCACACGTCGAACCTACAAAAATGTATATTGGTATTCACGTGTTATGTACCTTAAGGTGTTCCTTTAAATTTAATAATTACCATAATGTGATAACAATATTGATCTAATTTTTTCAATTGAATTGTTGTTTTAAGTCGACTTTATGCACAGAAAGGCTAATCGGGACTGGACCTATAGCTTAAAGTGGGATTCGAACCAGTGTGCCATCTGCCTCCACCGGGTATCGAACCCGGGATACCTTGATTACAAGGCGACAACGTTACCACTACGCCATCGGGAAGGCCCATAATGATATAATTTATTACCAAAAGAGAAAGTTATCCATCCAGTATAATATGTTACTGCATATTTGATCGATATCTGTGGACATTATCATCAATGATTACATAAAATCTCTGTTACCAGTTGCATTGATATATTTTTGTTTCAAGTGGGCAGAAACAGGGTTCGATCGCATGGAATTACTGTAACGTTATTGACTTTGTATCTTTACATTTAATATTCGGTGGCTAAGTCAGAAATGAAGATCTGCCAAGGATAAATCTGTACCTAAACACCTCATAATGAAACTTATTCCAGATGGCAATTAGGAATAAAAATGTTCAGACCGGGCTTGTTTTTCTACAAGATAAATTGGATCGCGACAAGAAGATTACAATGAAGTATGAGGTAGCAAGAAAACTGTAGAGATCATCCATAACGTTTGTTAAAGACATCACTTCAGCTGTTTCCTCCAAGTTCAGAGAAAACCACCAAATTGTCCCCGTTTGGACAGTTGTCAGGCGAATATGAGTTCACCCACGTCATACCCAATCTTTCTTGGTCAATGTTGACAGTTTCTCCTCACAGTCAGTGCCTTCTAGAGTGCCACACACGTAAATTTGCCGTTGCGTAGAAACGAATTTTCGTTTCGTCTCCCTCTCTCTTAGCATCATGTGTTCTACCCTGCTCGAAAACCTTCGCTATTGTTGCCACATTGTCATTCCATTCCTGGACACACTCGCGCAAACATCATTGAAAACAATTGAATAGCGCTCCAGCTCGCGGTTCCCACCGTTCGGTAGGGACGCTAATGTGGCAATATAGCACGGCGTAGTGCTTGCTTCTTTTATGCAGTGCATGTTCATTGGCTAGCTAGTAACTAGTGTTGCCAACTGTAATAATGAAGCACTATTTCTGTCACGGAAGGGGAAAAGGCAGGTAAAGTGGCGGTGAGTTTTGTTGGATTGGAAGCACCATATTTTTATTTTATACTAAGTATTTGACCGGTTTGACGTTGTGTGCGTGTATTGCGTGTGTGTATGTAAAAGTGTGTGTTTGCTAATGAACGTTAAATTCCATAATGCCTCCAGTTCTGTCGAAGTTGAAATCAAAAACCTTGCATAGCCAAGCTCGGGAAATTCTAAGCAACGTGCACGAGTTCATGAAGGAGGAAGCCAGTCATGGTGTTAGCATCCCAATAAAGCATTTTGGCAAGAGCAGCGAACAGCAGCAACAAATTGTTCATATTTCATAATTTTGGAATTATTCAAAATAAATAAATTATGTGGCTCCAACATCATTTCAACTCTGGCTCCGGCACGTGTTCTTGTAGAAATTGCATATAGGAGGCTGTCATTTTTGCTGCTTAATGCGATACATATTGTTTTCTGTGTTAAAATTGCCATGCTTTGATGGGTGACCAAGTTCATAGCAGGGCCGGCGGAAGGGGAGGGCGAACCGTCCCATCGCCCAGAGCGGCAAAATTTGAAGAGAAGAAAAAAATAAGCCTATTGAAAACTGTGATCGAGCGAGATATTCTTTTGCGCTGAATAGTATTGAAATAGCATAAGAAGTCTCATTATTTATTTTATATTTTGATGTTTTAGTTAGGAATATATTGATTTTCAATTTTCCGTTGCTGCGTAATGACCGGGGGGGGGGGGGTCGAAATAGAGCGGCAGCTGCCGCCACTTCCCAGGGAGGCAAAATGACTAGCGCCGGCCCTGGTTCATAACAAAAGAAAAAGCTGCGCAGCTTATCGTCTAGTGGCAGTATATGTACTTGTTATTGTTGTGGAAGCCGGCATCCTTTGTAAATGTACAACAAAGGCAACCGACTGTCGCCGATCTCAGAGAGGAAATAATAATACTGCTTCAGGAGGAGTGTTATGGTGCAATTGTAGCGGTTTAACCCGTTGGCATGTTATTATCTGCCGTTGCAGTTCCATACCAGTGTATACGGGTTTTGGGAGTGAAAAGTTAGAACGCCACCAGTGCATTAATGCAATGAAAAATAATATATATATATTTTTATTTTGTTTGAAATCACTCAAATAAGGAATCTTATGAAGAAGTCTTCTTTGCAGCATTTTTGGTAATTTTACTTATGTGTTAGTTCATATTTTGCGAATTTTTAGTCCATATGTATGTAGCTACATACAAAGCCACTTGTTAGTACATATTAATCCTAGTCCTGGTATAATGCATGACGTTTAAAACTCAACGTTAGATAGACCTGAATTCTCTAATTTTATTGTTGTACGTAACAGCTGTGCATCGGCGCACTGCAGCGATTTTTCTATCTGCTCCATTAGCAACACTGCTTCTTTAGTTGTTTCGCGCATCGCACGGCAGAATTATCTGCGCTGGCCTCTACGTCTCACCGAGTTTCAGACGTTTTACAACTTTTTATAAATTACAAGTGTTTTTATTTTCATTGTTTATGCAAGAATTATAAGAACAATCCCATAGTTGTGTTGTTTCTAATTATGCCAATTCCATCCCCTAGACTCTACATATGCCCAATTTCCCAAACACATCTATTGCGATAAATTAGTATAGTCACGGACACTTCTGGGTTGAAATGATCCCATTGAAAATCAATGGGTTTTTACAACCCAGGAGTTTCCGTGATTGTACAAGTTACTGCATGAGTCGAGTTATGATCTCACCTCGACAGGTTATGACTTCGAGTTCCGGCCTGGACATGGGTGTTTCTTTGTGTTTGTACTTTCATGAATTGCATCTATTCATCAGTCATCCTCCTCGTCTCAGTCAAAAGAGGCCGAAAAATGACCTAAAATAAAGCCACAGAAGTACTACATGAATGCTCATGTTTCTTACTATGTACTTGTGAGATTCATTAAACGCATCAATGTGTATTCATTTACATAAAATATCATATTAATGTAATTTCAAGTATTGACATTTTGAATTCATGGAACCATTATTTTTTGGAGACCATATTCACTCAGCATGACAACTTTCAAAACTTCTCTACCTCATATATGCTCACTGAATCAACGTTTCAGCCCCATAGTGCTCCAACTCATCTCTACTATGATGTCAAAGCTTCGAAACGAGACTACAGGCATCTCAACTTCATGCATTAGGCAATAATGCATGAAATAGCCCCCCCTCTCCGGTGGCGTAGTGATAAGGTAACGTGATCGCCTAGTAATAAAGGAGTCCCTGGTTCGAAACCCGATGGAATCACACAGTGGTTCGGATCCCACTTTAAACTCTAGGTCCAGTCCCGATTAACCTCTCTGTGCATAAGGTGGACATAAAACCAAAAGCAACTCAAATACATGATACGGAATATATGAAACAACGCATCACTAAAGCTATTGCTGGGTTATGGATTCGGAAGCCAGAATACATTTTGCTTCACGAATGTTATTACTGTATGTGCTTAGTTACATGAATTGCACCCAGTCAAATCCACTAAACTGGATATGTAGTGTGGTTTATTATTTATTGATTTGCTTTATTTTACTTCGCTTTTGTGCCACTTTTGGCTAATTTGCGAAGAATGGGATGAGTGATGATATGATGAAATTGATGAATGGACACTCACAAACATCCGTGTAAAGGCCGGAATTCGAAACCGGCACCCCTGAAGTCGTAGCGCGATGTGCTAACCACTCCGCCACGGGGGCCGGCTTACGGGAGTTGCAAGCTGCCATTACCCACGAGGTGCATGTGATTCACCGCGAGCTGTTGTATCGCGTCATGGCAGACTTCTGGCGGAGAATGGAACTCTGCATTCAAGAGGATGGCCGCCACCTGCGTGACGTCATTTTCCATACCTGACTATGTCAACTCAAATGGTAACTGTTGCCCTTACGTTTCGTACAAATAAACTCATTTTCACTTGCGCAGCAACTGCGTTACTCTTCATTTGATAAACGTCCGTTTCCCACAAGTCACCCTTTCATTGAAACAATGCATTAAATTTCTTTATTAATTTATTATTAGGTTTAAACAAGTATGCTCTGTTATCAGTGTGCGAATTAACGGAAGGGGGCAGGGTGCCAGGGATTTCCCCGCAAAAAAGGTTATCCTTGCCAAAATAAAATTACTTTATCCCTGCCAGGTATGTTTTTATTTCCCTCAAGGAAAATAGAATTGAAAGCATTTAGTATGACATCTCTAAACGATGCAACATATGCAACTGAAAAATCATTCGTGTCCATTAATGATCCAGTCATCAAAGATTTCCTTGTCGAAAAGTATACAGTATTGTGGATTAAGGTACACCATTCTGCAACTGACCAACTTCGCCGAGCCGAGACAACAGCAGACTATTTTCCACTTAAGTTTTCATGGCATAGTGCCGGTATTGTACAGTCACGGACACTTCTTGGTTGTAATGATCCCATTGACTTTCAATGGCATTGCTGCAACCCAGAAGTGTCTGTGACTGTACATGTATTAAGGTGTCACAAGAAACTTGTTGGTAGGTTAGATGGACATTAAGTTTGAACTCGGCAATAGAAGTGTGGTGAAATTTTCGTTGCTACTGTTACATTACCGGCTCATGACACTACTAGTTCGATACCTATTTTTGTGCATTAGTTTCTTCTTAGAATGAATATATAAAGGTTGCCCAAATGAAACTAAGACTTTTGTCGTAGCGTCGTAGCTTAACTACGCAGAGCTTTGAGTTTGCTCTGGTAGGTGGCGTGTTATGTACGAAAGTATACATCGTATACGTGGTATGGTCTGACGGCGCAGCGTGATGTTTAAATGTGCAGAAGCACGTTCACAACATGGATTCGTCCAAACGGCCCAGCGAGCAGTTATTCAATTGCACAGGTGTGCGACGTTTCCGCTGGGAAGTCCTCGACCATCCTCCCTACAGCCCCGATATCTCGCCCTGCGACTACCACATCTTCGGGCTACTAAAAAATAAACATCTGAAGGGCCGACGGTTCGCCAACGATGCTGAGGTCCGTGACGCCGTTGAAGATTGGTTCCGCAGTCAACCACGGACGTTTTTCGCTCAGGGTATCCATACCCTTGTGACGCGCTGGGATAATTGCTTGAACAGACAAGGTTGACTATGTGTAGAAGATATGTCACCCATGGATCACTTTTACTTCCTGTATGTTCATATATTCCAACCAATAAATCATTACAGAAAAAAAAAACAGTCTCACTTTCATTTGGGCAACCCTTATTCTAAGTGTTTCTACATTACATGTCAATGTTATCATAAGATTTAATGACCAAAGTTAGAACCAATGTTCTAAGGCATTTAGAACCACAAGGCAATAGTTTAGTTTACTGACAGGTAGCATACACAAGTTTGCATATCCAAAAAAACCTAATTCCCGAAATGAAATCGCAAATACGCCACTGTCTGGGCACCTCCTCCAAAGCAAAAAGCTTAATTTGCACAGTGGCTGTTATTATTTAACAACTGCTACGAAAAAAACTCGAATTTAGAACACTTCGGCAACTGACAATTATAGCTTGTTCTGCAACAACGTTTTTCTTATGCTTTTCTGACATAACTAAACCAACAATCAAAGAATACGATACATGCCTTTGAAGATCATGACAATTGTTGAAAAGTCAAGGAAATATGTTATTTGCTTGTAGTAGGAAGAAATTATACATATTTAAAAATTAAAACTGGTCTAAAAGACACGTTCGTCGTTACAGGTTACAAATAATAATAATAATACTAATACACATGTATTGGAGATTCTGCCATAATAATTTTAATGGCTGAGAATCGTTGAATATGGCTGACCTAGAGGATTCGTGTTCACCTAGAAAGAATGTTCAGTGGCTGCTCACTTCGGACATTAACTCTCTCCTGTTTTCTGCCAAGTATTCGAGACGCATTGCCAACATAGCTATGAAGTGCTCATTAAGAAATTTTCTACGTGACTGAGATTTACATACTTCATTCACCGGGAACCACTTCCTCTCTCGTTTAATGAAAACCTTAAACGGCCAAGCTCATGTTAGTTAAATTAAAGAACCATTCTTTATTACCCTTTAAAGTCGAAAGACAGGTTTTCATTTTTTCTCTAAATTTCTATATACTGTACTCTTCTTACGCTAATACTGTAGACTTTTCTTTTGTGGATAGTTTAACCTCTGGGATATATTTTAAATTCATTTTCCTAAATTCTCAATTTCTAATGATCAAAATTCCATGGAAGCACAATTATTTGTACGTTATCGAATGTCTAGCGATAATGGAGGATGGAAAATTTGACCAAAGTTTGGGCAACAAGAAATTCAATTCAGCAATTTAAATTTCTTTTTACGGTTTTTGTCTGTGCAGTCATGCATAGCGCAATATAAATCCATTATCTTAAAACAATTATTTTTGTGAGTAGTTTAACCTCTGGGATATACTTTAAAAAGATATATTTCAATTTCATTTTCTCATATCAATTGTCTGGAAGTGGTAACAAATGACACAAGTGACTCTCATTTAATTTTGTTGGCAGATTGGGAATCCGTTTCATATGAGTTGCACATCATTTCATTGAATATTGATGTGAAGCTTATTTGTGGGTACTTTGAGATTGTTTATCCAGATTTTTCAACATGAGGAAGCGTAAGGAACGTTTTACAGGACATACAGAGATAATTTTCCACTGAAAATATTATTAAACGTTAAAAGTGAATAGAAAAGCCAAACGAAATGAAGACATTTCTGTTCGAACCATTTTGAAATCAATGGCAAGTTATATACTTACATATTTCAAATCGCGATTTTTCTGTTGTAAACCTCACCTTAGCATTTTATTTGTGCATCCTTGGGATATACTGATATATCGAAATAAACTTAACATGTCATATAGTCCCTTTTTTGGCCTCCTGAGACATCAGATAGAAAAGTAGTTAGTCAAGTAGCGAAGACTCATAAAATAGTTTCGCAAAACAAATTCAATACACTCAGAAAAAGTGTTATAGAATCCAACTATTTTCCTATACACTCCACACCTGGTTCAATATCTGCTCAAATCCTTTGTGTATAAGCAAACAGACAAAGAATTTAATGTTTTGTATTAGGAAAGTTCCTTAATTTGAATCTGTGTGACTCATAGAAACTCTGACGCCAGGGGTCCCGGGTCCGAATCCTGGCCTGGCATAGATATTTGTGAGTGTCCATTCATCAATTTCATCATATCATCACTCATCCCCATCTTCGCAAATTAGCCAAAATGGGCACAGAAAGCGAAGTAAAATAAATCAAATCAAATCATAGAAACTCATATTCAAATTTAGAATACATTTGAAAATATGAGAGTGCACGTGGAACTGTTATATGATAATTGAGGCTTTGGTTTTTGCTTTTCGTATTTAGCTTTCAAATGAGAAACTTTTTTCTTTGGTTTGCAACAAAGTCGTCCTTTTCTGCTCTATCCACCACCCCTTGGCTCTAATAAGTACTTAAAACCTAGCGTTCATTATGTTTTAAAGATAGCACGAAGGTAGATGTTGTTAGATTATGCCTAATTTATACAATCGACCATACAGTTAAGTGGTATGGTCACTACTACCTAACTGGCGACATTTTACCCCTTGTATCACCCTAGATAGCAGTGTGAACGTCTACTAGAGACACTGCAACCGCAGGTCTCGTGTCCAAACTGGGTGTCCTGCGTGGAAGGCATATGACTTATGGCCTTGGTCACTGCGGTAGAATAGCAGTGCAGAAACAATGCATTGCGCAAGCAATGTATAAGAATGAATTTGCCACTCTGTATTGATTTCCAGAATTAAACTCGTAGCTTTTACCGGCAACAATTTACAAACCAGAGATTGCGTTGTTAATGCTGTGGACAAAGAAGAACCCTCTCGGTTTGGAGGTCAACCATTTCTTCGATTCTTCTCAGTTATAGTTGAAGTCCTGATTCGAACGCCAGTTCGGTATCTTTGACATAGCTCGAGAGGAGCCGACCGTAGGCGTATTTTGTTTCGAGCCAGCACCTGTTTTTCTGAGAAGCGCTGTTGCCATTGTTACCTGTAGTGTTTAGACATCCAACACGAACTGCGACGACGTTACACTCCCAAGGTCTCCACTTTGTACACACAGAAAACTAAATGCATCATATCGATTGATGCACCACAATGCATCGATTGATGCACTAAAGTGTGTTTTATGGCTTCTTCAAAGAATCAGATTTACATTTGATGCATTTGAGTGCATTTTTGTATGTCGTGAAAGAAACACCGAAGTGCATCACTTGATTCAAGTGAGGATTTCTTTCAGTCGAGATGCACTTCAATGCATCAGTTGATATTCCTAGATGCACCTTCCAGCAGCTTTTTGGATGATGCGCTTAAACGTTTCGTCTGAGCTACAGAGTTTATGTAGCACAGACGATATGTTTAAGTGCATCATCAAAAAATATGCAGGAAGGTGCATCAAAACGCATCAAGGTGTATCAAAACGCATCAAGGTGCATCAAAACGCATCAAGTGATGCATCGAAGTGCATCTCGTCTGAAAGGAATCCTCACTTGAATCAAATAATGCACTTTGGTGTTTCTTTCACGACGTACAAAAATGCATCCAAATGAATTAAATGTGAATCTGATTCTTTGAAGAAGCCATAAAACACACTTTAGTGCATCAATCTATGCATTCTGGTGCATCAATCGATATGATGCATTTAGTTCTCTGAGTGTATATAAAAATTATAACACTACACAATAACACAATCTCGCTAAGATAACCGAAACCTCGCGTTATAGAATCTAAAGAAACAATTGGCAACATCGCATTTACTTCACGTGGACGACAAGTACTGTCAGTTCCTAAAACGGGCGCTATTGGTGGGATAGTTTTCAGGGGAGGATGAATATACTGTTCTCCACGTGAACTTGACATAAGGTTGGCAGAGGAGAAACTGATCTTTCGGAACTTCTTTGAAGTAAAGTGGAGTTTGAATCAGAACTTCGTATACAGTATCTGCCACCAAATAATGGAATTCCCTTCCAACCTCTATAACATCCATCCAGTGTCATAAGCAGTTTTTTGACATGTATGCAAGAACTACCAAAACTAAATGTGCTACCTTATACCAGTTATCCTAACCATATACACAGAAAAGTAAATGCATCAGCTGAAAAAAAATGCACGAAGTCTTAGCTTAGACCAAATGTTTAAGTGCATCATCGAGAAAGATGCAGAAGGTGCATCAAAAACGTCATCAACTGATGCATTAAAGTTTGACTCGATATAGAGGGAAATACTCGCTTGCATCATATGATGCACTTTGGCGTTACGTTTACAAATGATGTAAAAATCTGCATCAAACTGTAAACCTGATTCTCGACAAAGAACAAAAATCACTATTTAATGCATCAATCGATGGTTTTTTGGTGCATCAAATACATTTGCTGCATTTACGTTTCCGTGTGTAGACTCATGATGTGTCAGTGGCAAACATAGACTTTCTGGTGTAGTAGACAAGGCTGTGTCAAAATTTGTGCCGCATATTCAAAATAAAAATAGTATAGTGTATTTTCCTAACATTTACATTGTTATTGCTTGATCCAAACAACAATTTATTATCCAATAAAAGGAAATAAAGTGTTGTAGTAAAAACAAATTATACTAATCATAAATATTGCATTCCATGGTGTTAATTTTTAATTTCAGACCCATAGTTCAGAGGTTAGTGGAGCGCGCTTGGTAACAAGAGATCCTGAATTCGAAATCATCTAAGGCTTCGGGTCATATTCACTATTATTTACATACAGTGGACTCTTTGCAATTCGAACTTGGATAATTGGATTTATTCTGTAATTCGAACACAAATTTTCCTCCTTGGTTTTATTACATATTTCAATGTTAAAAATTCATATGTAATTCCAATTTCCGAACCTTTTACTTGGATAATTCGAAGGCAGCTATCCAGAGACAGCCGTAGGGAAGTAAATGTTTCTGTTTGGTAGTACGCAACCTTCATCCTCTCCTCAATAACAATTGATTTCCCACTTTTAGCAGCTTTTAGTCCTTGAACTCCCTCCCAAACTAGCCAATGATTTCTGAAAGCAATCTAATCTACCCTCAGTTATCAGTTGTGATTAGTCATTGTACATTCTTTGCAATGTCGAAGCATGGCACATTGAATCTCAAGCAAACGTTAATGATGACTTGTTTCACGCAATAAAGAAAATTTTGTTAACTGTGTAAAAATAAACAGTCAAAAGTAAATAAAAATCACCTTCTTTACGTGTATGTGATTTTGTGTGTTAATGCAGTGTACTTAGTTAGGTTTTCCATTTGCAGGTAACTTATTAAATATCGTGACAGGAATTGTGTTTGGCTTGCACTATAGGATCACTGGACCAAGCACAAGATACGGCAATTTTTACGATAAGGTCCACTCCCATGTTCATTATTTTCGTTTATATTGTAGAACAGTAGTTTAATTTCATTGAGTTTATTTAATAATGCATGTTTGTGTAAATTCATATTTTGGATAATTCGAATTTTTTTGGGCCCCTTTGGAGTTTGAATTAAAAAGAGTTCATTGTGCTTTCATTTTACTTTCATCACAAAATTTGCCTATTGCATTTTGAGAGGTGTGGGCCAGCAGGAGTGGCCAGCCTGATTTTAGGTCAGCCCACACGTGTCGCCTCTGTGATGTGCCAAAATGAAACGAAAGACATGAGGAGGAGAAGGAGTGAATAATATGTTTCACAAGTTTTGAGAAAAAGAATGTAAAAAAGTAGTGGTATTTACGGTAGGGACAGTGCCACTTACAAGTGTAGAAAAGGCGAGGCTATTTGATTGAACAATCAGATTTGCTTATACTTAAAACAATGCCAAGATGGGGCATGTACCCCAATTCTTCAGGTGTGATATGCTCTGATTTTTAAGAAATTCTGAATTTCTAGTGTAGAAAAGGCGAGGGCTCAACAGATAGATTTACCCATACTTAAGGCAATGGCAAGAGGGGCTTATACCCTAATTTTTCAGGTGTGGAGGTTCGGGTTTAAGTCCTCATAAAATATGAAGCCTCCCCTGATGGCAAAATGATAATATTGTTGCCTTGTAAACAAAAGGCTCGGGGTTCGAGTCCTGATAAAATATTTAAGATTGAAATACATGTGGCAAAATAATATGTCCACAAGTGAGATTTTGAGAATAATTACTGCTAGTTGATAGCCCCCAAATCTGAAACCCTGGTAAAACAATGTTTTACAACAATATATTGTACAAAAACTGAATTTCTCAATTTTCTTATTTTCTCATGTTTTATAACCACTTGCTCAATACAATAGAAGAATAGTGGGTAGGCATAATTAATTGCCTCCATGTCCTGCCGGCACGCAAGAGATAAAATCTACACGCTAGAAGGGAGCATTAATGATTTTTCTGTACGATTCACTGAAGGGGGCATTAATCTTTCTGTGCGACAGGGGGAAAAAGTGTAACATGTCTGCAACATGTAAAAGTGTGACAAAGATTATTGAGATAAAAATACATATTTTCACACAGTGGCAATGAACTGACCCCCTTCATGCTAAAAGCAATTCTATTCTGATAATATGAGCCTAGGCAAAGACTTAGAAAATATTATGGCAGTTCAAAATCCAATTTTGTCTGTATTAAGGTCTCAGAACCTAGTAAAATGTGGGCATATTCCATATTGAGAAGTGTTAATATTGTTGCATTGTAATCAGGGGCTTTGGGTTCGAGTCCTGATATAAGATTGAAATAAATACAACTGCCCACACATAAGATATTCACTGCTAGCTGGTAATACAGTTGAGGTTTCAAAGCTGGTAGAGTGTCTGGGGCCTCTCTGACAGCAAAGTGTTGGTATTATTGCTTTGTAATCAAGGGCCTCTGTGTTTGAATCGGACCTCTAGAATTGCTCCGTGACTCTCTCATTTCTTACATCATAAACATATGATTTTTCACCTATGAGAATAACACTACATATGGTGTCATCGGGGAGTGTATCGTGGAATTCACAGATATTTTTAATGTTTGTCCTGTCATTCACCACAACTTGTTTCCTTTTTGAAGTGTTGATTACAAACATGGGCCTCTGTGCTTTGAATTCATCTGGTGTGTAATACATATCTGTATTGCCAGTAGTGACCCTCTTGAAAGCCGAAAAAGCCTCATATAATTTGAGAAAATCACCCTTGGACATGTCTAAATTATAATTTTCTCTAGGAAAAACCTCATTTCTGCCATTTTTAAGATATATGTTTTTGATGTTGCAGCTATCAAATTTACTTGAATTTTTTTCCTGATTATTGTGTCTTCCAGTCTGAAACAATACCACCACAAAATCCGGCATGTCATATTGTATGCTGGAGAATGAATTTGTAGCATCAAACTCATAATAAGAACCAGATGCGGGCTTCTGTACAGATTGATATGTATAAAATTGCAGAGGAATGTGTGGATTTTTTAGGATATCAGCTTTGTATTTAAGAGCATAGCTGGCCTCATATTCAACAACCGGGATTCTTAACTCCATAGTCTGAATAATGCATTTGCCTTCATCAGGTAGGGTATTAGGCAGAGCTTCCCCTGTAGGGTTTATTGCACTGTACCTCATCAAAGCATTGTTATCATTTGCAGCTCTTCTAAATGTAATTCTTAACCCACCCTTCCACATGATATCTTTATAATCTGAGAAGAATCCTGGCAACAGGCGCATGGGGAACAGCACTGTGTGGCTCTTGGATAATATTTTCTCACCAGCTTCAAATCCACCTATTTTGTAGTATGAAGCCTCTGTTTTGGATAATTTTAGTGTGGCCAAAGCTGTGGAGGTAATGCCGGGATAATCTATTCTGTTTATAACAACACCATGTTTTCTGATCTCAATTTCAGAGAATAGATGTGGCACAAAATTATCCACCAATCTTATGTTTGAATTTGCCGGATAATCTGTTCCATCGAGCTTTACAACATCAAATTTGATGTATAGATCTGCTCTGTGAGGGTGTATAAAGCCGTCCCCTACATCAAGATCAACCTCTATTTCTGTGTTGGGTTGATTTAAATTTGCAAATGTCCTCCTGTTTGGGGGGAATGATTGTAGCTCATAACTCTCAATATTTTCCATTGTATGTATTTTTATTTAAATGTTAATCTCTATGATTGCAGTTGTTGTGGCTCCAGCAAAATCAACTAATTCTTCTTTTTCATTAGTAACCATCAATTCAATATAATCTATTCTGTTATGACACACAGGAAAATATAATGTTGGGGATGGATTGTAGATGATTGGCTCCATAAATTCGGAGTTAGGTTTGAATGTTGCAATGATGCCGGTTTGTTTGTGAGTGCCTATGCCATTTGATTTGGTGATCATACCCTCAGCCACATTACAGTGAATATTCAGAGTCTCTATGGCTAAGAATTTAGGTATATTCATAGCAGTGTGTTTGATGCCTGCTTCGAGTTTTGTGTTGTTCTCAAAGCCTAACAGCTCTCCTATAGTACCCAGATCCACTGTTTCTGTAGCAGATACAATCTCTACTCTGTGAGTGACAGAATTTTGAGTTAATACTACACCTCTGGGTAATTGAGCATTTAGAGTGGACAGATTATATTGCCCTGGAGTGATGACAATTTTTTGATCCCCTACTGCAATTTTGTTGTTGTGGTGTGTAATATTAGGTATCAAGTACATGCCGTAAAATGCTCTGAGAGCTATTGTTTTGGGATACACTATGTCATCATGCAATTTGAGTTTCAATATTGAATTTTGGCTGGTGAGATGGAATACCCCCATGATGTTTCAGATACCACAAGGCTTTTTGAAAATCTTCAATTGATGGTTTATTTATTTGAGACATATATCTGAGAACAGATAAACACAAATGTCCGCAATTAACATCTTTGAAATTTTGAACACGGGCATTATTGTAATAAAGATTAGCTGATTTTAAATATTTTATTAAATTTTCAGGTGGAACACCTCCAAATGAATCAAACACAAATGCCTCATTGTTTAAATATTTAAGATAACAGATCCAGTGAGTGCCCTGATTTTTGTACTGATCCAAATTAACAATGCCACACTCTTTGTTGAGTGGTTGTTCCGGTAAAGAATCAGACATGTACACACCTCTAAAATGTTTGATGCCCAGTGGCTTGATTAAAGCTTCAATATCTTGGTTTGTAAGCGGTTCTTGTTTTTTTTAAACTTATTCATGGCTCTCTTATCACCTTTGCCTTTTTTCTCCATAGCTAGATTATGGCGCCTCTGCTCATCTAATTCCGCCCTATTCTTCTTGGCATCTATTACTGTTTTTGCTATGGCAGCTGATCCCCCAGCCAAGCTCCCAACAGCCCCGAGAGCAGCTAAGATGGCAGGGATAGTAAATATGAAACCCCCCACATGTGATTTTTTTCTAGATTGCTGTAATTTTTTTAATTGGGGGGTACTAAGCAACAATTTCATACCATGGCCCTTTGCAAGACAAGAGCTTTTTTTCTTGCGCTGCTTTTTGGTTAAAAGACTGTCAATAGTTTTAAGAGATTTAAGACCTGCATAAGGTATTTGATACATAACACCCTTGGCCTTCATTGTAGGTTTATTATATACATATTCACAACCCCCACCCCAGTTTTTGTTTGGTGCTCATAGCTATGGTGGTTCCCAATGCTGCTATTTTTTCACTCAAAGAAGCATCTTTGCTTACAAATCTACCAAATGCAGCCTCTTCTAATTTCTTGTCTGCAACATGTCTCTTGTCAAGATCAGAATGTGTGTTGTATGCTATGTCATGGTCTCTACAAGCAGCATCTAGGGGATTAACACCAGGGTCCCCTCTGTTTAATCTATGGTCCAATTTTGTGCCTGGACCACAATACTGATAGCCTGGAATGTGTAGTTCAAATGGCAGCTTGTTTATGATGTCATTAACCAGGCCCCGACCCTCAGAAATATTCCAAAATTTAGGTGGTAGAGTATTAATAATTTTTATGAGATATCCAATCCCCTTAGTGTCATTCACTATAAAATTAGACAATTTTGTGCTTATCATGTCCATAATTCCAACCTTTTCATTGTAAAAATTGTGGTTGCCAGCATTTTCCTCCCCAGCTATCACCAGCAACCTATCTACAAGTTTCCTGACATCATCAACCCACACAAATTCTTTAGGCAGGGTGTTGTATTGTTTGATTCCACTGCCAGTCTTAATTTGTGACCATATGGGCTTGATTAAATTGTTGTATTTTGCCCCACTGCTAGACTTGACTCTTTTTTGTGTGGGATCATTGTTCTGGTATAGAGCATCTGATTTTATTAATATTTCTTTGTAATGTTCATAATCTTGATCTGTATAGCTGCCAGGCCTTTTCCGAGTCATCAGTTCCCACAATCCAGGTGTTCCGGGGTACTTAACAAAAGCACCTTTTTCTCCGAGACGAGATTCTGAATAAACAATCAGATCATCCCCCATAAAAGTTACTCTGAAATTGCCAATTCTATGTATGATACTGCCATCAAGCTCTGTGTCAGCATATAAGCCAAACACCTCATCTTTATTGTCTTTAGGTGTGGTTAAATATTTTTGAGCAAGAAGACCCAATTCAATAGGATCCTGAGTAGCTTCAATTCTTCTAGGAGCAACAGGACTAGGTGTATGAATACTGGAAAGTGGGGTGAATGGATAATCTAATATGTTCCTTGCAGCTACAGGTACAAGCTCTGTGATCAAATTTTGATTCTGCTCTGTAACAGTTTTGATATTCTTACCTAATTCACTAATAGCATCAATTACAGGCTGTTCTGCTTGTTTGTGTTTTTCATAAATTCCACGGTTCTCTGATTTCCATCCCTTAAATCTTTTTACAAGATAATCTCTTAACTTAAGATCATCAATGATTGGTCGTTTCATGGTTGTTTATATACGTCTCTACGTCTAGAAAATCGTTGATTTTACTTCTATATTTACCACTATTGGGCTTTCTTGTCATATCAATTGTGACAAACCCATAACTGTCCTGATTCCAGCACCTACTGCAAAACTTAGAAAAATCATTGTAGCTCAAGTCCCCACCTACATATTCATCATGTATGTGTTTGAGGTTGGTATGATCTTGATGAAACACACATATAAAATTGCTGTTGTCTCGGATTAGCTGCTTCGGTATTTTAGAAAAAGTCTGTGCCAGGTAGAAGCAATCAATGTTTTTGTGCCGGCCCTGTGTAAAGAAATTCCTAACCTTGTTTTGATTATCCAGTATAATGTCATCAAACACAACAACAGAATTATCGAGACATTCATGAAGTGGCTTAACATCTGATTCAAAAGTGGCAATATCCAATCCATCATATAGCTTCATCAGCTGCTGATATTTTAATTGTTCCAAGCTCTTAGAGAAGACATACAAGTGCCTGTTTTTCCAGTCTAACCAGTTGGGTGCCAATAAAAAATTATCAACCATTAGTGTAGTTTTACCACAAGCTGATGGCCCAACAATAAGACACCTAATATTATCAGGCAGCAAGTTGCCATTTCTCTTATTCTGCTGTTCAGGTTCTGGCAGCCTCTTTATTACATCCCAGGTGCTCATATTATCATTTTGTCTGCATCGATCCAGCTGTTTTCCGGATGACCCAGCCATTTGACAAGTAACTTGTTGCCTTTTCTGCGGATGATTTTTTCTATGAGATATGTGTCAGGCTGTTTAGTTTTGCTGAGCTCTTGTTCATAGAATCGGCCTTTGAGAATTTCTCCTCGGTGATCTTTTATTATATATGTGTTAAGGGTCCCAGGTTTAACTTGAACCACTGTAAATAATTCAGTGCTCCAGTTTCTTGTAAAGCCTCTTTTGAATAAGTGCTTATATTTGCTGATTCTTACTTGATCCCCCACCCTGTATTTGGCCCTTCTTGTTGTTGGCTGGTATCTAGGATAATAAACAGTCCTGATCAATTTTTGCTCATCAGATGAAGTTACTTCAGAGGGTTTCATGTTGATTGTGGAATGGACCGAGTTGTTATATTTATGTAGAAGTTCTGGAAGAATATTAATCCATTTATAATTACCTTGGAGTGTAAATTGTTTATACATAAGATTTTTTAAGGTTCTGTTGAATCTCTCTACAATTGAGGCCTTGAGATCACTGTAACTCGAGTAATGTTTTATTGCCTGGCTTTTAATAAATTGTTGAAACACTGAATTATAAAATTCTTTGCCATTATCTGTTTGCAAATAGCGCGGTGATCTTCCACTCTGATTGATGATTGTTCTGATGGCTTCTGTAACACATTTTCCAGTCTTGGATTTGAGTGGCACAGCCCAGGCAAATTTTGAAAATGTGTCTATTACATTGAGTAGATACTTGTAGCCCTTGTTGATTTTGTCTAAGTTTTTCAACTGTCCACTTGCCAACTCAATCAAGTCGCTCTGCCATAAATCATCTATGCCCTTTGTGACTACTGGGAGTCTCTTAAAATTATGTCTGGCTTGTCTGTGTAATTCATTAACAATAATTTGTCTAGACATAATATGTAAACAAGAATATTGCAACTATAGGGTGTTCAGCAGCTGATACTACAGGATTTTCTAAATATAATTTGTCCCCTATTTGTATTTTAAATTCCAGAGTGCCATCATCTTCAGTATAGGCTGTTTCTAATGTATTGGGGTCTGTAAAATCCTCTAACTCTACACTGGTGATTTTTGGTTTGTTGTCAGCATTTGTTATTGATAAGGTAGGGTAGTGGTGTGCCTGTGGTTGAAGCCAATATTTGATCTTGATTGGTCTCAGTGTGCCTCCAACAAAAAACTGGTAATAAAATTGTGCAGGGGACAGCATATATATTTTGCCACCTGGTGTAAATGGTGAATCATATTCTTTGTTGGGGATGCTGTACAATTCAAGAATTACTGTATGTTTTGGATTCTCGATTATGCCTGTTATTTCTTTTTCTGCTGTAAGCAATCTGCTTGTTACAGATTCAAGATGCTCATTGATGGTCCTAACAACATCATCATGGCCTGGCTTGATCTTTACGTCCACAACAAGTTTCTTGTATTGTTGCACAATCTCTTGAAGCTGTGTGGCAAAAACAGACAGGGCATTTGCTTGATTGGATTCCATGGTTCCTAGCTGTTGCTTGATATTAGCTACAATTTGCTGTAAATTTTCAATAACTGCCAATTTTGAATTTTGAGCAGTAAGATCATGGACCTGTCTTCTGATATCCTCAAACAGGGCATGCAGTTCATTAATATGTTGATTGGTTGGTAGAGTGGCAACTGTCTGAGTAAGTTGTTTGATCTCTGTCTGGATATTCTTGATATCTTCTGATTTCAATATCCTATTCACTGCTCTCTTAATATTTTTAAGTTCCTGTGATGTAGGCAGATTTGATACAGTATTTTGCAAAGATTCAAGTGCCAATTTCACATTATTTAATTCAGAAGCATCAGCCACATTTTGCATTGCATTTTGGAGCAGGGCTATATCAGCCTGAGTGGGTGTTGATTGTTGTAAAATTTCAAGCTTTGTTTGGATATCATCGATCAAATGATGAAAATGAGATAGCTCAGATTCAGTGTTGAGGTTTTCAAGTTTTGTGATCTGTTGCTGGACACTGGCAAGAGTGTCTACAATACCAGGCAGGTGAGATTCTAGTACATTTGCCAAATCACT
The DNA here is from genome assembly GCF_977018435.1 of Lepisma saccharinum. Taxonomy (NCBI): domain Eukaryota; kingdom Metazoa; phylum Arthropoda; class Insecta; order Zygentoma; family Lepismatidae; genus Lepisma; species Lepisma saccharinum. The sequence continues at coordinate 170,107,998 of NC_139230.1, read as the reverse complement.
TTGCACTGCTGCTATTGTACCTTCAAGATGGGTTATGGAACTTTGAATTTTTCCAAAATCTTCATATGTTTCAAGTTGCAGCTTAATATTTGCTACACTCCGAGTTATTGCATTCAAAGCATCAGAAGATGGTAAATTGTTCATAAAATTTTCAAGTGTCTCAATTTTTTCTTTAACCTCAGCTATGGCATTGTTCAAGGGGTCCAGATTTGGTATTTGGAGTGACTGAATCTGTTCTTTTAGAGTGGAAATCACTAGATCAAAATCTTCTTGTGATTTTATGCTTTTGACAATTGTTTGGAGCTGTGTCTGGACATTATTAATCTGCTCTTCCAATTGTTGTTTCAATTGCTCGGAGTTGGTGGCCTGGCTCTTAAATTTGGCTTGAAGAGCTGCTACAGCTTCTTCTAAACTTTGAAAATTATCTAATGTGGCCAAATCAGTATATTTCTGAAGCAACAATTTGAGTTCAGAATCAATTTTAAGAAGAGGGTCCATGCATTGTGATTGCAAATTTGTAATTTCTAATTGAAGACTGGCATTGAGTGTAGTTTGTAAAGCTTGTAAATCACTTCTCAATTTCTTGACTCTGACATCAAGCATCAGAATCTCATCACTGTGATCTTCATGTCTTGTATGGCCAAATATATCATTAGGCATTTTTGTTTTAATGGTTATTTATTATAGAGTATCTGATTCTTAATTCTATAAAAAAGGGTATAAGCTTGTCATATGACCCAGGGACCTCAATATATAAGCAGTCACCAGCAGAAACAGTATATACAGTGCCAGAAATCATGTTTGAGTGCTTAATTCTATAAATATTTCTCCCTACTGAAATCTTGACATCACCCTCAGGGGTTGTAATAAATTGCAATTGCCCACCTACAGGTAATTGGTAATGATTTAAATTATTGTTAAATATGTACAATATTTTGCCTGTTTCATCATCAACATCTGTAAGTATGCTGTTCAGATGAATAATTAACAAGCCACTCAGTTTAGACAGCATATCAGAAGAGGGTTGTGGTGTTGGCAGCTCCATAATAGCCTGTTTTTTGAACCCAAATAAGTTCATAGGCATGTTTATTTATTTCAAATCATGCTCTGTAATTGGGCATTGTTTGCCATTTTTCAAATCACAATGCCCCCAAGGTAAAGTATGTATGCCACATGATAAAATGCATCTCTTATCATCATGTGGGTCCAGAGCCACTTTTCTTACAATATTTGAAGTCAGCAAGTGATCCACACTCTGAATTCTGGATTCTGATGTTTTGATTAAATTCTGAGATTTGATGCAATTTTTATAATCTTCAAATACAAGCTCTTTTTCCACAGCTACTTTGCCAATGCCCTTGGCCTTTTTGACAACAGCACTACATGTTTTAAAACTATACACCTTGGCACTTAACCCAGCAAATTCTACAATAGCATCACCACATGTCTCATCTTTTAACTTGCCAGGCACCTTTTTGTTGTGGGGTTGAATTATTGTATGTTCACTGGTATCAAAATATTGAAACAATTCAGGCTGTGACATATCTTGATAAACATCTTCTGTTTTAATATCAAGAATAAAACTATCCGTATCCATGTACATCAGTTTTACACGATCACCATAAAAAGGTTTCAACACATCATAATACAATGTTAACATATGTAATTTGGACAATTCCAATATCACAGCCCCTACATAAATAGGTTTATCAAACTTAATCTTTGTTTTCTTCATGTTGAAAAGTGCCATGTGCTCATCATAAATTCTTCTATAATTGAAATTAGGCTTTGCAACCAATTTTTTGCTCAGGCTGGGGTCAGTAATTATTTTAACATCGGTATGTTTTCTGACATTTTCAATAGTTTTGCCATACACAGAATTCACCATCAATTTAAACAAGCCCTTATCAAATTGGCTCTTTGCAGATGTTCGAAGCTCCGTGTTTGTATCAATGTATGGTTTCAACCATCTTGAGTGCCTGAACCTCAAAACTTTTCCAATTTTGGTTACTTGGACACCATGTTTCATCAGGAACTGAAGATTTTTGTAATATATGACATAGCCTTGTTTTGGCTCCAGAGTCATCATGAGCTTCTTCTGTTTAGAGCCAGGTGAGCACTGAACCTCGGAAATTGGGGGCAGATCAGAAAATTTATTGTGCAAATCATCAGGAATTGTCAGATCAACCTCTAAGAAGAGGCCATAGTCACTGTCATCAAAGTCCTGAAGATTCTCAATATTGAAATTTTCAACCCACTCAAGCCCTGCATATGGCAGTTTTTGCATCATGGCATGACCATAGAGGCTGTTGGCATCTACATACAGTATAAAATTTGATGGCCGTGCTGGATCATAATCAGGCATATATTTGTTATTTGCTCTGGCATATCTCTGGGAACATTGCACCATGCCTCCTCTTATACATTCCTCCATAAACAGATACTTATCTTGATCGTGGATCAGATCCAAATGCATGTTAGTGTTCAAAAACGTTGCGGCCCATGCTAGGCCCGGGGCACTGTAAAAATATATTGGGTCCAGTCCATAATTTTGCATAGAAGATTTTCTGAATGCCTGCAATATATCAGCTAAGAGAGTGACATCAAGTTTCAAATATGCCATGTGATAATCACCAAATGTCTGGCATTTTAAATTGTTCCACATCAACTGGGCATGGTGATAATCTTCATCAGTGATTCCAGATCCTCTGATTCTGCTGTAAAACGCTTCTTGTGGTGGCAGGGAACACTCATCAAATTTAGAAAAATCTGTAACATAGTCATATGGATATACACCCTTCCGCCTAATTAATTTCAGGTCCAGATTTGGAAACGAGGCACTTGTGATTTTGAATTTATCATCAGATAATTGATTTGCCAGTGTAGGCAGGCTAGCCGACAGAAATCTGTAGGAATCAAGAAATCTTATGTGAATAGGAACACCATTAACTTTAATTATTTTGCTAATAGATATATATTTCTCATCATTTTCAGCTAAAATATTTAAATTCTCCTTGTCAAACCCCTCGTACCTGATCAGATGATGAAAATCATAATTGGATGCTCCATGGCAAAATATGGGGATAAATCTTGGTCTCTTGATCTTAATATTGCAGCTTTTACACAGGGCCTGTTTATATCGACCATCTGTATGAGAATGGTGTTTCACCTTGATATTTGTATCTGAAAATTCACAATCACATACCGGGCATTTTTTTGCATTGTTGAAATCTTCAATCTGTTCCTCTGTTAAAGGCAACATGGGCTTTGATATTAATAAGATGTCAGATGCTATGTCACGGCACACATTTTCTATTATATGTGCAAATATTTTGATGGCATTTGGTCCCACGTATGAATATTTTTTAATAACAACACCATCCTGTACAACTACACAACAAAGGCTGGAAGGCTCATGTCGCTGGTATGGTGTACTTGAAGATTCTTCTGGATCTGGATTGCAGAATGCAAGAGGTTTGAGGTTCGATTCAAAATCACAGGCAATATATACTGGGTGTTCCAACAAGGCTTCAAACTTTTTGAATTTGCAATTTTCACTTGGATTAGGCATCACCATATGAACAGGTTTATGGTTCCCACAGTATTTCAGATGCTCAATTAACTTGTTTTTTGCAATTTCTGCATTCACTTCCCGAACCCCATTTACCATTTTTTGACCATCAAATACAGTTAAGCATCTTCTGCACAACTTAAATATTGTATTGGATTTGTCTAGTTGTGTTCTCACTAAAGCTTCAAGATTATGTATCAGAGTATAATGATGTGTGCCATCCCCTTCAATTAAGAGCAGATCAATCGGAACAGCAGATTCATCATCAAGTGTACTGATTCTGAGAGGTGCTATCGGGCAATTGCCAGTGGAACAAATAAATACATTAATAGATAATTGTTTGCCATTGATATGCCTGGCCCTTTTTTCAAATTTATCAATATTCTGTACAGACATTGGATATTCCAAACCCTCCATTGCATCGTCAAAAAGATGTTCATGTTGTTTATAATAAGTTATTCTCTCAGGATTCCTTGAAACTGGAAACAAAGCAGCTAATATACACCACAAAAAGCATTTCGCGTCATTATTTTTTATATTGACCACGGCTCTTTTGTTTTTGATATTAGCAGGTAATGGCAGATATGTAGAACCTTTTAATGGGCTGAATTCAGAAATATTAACATATAACTTGTGTGGGGATCCGCATAGGCTCCATCCAGACTCTTTTGCTGCAAATTCAGAGTGTTTAATATTCAATTGATCTATTAAACTGCTTATTATTGTGTCTGAATTTGCATTTGAATATACCGGTACAGTTTCTGTTATGTGGGGCTGTGTAAATTTTGTGCCATTTGGTTTCTTATATTGAGTATACAATTTGAGGGACAGCTTATAAGAGCCATTTTGTGCATTTAGAATTGCCTGTATATCAGGTTTTTTACTGTTCAAAAAATTCTCAATGCCACATCTTGGCTCTGATACAAACCGATAATCCCTAAGTTGGGCATTAAAACTGCTATGGATAGGTGCATGGCGTGGCTGCTTTGCAGGTGAAGCATTAACAGGTGTTTCATGCTTCCTTTTCAGACCAGATGTGGATGGTTGTGAGGGCAATGCTGATGACTGTACATAAGAATTACACTTATGCCATTTGTAATATGCCTTGCTTAATATTTTATGGCATCTTGGACACATTTTTGTGGCTTTTCTGCATTTCTTAGAGTTACAAATACGGCAATGCCTAGCCCAATGAGAACTAGATATATTTTTATTACACCGATTGCAATATTTTTGTTTTGGCATTTTTTCTTGTTGTTTATTATATAAGATTTTCTGGGCTTCAATTCAAAACTTTATACTTAATAAAAAATATCAGTTGGGTTCAGCAGTTAGTGGCTGAGCTGGTGCTTTTATACCCAAACAACAGCAGTAACTAGGTTTTGGTGATAGTTTTGCTGATGTACAACACACTTCACCAGGTTTAAAACCTCATCTCTATATCAACTAAATACAATTCAAAATTGGATTTTGAACTGTGCAATAAATATTCTGTAAGTCTCACTTGTGTTTATATTAACAGAACAATACAAAACCAGAATTGTATTCAGGATTGTATGTGTTCATACAAAAAAGCCATATTTTTGACAAGTTTATAAACAACAATCACACAGATATAGCTTTTACACACATGGCCGAATCTGTCTGAGCAGAGGAGGGAGGGGGGTTTCAGATTTGGGGGCTATCAACTAGCAGTAATTATTCTCAAAATCTCACTTGTGGACATATTATTTTGCCACATGTATTTCAATCTTAAATATTTTATCAGGACTCGAACCCCGAGCCTTTTGTTTACAAGACAACAATATTATCATTTTGCCATCAGGGAGGCTTCATATTTTATGAGGACTTAAACCCAAACCTCCACACCTGAAAAATTAGGGTATAGGCCCCTCTTGCCATTGTCTTAAGTATGGGTAAATCTATCTGTTGAGCCCTCGCCTTTTCTACACTAGAAATTCAGAATTTCTTAAAAATCAGAGCATATCACACCTGAAGAATTGGGGTACAGGCCCCATCTTGGCATTGTTTTAAGTGTAAGCAAATCTGATTGTTCAATCAAATAGCCTCGCCTTTTCTACACTTGTAAGTGGCACTGTCCCTACCGTAAATACCACTACTTAAAAATACGTGCAATGTTAAAAAATAACTATATATTTTCATGTTACACCATCGATCTTTAACTAACGGTAGGGATGTCATAGGAGTTGTTGCAGGCTAACGAGGCTTTCGACCTACAACCAGAATTATCCATTGCGGGTTGTGTGTTTTATCATAGACAAGAAGACCATAACCTACTGTTTTGTTAATAAGAGGCTCATTAGCGCAAGATGATTTTTAATCATGAGATCTATCCAAATTTTTTTGTTGTAAGTGTTCCCCTTTCATATGAACAGTTCAATCAAACCCATTACCCAGAAGACAGTTCGAGCACCATCGCTATGTATGTAAGGTCTCCCCACCGATGGCGTATTGGCAACGTCGTTGCATTGTAATCAAGGGGTCCCGGGTTCGATACCCGGTGGAGGCGCATAGCGGTTCGGATTCCACTTTCAACTGTAGGTCCAGTCCCGATTAGCCTATCTATGCAAAGAGTGGACTTCAAGCAAGAACTCAAACCATCGCTATGCTCAGAGCTTGAATTGGAAAATGGTAGCTGGGGTGTTTGCTCGAGCCTTGGGTTTAGCTTGTGGGCGGATGTCCCTATAGTTTAACATGGTGACAATAAGACAACTGCGGGGGGGGGGGCGAAATTTTGCTAGCTGGGGGGAAACCATCACCCCTCATTTCGAGCACTGGTTATGTTATTGATTTTTATAGCTTTTGTCTAGTCTTCCGTCGGGCGGCCTACATGCTGGCAAGGGAAGTGGGGAGCGGGGAATACGCCGCAGACCAACCAGATAACAGCGGTGGGTTGTCGATAGGTAATTGCGTCTTTATTGTACTTAGCTTTTCTGCCACGTTTAGGTAATTGTAAGGATGAGGATGAATGATGATACGATGAGATAGATGCAGGGACAGTCACAAGCACACATGGCCGACACATCATAAGTCCAGCAGAGGATTATCCTGGCTACAGGTTCGGCCACCAGAGCCTCGTTATTCTGCAAGATGCAGTCCAGGGTGTTCTACATGGAAGTGATGTTGATACTTGAGAGCGTTTCGAATGGCACTCCTTACACCCCGATAGGTCATTGTTAATAGCGCCACAAGAGCATTCTTTTTTTGTGTACGTAAACCAGCAATACAGGATCGATTTTTCTCATTAAGTGACAGTCCATTACCTCATTTCGTCCACCCCACTCCCCATAGTACTTCCAGTGAGGACGTATTTCGAGTGTATTTGCTCATATAAAGGTTGAGATTTGTAAAAATAGTACTGAAATTATTATTTTTTAAAAACATTTCTGAGTTAATTTTTACCAGTTCGTAACATTTTGAAAGATTTTTGTCATCCTTATACCTTCCAATATGAGTGGGAATTCATGTACAGGGTGAGTCAAAAATATGGCTACACGCTTGAAGTAAATGTAGTGTGTTACTGTAGAATGTAGAGGGAAATGGCGAATGGAATATTAAACTTGACATTTCATTATTTTTTTCATTTCAGATAAGTGTCACGCACCGGAGGTTACGTCATTAGCCAAGATGGTGCTGAACATGCAGAAGCAGGTTGCAGTTTAAGCGTGGCCAATTGATCGTGAGACTGGCGAGACGTGATTTTAACGTAACATTTTTGCCGTCGACTGTGGGAAAGTGGAGAAAACGACTGCTTACATCAAATTGTTGATTAGTTTAAGTCCATTGCTGTGCTAACAGCTCTCACGATGATTCTGGTATGTAATTGCCCACGCTGCAACTGTAACTTGCTGCTGAATGTTCAGCACCATCTTGGCTAATGACGTAAGCTCGGGCGCGTGACACTTACCTGAAATGAAAAAAAATCAATGAAGTTTCAAGTTTAATATTCCATTCACCATTTCCCTCTACACTGTACAGTAGCTAAAACACTACACTTACGTCAAACGTGTAGCCATATTTCTGATTCACCCTGTAGATATCATGAAGCCACATTGTCACCAGCGTGACCAGACATGTGACAACTATTTTAATTTTAATAGGATGAACAGGATGAACTCCGCCTGTGAATAAGGCTGGAAGGCTATGAATACATTGTGGAGACATGAAAAATAAAAGAAGTCGAAAAAGTTGTTGGAAGTGAAGTAATATTATCACAAAACTGTTAATAATTATAATTATTATTATTATTATTATTATAATGTCGGCATTCTATTTTTGGTTGCCAGGGCCAGGGATTTACAAACCTAGTAACAAAGAGTAGTGTTGTTTGAATAATCTGTCTATGCTAGAAATAGCATTCGCCATTACAATTTTAGAGATCAACCATCACAGTTTCATAGCGCGTTGAGTATTCAACTCACGGCCTCGTCTTCAAGGATTCTTGATTCGAGTCCCGAGCCGACCAGAAACTTCTTTGTTTGTCTAATAATGCTACATAAGTGACGTTAAATTACAAAAATTCTCTTACTAGTTTAGAGAAAGAGAGAAAAACAAAATAAATTGCATTTCCTTTCTCGTTCGAATGTTTAGAACGTTATCCACTGAGAAATAACAATTCGATCTGGGTTAGACTTCTGGAAGACGTCTTGTTCGGTGACTGGTGGAAGAAGCTGTGATAGGCTTTGGGATACAACTCTTATCCTTGACGCCTTGATTCGTTTCGATTTCTCCACAAGCACGCAGGGATGTTTCCTCTTGGGTATCGGAGTCTGCCTGGGACTCTCACCAGACAGCCAATCGAGAATTCCAATTCAGCCGCGATCAAGGACATTGTTCATCATGATTATTTTACTACTTCGTCCTAATCTTGAACCCAACGGCAACAATGCATAATGTAGTGTTATCAAGTTCCGTGTCTTTGACTTTCCATTAAAGATTGACAACTAAAGTTTCTAAGTTTCTCCTCAGGCCCGTCTGGCAAATTCTGACCACACGTAGATTTCCTTATATTTTACATGTTTAAACTCATGATAGAAATAATGGGTTTTATCGAGTGATTTTTAATGCCACGATTTTTATTTCTACTTTTAGAAATCATAATATGTAGACAAAATAAGTTAAAATAGACTTTACTTTCACTATATATATTATTTAAAGACAGAAACTTCTAGAGGAAAACAATATATGCAATGTATGAATGTATATATATTTGGAATATTTTAGCATCGGGGGATTTAAGTTTTTTTGCAATAGTTCAATTTTATTAATATTATCTGTGCTTTTGTTTCACTTTTGTATAATCGCGGCTATGAAGATGAGACATGTGAAAAGAAACAGCCATGCTCAAGCGGGACCTTTTGAGGCCAGGGGTCCCTGGTTCGAATTCGGGCCAGGACATGGATGTTCTTTGTGAGGTCCCTTTATCACGTTCATCATATTATCGCTCATCCTCATGGTCGCGATTAGCCAAAAGTGGCAGAAAAGCGACGCTAAATAAAAAGATCAAATCAAGCGGGACCTTTGGTGAGTAGACCTTGAGACGACCATTCAACGTACTCATACACCGAGGAGGCTGTTATTAATATTATGGCTATTGGAAATAATACTTCAAGTTGTAGGATTTTTGATTGATTGATTTGGTGTTTTAAGTCCACTTTATGCACAGTAAGGTTAATCGGGACTGGACCTACAGTTTAAAATGGGATCCGAACCACTATGTGCCTCCACCGGGTATCGAATCCGGGACCTCTTGATTACAAGGCGAATACACTACCACTGAGCCATCGGGGAGGTCTCCAGTTGTAGGAATACTGTTCTTTATCCTGCGTTTATGAACCGATTCCAGTACAGAGACTTGCAATTTACAGCTTCAACGACTCATCCTCTTTAAGCTAGGCGTACATTCAGATCTGGACAGTATTGATTAGACTGTACGAGTTAAGAAGCAGGGAAAACAGACGGAAAGATGGACGAGGAAGTATATGCTGTCACCGTGGAATAAAACGGGCACATTAAATCTTTATTTGCACGGGTCGAACCGTAAAAAATGGCTAATAAAATTTCGTACGAGAATTTTAATTGCGTGTCTCAAGTTTTGCCCGACTTCATTTATTTCTGTCTACGTCGAAGTAACGGTCGAATTACAATAATATATCTTTACACATGTTCTCTGCGAACGTGACAATGCTGATGATTAATCTTTACAGTAAAGAACTGAGGTGTGTCACGTTAACATTATTAGCGGCACAATTTCGTTATTCGTTCGCCAATAAAAGTTCGCATTAGCAGTTCGATTGTTTTTGTTAACTTCGGCAAATGGTACGGGTCGTGTTCCGAAACGACCCATTTCCTGCCCTGCCATACCACCGCATGCTCTTTTCGGAACAGCACATTACGGAACGCAACGGAACGGTTCGCGATTCGGAATCAGTGTTTATATTTACATGCAGAAGGTGCGGGGGAATCATGTTGGTAATGCTCGCGTCGATGAAATGTCTCGAAGCATGCGTAAAATGTTGAGCAGCATCGTGAAGTTGGAGGTATTTATGAGGTGGTGTTGTGGGGCAGGGTTTGTGTCCGGGCCGAATCGAGCGAGCTAGGCTCAGCAGAGCTCAAGCGCAGGAGCACACCAGCCAGAGATCTCTAGTTCCGCAGTCTCCTGCAAGCGCGCTGTGGAGACAGTCCCGTCAGTTGTCAAACAAAGTTATACGTGATACGAGCTGCATTAGCCCGCTTTCTTGACCGTCCGTAATGTGATTGCGAGCAGTGTAGCTTTTTTGAGTGCTCACCTGTGATGCTTTCGTTTCGTTTCGTGATTTCGCTTCCAGTTCGCACGGGAAAAAGAGAGGTTGTTTTGTGCAGAAGTGGTGCTGTGTAAATTAGCGAGATATTTTGCGAGCTACTGATGAACATTTCTGTTTGCGTTCGTACTCAGCCATGGAATCCAGTCAGCAACAACAGCAAAAGCAGCAGCCTTCTTCCAGCCAACAGCAGCAGCAAAAACCTCCTTCCGGTGTCGAGTCTGGTGAATCAAGAGAAAAGAAAGCGCCACCAAAAACTCTAGAGTTGAAGTCGGTGCGGGTGGAACCAGAAAATAAGTGTTGTGATGTTGTCTCGCAGGAGAAAAAGCCGTCCCCGAGTGTTTCCGGCGAAATAACCGAATCTCACTATTCGGTCGCCGAGACGGGGTCTTTGGCCTCCTTGAAAAGGCCCGGGAAGGCGGCTGTCGTCGGGTCCTCATCCTCCCTGCCCCTTCCAGTATCGCCCCAACGAGAAGCCGATACTCCAACAACAAAGCCGTACGTTCACGGGCTCAGCAAGCCCCTGTCACCGGTCAGGGCCAAGGCTTTTGACAAAACCAAGGGCCCCCCGGTGGACCCGGTACTGGAGGAGGAAGGGTCCGACGACGCTGGAGGGGGGCAAACATTGCGACGACAACAAACGACGAGGACATCCTTGCATCATTTCCACGAACGTCGTCGCCTCTCTCGTCGGTCGTCGTTCCACACGGACATGACTCCCACGGCGACATGTCAATCGTGTCCTCTGCATCACGTAGCACCCGTGAAAACTGAACCCGTGCCACCACCAAATGTCCCTCAGACCCGACGCTGCTCCTTGACGCTACCCTATCCTAACCTATACGGTTCATGGCAAACTGCGGTGGTCCCTATTACAAAGAGTAACAGCAACGAGATACCACTGAACACATGCCCACCCCCTCTTCTGAAGAGGCGAAGCATGGTGCATCTCGACTTGTCTCGGCTTCATACAGGCTCCAGCACTAGCACTGCCCAGCCCATTTCAAGCGAGCCGCTTATCACAACGGCAAATGCCCAAAAACCGGCTTCAATAGCTCCGATTACACCTTCGCCCGTGACACCATCTTACCCGGCCGACCATCCGTTGCTACCGTGCAAGCCGCAGAATTCACCGGTCGAAGTGGACTTGATATACTGCTCGCTACAGAAAGTTCCAATGAAGGACTTTTGCGCGGAGGTGAGGGCCAGCATGGACGTTGCACACTTCATGAACCAGGCCGTTCTTTTACTTGATGTGACTGAAAACTCACTGGAACGAGTTGTGGAATTGATGTTACACAAAATGCTTGATAGTGAGGAACCCCACTGCTCAGTTGAAGAGGCAAAATCTGTCCTTTTCACCAACGATTCAGGTAAGTTTTACTATCCACTTAATATTTGTATTACTATTACATTTTGGTGGTGAACGTTACTCAACATGCCTAACTTGTTTCAAAGTCTTAATTGCAATAATTTTGTTTCAATATCAAAATTAACGTGGAACTAATAAGTTAAATAAAAATAAACGGTAACATTTTTAATTGGTAGAGAAAGGGATCTATAATAAATCGTATTTCTGATTGGTGTTTATTGACCCCTTTTTATTTTTACACAACCTTGGACATTATCTTGCAAGACAATAGAATGATATTTAATACTTATACTAAACAATAATGTTTCTAAAATAAACAGTATTCTCCCACTTTTATACTGAATAAAAATTAATAATATTGATTAAAGGAAACAACTTATGAGCACACGGCTTCATAACATTTACATAACAATCATCCAAATCAATTTGCCACGCTTGTCCCCCGCACCTATCTCGTAATTCAATACCACAACTGCGCCATCAACCGGCCAGTAACGAAAACAATAACACCGCACTGCTGAAAATATGACATTTCATTTTCCGACATTAAAACAATATTGAGACCAATGTTGTTTTAGAGATTATTAAATGAAAACTCGTTAGTAGCCAAACGTGTTAATTTAAAAGCAATTATTGTGTTTTTCTGCTTATGTGGTACTTTTGGATAATCTCGACGATGAAGGTTAATGATGAATAGATGAAACTGGTGAACGAATACGCATACTCAGGCCGGGACTCGAATCCGGAACTGTCGGAACAATGTACGCGCTCGACCACCAGGCCGGCTAAATATAAGTGCAAGCATGCAGCAATATCCGTCATTTATGTGGTGACAGGTTTGGAAGGTTTGGAACAATAATGACTCCCTCGTCAATTCTCATATTTGTGTAAATATATGTCCTGTTAAAATATACTTGGGGGAGGAAAGGATAATAGTCAAATACTCCGAGGATACATGCAAGATTTTTTTAGAAACTCGCTATGAGACGAGTCTCTGGTTCACTCTCTGCTAATGTGCATCGAATAAAATCGAATCAACAACATCGTTGCATCATAACATTTTAGTTTCAAATTCCATAATCACATTCAGATTGTTGAAACATGGCATCACACCCATTGATTCATATGATGCGTCAAGCGCCACGCTCTTTCCTTACATATACGATCCAGCATTTACTCATAAACGCCGGCTAGGCTTCCTAATAACGAAAAGTATTGCGAAAGTTCAGTAATTGATCTAGAGTAACTTGTTGAAGCTACATTGTAGTCTCATTCTTGGCAAATCATACATTCTAAAATATTTATATTGTATTTTCATAAATGATAGGGTTTGCGCGAACGAAATCATCATAACTACATGCCTGAAGAGGAAATAGGTAAAAATTTTGGTTCGTTGTATATTTAAAGTCGACATCTTTTTCCTTAGGAAACAGAAATAATTTTACGTGGAAATTTACCTTTCCATATAATTCCATAGCACAGTAAAATCGCCTTAAGTATTATCATGGTTGTTGAGGGGGGGGGTCTAACCGGTCCCTGACCTCCCTGGAAATTGACATACTTTATTTACAATTACAAGAAAGCAGAAAGCATGTCATTTTTAATGTTGATAACATAAATATAGTTCAGTTAGTATTCGAACAGAATAACCAAAATTAAATCGACGTTAGATTTTAAAACAATGAGAGTAAAATACAGGAGCCAGATTATGTTTTCTTCCCTTATTGCATAATTTAATCCAACGAATAAATGGTTCCACAGTTTTCAAAATTCAAAAAATTTAGAGTTTTATTTAAGAGGCCAAAGAACATAAACTATGACTAAAGTTTCCACACTAAAGTTTCTTGAACGAGGTATGTAAAAGTTAATAAGAAATTAGACGAACCATGAATTACACTAACTTATGAAATGCAAAATAAATAAATAAATATATAATGAAAAATACTTGGTTTTGCTGGATATTCACACATCTTGTTGATAGTAAGTAGTCTCCCCAAGATTGATTGATTAATTGATTTCCTTTATTTTACTTCGCTTTTTGTGCCACTTTTGGCTAATTTGCGAAGATGGGGATGAGTGATGATATGATGAAATTGATGAATGGACACTCACAAACATCCATGCCCAGGCCGATATTAGATCCCGGGACCCCTGGCGTCGTAGCGCGATGTGCTAACCACTCCGCCATAGAGGCCGGCAGTCTCCACAAGAATAACAATAATAATTTGGTATGAAAACGGTTTACTTTTATTACATTATAATAATTATTATTGTTATTACTTTTATATTCAAGCCTTATCAGTGCCTTGACCACCTAACAAGAATTTCTGGCGACGCCCATGACTATAATGTGTAAAAAATAACTTTACGACATATATATATCCATAAAATATTATGTATAACCATTATTTTAAGTTATACGAGTTTTGAAGATTGTCATTAGTAACAATATACTTTATTTAATTTAGAAAAATTGATTGATTGAATGATTGATTGATTGATTTAGTTTATTTTACTTCGCGTTTTGTGCCACTTGGCTAATTTGCGAAGATGGGGATGAGTGATGAAATGATGAAATTGATGAATGGACATTCACAAACAACCAAGCCCGAGCGGGATTCGAACCCGGGACCCTTGGCGTCGGAGAATTTAGAAAAATTATGTACTTTTTGTTCTTATTATATTTGAGTACATGTTACATGTATTACTGGTTTGCAGTTACTGATGATTATTTATATGCTATGATGCCATTTAAACATACAAATATACTTTCGCATACTCTCGAATACTTTAGGCTTCCCCGATGGCGCAGTGGTAGCGCTATCGTCTTGTAATCAAGGGGTTCCGGGTTCGATACCCTGTGGAGGCACATAGTGTTTCGATCCCACTTTAAACTGTAGGTCCAGTCCCGATTAACCTTACTGTGCATAAAGTGGACTTAAAATACCAAATCAATCGAATGCTTTAAAAGCAAAGGGGAACGAAGGTATATTTAGTATGCAACATTTTTTAAAATTAACCATAAAAACAACTATAATTACTTTCGTGATTTTAAAAAAAGAAGCAATAGTAAGTACGGACATCGGACTTGTATATTTAATTATAAAATCGACGGGTCCCTGTCTAGATTCCAACAGGAGTCAAATTTGAGTGATTCCAATTCCACTTAAACTGTAGGTTGAGTCCAGATAAGACTATGCGAGCCTTCTACAAATTTTTAAAAAATGGTAAAATTGTGGTGCACAGAATATGTTTCCAAAGCGTTCTTATTTTTAGAACATTTACGTGAAATTTCATAACATTGTTGGATTTTTTGAGTGTTTTTTCTTCAACCATATTTTCTGAGTTTATTATTGGTGTCTTATCACCAAAGGACAAACTATATTTCGAGTTAAAAGAAATACAATCTCCAGTGCACATAGCAATGCTGATTGGAGCATTCAGTTGCTTGTCATAAATTTGATCAGAACCACGTCCGATCGACTATATGCGTAAGAATTGATATCAATGTTTCACAAGACATAAGAAAGTAATGATTATACTAGCCGAACAAAGATCTAAACATATTTCTCGACTCGAAACTGCTTTCACTGAGAGAGAAAAGACATACGGTATATCTCCTTTATTGTAATTTTAGTTATTGAACTTCACTTTTATACTTTTTGAGAGAGGGAAAGGAGATCAGATAAAATAATAAAAAGAATAAACACCTTTTGCTTGACGAGGATTCAAACCCAGAACGCATTTGTAGAGATCGTAATACATAAAAAATTCCCGTTTCATACGCTATTTTTAAATTTAACGTAGAGAAAGAAATGCAACGAAAGTGAAACGCACATACAAACAACCAGGCTTCTTAAGTTGTTTCCATAATATCTCTCGTACTAAGGTTAAAGCTCCATAGCTTGTTCTGGCAGAGGTATAGTGGACTCTTCTCATTACAGAAGACTATTGGTTCTCTTTATTATTGCTGGCCCCCGTGGCAGAGTGGTTAGCACATCGCGCTACGACGCCAGGGGTGCCGGATTCGAATCCTGGGCTGGTCATGGATGTTTGTGAGTGTCCATTCAGCAATTTCATCATATCATCGTTCATCCCCATCTTCGCAAATTAGCCAAAAGTGGCACAAAAAGCGAAGTAAAATATAGCAACCTATCAAATCTCTTTATTATTATGGCTCATTACGCCTGGTTCTACGGCTATTATCCTCGACGTTGAAATTTGTAAATAACTACGAAATACAACTACACATGTAATTTACTTGCAAATATACGTAGGCAAATTCATATGTTTTAATATTAATATGTTTATAATTTTTCCTTCTGTTTTAAGGTTTACGTCATCAGGCTATCAGGCTTCCTAAATACTTATGAGCCGACCTCCGTTGCGGAGTGGATAGCACAGAGCGCTACGACGCTACAGGTCTCGGGCTCGAATTCCGGCCTGTGCATGGGTGTTCTTTGTGAGTGTCCCTTCACCAATTTCATCACTCATCCTCATCTTCGCGATTAGCCAAAAGTGGCAGAAAGGCGAAGTAAAATAAACCAAAGCATTCAGTCAATGAAGATACATATGAAGCCAGTTTTCTCACTATGCCTAATTCTAAGTAGTAAAAACCAAGTTTCAACTTAATTAGGGTTTTAACGGTAACTTGTATACTCGGATATGCGACGATAGATAACTTCGTAGCTATCTCAACTTACGGTGAAGCTACTAGGCCATGGTTCGAATCCCGGATTCTTTCCATTTGTTGTTTCATTTTCTGGGTGTTTGTTGATAAGAACCCTGCAAAAATCTATCTCTAAACTAATCTGTGTTGTAACTTTATTGAGAGCAGAGTTCTTATTTATTTTTCTTGCTAGCAGCTAAAACCTCGCAAGCGCGTATGCACGTTCCCACGCAAATTCTGACCAATCGCTACTGACAAGGCAGATTTCTCACCTACGTCCCTCCAAACGTTCTATACTCTATGCCCGGAATCTGTGGTGCAATAGCGCGCATAGCTTCAGAGAAGTGGGGGAATCTAGTAGCCAGAGCGAAGCAGTAAACGCTGCTGCGAAGACTGGTAACTGCAGTAGCTTGTCCCCACCACGCAATCCCGTTCCCTCTCACGTGTTCATTGGTGGAGCCGTCTCGCGTCGCTACTTGCGCAGAGACTTGTTTTCGTTCGCTTGCTCCAGAGATACCCGGGACAGGGTATACAAATAAGCCCACTGCATGCTGTTCGTTTTTAAACACACACAAACAAATGAAAGCATTCACACCGAATTTTCATAAAGGCATTGTACTGTACTATAAAGCTTAGACTTGTTTCAGGTCATCATGCTTCCAGTAAACCTAGCGTGTAGCATGCAACAATAAAATAATTTTCTTTAGCTTAAAAATACGTAGAATTAATATTTTCCATAAATATAAAGCAAAAGATAAGATCCGAAGGGGAAATAACAAGTTCGATGTAAATAATTGAGTTGCCTACTTATTTCCTTATTTTTAGTAGGTGTTTGCAAATATATTTAGAAATTTATTTTCAATTTAGTTATCCGTGATTCTTGCATTGTATCAATCTTATGATTTTTGTAACCCCATACGTCGAGAAACATAATCAGGATTGATTCGAGAAAATAGAGAAACAGTTGAAATTTCAAGTTGTGTTTATTTTGTAAATACATTTACAAATATGTTATCTTCTGTGTTTCTTCCCCACATTCTAATTCTTCCTGTCTCATTAGACAGAGATGGCTTTTTAACTAGCATTTTTTTTAAGAATGTTGCAGCTTTCTAGCGTAGCAACGTGATGATCATGATGGTGGTGATGATAATAAAAACGGAAAAAGAAGCATCTTTAAAAGTTAACTTTAACTGGTATTTCTCATTCTCTCTCTCTCCGCTTACGCACCGCGTTATGTTAATCGCGATAATGGAGCTGGATGATTATTGTTTGAAATAGATAATCGAACATAGTGTAACACAATGGGATTCACTCAAAGTCTATGTCGGCGAAGTTGCTAGTCAACTTTATGAGGTAGTATGGCAAACATATTCGGGTATAGCTGTATGGGGAAAATAGAAGAGTTTAGAACCTCCCTGATGGATTAGTGATAATGCCGTCGCCTTGTAATAAAGAAGTCCTTGGTTCGATATCAAGTGGACCCACACAGTGATTCGGATCTCACTTTGAAATGTAAGTCCATCCCCAATAAGCCTATGTCCAACAAATTCAAGAAATGTAAGATGCCAACCAATTATACAACTCTTAGAGAAAATATATAACTCGTGTAACATTTTGCTTCATACATTAACTGCAAGAAGACTGTCCTTTACTTACTGGTGACCGAAAAAACGTGCGTTAATTTTCATCGTTATATATGGAAATATAGAGTTTGGGTAGTGTTGCCCACGGGACGAGACGGGACAGGCTTTTAAAAATTCGAGACGAGACGAGATTGACCATGTGTCATAAGACAAACGAATATTTTCGAGACGAGACAGCATTTCCACGAGACTCCACGAGACGAGACAGGCCAAAGTCTCGTCTCGTGGGCAACACTAAGTTTGGGAAACTCAAAGTATACCTTAAACGTCACTGACAAGTAAATTCTTTGTTCATACCACTGTCGTAGGGAAAAAGTAATTGTTGCGTTCATTACTCGTTACCTTAAAAAGTAACTGATCGCTTCAAAAAGTAACTAGTTACAGTTAGCAATACTTGAAACAGTAATTTGGTTTGGCAATTAGATATTCACTAAACAAGGATGTGAGCATTTGAGCTTAATAATTCTGATATAATTTTCTTTATCTCGCTTGCATACCGTACTAGAAATCAGTGCGAATCAATTTACTTCTCGGTGTAATTGTCAACACTGATTTCTTGTCCAGAACATCGGAAGTTGCCAGGGATATAGTACCAATTCCCGCTGAACCCGTCTATCCCTATTCTAACCAATTTCATTAACATATTAATGACCGCTTTCATATTACATTGGGACATACGAAATGCTAATAACTGCTGCTATAGAACGTCGTGCCTACTTGTATTGACCAATGCTTAATTTTTAAATCAGTTGCTGAAGTTCACGTACCATTTTCTTCTCCAGCTTAGTTCAGGCAGAATAAATGTGAATAACAGATAGTATGTTTCACCTATGTTACTGTAAGAATGACGAAACCGGCCTCCGTTGGTTGGTTGATTTGGTGTTTTAAGTCCACTTTTATGCACAGTAAGGCTAATCGGGACTGGACCTACAGTTTAAAGTGGGATCCGAACCACTTGTGCCTCCACCGGGTATCGAACCCGGGACCCCTTGATTACAAGGCGGCGACGCTACCACTGCGTCATTGGGGAGGCCCAAACCGGCCTCCGTGGCGGAGTGGTCACCTTATCGCGCTACAAAACCAGAAGCCCAAGGTTCGCAACCTGGTAAAGAACAGGTGCATCCTTGTGTTTGTCCTATCATCAGTAATAATTAGTTCATCATTCACTCTTGTCGTCGCGATTAATCTAAGAGCTGCGTCAAATAACCGAAATAGAACAGAAAAAAAAAATGTAAAGTTGACGAACTGTATCTTTGCGGGTGATCTTGGCTACTCCGCAGCATTTCCGTTGTTGGCAACTACTCGTCGTTTGATTGGTCGGCAGCTCTCGCAAAGTAAGAGGAGAATGACGCTCAGTGGCTAAGGTGGCCTGTAGCTCCTCCCCTCGCTCCTGCGCAGTTGATCAGAATTCACCCGCAAAGATACAGTTCTTCAACTCTAAACCAAACGATTCAATGGAAGTTACTTCTGTGAATATTTTCACAGATTACAAACTTTCGAGAAATGTTACAATACCCTCAGCTGTTCTGTTACATATGAATTCTATCGGGCAGTTGGAGAGAAAACAGAGAGGAAAGCTGGGTGGAGGAAGGGGGGGATGAGGAATAATGAATTTTCTGAGCGTGACCTTTTGCACGTCGATTCTAAAGCAACAAGTAATGAAGGTAACAACTTCAACAAGTTCGCAGGTTTATATGCTTGATAGTCAAGTCTTACCGAACCACTTTGATGCGTGTGGGAGGTGGGAAGGGGCGAGTGAGGTGCTTTTGCGGTTCTGCGCTCACCTGTTGGGTCAACTGCCAGCCTCCGTTGCGGAGTGGCTAGCACAGCGCGCTACGACGCCAGGGGTCCAGGGTTCGAATCTCGGCATGGATGTTCTTTGTAAGCGCCCCTTCATCAATTTCATCATATCATCACTCATCTTCGCGATTAGCGAAAAGTGGTAGGAATGCGAAGTATAATAAACCAAATCAATCAGTCAAATGTTGGATCAACTGCCTCAATGGGCAGGAGCATTGCTTAAATCAGGGACTTTCCGCCCATGCTTTCCGATTTGAGTCCTCGCCTAGGCATGTATGTTTTTTGTAAGTGTCCCTTCAACAATTTAATCTCATCGCCGTCACGTCTATCCAAAATCAGCACAAAGCGACTTAAAACACATAAAAAATGTTGAACTGATGTGCAGGCCTTGTTCATCCTAAAGGAGGAAATGGAAAAACGAAGAAGGCTTGAAAGTTGCCTTTAAAGCAATATGTAATTAGCCAAAAAGTCAGTAAAGAAATAGTATTTGATATTTACTTATCTTACATAAGCCTTCTGTTACATTTTGGCCTCCCTGGCGCAGTGGTAGCGTCGTCGTCTTGTAATCAAGGGGTCCCGGGTTCGATATCCGGTGGAGGCACATTGTGGCTCGGATCCCACTTTAAACTGTAGGTCCAGTCCAGATTAGCTTTACTGTGCATAAAGTAGACTTTAACCACCAAATCAATCAACAATCAAACCTCCTTCTGCTTTTGGCTAATCACTGTGATGAGGATGCATGATAATCAGATGAAAGTGATAAAGTAACACTAAGGAAATTCCGTGCCTATGTCAGTGCTAGAACAAGAAACCGTCAATTACACCTTGAGTCGACAACTCAGTGCTCTTGGGCACCGAGCCAGTGGTAATTTAGTGTTTTACAGTAAAAGTTAAGGAAGCTTATCTTTAGTTTACTGGAACTAATTTTATTTTCATGTTTTCATATTACATTTATTTTAATGCTAACATGTTATACATTAACATGTTAATACAATATTATTTTCACAAATATGTTATAAAAAGTATTTACCTTAATATACCTATTTTTATTATTGTCCAATGGAAGAATCTCACTAGTCATCTTTCGTCGAATGTATCACTCAGCTTACCCCAAGGTTGGAGTAAGATCCTGAAGTGCCTGGACATTGATTGTACTGTATAAACTTTCATTAACTTTTTAGAGTAAAATTAATATATCAAATTTGATTCTAAAGCCTTGTATTTTATTGCAATAATATTTGCAGGAAAGTTTGATTTATTATTTGGCATTGACCAAAAAAACCACGGTCTCTTTTTCGATTTACCCTGCATATAAGAATTCTTGGAGATACAATATCTATCTCTTGTTCCGCGAAGAATGGATACCTTTTTGTTATTAAATTTGTTCAAATATTAGTCAGAACTGACACCCTTTTCTTCATCGCGAGCCGCTTGCAAGCCGTAAAGTTTTGGTCAGCATCTGATAGGGGCAGAGTCATTATAGTACTTCCAGAAACCTAAAGCATCCCATAATGCAGGTGTAATTATGTTTGTTTAAGTCTCGTGCAGACACCGGCCTAATTGGGAAGGGATCTGCTGGCTGTTTATTTTCCCCATTTTCTCTTCTTTCCCTCGGGAGAGCCATTCTCTGCGCTGGCACGGTTTCAAACAGTTCGATGTGGCGTGTAGTATTCCCAATGTGCGTTTATAAGCCTTTCTGCAGTGTGATTTGTCAGGTGAATAAGTGCCTGAGTGTGCTCGATATGGAAGTGAGTTACTCCCACTTTGCAAGCTTGTCCTTTTTTTTCCTATTTTTGCTGAAACAAAATATGATGTATACCTTTGGCAGTTTTAGCAGTTCTGTATTGTAAATCAACCTGTATCTGATGGCGACGGGCGACGTAGTGAAATGCTTATAATTTTCGTTTTCAATCATATGTGCGAAATTATAAACATGTTATCCATTATGTTGGAAATTCAAGTGATATAGTAAAACTATAACGTTTGGTTTCGATTCATATAATCGAAATACAAACGATATTCTCACAACACTGATAACTCGTTTTCATAATTTGATTTACATTATTACATTGTAATCAAGGAGATTCAGGTTCAATTTGTAACTAATTCCATTATATAGATTTCACTCTAGGCTGTAGGAATAGTTCCGATTCGGCTATCTTTGTACGAACAATGGTGTGAGAACGAACGTGAATTAATGCGATTTATTAGTTTGTCTTCGAGATTAGGAATAAACATTAGCACCCTTACAATTATTTTACTGTATCTCACGTTTGTTTTTAATGCACAGCATTTGGAATAAGATTATTTATGATACAAACTACACGTTCACATTTACCGAGATAAAACACTAAATGTAAATCTATCTCTGTGGAATTACAATTTAGTTGAATGAACTCACTGATATATGTATTTTATTGATTGAGTTGGTGTTTTAAGTCCACTTTATGCACATTAAGGCTTATCGGGACTAGACCTACAGTATAAAGTGGGATCCGAACCACTATGTGCCTCCACCGGGTATCCACCTTGATTACAAGGCAAGGACTATACCACTGTGCCATCGGGGAGGCCAATGTATTTTGCTACATGATAATATATTTTGCCTCGTGAAATGACTGTTAGTTTCTATAATATTATTTAAAAATTGGGAGCGATTTTGCAATAACATGAATTTCTTCATTTTGTTTGAAATTCGGCATACTCACTAATTTTCGCCCCCTAATCACGAATCTGCAATTAAAATTTGGCGCTCACACATGGAAATAGCAAAACAATTTCTACACCCTCGATTTCGGACTTTTTTTTTTGTGAACATTATGTGATGCTAATTATGAAGAACATAAATCTGGAGCGCGGAAAGTACTATTTACCAATGTATAGCCGACTGAAGTTCAGATATTGCCGTTTGAAATTTTTGAGTCCAAATTTCCCACCGATTCCGGGCTTCGCCCCTGGGGTAATTTACCTACCGCCCCTAACCGCTACCGCGGCCCCGCCTCCGCTCCGCTCCGGCTACCCGGCTTTCACTATAGAGTCCCTTTTAAAGGCATGTTAGAAATTGGCCGGATTCACCTGCCCCCAAATAAGCGCCATATTTCAACTGCACATTCATGATTACCATACCAAAATTAGTATAAGTACACCGAATTTCAAACAAATTGCAGATATTTCGGTTATTCTAACTAACGTAACCTATCCAAGTTTAAAAAATTCCAAAGTCCGGTCCGTTCGTAATTCAAGGCACCTTTTCATACCCCACATGAAAAAGTAACAATGCGGCAACTCTGTGGACACAGCAACAAGTACGCAACGAATACCGAACCTCACTTGTCCACATCAAATATGGCTACCGCATTAGTGTATAGACAATCATACCGGTGTTAATTCTACATAATTTAGGAATTTCTATACGTGAGCACCAAATTTTAAGTACAGATTCGTGATTAGGAGGCCCAAATTAGTAAGTATCCGAAATTTCAAACAAACTGGAGAAATTCCCTGTATTGTTAAATCATACCAAAAATTGTATCGGATTTACAATGACAAACACATACACGGTGTATCATGCCTAATCAAAATCTCTGTAATTAGAGAAACATAATTGCACATACAAGATATTTCCGATATTTGTTTCAGCAAACGAAAAATATTTTCAACTTCATCTAACTTACCTCTCCAGAATTGTATAGGTTGAAGGCATACATAGGAAACAGAACAAAATTATATTGCAGAAATTAACTAACTAAATACAGTCAGCACGTTTACTGCGTATTATCTAGAAGGCAAGAACACTCAGAAAAGTTTAATTTTCTCAATTTGTAAATATAGAAATGAGGTCAGTTAATTTTAAACCGTGTGACCTAGTTTCAAAACATATTTTAACGTCAGCGCGAAACAAGTAAGTCGAGTCACATTTTAACGAGTGAAGTTTCCAACTTCTTTGATTAAAAATAAATTAGATACGCTTGAAGCAATATGTCATACGCATTCGATCGAATATTTCAGGAATATTCCTGCAATGTTTTTATTTTGTACGCTCTGTACCTATTTCATCATGTAATTTGAATATAAGGCTTCTCCGATGGCCCAGTGGTAGCGTCGTCGCCTTGTAATCAAGGGGTCCCGGGTTCGGTACCCGTTGGAGGCACATAGTGGTTCGGATTCCACTTGAAACTGTAGGTCCAGTCCCGATTAGGCTTACTGTGCATAAAGTGGGCTTAAAAACTCCAACTCACTCAAATGAATTTGAATATAATTATAATTTGGAGAAAGTGTTGTACCTAAGATTCACGCCATTCTTTTTGTTACATAGTGTTCAAATTTAATTAAATAGAAATGAAGTGTCTGGCTAGAGTTGACGAGCTGTATCTTAGCTGTCAGGTTAACCCTGACCAAGTCCGGCTATGGGGTAACAAGGGGAGGAGCTACAGGTTTTCATAGCCAGTGGCCATTTTTTTCTTCGTAATAAATGTCGATAACCTCAAGGCGAGTAGGTGGCAACTGCGGAAATCTCTATCTCTCTCAAAATCACCCGCAAAGATACAGCTTGTCAACTGTAACTACAAGAAAATACATTCCGAGACGTTCCGACGTGTTGTCAATAGGTACAAATGCTAAACACAATATTCAGTGGCAGACTTCTGTGGTGGAGTGGTTAGCACAGCGCACTACGACTCCAAGTATCCCGGTGTGTGCATGGGTGTTCTTTCTGAGTGTTTCTTCATTTATTTTATCCTATCAATACTCATCCTCATCGCGATTAGCCAAAAGTGGGAAAGAAGCGACGCTAATTAACAAACATCAAATCAAGTCAAATAATAGACAGTGACGTGTTCACAATATTATAGTGCGGAAACAAACTTTTATTTTTTAATTTGTAGCTGCAAAAATGTCTACGTCTCCATCTTTCGCGTTCAATATGTCGTTAGTGTGCATCTTAAGAGACTTTGCAACCGACTTGTGTTAACTTCGCTACGTCGTCAAATTAATCGCGGCGATGACGAGTGATGATTAAATGAAATGGATAAAAGGACAAGCACCATAACCTGACCAGGATGTGAAACCAGATTCTTCGACCACTCGTCAGCTTCTCCTACATTTGCACAAGGTAAATGTAAAACACATGCAAAAAATATGAAATTTTGTTTACTTCCTCCCACTTTTAATATTAGATTTATAATCAGAAGATGCAAATTAGTATTAACACCATATTTACATGTTTTAGAAAGCTGTTGTAGTAGATATTGTGGAGGTAGGGCAACACACATTCTTGATTTCGGCTACACAGGTTGCGATGTGAACATACTCAGGTTTCGGCCGCCTCTTCCACCCTCCTCCCTAGGGTTGCCAATGGATTAGAGGATGCCAGGGGCTGCTTTATGCTGAAGAATTGCCGGAAGAATTCCCACTTGAGATTACTCATCCTGGGAATCAAAACAGTCTCTCCAGCGTGGCAGTCCAACATGACCACCGCAGCTTATAATTTCCAGATATGGTGATTTTCACTTTTTAAATGCACATTGCTAACAATTCCGCTCAGGTTATCCAAATGAAACAATCGCCCTCAATTTGCACACTATTTGTGAGACTACCCAAAATTAATTAAGTGGAATAAGCTGCATATAATCTAAAATTGAAATTTGCTGCACATGAGTAGACAGTAGTAACGGAAATTTTCAGGATCCTTTACTGTTGTTGAAGTCTAATAACTTCATCGCGTAATCTTCAGGGCTATGAATAGTATACTCATGATTTCGATGCCGAACGTTCCAGGTTCGAGTAACACTCTGGTGTGGGTGTTCCTTTGCGAGTACCCCTTCATCTATTTATTCTAAACCCCTTCAATCCTCATTGTTTGCTACCTGGCGCAGGCACATTGCACCGTATTTTGGATCCCACTTTAAACTCTAGGTTAAGTTCAGATTAACCTATGTGCATAAAGTGGACTTAAAACAACAAATCAGAATCAAAAACTCATTGTTTGCGATTAGCCAAATTGAAAAAAAAACGACGGCAAGTAATGAAAGTACATAATATGCTAGTTGATATGCAACCTCTTATATACGAATGCATTTTGGGTTGTCTAGCTTCCAAGAGAAACGAGAGAGAGAGAGAGATTGAATGAGAATATTTAGGCAAAGTTTAAGTTCACCTTGTGCTCAAATAGACTAATCATTACTGAATTTACAGTTTAAAGTAGGATCAGAGCCTCTGTGGTGGAACTGGTCGTCGAACTCGGGACCTTTTAATTACAAAGCGACAGCGATAGCCACAACGCTATCGGAGAGAGTGTAAAAGTATTGATTAGTTGATTTCGTTTATTTTACTTCGCTTTCCTGCTAATTTTGGCTAATCGCGAAGGTGAAGATGAATGATGCTGATGAAGGGACATTCAGAAAGAACACTCATGTCCAGGATGATTCGAACCCTGGATCCTTGGTGTCGTAGAATGCTGTGATATCCACTCCGCCACGGAGTTAGGCGGAGTGCAACAGGATTATGCATGTGTGGCATTATATAAAGGCATTATATCGCAGGAACGTAAGGATCTTAGTTTACTGAAAATATGAAAATGCTTATTCAGTTATGGATCTTTGGATCCAATGTGTTGTTTATTACCCAGGTCGACGATCGTCATCAACCTCCTACCTTCCCGCAGGTCGTGCTGTTTCGCCCATCTTCCCCAATTGTGAAGATAGGAATGTCACGTTCGGTCTTTTTCCCATCTCATCCTTCCCTTGGGACGTGATGTCCTTTAAGATGGTGTCTGGTAGGATGGCTTTTTGCGGTCGAATTGATCCATGGAATAACATTTTTCTCATCACTGTGGTAACTTGCGTTACTTTGCTCTATGTAATTGTAGTAATTGCCGACTTTTCAATGTTATGATATTGAGAATTCAGCATTCGTCTGTAGAATTGTTGTTGATTCGCTTTTTGTGCCACTTTTGGCTAATTTGCGAAGATGGGGATGAGTGATGACATGATGAAATTGATGAATAGACACTCGCAAATATCCATGCAGAGGCCAGGAGTAGAACCCGGGACCCCTGGCGTCGTAGTGCGATGTGCTAACTACTCCGCCATTCGTCTGTAGAAAATGTTGATTGAATGATGATATATCTTTATTTTAGAAAGGTCTTTTAAAAGGAACGAAACGCATATCTGGAAACATACATTATTGCGTACTTAGTAATATCCAGAACAAAACAAAGGACTGTAAGTACTGAAATATGTAAGCTTTTGAAACCTATTGTAAACAATTTGAGTGAAAAAAATTGTGCATTTTGTTATAGAGTGAATCCATGTTACAGAACGCCACTCGAAAAGGAACCTGATGAAACACATGCAACCTTTCATAACACATTAGTACTACACGTTGAACATATCAAAACTCCAAATGTGTGTCAAGTCCACTTTATACTCAGAAGGCTAAATTGGGACTGGATCTACCGTTTACAGTGGGACTAGAACCGCTGTGCAATGTGCCTTTACCGGGATCGAACACGGGATCCCTTGATTACAAGGCAACAAAAGCTGAACATCTCGCTTGTCACTTGGATGCAACTCTAACCGGGCCGTTTAATCTACAGCTTGTGCAGTTTCATCTTGGTCTGTTTGTTGCCCATGTACGACGAATGCTTCTTTCCAGACTGGAAAGAAATGTGGTTAGTCAGATATATGCAGTTATTGGCGAAGTGTTACTTTCCAGTTCATATGAAATCCACCGTGTTGCGTATCTCCTGTCACTTTTCACTTTGGTGATGAATTTGTTTTTATTTAAACAGTAAAGTTTTATGTGGCACTCCAACTTATTAAACACAGATTTGCAGTGATCAGGAGATCATTTCAATAAGATTTCATTTTTGTTAATTAGCGTCGCTTTTCTGCCACTTTTTACTAATTACGGCGATAAGGAGAATCATGAAATTCATGAGGGGACACTCACAAAGAACGCACATGTACTGGCAGCGATTCGAACCCAGGACCCCTGGCGTAGTACGTATAGCGCGCCATTTCATTAAGAATATAACATTTAATTCCAGGAACATTAGTTGACTTCCTGCGGACTCGAATTAATTGTTTCTCCGTAATAACTCAAAGTCTAATAAATAGATTTTGTCTAAATTTGTTTGAATGGACAGTCGATACCGATACAAACATGATATCGCCTTTCTCCCTCCTGTGCCACATCTACCAACTTAATTACATGAAATTTGAAAGTTTGTGTACCAGCAATCTTTGTTGCCAATTCCTTTCCTTTATTTCTATGAATGAAATGAAGAACAAATACAGTACTATGATTTTTCGATTTGGCAGTAGCGCACTTGATCTTCCATCGCATGCCAGAAGGCTCAACCACCTTCCTAGTTGAATGAGATTTCAGGGGTAACCAATTAGCGTAAATTCAAAATACTCGATAATTACCGGTGGCATCGTACCGTGTGTTTAATGAGGCATGCATTTAAGCGAATACACCGTAAAACTCTGACTAGCATGATTCAAAATGAGAAATATACACTATGTCGAGAAGTCGCAGTCACTAACATTTCCTTAAAGAGTCAAGGACCACACGAGGGACAGATAATAAATAATATCATACAATCAAAGCTATAATTAGTGACGTAACAGTTATCACCATTGCAAACTATGATATTAGCCTCCGGTGGAGACACATACGGTTCGCATCCATATTTAAACTGTAGATTCAGTGCCGATTAGCCTATCCGTGCATAAAGTGGAATTAAAGGGAAAATATAAAAAACTTGATATTGACCTAAAGCAACCATGAGTTTTATTGAAAACACACTCGTATGCACCGTAATTAGAAGAATACTGCGATAAAATTTAGCTAAAAACGTTTTAGATATGAAGATACAACTTATTTAAGGCACACTCAAGTTCAGAATAGTGTGCACGATTAGTAACTATAATGATAATACCGTGCGTTCATTTCGATCTGCACCCGAGAGATCGAGAGAAGCGTGGCGGGCGGCGCTCCCGCTTATTTTTATGGACTAATGCAAACATTTATATAAATATTGCAAAACGAGCACTAACCTGTGTTATAACACGCAAAAGTTCTTCTGTAATTCATCACACAAATAAATACGCTTTAGAAACGATGTTAAGAGCCACAGATAATAAAACATTTTAATCATAGTTTTGACCAGTAACGTCCTGGTTAAGTTTATATCCTTGAAAAAGTTTTGTATCGATGGGGATCGTTTGGAGGTTTCGAATGTGCAACACTGTATCAAGATTACGCTGCAGACGAAACCGTC
Organism: Lepisma saccharinum; assembly: GCF_977018435.1. Taxonomy (NCBI): domain Eukaryota; kingdom Metazoa; phylum Arthropoda; class Insecta; order Zygentoma; family Lepismatidae; genus Lepisma; species Lepisma saccharinum. Next base: position 170,078,836 of record NC_139230.1, on the reverse strand, counting down.
AAAAGTCAATGGTTTTCGTGAGCTTCCTTGCAATCCGAAATCTCCGAGCTCTTGTTCCTTCACGACTAGATTAAGACAGAGCTGTGAGTATAGTGGCGAGCAGATGTATACCAAGAGCGTGTTAATTTCGTACTGTGCGCAAGAGAGTTATTCTTGGTTACTTGTGTTATTGCAGTGTGTGTGTGTGTTGTGTCAGTGAGACGATTGGAATGCCAGCTCAAGTTTCACTTTAGAACAAAGAATTTTTATGTATGACACTTACCTTAAAACAGACTCGTGTCGGGAAGTGTGTAGGCAATTTGTACATAAATTCCCAAGCGTTTCACCTCCACATAGAGATACGGTTAGACATCTTGTCCTTAAATTACGATAAACTGGATCGTTAAATTTTAAAACACCTAAGCTAAAACGAGTGATTCTAACCGAAGCAAAACTCGATGAAATTGGTGCAGCGTTAGAACGTTCTCCAAACAAACCTCTACGCCGTGTTTCACAGGAGATGGGCGTGTCAAAATCATCAGCACATACAGCCACTAAGGTACAAAAATTAAAACCGTACTCTTATAACAAAGGTTAGTGCTCGTTTTGCAATATTTATATAAATGTCTGCATATGTCCATAAAAATAAGCGGGCATTACAGGCCGCAAATGTCGGCATCTCCGTCAGCGCCGCCCGCCACGCTTCTCCCGATCTCTAGACCGAAGATCGAAATGAACGCACGGTACTTTGATTGTTTCTCAACATAGGTCCACATTTACTGCATAAATACACACTAAGTTATTCGTGCCCCACCAATATGTTAGGAGCACAATTTGATCAAAATTGAATTACATTGAAGTTTGATTACCTGCGCAACCTCCACGAGTTCGTGATCGGCGATCGCGTAGGACCTTGCTGAGCCTGACCCGAGACTGTGAGCTCGCGGTTGCACGGGGAATCAATCGCTCTGTATGTGCAATAGAAGAGAGCACTCGGTACTGTTGATTTAACGTCGATTTTGTGACGATGAGGATGGATTTGATAAGTGGACAAGCAAACACTCACGTCCAGGCCTGGGGCTCAAATTTTCAACCTGACATAGTTAGTCGAATACTCAACGCATTCGGTCACCGAAGTGGCAAGAGTATGTTTTTTGTATTTGTAGAATCTTAAGATTGTAAGAAATTGACGAGTTATCTGCCGGACGCTGCTGAAATAAACTGAAATATTTGTAATAAGAGTGTCAAATTTATGTTCACTAAAACTAACGATTCTTTGATTTATACCTCCTACAATGCTTTCCAGACTCTATATTTTAACAATATTTTGTTCCGACAAAATGGAAAGTAAACGGAAAGTTAATTCTTTCTTACGTTAGTTAGACTCATCCCTTTTCCCCATTAAAATATTTCTTCTTTCTTGTTTTGTTTGTATATTCCCTTTTTTCACTTTTGTTGATTCATTTACATTTTTTTGTGCTGTGTTTTCACAGCCTTCTACTGTTTTGTTTTTCTCGTCAAGGGTGAAGGGTGGGAGTTCATTCCTTACAAACAATCGAAAAACCTTACTAACTGAGGAAGTAGCAATCTCCTCTTTATTAAGATTCGAACCATTAGGAATATCAGTTTCTTTGTCTTGTAGAAGAATGCTAAATAATTCTCTCTCCGGATGAAACAAGAAAACGGATTCAGGCTTCCCTTCGTTATCTTCAAACTAAAGAGAGAATTTTGCAAAATGTCACTAAAGTCATTTCACGCAAGTTAATTGCAGTAATGAGAGTTGAAAAAAGGAACCAAAACAAGGACAGTAAAAATAATGTAAGAACAAATGGAGCCCCTCACTTATTCTTATGCAAAATTTGACCTCTGCAATACCTATTTAGGATTCTGATTGTTAATATGCAATTGTATTCGTGTATTGATATGTAGTTACTTTGTACGGATAATATTCTGTACTAATTAGTTTCTGGTACAAATTGTTTGAAGCATATGCAACTTTATTTCCAGCTTCACATGTTTTTATAAATTTAATTCATACATAAAGTCACGAGAAGTAAATATACTAAGTTACTACAGGATCCCATTGCTTATTAAGAGCATACAGAGCGAAGAATCCAATGGTGTTTGGATCGAATCCTGGATAAAAATTGATATTTCTTCGTGTTTGTTGTGTCATATATTTCGGTTGATAATGCTCCACCCTAGAGGTATAAGATTGAGGTAAGATAACAAAAGGACAAGTATTTTGTTTGCTTGCTTCATTTGCAATATATTATTGTACTCACTGTGAAAGTCATGACATATAAGGGGACGGTTAGTGGATGGCTAAGAGGTCGAGACTCCTTAGCTACGAATTCTGAAGGTTTAATTGTGCTCGTTCTTTCCTGGCTTTTCAACAGTCATATTTTTTTTTATTTCTCATATTTAGCGTCGGTTTTCTGCCACTTTTCGCTAATCGCGACGATGAGGATGCGTGATGATATGATGACATTTATGAAGGGACACTCACGAAGAATGCCCATGCCGAGATTCGAGCCTCTGGCATCGAAGCGAAGTGTGCTAACCACTCCGCCACGGAGGTCGACAACGGTCAGCATTCATCTCCGTCATCGCTAATAAACTATATTTTTGTCTCCGGAATCCGTGGAGTAAGACCGCGCATAACGGCAGCTTCAGCCGCGTTTTTCCCTCCATGCACTCACTTTCTCACGCATTCATTGACCGAGCCATCTCTAGCATACAAGTTTTGGAGACGGGTTGGATGTATGCATCGAGAAATCCATTGCATGCCTTAAATTACTGGGAATATGCAATACGAATTTGTGGGGCTCCCGTTGTGTCCTGCCCATGTGTGTTTGTAAGTATCCTTTCATCTTATTGCCATTCATCATCATCTTTGCAAGATCTAAAATAGAACAGACCAATTAATCAATGAGTCAACATTTGATGCGTACTTAGCAAATGAGAGTTACCAACTGAGGATTTATTTTGGAACTTTTTTCAACGTTTGTTCTTTGTTTTTTGGACGCAAAATATCTTTTGCGATGCATTTTGTCGGCTTGTTTTTCGTTAAAGATAATGGAAAAATGAATATTTTTCGGTTATAAAATATTTTAAGTAACGTTTTTTGTGAGTACAATACACATTTTGTACAAAATATGCTATAAATCTTAATAAGAGACAAAAAATATGGCCGCCCTTCGTGGCAGAGTGTACAATACACATTTTGTACAAAATATGCTATAAATCTTAATAAGAGACAAAAAATATGGCCGCCCTTCGTGGCAGAGTGATTAACACACTGCGCTCCGACGCAGGGAGTCCTGGGTTCGAGTGTGGGTATTCTTTGTGAGTGTTCCTTCATCAATTTCATCACATCATAACTCATCTTCATCTTCGCGATTAGCCAAACGTGGCAGAAAAGCGAAGTAAAATAAACCAAATCAATCAATCAATTAATTAACAAACAAAATATAAAAGAAATAAGCATATTATGCAGATGCTTGTTCAATCTTCTTGATTACACCAAGTTGTATGAGACAGATTTCGATTGACGAGTTAAACCCAGCAGCCACTGTTTATCATGAACAGAGTGTTGTGTGTCTTTGACATGCTTGAATGATGTTCTAATGGGCATCAGCAGATGAGCAAGTAGTCTCTGAAACAAGCGTAATTTTCTCTGTGCCTAATTGCGTTTATTTGATTACTAACGATCGTTAAAACCGCCAGTATCGCACGTGCGCGATATTTGTAATTGATATATTGTATGTGCTTTGTAAACTATGCTGTGAAATTAACTCTAAACTCTCCTAATTTACTCGCTTTTTACCACGTAGGGATACGATTCCCTTGGTAATCCTTTGTCTTATTTATTGGTTTTAAATTCTACACTGAAATCCATAATTTCTCTGTTATTGCATTTAATTACATTATAAAATAATAAGAATAGAACGAACACTAAGAATATACCGATGAGATATTAATTTTTATTATACACTTGTGGGAAACCGTGGACAAGTTAAGAAGAAACCACAGAATTCAATACAGATATTATTAAGTAAAACAGTCATAAATATATTAATAAATTCATTGCAACATAATATTTAACGAATTAATAAAAAAATGCACATTTCACGATTGGATTCCTCATATGTTTAAATCATCCGGTTTTGAAAATTTGACTATGTTATTATTGGACTTCTAACTCATACCGAGATTCAAATTTACATGCCCATTAGCGTGAATTGGTGGTGGAAGTAAGACTGAGTGGGCAACGAATTTACTATTTTATCCACAAAGGAAACATATTTAGGAGGAAAGTTACCTAGTCTACAGTTAAATGGCAATTATGTTATCTCTCTCCTTCCATACAAACCAAACAAGGAAAGTCAACCAAGCCAAAATTTAGCTTTATTGCACTGTAATTTGCTAAAGATAAGTGGAAATAAATATTCATATACTTTTAAAAACAATGACCTGTACACTGAAATAGCATCAAAAATGAACTTTCATTTTTGAGCTTTCATTAGTAATTGGAATAATTACATTTGTTCGCATGCTTGAGATTCAAAAGGATAAATATCTCATTGACTATATTGTTTCCATTCTCTAGACATTGAAATGTACAATCTGTAAACAATGTTGTCTGAGGTATTTATATATGCATCACAATGACTAGTGTTCACGTAGTGCTATAGGTTTGTTTGCATGCGCACTTAAGTGTATATATAATTCGATACATATCACTTGTGTAAAAGAAGAAACTTTAAACTTTGACCCTAACCAAGATAATAAGTCAAATGTTTTTCTTTGCGCTCCATGTCAACTTTATTTTACCGGTGTATCGAAAATCTGACAATTGTTCTAGATGCTATTCAATTCTAGTTTCGGTCATAAAAAGAAAATAAATGTTGGAAACGTAGCTTGAAGTGGATGTTAAATAGCTCTACCGGTCCCACAGGCAAGAAGACGAGAAAGAATAGGTTATCGTCAACTCAACTTAATTTTACTCTAAGTCCCAAGGAAATCAAATTGAATTTTAAATTACCTACTTACAATTCAAACAAGAAATCGACTTCCTGGCCAATTTACGTGGAAATATCTGTAACGATTTCCATTTATGGCATGGAAAGAGTTATTTTCAAAGTAGCATGAGAAGAACATTTTTTAATAAAAATGGAATGATACTCGTACTTAATGGCTTACAGAAGATTATTGCTTAAATCGACGTGAGTGAGTAGGAGAAAAACATCGCTAGTGGTAAAATATTTAAAGCAATTGATTGAATTCAGTATTCTACTAGAAACTTTAATATTTAGCCTTGTTTATGTGACATATCATTCCAATTACATTACATTGTAATAGCAATATACGAGGGGAGAGTGAAAAGTTTTAAGCCTCACAGGGAAGGGGTGTTTGAGCTACAGTTTCTCATTATGATTTCTCTACATAATCACATAATCTCTATAATCACCCCCAGATCAATGCACTTATGCATTCTGTGCTGCAATTTCTTTACAGCCATCTGGTAGAATGATTTGTCCTGAGTCTCACACAACTGAATGACCGCCTTCGTCCGTGTGGATGTGACGTCTTCGAAGTGAATTCTTCATAGCAGGGAAAAGATGAAAATCTGACGGTGCAGGTCGTGCGGTGAAGCCACACTCGACCATAGCTTTACAGTAATAAAGATTTTATGCATGAATTAACATCCTATGAAATTAAATATTGATAAATAAATTCTAGCATAATCATAAAGAGTAATAATAGTTTCATTACGTGTGTAGAATTGTTGACAAATATATGAATATGAATGACGAAGTGGTAATGTCGTCTCCTTGTAATTAAGTGATACCGGGTTCGATAACCTGTGGAGGCACATTGTGGCGCGGGTCCCACTTTAAACTGTAGGTTCAGTCCTGATAAGTATTTTTGTGCATAAAATGGACTTCAAAAACAGAAATTCACAACTAAAATATGATATTGGGATTATGATAGTTGTCAACCATTTTCAGCAGAACCTTTCGCAGCTCAGTATAGTTGATAAGAAGGCACGGTATCGTCTCGCGGCCCGGCAGTTGAGAAACAATGCACTAGATTACTTGACCATGTTAACTGATCTATTTTGGACTAAAGTGCCTCCATATTCTGGCTTTTTCAAATAAAAACAATCACATCGTAAACGGCAAAAACACGGCCTATTTTCACGATGTTGAAGGCAAATTACAACCTATAACTGCTTCAAAAAAACTTGATAAAGCAAAAAGAACGTTGTGCTTAAATCTTAAATCATTGTTAAAACATTGTACATATAGATACTTTATTATATCAACAAATTTGAGCTTCAAATACGTTGTAAGGCCTCCGGTTGGGCTCCCTTCTAAGTCTAAATATAGCTTGTTAGAGAGCAGCATTCACTGCGCAAACGCGAACAACAAACGGAAGCGACACGATGCACGATATTGAGAAAACGACACAGTCCGAGAGACACGTAAGCGACATTTCGACACGTGCATCTTGCCGTGCCTCTTCGGTCCGAAAGGTTGCATTGATTACTGAGGGTTCGCTTCCAAACGACACATGTCGCGTGTCGCATGTCTCTTCGGTGTGAATTCTCCTTAAGGGCTAGCGATTGTAGGTAACAGAACTCGGGAAAAGAAAGTTGAGAAATCGGTTACGGTTAGTTCATATGAACACTCCAGCCTAACCATTACAAGTGCGTAGTTAGAGATCGGTTAATTCATCGAACTCTCCAGCCTAACTATTGCCTATTTTGAGCAGGAAGAAGGTTTATGAGGAAAAGGTTTATAAACGCCTTACCTTGACTCATCTCACCCAACAGGTCAGTAGGTGCCGGAGCTTGCCCCGAGTTGATACCTTCCTGGAGATGAGGCCTGCTCGAGAAAAGTGGGTGTATCTGGAGTCTGTTCCTTCCCTGGAGTCCTTGTCAACTTTTAACATCAGTCAGTAGCACGATGAGTGGGCAGGAGGTACACCTGTCCATTGCGCAACGCATCATTATCAACGAAGGGGTAAAACCAAGTGAAATTTTGACCAGACTTCGAGCACCGTTTGGTGAGTCCACCCTTTCAAAGACCCGTGTGTATGAATGGCACAACATGTTTTTGGGAGGACGGGAAACTGTGGAAAATGAAAGACATCAACAGCGGCCAAGGAAAAGCATCACTCAAGGAAACATTCAGGCTGTTCAGGACTTGATTGAAGGTGACCGTCTCTTGGCAGTCAGTGAAATTTCATCTGCAGTGGGCATAAGTTATGGTAGTGCTCACACGATCATTCATGAGAACTTGGACTACAGAAAAATCGCTTCGAGGTGGGTCCCACGCCTCCTCACTGAGGAGCAGAAAAAAGTTCGACTGGAAATCTCTCAAAGGCTCCTGGTTCGTTATGAGAGGGAAGAGAATGATTTTTTGCACCGTCTTGTCACCTGTGATGAAACCTGGGTCCACCACTACACACCAGAGTCAAAACATGCCAGCAAGGAGTGGCGGCAAAAAGGAGAGGCTGGGCCAGTCAAGGCCAAAAGCCACGCATCAGCTGGGAAGATTCTTGCCACAGTTTTTTGGGATTTCAGAGGTGTCATTTTTATTGATTATCTTCATGAAAGAAGAACAGTAAATGCTACTTACTATTGTCAACTCCTGGAAAGTGTTAAGGCTGCTTATCGGACCAAACGACGTGGTAGACCCATCAGAAGTGTTCTGCTGCTTCATGACAACGCCAGACCTCACACAGCTGGTGCAACACGTAACAAATTGGACAAAATTCATTTGACACCACTTGAACATCCTCCATACAGTCCAGACTTATCCCCTTGTGATAATGAATTGTTTGGACCCCTGAAAGAAGCACACGGAGGTAAGCGTTTTCAGGATGACGCAGAAGTGGAAGAGTTCGTGTGCAACTGGCTGCACACACGACCGAGAACTTTCTGGAACAAAGGGATTGCCAAACTCCCTATCCGCTGGCAAAAGTGCATTTCAGTTCAAGGGAGCTATGTAGAATAGTAATTACTTTGTTTTGTATTTGTATTTTGTTTCAATAAATTATGAAAAATAAATTCCCGTTTATATTTAATTCACCCTAGTAAAATAGACAGCAGAACGCAAATGAACGAGCTAACCTCAGTGGCGGAGGTGTCCAATGTTCTAATCCAGGCTTCATCATCATATCTCCTCATCGTCGCGATTAGCCAAAAGTAGAAGAAAAGCGAGGTAAAATAACCGAACTCAGTGATTCAGAACACAAATGAAATACAGATCAGAATAGTGTTTCGGTTGAATGTGTTCGGATGTTTATTTTTGCTTCATGTTTTGTCAGTGATTTGTGATTGCTGTTACAAGTCGGAATACACTTTTGGAAGTTGAACAAAGGCTATTTTTAAAAGAACCTGCTTCCCCATCTGCGTTCCGTTTGCAGCCACCCCCTATTTTACTACTGGGCTCGTCCAGCTAGCGCATGACCCCCGGCGTCGATCGTCACGATAAAAGAAGACTGACTGTAAGGTAAACTGGCATAATATCGGATACCCGCCCAATATCGGATACCATCATTTCTCGGCTCGTGGGTGCTGCCATGTGCAACAATGCACTGAACTACGTTCGTCGATTGCCCCCAATACTTTATTGTGAGTGGGAACGCTCTTGAGCACACTGCGCGTGCACGATCGACGAAAACAGAAATTTTCAGTTTCTGAGTTTTTGGAAGCATTACATGATCAAAGGTTTTCACATTGAAGGTAAGGAGAAACTATAGCTTACTTATATTTAATAGAAAGATTGAATATTAGAGTATGTTGATATGCTAGTCCTATTCGGGTAAATGTCTTTGTTTGATATTAAGGTTATATTTCCCACGAGGTCGCGTTCGGAGTAATATCTGATAGGGAGGCCTGTCAAATATCGGATATCAAATTGGTCAAATTAACATTCCCCAATCTCAAATTGCGGCACAAAACATGTCAAGAGCAATCCGACTCAGAAGAATCTGACACTAATTTGAAAATAAATAATAGGTTGCTTCTATCATGAGATGTAATTTTATTTCAAATATAATGTTAATATATATATATTATATAATGTTATAATTCCTATCCGACATTCGGACGGCTTTTTTCGATTCCTCAAATTAGAATTGTTTTTTTTTTATTTTGTACTGTACAACAAATAATTTAACAATAAGGGAAATAGACACATCACAAGGCAAAAGGTTAGGTACCAATAGTTCATATTACCAAAAATTATGCATTTCTGTTAAATTTTAGTGGGTTAATTATGGTGATTTCAAAAAAGTATCCGATATTATGTCTGTTTACTCTACATTTCCGGAGATTCAACTTTCTTCCTCTTTTATGTTGCATTTCTTTCAGCAGCGTGGCACGAAAGTAGTCGATTCACCGCCAGCATAATTCACGGTGCGTGAAAGTCGCGTTTTCCAACCTAATTGAAACGGATGGCAACGGGAAAAGCACTTAAGTAGATCCCCATGCAAAACAACCTCGGCCACGAGTGTTCCGGAGGAAGAAGAAACCCTACTCGGGAGTCTGGGCTGCAACAATGAGTCAGCGTGAACTTTTACATTATGAAGACAAGTCCCAGAACTTACGATCTTCTTCGGATCTAGGGGGCCTCTCCATCATTGCCTTTCTTTTTCCACTTGACTCTGCAGTTTCTGGACTACATCTTCAAACAGTAGAAAGGAGGTCGCAGAAAGGATTGTTTCCATCGCTTCAATAGATCAATGGACAAAATGTCTTCTTCAATTGCTTCAGCCATTCTGGCGTAACCTCCTACGCGTCTCTCTCTAGGTCCTCAAGTCTTCTTTCAACTATCGAGTGCCGAAATGGCTCTCCTTTTATGTACTTACATATAATCTGCAGACTTAACAGCTTTTCTGTTATTTATAAATTGTTTGTGAACAACCTGCAATCAACAAATTAATGAAACTAATTGAAGACCGTTAATTTTCCTATTATATTGGTACGATTCAATCTCAACAATATTTCCACTTATGAATCTGGCAATAAATTTAAAGAAAAAAATAAGAATCATTATTAAATAATGATTATGAACGGTTATTTAATTATTTTAATATTTTTTCTCTTCTGTTTCGTCGCCTTTTCTTGTTCTTTGTGTTAATCGCGTCAATGATGAAGAATAGTTTGAGTTTGGTGATTTAAGTCCACGTTATGCACAGTAAGGCTAATCGGGACTGTACCTACAGTTTATAGTTGGATCCGAACCACTTGTGCCTCCACCGGGTAACGAACCCGAGACCCCTTGATTACAAGGCAACGACGCTACCACTGCACCATCGGGGAAGCCGTATAATGATAATGAATTATGGTGAGACTAAATGGATGAACAAGTATATACAGGTGACTATGCAGACACAATAACTGAACATGAAAAGTGTTCATGTCTCCGACTATGATTTCTCGGAATATCAACAATCACCTTCCTAGATTTCATTCAGTATTTCGAAAGTGCAGTTCGTTCAGTGTGACTCGGGACCGAGATAGCGCGTGAGTGCAGAACGGCGAGACATGGCCCACATGTCGGCATTTTCGTTCCGTAACGTCCCGCTTATTTTTACGCACATATCTTGAGCATGCACACAATTATATTTATATTGCATAACGAGTACTAACCTGTATCATAAGAGTAGTTCAAAGTGGTGGCCGACTGCTTTCACACATTTCCGTCATCTTTGGCTGAAATGTTTATTGTAGAATTGTAGAAACGGATTTAGTCAGTATAAGGTTATCGATACCTTTATACTTCCTATACAGCACCCCTAAAGAAGACATATCACAATTACATATATGTCATGAGACTGGATATAGTCGATGCATTGTAACATTACAGGGATATGAATGATATTTCGCGTGCCATGCCGACTTTATTATGTGAATTTCGTACGCTGTTGCAACATGATTAATTGTAATTTTACATTACCACAGCTGCTGCAAGAGAGACACGCAGACAAACTACATTCTCACTTTGATGTTCTAAACGAATTGATACTTCTTGGATGTAGTTTGCTTTGTGCGAGACAGGTAAATGAAATATGACGAACCTAGAAATTCTTGGATTCATTTCTCAAGCACCTTGTGATTGATTTTTCTCGGGGAGATTTTCTCAACCGCTTGAGGCGATTCCTTGACACATCATTTGTTAGTTGATAACATAATCCTTCATTCTTCAACACCTGCAGAATTCAAGAAAGTTTTCAGGTTTATCTAAACATTTTCCGATTGAAACACCTTTATCTCTTCGATTTAAAATGATTATCTTTGCATGTGACAGAATATCTTTCTCTAGATGAGATATTCGGCAGCATAATTGCAATTTTAAAGTCATGAAAACATGCATGATAGAAACTAATGCTTGATTTCTTTTTTCATATAGAGCTCATGGATAGCTGATGTTTTGGAAAACTTTTAAGGAATGGCTATGAGGGAGCATTTAGTGGATGTAAAAAATATACTAAGAAGCTAGTTTTATTTTCAGGGTATTTCTTATTTTAGACTTTTCATGACATTCCTAGTCATATCAGATTATGAAAGACAAATATCGAAATAAGTGGAATCTAATGAAGACACGGGTGTATAATTATGTTTGCGCATTCATCTATTTCATCAATTCATCCTCATCGTCACTTGGTTCTTGGTCGGACTACACTTTAGAACTACTGGTAATGTGAAACCAATGCAAGTCACTGTTAAGGAACAGTGTATCATTCAGGGAGCCGAACAAATACTACATGCTCAAATTATACATTAGCTAGCTACCTCATGTTTGCTTTACTATTCGACATTGTTAGCTGCGGTGTCTAATCGACGGTGTAGTCATTAATCCTGTCGCCTGTAGGAAACAATGGGTCCTAGGTATAATCACCGGTGAAGGCGGTGCATTTACATAGTGGCTCGGATCCCACTGTAAACTGTCGATCCAGATCATATTAGCCTATACTGGCATACAGTGGACTTAAAACAGGCTTCTGACATTAGTCTTTTGCAGGTGTAAGGACAATTGACGTGTATCCCGTTTAAGATCGGACAGCTTTCTTGCATTTTTTGTTATTTTACCTCGTCTTTCTACCACCTTTGGTTAATAGCGATGATGAGTGATGAGATTAAATTGATGAAAGAAGACTCACAAAGAGCACCCATGCCCAGGACGGGACTCGAACCCTGGAATTTCCGTGGCGAGATTGTAAGTCGATAACTTATCGGTTCGGTAGAGTTCACAACGTCTTCTCTACGTCGAGTGAAATGTATTCATCATTCTGAGTTTAGATGGGGAAGGAGGGGGGTTTATACATTTCTTACTTAAGCGCAGAGCCCAGGATAGAGCTTTCGGAGAACTTCTGTTAGTATTTATTTCTGTTACTTAACGTCGCTTTTCTGCAACTTTTGGCTAATCGCGATGATGAGGATGAGAGATGGTTCAATGTAATTGATGAACGGACACTCCAATGACACCCATGCTCAGGCCCTTGCTCGAACCCGGGAATTTCTCTGAAAAGTCTGAAATTCGACAACTTAACGTGGTCGGCTATCGAGCCCACAGGAACTTCTTCTAAACAACAGGTTGAACGTTACATTTCTTCGTGCATTATGATAGGAGTCAATAGTTGATCTGGTGTGTTCTGGGAGCATTTTAGTTACTAGATTAATATTATTATCATTTATCATCACACTTCCTTCAGCATCGGAAATATAGTTGATGGGATGGAGCAAGGAGAAGAAATATCAGGATGCACCACTTATCGTGATATCATTATAAAGATTAGCACTGGCTAAAGCAATATGCTTATTATTACTTGAAGTGAGACAGAAGTGTCAGGTAATTTGTTATCCTGTGTCGTGGAGCTTGGAAAGATAATGGAAATAGTGGATTTGTATAATGAAGAGTTTATCGCCAGGCGACTTCAGCAAAACGTTTCCAGAATTCCCCTAATCAGCGTCCCTAAATCATATTTTCATCCACCACGAGTAAAGCTTTAAGACGCAAAACTGTACCTTACAGGTAAGCTCACCATTTCCATGAGCATTTAAGAGAGAATTACGATTACAGAGGATTCCAAGTGCATAAGCCTGCGTTACATGGCAAGTTTTCGTACTCTGCTAGTCTTGACGAGTTGTATCTTTGCGGATGATCCTGGCTGCTCAGCGCAGAGAGAAGGAGAGATTTCCGTAATTGTCACCAACTCGCCGTGTGGTTGGTCGACAGTTCTTACAAAGGGAGATAAAATGATGCGCAGTTGCTATGGCAGCCTGTAGCTTCTTTCCTTGTTATTGCGCATCCGGGCTTAGTCATGGTTCACCAGCAGAGATACAGTGCGTCAAATCAAACACTAATAGCCCATACGTACAGTCACCGGCAATAAAAATTGGATACCTAGATCCTGAAATACTCTCATCCCTGCAAACCATTATGTGTGTTGCCTAACCCTACGGCGGTGGTAGAATTTGCCATTCAAAATTTGCTTTTAAAGTCCACTTATCGCAGTAGAGTTAACCTTGCAGTAAAGCCATTTTCATTGCCGGTGACTGTACATCAATGTTTATGGTTACAAAGCTTATGAATCCCTCTCGAAAACCTGCAGCGTCAAGATTAATGCACGAAAATAAAATAGGTTGCTAGTCTACAATATAAAGTTTGGTCTTAACGATTCTTCGAAATTCAACGCCGATATTATTATATCATTTTCATTTGAATCTATCGCGGTTTCAATATCCAGAGCGGAATCACAGAACAAGTTGTACTTTCACTTGAAATTTGGCCTTGTAAGCTCAAAGTGGAAGTAATAAGGAGGAGTAGCCTGGAGTAGACACCTAATTCATCGTGTGCGAATTATTAAAAGACGATTTGAATTCGTCTGCAAATACGTTATCCTGAACATGAATTACGTTCTTCCCATCTGGTGAAAGGTGTTGGCCGCAATCCTAGAAGATCAGAATATCGACCCTACCGCGAAACTCTCCTTATTCACCAAAACTTGTCCCCAAATGACTTACGACCAGCACAAAATCAATGGCTGCTTCGGAGACTCAATATGGTAATGTTTGTTTCGACTCCTGTAGTTCAAGTCCCGATTAGCCTATCAGTACATGAAATGATCTCTTCTACATTTATTTTACGTTACCTTTTTTTTTACCTGTTCGTTAATTGAGACAATAAGGATGATTGATGAAGTGATGAAAGCAAGATAGGACAAAAACAATAAGCTCTGATTTTATAGCGTGCTACGCTGACCATTACGACACGGAGACCGAGGTACGTTTTAAACTAACTAACTAACTCTCTAGCCTTCTTAAACCCGAAGGTTCATGGCTGCAGCAACACAGGCCTTCCATCTTTCCCTATTTTGAGCAAGTTCTATATACTCTTTTCCATCCCTACCGATTTCCCTTAGGTCCATCTCAACGTTGTCCCTCCATCTTCGTCTTGGCCTTCCTACAGGTCTCTTACCATCAGGTTTCCCAACAAGAATCCTGTAAACTCCTCGTTCCTCTCCCATTCGTGCCACATGGCCTGCCCACCTAAGTCTTCTTGATTTAATTATTCTAATAATATCTGGACATGAATACAAATTATGTAGTTCTAAATTATGTAACCTTCTCCACTCACCTGTCTCCTCATCCCTTTTAGGTCCAAATATTTTCCTAAGGATCTTATTTTCAAATACTCTCAATTTATGTTCCTCTTTCAATGTAAGGGACCAAGTTTCACATGCATATAATACTACAGGCAAAATTACTGTTTTGTATATTTTAACTTTCAGTTTCTTAGATATTAAACGAGAAGACAAAAGTTTATGAAGAGAGAAGTAACATGCATTTCCTGAATTAAGCCTACTTTTTATTTCCTCTTTAATATAATTTTCATTTGTTAATATTACTCCTAAGTATTTGAATTTGGAAACTGGTTCAAACGAGTTGTTATCAATAATTAGATTTTGATTATTACCTAACACTTGGTTTCGGCCTGTAAGCATATATTTAGTTTTCTCTTTGTTAACTTCCAAACCTATCTCTTTAGCAGTTTTGAAAAATATTTTAGCATTATTCTTAATTGTATTTATATCATCCCCCAGTAAGTCTACATCATCTGCATATGCTAACAACTGAGTCACACCATTTAATTTTAGTCCTTCTTTAGTTTCTTTTACCTTCCTAACAGCATATTCTAAGGCAAAATTAAAGAGCAATGGAGATAATGCATCTCCTTGTTTTAACCCATCATGAATTGTAAATTTGTCAGACATATTAATACCCACACGAATTTTACTTTCTGTTTCACTGGTGCATACTTTTATCATACTAACAAGCTTCTTAGGTATTCCAAACTCAACTAATATATTATATAGTTTATCTCTTTTGACTGAATCATATGCTTTTTTGAAATCAATGAATAGCTGATGGACATTTTGATTATATTCCCACTTTTTTTCAAGTGTCTGTCTGATGTGAAAAATTTGATCTGTAGTTGATCTGTTACGTTTAAATCCACATTGATAATCACCTATAATTTCATTAGCATATGGGGTTAGTCTTGTTAAAAGAATGTTAGATAATATTTTATATGTTGTTGAGAGTAGAGAAATTCCACGGTAATTATTGCAGTTCATTTTATCACCTTTTTTAAACACAGGAACAATTATGGATTCTTTCCACTGTTGAGGGATTTCTTCTTTATTCCATATTAAACAGATTAATTTATGAATTTGATACATTAATGAATTTCCACCATATTTAATTAACTCAGCTGGTATTAAATCAATGCCAGGTGCTTTGTTATTCTTTAGCCTTTTAATAGCATCTTTAACTTCAGTCAAGTTGGGTTCTGGAACTAAAGGTTCTGCTGTGTGTACTTCATTCACTTCTGATTTATCTCCTACATGGACATTTAAAAGGTCATTAAAGTAGTTCTTCCATCTATTTAGAATATCACTTGGGTCAGCTAGAAAATCACCGTCTTTATCTTTTATCAAGTTTACTTTAGGTTGCCACCCCTTTCTAAATTCATTTACACCTTTATATAAATCTCTGATATTTTTATTTTTGCTGTTTGTTTCAATTTCGTTAATTTTGGTTTTCAAGTAATCTCTTTTTTTACTTCTAAACGTGCGGTTAACTTCTCGCTTTATTCTATTATAATTGTTTAGATTTGTATCATCAGAGTTATTTAACCACCTAAGTCTAGCCTGATTTCTTATTTCTATTAGATTATGACATTCATTATCCATGGCTTACTTTTTCTCGGTTTATGGTATCCTATACTTTCTTTAGCTGCTGATTCTATTGCATTACGTATGTGCTCCCAATTCTTATTTACGTCTGTTTCATTTATATTTTCATCATCATTTAAATCCTGCAAAACATCAAATCTATTTGACAGTTTAATTTGGTAATCTTTCTTAATTCTTTCATCAGTAAACTTTCCTGTATCAAATTTTAGAACTTTTAGATTTTGTTGCTTATGATTTATCACTGAGAGTCTTTCTCTTAATTTAGCAATTACTAAATAATGGTCACTAGCACAGTCAGCACCTCTATGTGTACGAACGTCAATTATACTAGTATGCCTTCTCTTATCAATGAGAATATGATCTATCTGATTGTGAGTTTTACCATCTGGAGAAGACCAGGTATATTTATGGATATCTTTATGTTTAAAAGTGGTACTTTTCACAATTAAATTCTTTGAGGTTGCAAAAGTAATCAATCTTATACCATTATCATTACTTAATTCATGAAGACTTTCTTTACCAATCGTGGGTTTAAATGTCTCTTCTTTGCCAATTTGTGCATTACAGTCACCTAACAGAATTTTCATATCATACTGAGAAAATTTATCAAAGACCTGTTCTAACTCTGCATAAAAATCATCTTTAGTATTATCATCTTTATCTTCCGTTGGTGCATGTATGTTTATTAAAATAATTTTACACCACCTACCCTGTAAACTGCATATGATATCCTATCATTAATAAATTCTACTGTTTTAAGAGCCGATATAATTCTATTATTTATGAAAAAGCCTGTTCCAAAATTATGATTTTCAGTACCACCATAGAAAAAAGTATAATTTTTAGTTTTACAATTCCCTTCTCCTGGCCACCTAACTTCCTGGACAGCTACTACATCTAATTTATACTTAACTATCTCATTAACTGTACACTGAAATGCCCCAGGCCGGTAAAGGCTCAGAACATTCCAGGTGCCTAATTTAATATCCTTCTTCCTAACGTAGATCTTATCCTTAGTCCATCTTTGTCAAATGTCCCATCCTAGACACACAAATCTAATTGCTTGAAACTATTTGATTTGTTATTAAGCGTTACTTTTCTGCCACTTTTGGCTAATCGCGACTATGAGGATGAGTGATGATATGATGAAATTGATGAAGAGACACTCGCAAAGAACACCCATGCTCAGGCCGGGATTCGAATCCAGGACCCCTGGCGTCGTAGCGTGCTTTGCGAACCACTCCGCTCTTACTATGATTAGGTTTACACTTTGATGCATTTTTGTATACCTTTTGTAAAGGTAACTCCAAAGCGCATCATAGTGTATTTCCTTCTATGTCGAGCTGTTCTTTAATGCATCAATTTATGCGTTTTTGATGCACCTGCCTTCATCTTTCTCGATGATGCATTTAGTCTGAGCTAGAAACTTCATGCATTTTTTGTTTCAACTGATACATTTACTTTCTCTGTGTAGTATATGCCAACATAGATTCTAATTCTATGTATGCTAGCTTTTGTAAGATCTGGTGACCTCAGTAGGAATTATGTAGGAAATCGCCTGGAAATGCCATAGTTTGTTAAGTTCCCGTTAAATTCACTGTTATTCCCCATTCTCTTTCTCTTTCTAATCTCACTTCCTTTTCTTTCCTTACAATTCCACTCTCACAGTTCATCTGACATCTCTTTCATTCCCTTTCTCTGACTGTTTCTGTTACTTTTTCTTCTTCTCCTTCCTTTCTTTCCTTACCATTCCTCGCTCTCTCTGTTCATCTCGCATCTCTTTCATTCTCTTTGTCTGACTGTTTCTGTTACTTTTTCTTCTTCTCCTTCCTTTCTTTCCTTACTACTCCTCTCTCTCTCTCAGTTCATCTCGCATCTCTTTTATTCCCTTTCTCTGACTGTTTCTGTTACTTTTTCTTCTTCTCCTTCCTTTCTTTCCATACTATTCCTCTCTCTCTCTCTGTTCATCTCGCATCTCTTTCATTCCCTTTCTCTGACTGTTTCTGTTACTTTTTCTTCTTCTCCTTCCTTTCTTTCCTTACTATTCCTCTCTCTCTCTCAGTTCATCTCGCATCTCTTTTATTCCCTTTCTCTGACTGTTTCTGTTACTTTTTCTTCTTCTCCTTCCTTTCTTTCCATACTATTCCTCTCTCTCTCTCTGTTCATCTCGCATCTCTTTCATTCCCTTTCTCTGACTGTTTCTGTTACTTTTTCTTCTTCTCCTTCCTTTCTTTCCTTACTACTCCTCTCTCTCTCTCAGTTCATCTCGCATCTCTTTTATTCCCTTTCTCTGACTCTTTCTGTTACTTTTTCTTCTTCTCCTTCCTTTCTTTCCATACTATTCCTCTCTCTCTCTCTGTTCATCTCGCATCTCTTTCATTCCCTTTCTCTGACTGTTTCTGTTACTTTTTCTTCTTCTCCTTCCTTTCTTTCCTTACTATTCCTCTCTCTCTCTCAGTTCATCTCGCATCTCTTTTATTCCCTTTCTCTGACTGTTTCTGTTACTTTTTCTTCTTCTCCTTCCTTTCTTTCCATACTATTCCTCTCTCTCTCTCTCTGTTCATCTCGCATCTCTTTCATTCCCTTTCTCTGACTGTTTCTGTTACTTTTTCTTCTTCTCCTTCCTTTCTTTCCTTACCATTCCTCGCTCTCTCAGTTCATCTCGCATCTCTTTCATTCTCTTTGTCTGACTGTTTCTGTTACTTTTTCTTCTTCTCCTTCCTTTCTTTCCTTACTATTCCTCTCTCTCTCTCAGTTCATCTCGCATCTCTTTCATTCCCTTTGTCTGACTGTTTCTGTTACTTTTTTCTTCTTCTCTTTCTCTGTCACTTTCAACATATTTTCATTCCTTAAAACAACACAGGATGTAGAATAAAAAAGTAATGAAGATAGTGGTGGACAATATGTCTACCATTATCTTTGCTGTTGACTGTACATGGATACGAGAAATTGTATTTGAGTACATTCGGACGATCCGTTTCAAGATGGTGGACGAATAATCAATTTTTCATACGTTGCGGTCATTCGAAATTCTGATGATTTTTTCGAATATTTGTAAGAAACTAAACTGGCATCAATTTTAGAGCACTATTTGCAGTTCAACGTCGATGATAAAATTTTACAACACAATTGTGTAGTTAGGAGAGGAGTGGAGGCAAAGTCGTAAACGTTTTGACTTATACAGTGCCTTTCACTGTCGAGTCTTCCGTGAAGCGGCGGCTAACACGCCAGGCGGTGGGAGGGCGTCTGCCGGCATTTAGACCCACAATTACATGCTGACCTAGGCACTGGACGCGTCAGTGCTTCAGTATCCAGATAGCTGGTGTCCAGTTTGCACGTGTTTGTGAAGTGTTAAGGTGTTAACAAGTGTTTTACATTGTTTTGTTTCAGTTTACCTATTACTGGTGTTTTTCTGCTTACTAAATGCCTCGTACAATTTACAACAACGAATTTTTATGTACGACTCTTAAGTCCTTACGAATTCATCTAGGGAAGTCAGATGGCATTTGTCAGAAGAATCCCCAGATGTTCCTGTTCCACACAGAGACAATGTTCGAGAACTTACGAGCAAATTTAGGGAAACAGGGTCTGTTCTTGATAAGAAATGAAGGGGAAATGGTGAGTGTTTACTGGGGAGAAACTAGACGACGTTGAAGCACGATTGGAACACACTTTTCAAAAATCCCTCCGGCGCTTTGCTCAAGAAACAGACATATGCATGACGTCTGCATGACGATGTACCAAGCTTTTAAACCTGATGCCATACATCAGAAGAATTGAAAGAAAATAGGAGGAAAGAAATTGAAGCAATTTCGGAAGAGGAACTGATACGTGTTAATGAAAATTTCCTTAAAAAGTGCCGTAAATGTGTGGAAGCAGGAGGACAACATTTCCAACACCTCTTATAACAAAGTACGTGCTCATTTTAATTTTAACTGTCCGTGTAATTGTACCAGCTTATTTAATTACATAGCTAGCGGTTCCAATTACGCGGATGTAGCATCCAGTTTGCCGGCAGACGCGCTCTCGCTGCCCGGTATAATAGTAGCCGCTCCACGGAAGACTCAGCCGTGAAAGGCACTGTATAACTGTAGTGAAAATAAAGATTTTGTGCTGCAATTCTTGCGGCAGCTAAATTACTTCGAAACTTGGCATTTTATAAATTGAATAAAAATCGGTCCACCAGTTTCATCGACCTAGATTTTTTTTAATGTGATGTCTTTCGAAGTTCGCAGTAATTTTAGGGCAGCACTTAAGCTTTACTTTGG
Organism: Lepisma saccharinum; assembly: GCF_977018435.1. Classification (NCBI taxonomy): domain Eukaryota; kingdom Metazoa; phylum Arthropoda; class Insecta; order Zygentoma; family Lepismatidae; genus Lepisma; species Lepisma saccharinum. The sequence goes on along the minus strand of NC_139230.1, from coordinate 170,058,311 downwards.
TAATGAAAACTATTAACTACAATCTGCCTCGGGAATCTCTGTAGCAAGCGAACGAAAACAAGCCTTTGCGCAAATAGTGACTTGACAGGGCTCGACAAAAGAACACATGAGAGGGGAAGTGAGCGGATGAAGGAGAAAACGCGGCTGCATCTACCAGCCGTTTGCAGCAATGCGCACTCGCTTTCTCCCCTTCTTTTCCGATATGCAAGGCCTAGCTCCACAGATTCCCGAGACAGAGTATAGTGCGTTATTAGGGAGGATCGAACGACCAAAGTAAAACAGCGTATCGCCAATATTTAAACCACACCAAGTACCGTAAAATCAGATATTTTGATCTTAATATTTTCACGGTAGCTTAATTCCTTGAAGGACTATTCTGGAAACCAGTAAGACGATTGCGTATGTCGGAAGGTCAAAATACTCAGCTATTTTATTTTATTTATTTATTTTTGATTTGTGATACGCACAAAGTGAAAATTTCTCACCTACCCCTTCCCTCCCTCCGTACGGATATGTTTTCGCCGGCCTACGCGACGGAGAGGTCATCACACCGTTCTACGATTCCAGAGGCAACAGGTTCGAATTCATCATCGTCGTCATGTTTAATCCAAAAGGTAAAAACGGCGTTAAGTCACCAATATAATCTTGATAATATTTCGTCGCCTTTCTTCCATGACTAGTCCAGAGCTCCCACATAGAACTCTAGGTATACCCTTTCCCATCTATCTCTAGAGGAAGGCCTCGAATAGCGGCACAGAAATCGAATGAGCAGAGCGAAGCATTACTCGCTGCTGGGAAGGCTGGTAACTGCAGTCGTTATTCCCCCTCCACGCAATCCCCTATCCTCTCACGTTTTCATTGGTGGAGCCGACTCTCACCTCACTATGCGCAGAGACATGTTTTCGTTCACCTTCACCTGCTCCAGAGAGAGAGAGAGAGAGAGAGAGAGAGAGAGAGAGAGAGAGAGCAACAAGATAGCGCAACAAGGAACGTGAGAAAGAACTAATGATATAGATAATGTGTGAGAGAAGGTAAGATACACACTAACCACTGAAATATACTCTGTCCCGTATATCTCTGGAGCAAGCGAACGAAATCAAGTCTATGCGCAAGTAGTGACGCGAGACGGCTCCACCAATGAACACGTGAAATGGAACGGGATTGCGTGGAGGGGGAAGCAACTACAGCTACCAGCCTTCGCAGCAGCGGGTACTACCTCCCCTTCTCTGCCGCTATGCGCTGCCTTGCTCCGCAGTTTCCGGGGATAGTGTATAGAAACAAGTTAACAACTCAGCCATAGCGATAGGCGAATTTATCGTTAATACTCCAATTAATGTCATTATCTGTTTCTACGACACAAACACAAGCACAAGTTTTCTTGTGGGTGTTCTTTTACAAATTTCATCTAATTACTATTCTCACTCATTGTTACGATTCTCCCATAGAGACAGAAGAGCGATGTGAATTAATTTATCAAACATTACATTCTTACATTGTATGTAACATTGGGTTGTGAAATTGCCATATAATCGAATGGTATCATTACCAGACCTGTATTTCTCGGGGCCTCTACATTGACGGGAGAAGAGAGAAATTTTTGCACCAAACGGAAAAGTAAACATTCTGATACAAGCTCTAATTAAATCATATAATAACCACATAACAAACATTGTGCAATAGCAGAAGCTGAACAAGTTATTCTAATTCACTTACGTGACATTATCATAAATTGTATCAAAATTTCATAAGCTATTCTTTCATAATTATGCAGATTTGTACTACCCGTGACAATTTGTACCGAATTTCTGAATTATGACATTGATTAATTGATTCCTTCACTTATACATACTACGTTCGGGGTGGAACTAAGATGAAAGTTGCGGAGAGGTTGACCAGTATCCCTAAAAGATAATACGTCGACTAAAAATCGTTAGGCTGTAAGATAAATCATTTTGTCTTATATCTAATCTCAGTTTGATTTCAAACTTCATCCTGTTCGTTGAATAATTCACAGGGGCTTTGGCAAGGACAGTGATACGGAGTCTCACTGGAATCCATGGGTGATCGATACGGAACTGCAAACGACAATGTCGCGTAATGCGGACATTTTGGCGATCGAGAAATGTGCTGCTTCGTGTTCATTTTTATTTCTTGATTTATGAACTGTCCGCAAGCATAAATATAATTTATTCATATACGGATTGCTACACAAAATCAATGATATAGTTTGTTTTTTCTGTTGCTTTTTTAAATCGATTCTTCAAAAATACAGAGTGTTTCTAAAGTTCGTTTCCAGCGCGTAGGAGGTGATCCTACAAGTGAAAATAAACACACAAGTTCATGTGACGAAATGCCGAAAACGGCACCCATTCAGATTTATTGAAGTGGGAAAAAGTGCGAAAATTATGTTTACATGGAAATAGTGGCACAACGGCCAACCATATGACCGAGGCGAAGGGCATTCCACAAAGAAATGCGGATTGCTCTATTCAAAAAAGCACATGGCAGATGTGTGAAGTTGATGAGCAAGGGATTCCCCAAAGGAAGCGAATGGGTCTGTTGAAGTCATTGGGGTAGGAAAGGGTTTAGCGAGATGTGTCATCCACGGAAAGTGATATGTGGAGACTGACAACCAAGATGAAAGCAAATATCTGTAGTGGACATCACCATTACGTAGAAAACAAAGATGGTGGTGGTGCTGCGCTAGATTGCATATGTGTCGACATGTTCTCTGTGTGCAGAGTGAAGGTGCCGAGGGAACCACATCACAGACGATTTTCAAGCTGTCTGCCATTAACTTCCACACAGAGATGACAACGATTGTCTAGTGCAAGCAAACTACCCCGCGGTGTCTCCTATCATCGCTGCGGCGACATTAATGCGTCCAACGAGATCCTCGGCTGACACGACAGGTGTTTCGTATACGAGGCGTTTCATCTCTCCCCATTGAAAGAAGTCCAGGGGAGTGAGTGATGTCCGGCTATCTTGCTGGCCAGGGCACAGGCGCACCCCTACCAATACACCTATGTGGAACAAGCCATTGAGGAAGTGACGCACATTTTGGTCGAAATGTGGTGGTGCACCATCGCGTTGGAACCATAGTCCTTGCCTCAGTGCCAAGGGCACGTCCTCCAACAGTTCAGGCAAAACATCCGGAAGAAATGCATTATATGTGCCACCACACAGGCGAACAGGGAAAATGTACGGCCCAATAAAAAGATCATGCACTATCCCACACCACACATTAACCGAAAACTTGTGTTGATGGTGTGCCACGAGAATTGCAAGTCGATTTGCAAAATCCCAAACGTGGCTGTTTTAACTATTCAACACGCCCGTTTTAGTGAACGTTGCTTGATCGGTCCACGACACCCTGTTCGCAAAATTCGGGATAATTTTCACCTGATGCCAAAACCATTGGCAAAACGCCACACGTGGGCCGAAGTCCTGAGGTCTTTTGGAGTTTGAAAGGGTACATCCCCTCTTCGGACAGGACACGCCAAACATTAACATATGGGTACTGGCTTTAGCGGGTGTACTGGTGTCAGGACGATCCCTGATAATGTTTAACACCGCATCCACAAACTGATCTGTGCGCACACTTCGTGGTCTTCCAATTTCGACGGGTGGTAGCACTGATCCTGTTTCCCGAAGTCGAGTATGCACTCTTTGAAAGAAGGTGTGCGACGGCAGCCTCCTATTTGGAAAACGTTCCCCATACAAACGCCGTACTGAATGGCTATTATGTACTTCCTGTCTCGCCATAAATGAGATGCATGTCTGCCAGCTCCTCTGCGGTGTATGCAGCCATCCCTATTGCTGGATATCTGCCGATCCGTAGACGACAAACGCTAGTGCACTGTACACGATGAGCCGTGCCTATCGATAACACCTATCAGTGCCTATTGCGAGGTTTGCCCAATTCAAGTTCACGTCCTTCCACTCGTACGTATTCAACCGCAAACGTGTGATGGTAACCTGATGCTCGGTGATGCTGATATCGAAGTACGTGAAGCACGAATGGCAACGATCGGTGATTTCCTGCCGGAAGAAAACTACTGTGTTAGCGCCCCTAGCGGGAAACGCCAAAGTCAAGGTCACGCTTTGGCCTTTCTGCATGTGGGTACGTACAAATATCGACAACACACCATCGCAAACAAAAATATCGCCCACATTACATCGCCCGTGTCGCCCCTGCTAATCACTCCATTAAACCCTTCCCTACCCCCCCCCCCCCCGACTTCAACAGACCCATTCGCTTCCTTTGGGAAATCCCTTGCTCAACTTCACACATCTGCCATGTGCTTTTTTTAATAGAGCATGCCGCATTTCTTTGTGGAACGCCCTTCGCCGCGGTCATATGGTTGGCCGTTGTGCCACTATTTCCTTGTAAACATAATTTTCGCACTTTTTCCCACTTCAATAAATCTGAATAGGTGCAGTTTTCGGCATTTCGTCACATGAACTTGTGTGTTTATTTTCACTTGTAGAATCACCTCCTACGCGTTGGAAACGAACTTTAGAAACACCCTGTATAACACTACTATTTCTGACAAAATGAGTATGTTACCGTTCGTTCAGTTCGTTTTCATCGGAAAAGGACTGAAAACATTACACAACATACCTACAGTTTCGATTTCTGTTATTTTACGTCGCTTTTCAACCTATTTTTTTAATCGCGACGATGAACGGTTAGTTGGTTGGTTGATTTGGTTTATTTTACTTTGCTTTTCTGCCACTTTTGGCTAATCGGGAAGATGCTCAGGTCGGTATTCGAATCCGGGACCCCTAGCGTCGTAGAGGGATGTGCTAACCACTCCACCAGGGAGGTGGGCTATTGACGATGATGGAATTGATGATGGAATAAGCACAATGATACACCCATGTCTTACCCAGAGTTCGAATCTGAGATTTCTGGCTTCGAAGTGCAGTACAGATTCATGATTGCCAATGAAGACTACATGTTCAGTGGAAAGGCGACAAAATCTTTAGTGTGTTATGAACATCCTGTGTAACCAATCAATGTGAGAGTCGCCCTCTTGGTTATGATTACCTCTGGCCAAACGTTGCCAAGCTCTTCCTTAATGCAGAAACATGTAACAGGTTATGTTGCATATGTATGGAGTGGGTGGTGTTACATCCATAATGGAAGGGAGAGGGTGAACCCGGCAAATTCTCTCTACCGACGTATCTCCTGGCAAATTAATGCTCCGTAGTCTACTATCGTTTGAGTACATTTCCGACAGAGAAAATAAAAATGACAGTGGCAACTGTAAATTTTTAATGCATGGATGCATAGATACAAGATAAAAATGTCGAGGGTTCATAATGTTGAAACTAGGAGTCAGGGAGTAAAACGCTTCCAAGAAAAAAATGTTTGCCTTTATGTTATCTACACAAAGATACCATATTCAAGCCATGAAGGCACATAGAGCGTTTAGAACAGGAATGGGCAACTCGGCTGCACTTAGTAGACTCGCGAGCGCTCTATGCACTGCGAGTACCCACCTACAAAGCACACCTCAAGGCTTTTTGCCTCGCTCACTCTCTCCCAGCGTTGCCAGAATGTGTGTATTATCGGTGACTGCCAAAATTTGCGTGAAATGGAACGATTAGTGTTTAAAATTACTGTAGTCTATAAAAGTATATAGGCAATATTATTATTATGTTTTACCGATCTAAATGTTTTCACATAATTAGAAATCTTTAACGAATCTATACAATCTTAGTTTCTTACTGCTACTTTTCCTTTGTGGACCTCTTTCTGCCACTTCTGAATTATTGCCTCAGAGTGTGCAAGGAAACAGATGCAGACGGAAGGAACACGGGAAACTTGATCAGGATAGAGGGTCAAAAACAGCATGAGATGAAACCTCCAAATTTGTAAAAATTTTAGAACTAAACGCAATAACATGTCAGCGTATTTTAGTATTCTAGGCTTCAAATGGATCCATATACCTTACCAAAAAAATATAATCCACTCCACAAGATACGTTTCTTATTAATAATCTTGTTTTCGTTACTTTACCTCGCTATTCAACCTCTTGGATTATTTCAACAATGATGAATGGTGATGTAAATGGAGAATAAAGAGTGAGCCACTGAGCTGCTCCTGTGGCCAAGGGCATTGAGTGTTTTTTGGCATCGAAGATGCCATGTTCGTGTCCTGGCTGGGCATGAGTGTTCGTTCATCTCTGATCATCTCATTCTCATCGTCGAGATTAAGCACATGTGACAGAAAAAGCGACATAAAATATGAAATATAATAATATAACAATAATGCATGGTTTATATAGAATTCGAGCGTCGTCGCCCTGTAGTCAAAAGGTCCCGGGTTTCATTCCCGGTTGAGGCACATAGTGGTTCGGATCCCACTTTTATAATGGAGGTCTAGTCCCAATTAGCCTTATTGTGCATAAAGTGGACTTAAAACACCAACTCAATCAATCAAACAAAAGAATACGAACTTGGGAATCTTGTTTTTGTAGTGCATTGCCGTAACAACTTCACCAGATAGCCAAGCAATGCAAATTTACAAAACGCAGGTCATCTTCGAATTACTGTAAATTAACGTCTCCGCTTTAACCTCCACCCCTTTAAGTCTCCTTCGCAAAACATGGAACAGTTACCAAGGTGAATAATGCAAAAAAATACTTTGCAAATTTGAATTATTTAAACGCCTTTCTTCCCCTGATTTTAGTATGGAAATTTCCTTTCCTTGCTTCTTATTCCGGCGTTGGCAGCCATCTGATAATCATAGTGTCGTTAAACGTCCTGAATACGAGTGTTTTTTGTTTTTTTTCAAATTTGAGTGTGTGTGTAACTTTCTAGCAGCTTCCGTATATTTCGTGCGTAAGTCACTGGCAACGCTCCTCCTTCTTCTCCGTCTTTTCTTGTAAAGCTACTGGAATCTTGTTTGCTCAGATTTCCACACGTGCATACGAGAGCGCTCTCTTCACAAACTTGGCGAGTTGCCCTCGCCTGGTACAGAGATTGGATCTCACATATTCTCGATCTCGGCCCTAATGGAGGTGAAGTGAGGTTTCTATTTATATAATAGAAGCATTGGCGCGTTTCAAGAAATACTAATCTGTTCGAAGTGTAATAAATTAAGAGTGATTCACAAGTGTTAGAACAAGACATAAATACTGGATTTGACTACATTGCATTACTACTTAAGCAAGACAATTTCAGTCTTAATACACGCTAAATTTATATTGCACGTAAATCTGTACTTCCATGAACTTTGTTATTGACATTTGGGACGTGCATTTTGTCTCTATTTCCTGGCAATCAACAGAAATGCTATTTTATTTCATTGTCGCTCTCAAAATTTCTGCAATTCTCCGTACTTCATTGGTTTCCCTCTTGCTTGACAATCTGAACAATATTTGCGTCTTATAATGCAAGGCTTAACTGCCCGATGCATGGCGTAATCCCTCTCAATAACCGTTTACTTTGACTGCAGGTTTTCCCCATAACATTTCTAGAACAGTTCTCTCTCTGCAGCGGTTATTAATGATCTCCCCAAAGAGATTTCTCTGACGTACAGTATAAACTCGATAATTTTTCCCGCTGTTCCAGATTAAAAGTAAATTGCCGACCTATCGATTTGTACCAAAACATCAAAGTGCACAATATACATACTGATACGGTGCCATGATGGGTATCTGTCGATCATTATTGATTCAGAATGACTTTATGAGCATCAAGTTGATCATCGTTTAAACATTAACTGTACCGTGAAGATGCTTCGAATTACGCGAATGAGGTTTGATTATTGTGGGTCTGTATGTACGTAATTGCTCTTGAAATTTTTGATTCTTGCATCAACCAGCTCTGAAATTATATCTGCCTGGGATAATACGTCAGCAACGAGGAAGTTTGTTCATATTTCAATTGCTATTGTGGTATTTTATAACAGTACCGGCTGTATAATTATATATTTTTCCCCAATTAGAAAGGTTCAATCTTGCGTATTGATATCGCCATTTCTGATATCAAGATAATAGCATTGGAATCTGTAGGATCCTAACCACAGGAATCGCACAGAACAAATGGAATAGGATTTCCTGCAGTCAGAGCCGAAAAATTGTTTCATTTGGAGGTTTCAGGGGGAATAATGGTTCGGATTTTACTTTAAACTGTAGGTCCAGTTCCGATCAAGCTGTGATTTGTAACAAACGTTTCGATTTGGATGTTTTACGCGACGTCAAAACAGCGATAATTTCCCCATGACCACAAAAATCTACCTAAACTAAGCCAATTAATTACTATTCACATTTAACTTAATCATAACTATAAGAATGAATGGGGATGATGAGGAAAGGTAATGACTAAAAACTGGTGTTATGCTGTTATTAATTTACATAAATTTCATGCTGTTACTAGTTTACAATGTATTCTTGAAGTAGTTGTTAATACTAGCCAATATTATTCGAAAACCAATTAATTGTCTTGTTAATTAAATACGCCTATATAAATGAGTTGGAAACAAAAAGGACCCGAATTCAATCAAAATGGAAACTTTAATTTTACTCTAGGTTTAATATAAAATTCTCCAATAACTTCACCATTGATTCTTCTTACAATTTAAAGAACAAGTTATAATTGAAAATAAGTAATGGGGAAAACAATACAGTAAATGTTCACCACTTATGATTAGAATCTATTATTAGTATGTATATTGTATGTTATTGTGAGTATTTTTGTTATTTTTGTGTTGACAGCAATATGGTTGATGAGAAGCCAAAAGAAGTTCCTTATTTTTATACTCTCACAGGTAAGGTTATATGTAAATTTATCTTACATATTACATGTGTTTCGAATATTCGTGTTCTTCAGTGAAAATACAAAACTTAATCAATATATTGTACCTCGGAATTACAAAGCAAAAACTGTTTTTATTTAACTCGATGGTTATTAATAAGACGAAAGTTTAAAAAATAAAAACGGTTGTGAATCCGTTTTATGACGCTCCTTTCGATTTACCACGTGTACGGTCAATTTCAAGTGCAATTTGAGAAAATTAAAGCAAGAGTTTAAGCTTAAATCATACATCATTTACATTCACTGACGATTTATGCAAGCAGTGAAATGTGTAGGAAATGGAACTTACACATCGTAAATTTTAAAGAAAAACTGACAAATGGCGGAACATATAGACATTCAACAATAATATAGACACGATAAATTCAGTGACCGAATACAAATGAGCAAGGAAAATTATATATATTTACATTTCTTACATGTCATTTTTAAGCACCATATATTATTTATATGGCGGTGCAGATGGATTAGCGGATACGATATAATTTGCCCGCATTCCATCACTTTATTACAACTTAGAAATGTATTTTTCTTTCAAAAATAAGATTTGATTGTTTTTCCTATCAGGAATGTTTAGGCTTTCAATGTGAATATTATTAGATAAAATAGTTTTTCAAAAAGAACATTTAAATGATAATACTCACACTTGTGTGCATAATATGAGCGCGGATTGTAGAACAAAACAAATTGGATTGTCGTTAAGGAAAATTAAATTTAAAAAAGGAATAATAAAGGGTGTTTGAGTGCAGATTTTCTACATCACTTTGATGCAAGGTTAAGAATAGAACCTACAACATAAAATCTACGTATTTAATATTCTATTCATGGTATTGGGCTTAAATTTCATTTCATTAAAAAATAATAAGTGTTTCTCAGAACAGAACAAAGTTATCAGTCTCGCTCCAAGAGCATTCAGGCTAGGTACTTTGAAATTAACTGCAACATAAACTAGGTTTGTTTGGCGTTAGCTACGGTTAGTGTTTACATTTCATTACATATAATAAAAGGGCAAATTATGTTTTACGTGATATTTTATTACCTCTACTATTTTTTATAAACTTTCTAGGTTGATTGCTTTTCCTGTTTCCTACCCCACACTGAAACAATTTAATTAATTCTATTTGTAATAATAATTTGAATTCACTTTAATTATGAAGCAAACTAATCTTACTAATAACGAAATTAATCAATTGCTGATTTGAAAACTCCGAGAATTAGTTTTCACCGTGTTGCTGTAGCTCCTGTCTGATCTTACGGCGGGCGGCCTACATGCTGGCAAGGGAATTGGGGAGCGGAGAATACACTGCAGACAACAGCGGTGGCGCCGAGAGTTACGAAGTCGCGGGAGGAGGTCATGCGCGCACCTCGTTCTACAGGCTGCTGTGTTTCTTATCGCACTGGAATGGTCGCTTCCCCGCTCCCCATTTCCCTTGCCAGCATGTAGAGCACTCGCCATAAGACCAGTCAAGAGCTATGTTGAGGAACACGACGTATATTTCACAAGTTCTCATCTTTAGAGTTATAAAGCGCAGCGTCATGAATACAAAGAAAATAACGACTTTAATGGTACATTGGCCACTCGACGATGCCGTCAGATAGTAAGAGCAGTGCCGGATCTACAAGCCACAAAACCCCGCAGTGCGGGGGGGCCCCTGGGTCAAGTAAGTATTTAGGGGGGCCCTCAGCCTTTGGCATAGTAGAGGGTTCGCATATGCGTATGTAAAAAATAAGCGTAGTTACACAGGGATACAGAAATGAATACAATATATACAGGTAAAGGTAAAGCTAAAGTTCCCTGTGCATATAGCACCATGCCATGAAGGCACATTTAGGGTTTGTGGGTCCCACATATTTTCGATATCAGCCATCTTGGAGGTGATGTGATAAGCACCACGCTGCGGCTGCCTTTACCACCACCTCCCGGGTACTTTTTGATTTGAATGTGGGTGGGCCCTACAGCCGCTTTATGTGGGGACAAAGCCGGAAAATTTCCGACCATAGATCACCCACCTCGGCTTTCCCGCGCGGTAGTCAGAATAAAGTCAAATCAGGCATGAATTTCATGAGAAATGCAGTAGTGAAAGTTTCTTCAACCTATCTTTAATCAGGTAAAAGTTACGATTGCATGATTGTAACAAATGTGTCATTTTCCAGGTGTGTGTGTGTATATATATATATATATATATATATATATATATATATATATATCACATCAGCCCCTTCCCATTTAAACATTTTGAGTTAAATTCAATATGAAGCTTGGGACACACGAATGTGGTTCCCCCTAAGCCTAACCTATATATATCGTAACTAGGAGTCGGAAGTTGAAGACCTATAAATTGCTAAAAAAAAGACCTATAAAGATACCTCAAAATATATAAAAAAGAACCTAAAAACGGAATAAAGGATGTATAAATGTGATCCAAATTAATTAATAACTTCAGTTTTAATCTCCCCACCCCCTCCCTCTGCGCGGCACCTTGAGATCTTTACAGGCGTGTGCGGTCTGGTCGTATACACCGTGCTGAAAGCTTCAAAACAAGAGAAAGTTGCCACTTACAGCGCGAACTTCCAGACAAGTTACGGTTAAAGGATCTTGAACCGTACCTGCTTCAGTCGTCCAAAAATGTTTCAGGGATGGTTCAAATATATTTATTTATTTTATTTCTTTACTACAGAAAGGATGTTTAAGAGGTGATGAACTGATGATGATTCGAATTGAGAATGTGCAGTAAAAACGTAGTCCAAAGAAGGTGAAGTTGCAAAAAAAAGCCGCTTAAGACCTAAAAAAAGGCTAAACAAGGACCAATGAGCCAAAAAACGCCGAAAAGGCAAAAAAGGACAAATAAAACCCACCTTTCTCTGGCCTACAATGGCCCAAAATGAACATATATTATGTTGGGCCTCGTCTTCTTACACTAGGGAAAAAAATGATTTTTCCTCAAATTCCGAGCCCTAATCATGACCACTTGTACCCAGCCTAACTCCTTTACTTTTTATAGGGGGAGTTAAGGGACTTTCGAATCACCCTCTAGGCTCTTTATAAGTGACTTGCACTTGGTTAACATTAGATCCATAATTACACACACACTATAAATTATATATGTGTATTTGAATTCATATATTCGTAAATTAATATATATATACATGTGTGTGTGTGAAGGTACGTAGGTAGAGGGGGCCTTTGGTAATATCTTGCGGAGGGGCCTAAGACTTTTAGATCCAGCACTGAGTAAGAGGTAGTGCAGGAAAGAAGTGTATCCAGCGTCGAACCTTGAAGCTATCGAGAATCCAACGAAACATCTGAAGGTTTACATTTACCGTACCTTTTAAACATTTAAAAGAGAATATGTGGCGTGATACATTTTGTGCTTCGATATGTAGATTTTGATCGAAGAGATGACGTGTAAGCACATGTCATTCACACACATCAAGGACACCACTCTCCTTATTTGATATGCACGGAGATGATTTTTGTAATGGGAGTTACCAGAACTGCTCATGTAAAATGCTCAAACTGTTATTGTGCAATGAAAATTGTGATATGTTAGGGCTGCTCTTTAGAAGACATAGAAACAAGTGAGCCCCGAGGACCCTTAATTCACGAAGCGAGCTTCCACTCACCATCAACTTTCTGTCAACAGGTCAATTCGCTCAAGTTGCATGCGGCTGCCACAGTACTTGACTGGATACTTCTATCAGCGGAGCCGGTTATTGGCCTATTTTCACCACGCTGTCCTAGGCATTTTGCAATATTGTGACATTTATAGCACTCAAAATGAGAACATGCAGACTGCGTCTGTTAATAAAGAGACACACAATCAGATGCCAACTTCAAAGAACTCCCTCTTGCCATGATAAATTGTAACGGCGAATTTTCTCTTTATGGAGTGACTATGGAGGAGCAACAACGAGTTTCAGTCTTTTTCCATCCAGGCTTAAACTGGGATACAGAGAACTGGATTAGTCATTATGCAAGTAAAAGGTTATTGTACCAAAGCCAGTGGAGTACAGGCAACATTTCTTAAGCGTTACATACTGGGGACTTATTTGAAATTTGTGATGTCCAACGAAATGTTAATATCTTCCAAACCTAATCCTTTTTCTCTCAATAAATCTTTGGTTCGAGTCCTAGTTGCAGGTCTTGAATGGCTTATATATTGTACAGTCACGGACACTTCTGGGTTGCAACACTTCGATTGAAAGTCAATGAAATCGTTAGAACCCAGAAGTGTCCGTGACTGTACACCCTAAAGAATATGCAACTAATTTGCCACTACTTTGGGTAACTCGACACTACTTTTGGCGTTCTTGATCGTAATGTTTGGTGCTTTATTTATTTCACCATTGGCTGTCAAACAACACCAAGTATGAAGGCCGTTAACATTATACTAGGCGTTGTGTTACTACTTTTGGTGGTACCCAGTTTCATGTTTATTTAGAGTGATATTGAATACACTTTCTTACAGAATATATGTTTTCCTTCCCAGCAGTTTAATGTGGTTTATTGCATTCTCAATTTTATTAGTTTTATGATATTTGATAGGATTGGTCTAGTATATTGGGATAGTGGATTTGAACATTGGTAGGGATAAGGCTACTTTCACGTTGCTACGTACGTCCAAATAGAAGAAACGGAGTCACACAGTACAAATCTATACCATGTCCCAGCTAACTGTGGAGCAAGGCTGCGCATAGCGTCAGAGAAGCGAGGGAAATCGAGTGGCCAGGGCGAAGAAGTACGCTCTGCTCGAAGGCTGGTAACTGCAGTCGCTTCCCCCTCCACGCAATTCTGTCCCTATCACGTGTTCATTGGTGGGGCCGCCTCGCATCACTACTTGCGTAGAGACTTATTTTCGTTCGTCTGCTCCAGAGTTAGCTGGGACAGAGTATAGTCATTATTTCTTAGAAAAATTCTTGTTCATTCATTTCGCCAGGAAGATTGTTGATGACATGAAATTCTCAAATTACACGTGACAAGCAGAGGGAGATTATTCATTGCTTTTCGCAGAAGATTTCTTCAGTATCGTGTTCTTCTTTACCTGGAATCGTCTCAATTTTTTGTGATTTCATCCGGACACGATGGTAATCATTCCAAGAAGGTTTTTGGTCACGAATAAAGTATGAAAGGATATCCCTGTTGCTTCCAGGAAAATTCTCGAGTTTCTGGATCTTCAATTATGTATGATTTTGCTTTAACCAACAGTTTTTATAACGCTATCTCTCCGTTCTCATGATTACTCCTTGTTATTCGTCAAACATACCTTATTAATTGGTAATCAACGACGTTACATTCGTAGAAAAGCACGTACACGGAACCGATTTTGCCATTGTATCGAATGACATATTGGAATAAGCTTTATTCTTTCAGTGTTTCAAATTATTGGCCAACAAGGGTGAATTGATTAGTTAGACTCCGACACCATTCATTCAGTGGCTGGGAAATCAATCATAACGAATAGTTTTGTCTTGGCTTAGAAAAAAGTTGGTGTGAAAGATTTTCAGCCAACTTTGACCCTGTTTTAGTTTTGAAAAGATCAGTTTTCTACATTCAGAATGTAAATATATCTTGCACAGTGCCATGAAGCCATTCAGGAGGTGTGGACGTAGGGATCCACTAATTCACGATCTCGGCCACAGTGGAGTCATGCGGTTAACACCATCCTCCAGCCACATTTATCCTGTCTTCCAAGTTGACTCCGGATACCCATTCATTAGAGGTTGAGTGAGTCCCAGAGCCGATTTCCGCAGGGACATTTAGGGAAAAATGTCTTCCTCACATCATCCAGTCCGAGAACGGAACCCAGGTCTCCCACGTGGCAGCCCGTTCCCACCGACTTTTAGAGTAGAGTACCTAATACTTTTAGATTTAGAGTGTGTATTGTTTTGTTATTTTACTGTAGTTGGTCTATTGAACCACGGTTTTACGGAATGTACATGTTATTTTGAAATGGTCCTTTGAACTTTTGAAGAAATAAATATGCATTTTGTTTTCAATAAACGAAATACACATATGTAACCACAATGAATTGAAATGCCAATTATCACATAATAAATGAAGAAACTTGAGAATTACATTTATATTTCAAAGCCACGAAGACTGATTGTCCCGTGTGAGATGCCCGTTTGATTCTTGGAGTTGGTTATTTCACGTGTTTTTTTTTTGTAATAATACTTTCATAAACTGTTTTTGTGCTCACACAACCTCTAACCAACGGGTACCTGGTTCTAATGTTCGAAGCGATGTGCTGATATCGCCACATCAAGTATGGCCGAGAACAAGAATGGGTGAAACACTTCCTAGGTGCCTGCCTACATGCCGTGGAACAATGTGCAGGGAACAACTTTACCTTTGCCATAGTTTTTCACAGTGTTATAGAATTCATGCAAATCCCTCGGCAAGGAAACAAGTTGCTATACTAACAGGGTCGGGGGGAGGGTATAATATTTACGCCCCTTGGCTATCCTTTGTGTTGGACCCTGCCGACATAATCATTATTATTATTATTATTAACAGTTTTGTAATCACGGCACTTCCACTAATTGCACACTAGACGCACATGATTAAAATGTATTCTTTTGTTTTTCACTTTTCGTTTAATAGTGCCACTTGCACTATAGCTATATGTCGCCGCACAACACTAATACCGCACACGCACCAAACGAAAAGAAACCGTCACTACATTACGGTAGTCACACTGGCCGCGAACTGAGAAACAAGGAGGTTGATTTCAACCGTCAATATCCCTCTACTTGATTTTCAAATGTTGGTATTCAAAATGTTTACATTTGTTTCCTCGAGGAACAATTGTTTATATTCGAAAATAAAATAAAAGCTCGAAACTCCTTCCTTCTACATTTTTTCATGAAATAAGAAAGTAAAAAGACTATACATGTTTTATTTTGCTATTATCACAATGTTAAGAAATTTTAATAGTCGTTGGTCTTTGTCACTTCCCCTTCAACGTCTTATTTTTGTGCGGCCCCTAGGCTATAGCCTAGGATGATAGCGTAGTGGCAAATCCCTCCCTGTACACTACAAAGAATAACATTGGAAACAGTTTCTGTAATTGTTTTGTACTTGGCCGGGATTTTAAAGTGTGCATTTGCACAATTTCATCTTCACTTTCGCGATGATCATTGTTAATACTCAGTCGTATCTTAATTTGAATTAATGAGAGAGTAAATAATCCTTAGGAAAGTCAGCTGAGATAATCATTTGCAAGTAATAACCTTCCAATGCATGAACAAGTGGGAACGTTGAGGTTATACCTTCCATAGCCTCTGAAGTCTTAAAAGATAAGAAGATAAGTGAGAAGAGAATGTAGGAAAGGCATGCTAACTCCCGTTTATGAAATTCCTAGGCACGCACCTGAACCGTAATTAGTTTACTCAGAGTCAAACTTGAATCAGCTGTTCCGCAGAGGAGGATGGATAGATATGAAACGAGGTCATAAATTAAAGACGAGTTCAATGGGTCCTCGAACTCATCCCGTGGATATAGCTAAACTATTCTTTGAACCCATTACACTATTTCACTAGCGTAATTTGCACACCGTGTTTTGTCAACATAAGGGACGCCAAACGTTAAAAATAATACCCTTGGTTGTATAGTTGATCCACAAACACACTGACAATAGTTATTTTATTGTAGGAGCACAGAGTACAATATATGAACAACACTAAACTTATATATTTACATGTGCAGAATTGCATTAGGATGTTCATTCTCTGTATTATACTTATTTGTATTTAACCAATATCTATCAACTATCGTTGATGAGATGAACAGCTGACGGCAAAAGTGGACAAATTTTCCAGTGCTAGTATTATTCTATTTTACGTTCCTTTCGCACCTATGGGAGGAATTTTTGTTATTTAGCGTCGCACTTCTGCCACTTTTGGCAATTTGCGACGATAAGGATGACTGATGATTAGATGAAATTGATGAGGGGACAATCACCCATTCCAAGGTTGGGATTTGAACCTGGGAACTTCGGTGGCCAGATTGGAACTCGACTATTTATTGCGCTCAGCCACCACGCCGGTGATTTGATGAGTTTTTGTTTAAAGTCCATTTTTATGCACATACAGGCTAATCGGGCTGGACCTACAGTTTAAAGTGTGATCCGAACCACCATGTGCCTCCATGTATCGAACCCGGGACTCCTTGATTACAAGGCGAAGACGTTACCACTATGCCATAGGCTAAACCCAAGCAGGCTATCCAAGGGAAGAATTGCAGTGATGTCGCCTGCTATTATATTTGCCGCCAGCTTTGTCAATGATTCGGTGGAAAACGTCGAAGCATTAGCAATATATTTCTTAAATAGCACATAAGACTTGCCAGCATAAAAATCCTCCCAAGAAAGAGATGGATGTACTCTCTAGATTTTGTGACGCTGAATCTCTAAATAAAACAGGGTGGCCACTCACCGGGAATTCTTGAATTCCGGAAGTTATGTGTGAATTATTGGCTCCGGGAATCATACGTAAATTCTGCATGAATTTTTCTTCGTATACGTGAAATATTGAAACTTTTATTGATTCGAAATGCCATTGAATTTATACATATTTGTGAATGACCTGAGGGACGTTTTTCAGAATTTAGCTGTTATTTTTATCGAGGAAGGAAAGGAAAGTTGCGTGGAAAGTAAAACAGAATTGTCTCAATCCATTTACTTTGTTAGTGTTCTTTGTAGAACTATCTATCCGATAGACGTAAGATTATTGCAAGATAAGTTATTGTGAAGTATTAGGTAAATTTGGGTCTAAAATTCTTACACAGTTAACAATTTTTAATAGATTAGTACATCCCGTAATATTTGTTACATGCGTATGTGAAATGGCAATTGCGAACTCCTCACCTTAAATTATATATTTTAAATGTATGTGCCGTTTAATTGAATTAGAATGTTTGTATACATGGGAATCACACAGCTCCTTTATATTGTTAATATATTTGTGTGTGGATGGTGAGAGGTGGTAATATGTAAGGTTGAAATAGAGAAAGTATCTGCTTTTGGCCTTGAATTTTTGGAAAGTTCGCCTTGAAAACCGGGAATTATACTAGAATTTTTTCATGGTCATCCTGTACAACCAAGTTGATCAATCGACCGCGATTTTAGTTATATAAGCCTTCTAAACTAAAATATAAGGTGTAAGAAAATTCCACACAAATTACTATTTTTTGATAGTATTTTTCATTGGTAGACAAATAGACAGTGACGAAACTTGCGGGGTCTCCTAATTGACCTAACCCACCGAAGTTGTCAGGAAAAATGTGCTGATTTAATTATATTTTATTCACAATACACATTTACTTGTGATATTTTGGGGTATATTAAACATGACTGTAGATGGTGCCGTACTTTTGTATTGTACAGAGTAATGCCACATGCTGAAATGCTAATAATTTCTTAATACAGGCATTCCAACAAAAGATAGAGTATCTCGACGGAAATTCTGTATTGAAACCCGTCGAACATGATAAATTAATATCAGTATCAGAGCCATAGTAATAGTATACTCTGGACTCGGAACTCGAGTCGGAAGTAAATTTTGCAGAAGAAAAAACAAAAGTAATTTTATGTAGATTCAATAGAACTTCAACCAGAAAACTACCCTGACCTGTTGTATTCACAAGAAGGATAATGTGGAGATACTTTGCCTAGTGGTTCGGATTTCACTTTAAAACTGTAGGCCCAGTCCAGAATCTGAGTATAAAAGTGGACTTACACAATCCTTCAATATTCAACTTATTTTTTTCGCAAAATGTGTTACGAAGGCTAGAGAAGATATGTTTTCTGGAAGCATAGTATCAGAATAGGTAATTCAGAAAAAAACATAGGCAGTTGATAATGTCGCTAATATTCAAATAATTAATAAATAATCTACCAAACCTGTTGACCTTGTTGTTCATGGCAAGTCAGACAAAATACATTTCATTTCTAAGAAACTGAAAGAATCTACTTAACTTGAAATGCCTGTTGGAAACAATCATGGAAAAAGAAAACATTTAATATTTTCTTCCTCGTCTTTCAGCCTGTGTGTCTAAAGCTCTAAAATATGAAAATATTTTTTTATCAATGTGTTATTTCATAGTTGAAAACCCCGAAGCCTTTGATAAAGAACAACGACTGCCGTTTGGTGCCTTGTTTTCCAACCAATTTGTAAAGCAAACGCAGCAAGCGAGCAGGACACTGCATATGAGCAGGATTTATATTCCGCTACTAAAATGATGCGTTTGAGCGGAATGAAAGATGGCTATTAAAACGACCATAAAACTTGATAAACTGTTGGACTATCAAGTTACATTTAGATAAAGTGCTAACAGAAAGTCTTAAATCTCCACGTTTTGTACTTCGTTGCATCGCATTTACGCACCCAAAGTGAATTCTGTACAGCGGCATTTCTATATCTGGATGAAAAGCATCCGAACAGTAACGTCATTTAGGTGTAAGCTATTTTTGCCGTTTGGAACAAATCCGTGACTAAAGAAAGTAAGAAAATTCAATTGAGACAATTCCCAATTCCAGTATGTTGTTGGTGAGACCTGATTTTGGAAGCAGAATAACAGCTTCGTTTCAAATCAGATCATCGAAACTCAAGTATTGAACCACTGATTCGTTGTTACTGTAGCTATAACTAATTTCCTTTCTGAAAGCACGTAGCTTACATTCACACCGAAGTCAGTTCAGTGTGAATGCTTTTCACTTGTTTCTACTATACTCTGTCTACGGAATCTGTGGAGCAAGGCCGTGCATAACGACAGAGATGAGTGGGGATCGAGTGGGCAGAGCGAAACAGTACCCCCTGCTGCAAAGGCTGGTAACTGCAGTCGCTTTACCCCCTCCACGAAATTCCGTTTCCTTTCACGTGTTCATTGGTGGAGCCGTTCGCGTTCACTACCTGCGTAGACTTGTTTTCGGTCGCTTGCTCCTGAGATAACCGGGGCAGAGTATAGGCACGTATTTAAAACTATATTTCGGGACGGGTTCAATAATAAAAAGATTTTTTTGATTATTTGGTTAATAAGATTAACATGTATATTATTAATAAAATATTAAATGGCTAAATAAAATTATTATTATTGTTATTACTACATTAACAGGTAAAAAGATGATATAAGAATAGAAATATAAGAGCACGTATAAATCATTTTTAAATATTGGCGTTTGTTTCTTATGTTAAAATAAGATCACTAAAATTTGTATGAAACTAGCTGCTCTAGCAAAGAAATTGATGTCAAAAATCTTTAAAAATGGATGATTTATTGAACGTTGTTAGGCCCAGCTGATGAAAATTAAACTCTCTTATCATTTTTAAAGCGTATTATTAACAGTAGCTTTATGCAAAAATTCTCTCATTGCTTTATAATCACAATCTAATTCTTACCTTTATGTACGTTGGAAATAAATCAATTTTATATTACACGGCAATGAACAAATACTTTGCTTATTTAACTTTTTATTTATGGACTATACTCTGTCCCGCTGTCGCTGGAGCAAGCGAACTAAAACAAGTCTCTGCGCAAGTAACGACTCTAGACGGCTCCACCAATGAACACGTGAGAGGGAATGAGATTACGTGGAGGGGAAAAGCGACTGCAGTTACCAGCCTTCGCAGCAGAGTGTACTACATAGCTCTGCCCACTCGATCCTCCCTTTCTCTGCCGCTATGCGTGGCCATTGCTCCAGAGATATCCGGAACAGAGTATAGTAAGATTTTTTAGGCGGGGAGGAGGGGTCCAGCGACCCTGGACCCTCCTCTAAATTAAATACGTCCTTGGTTAATACATGTTTTCAAGACGAATAATATGCATTGTGCTATTAGGAAAGAAAGTAGCTGCTGATTCGGTGTGTGCTATTCATAAGACTGTCTTTTATTCTCATTCAAAATTATGGGCATCAAACAAGTGGTTTGCGTGTAATCTAATTGGCTACATCCAGGCAAGATTAGTCTTAATTCACCTTGAATTGGACATTGCACACAAAAGAATGTGCATAGTGTTGAGTAATGTAATACAATGTGATACATTTATGGTTACTGTCAGTGTGTGAATTATTTTGAATTGGGAGAGGCAGAAACTATCCATGGTTGAATTCACCCTGCTAATGTGCGCGTCAAATCTCCTGCATATGGCGATAGCCAATAGCACCGCACTGCAGCGGTGCCATGTCAAAATCTCACACTGAAACGAGACAGCGAAGGTTGAGCGAAACGCCTTCTCACGGAACTAGGCAATGCCGCACGTCTGTGATTCGCTTGCGCTATTCAGCCTTTCAAGGCCATATGCAGGAGATTTGACGCGCACTCTATCAGCACATCCACTCATGTTTTGAGGTAGTAAAGCAATAATGTGTTTTAACATTAAAAATATCACTCACTTGTAGACAATACACCTCACTTTCCTACGAATTAATACTTTGTCCCATTGCAATATCTACTAACTTTTCACGTTCGGCCTCTGATGTTGCACTTAAAATAATTATATGGATCTGCCTGTATGTCAGTTTCAATGATAACCTTTTGGCGTTTTATGATAACTTGCATGATAAATGTACATGGTTTTAATCAAATCGATACACCTGCGGAATGCACTGGAGTTTCCCGTGCTGTGAATTGCTACATTGTTAATTTTTTTTAGCCTATACCAACCTCCTGGTATTTTTTACCATTGAGATGAGTGTATACGCATGCTGTCAGTTTCACATACTCACATATGCACTGATTACACACGAAAACAGCCAATTTAAACTTATATCATGAACAGCAGATGTATCTGCGCTGCAGATGCCTATATTGTGTTGTGAAAAGGAGAGTACAAAACCATGGGTGGACACGGAAGGGGGTGAAACCGAGGTATCTCCTCCACATCGCAACCTGCTTATTGTTACTGGCGTGTTTTCATTGCAATATTTTGCATTAAATACCTTGATGAGTAATCGATCTCAGAGCCGGACTGTTGATTCAGTACTAATATATGTCGGGTCATCGTCATATCACGTGTCAGATAATGAACAGTAATTTCTCGATGAGGTCGAACATAATGAACGCCGAATACATCTCAGAACAGATGTTTACTATTGATGGAGGGAAAAAGCGCAGTACGAGAGTCATATTCGAGTCATAACATGTGATTTTAACTTGATATAATTTTTTAAGAAGCTTTTATTCTGTCTTTGGAATCTCTGGAGCAATCGAACGAAAACAAGTCTCTGCGCAAGTAGTGACTCGAGACGGCTTCACCAATGAACACGTGAGAGGGAATGGGAATGCGTGGGGGGAGCGACTGCAGTTACCAGCCATCGCAGCAACGTGTACTGCTTCGCTCTGCTCACACGACCCCCCCCTTTTCTCTACCGTTATGCGCAGCCTTGCTCCACACATTCCCGGAATGGAGTATAGTTTCGAAAAATGGTCGTATCATGACGTATCTTGCATATATTGTAAGCGAAATGTGGCATATGACGACGGATTTGTGTATGCCAGCAACACTGTCGATACAATGGATATTGAAAATTTCTACTCAGTTGTCATTTTTAAGGGTGCGTGATAAACAGTGCCTGCTCATCTACTTGGAATATAGTTCTGGTTTATTGCCGTCACGGGAGCCACGAGTGTACCGGGTTTGAGTCCCGACCATGGCATGGTTGCTTCATTGCATTTGGTTTTTCGTCTTTTCCATCTACATCGCTGCAAAAATATTAAAGGGATAATGACGGAAAGTAGTGTTGCCCACGAGACGAGACTTTGGCCTGTCTCGTCTCGTGGAGTCTCGTGGAAATGCTGTCTCGTCTCGAAAATATTCGTTTGTCTTAGGACACATGGTCAATCTCGTCTCGTCTCGAATTTTTAAAAGCCTGTCCCGTCTCGTCCCGTGGGCAACACTAACGGAAAGTAATCGAAATACAAACATAAAACACTATCTCACGATTTGGCACACAGGAGATGTAGAAATTTTGTGCGAGAATTGAGGGCTTGACCAGGACTCGAACCTGAGTCTCTGACACACCGTGCATTTTCCCTCTATCAAATTACGTACTATTGGAATAAAATACATAGTCACATACACATTCAATTGTATATCTTTTAATTGTTTCTCTGCTGTTTTTTTTTCATTTAACATAATAAGTTCACGAGAAGTAATCTATGTGAGAGAACACAATTTACTAATTAGAAATTTATATTAATCGTAGGGCGCACTTTTTACGTTTTCGGATATACCAATGTAAATTTGAGGTCATATGTGCTCATTTGTTGGCTTCGTACTCGAGTGTATTAAGTGGTCGACACTCGATCTAGTTAGTCATTTAAGTTCCCAGGTTCGAATCCCAGCCAGGGCATGCGTGTTCTTTGTGAATGTCCCTTGATCAATTTAATCTAATCACTAGTCATCCTCATCGTCGCGATTAGCCAAAAGTGGCAGAAAAGCGACTTGAAAGGACAAAAATACAAATGAGCTCATATTGGATTTTAGGCCGTAAGAATCCCGGCCATATTAATAAATGTAATCAGCATTCAAACCACCCGTTTCAACTCATATTAATCTTTAGCGAAGTATTATCGACTTAAAAGTCATACGCATTCACCACCATGAAAGGAATTCGTCGAACAAAACTCTCAGAAGGAATAAACGAACTCGAAAAGGCTAAAATACTAAGCTCGGATGCACAACCTCTCTGATATTTTAAATTGAGTTCAGTTTCTTTTCGTCTGAGCGTGATCTATGGAGACATGAGAATAGATGCAGCTCGGAGGGTTTATCCATTATTGTGGAGAGAGGCTGAACGGTTTGATCTCCAACTGAGGCATCCATGGAAACATCTCCCATAACGCAAATTGAAGTTCTCCCCCTCCATTGCTTTTTTGCATGGGAACAATAACACGATTTGAGAATGAATTCAACGAGGTATTTCATGCACCTGATAATACACGAGGAATACAATACACGAGGAATTTTATTAAAGCATCGACGTTGAAAATATCTTCAATTGGGTTTGTAGAAAAAGTCTCTTTACTACATACTTTGAGATAAATGCGTTCTTATTTTTATGTCTTTTTTACCACTTTTTTTATCCATTAGAACATGCATAGGACAGAATTGAAAATATTTCTCAATATTATTAACCTGCCTTTGGACAATACTGCTCCGTTACTGTGCATAAACGTAAACGATTCATTAGCAGAATGATAATATTTTTTTCTGTTCTCTGAAAAATTGTTCTGTTAAAACATGAATTGCACTATTATTATTCAAAAATAAATTGCACATAGGGTAATTGGAATTATACCTGATTAAAGTGAAGACAAAGGATGAGAAACGTGTTCCAAAATACCTTAAATAAGGGGCTAATTTTTTATATAAATGTGATTTTTATCTAGCAGCGAAAATATTTGGAATTTTTTGAAACACGGAGCACTTCCCCGTGATATAATTTTTAAATCAGGATGAATTACTTAACATTTTGTCGTTGAAAACTAAAGAATATATATATAAAGTTTGGACAGAGGGGCCTGCGCAGGAAAATATTTTGGAGAAGTTTTGTCTAACAGGGAGAGATTATCGTGACAATATACAAGGTGTCATAAAAATGGCGCATGCGAACCACACAAACACATATAGGACATGAAAACAATCAACTTGTGTCAGTAACATTTTTCTCATTTGTACGTCGTTTTGGCGTTACGACCTTCTAAAAATTCCATTTTGCCACCTGTATCCTGGCAACCCAACACAACATTTGATCGTATCTGTGACGATTCTTCCTGTCGTGAAACGGCGAGTATCAGTGTTGCTTTGATTCATTTGATTTATTTTACTTCGTTTTTCTCCCACTTTAGTTAATCGTGAAGATGAGGATGAGTGATGATATGATGAGATGGATGAAAGGACGAGCACCACAGAGGATTTTCCTGACTGCAGGTCCAGGCGTCAGAGCCTCCTTAGTGTGCAAAATGCAATCTAGTGTCTACTACGTGAAAGATCCACCATTTTGATGTGTCTAGAAAGGGTCGCACATTGAACCTCCGACGTATTACAGGAATGCTCAATCAAACCCTAAACAGATATGACTTTTTAAGAATTTAGAATAATCACCAAAAATAATAGAAACCAAAACATATTTTTGAAATCTCCGACATAGAAAATATGTTTAGATGAACAAAAACATCATCTCGTCATTTTCTTTTAAACAGAATGTACATTTTTCTTAATTGCTATTTTACGGCACTTTTCTAGATCTCTAGATTAATCAAATTAATCAAGAAAATGAGGATGGATTGTGAATTGATGAAATAGACAAAGGAATGAACATAATCCATGTCTTACCCAGGATTCAAACATTGGAATCCTGTATTCACAGCACGCCACGATAACCACTGCCATACGGAGGGTGATGTTTATTTTTCTTGAAAGTTTGACTAAGATCAGGACTCTATACGCCGTATTCCCTCTGGTTAACCTTACTCATTAGCGTACACGTTCTGCAATAGAATGCATATACTTTGCATTTGTATATTTGTTATTTATCATCACTTTTCTGCCACTTTTGACTAATCGTGACGATGAAGATGAGTGATGATATGAAGAAATTGATGAAGGAACACTCTCAAAGAACACTCATTTCCAGACCGGGATTCAAACCATGGATTGATTGTTGTTTTAAGTCTATTTTATGCACAGAAAGGATAATTGGGACTGGACCTACGGTTTAAAGTGGGATCCGAACTACTGTGCCATGTGCATCCACCCGGTACCGGTATCGAACCCGGAACCCCTTGATTACAAGGCGACGACTTTAACCACTCCACCACGGAGGTCGGCTACAATTCATATACCTTCTTCTTTCGTTTCTTTTATATTTATTTATTTACGTAATTTGGCCATCACTCACAATTTACAAAATCAATGTCAAGAAGAACATAAAATACAATAGCATGTGTATACTGTAGCCTTTATATTTAAATGCAGTCATTAAAATGCTAGTTCCTTCTTTTGTTAATAAAAAATATGGGTATATCATCATAAATAGTGACATTTTTATTGTAGAAATTAAAGATTTCATCCGGAAGCAAAATCCAAAGTCAATGGAAACTTAGTCTCAAACGTTTCATAAAACTTAGTGTGTACACTGCGAAATTTTTTGAACTACAGCAATGACTAAGATGGTATGAGACTATAAGCACCCACAGAAATATCAATTGATATTAAAAACGGATATGTCCTGCACATATTTTGGACACATAAGCCTGTATAATCGTGGACTGGACCGTTGGAAAACAACGTGTCACTTATACATACTGTGGGCTTGCATCAATGTGTAGAACAGCTGTCAAAATTTAGTTCAATATTGGGAAAACTAAATGCTATTCTGCATCAGACGAAGTACTAGTTTCGGGACTGTAGACTTACTGGAGCAAGATTTCTGCAATGGTGCTAAATGTGGATCAATGATTCCGGTGAAAAGAGCATTCAGAGCACGTTATGGAAGTCAGCCGCACGGACAGAGTGCCATGTACCCTTGGCTTGAACAGCTGGAGAAAAAAGGGCGTTTGTCCAAACGAAACAACACATCACGTTCTGCGTGGATATTTATGCGTAGACCAAGGAAACCAACAAGAATCATATTCCGAGGTGAACTGTATTGATACCGTTCCATATACTCTGTCTCTGGAATCTGTGGAGCAAGGCCGCGCGTAACGGAAGAGAAGGGGAGAGCAGAGAAGTGCGCGCTGCTAGAAACTGCTCATAGCTGCATTCACTTCCTCTCTCACGAGTTCATTGGTCGAGCCCTCTCGAGTCACTACTTGCGCAGAGACTTGTTTTCAGCGTCGAATAACATGGGTACCTGGGGGAAACCCTGGGGGGTAAAGGCGGTCAGGGGCGTGATGCTGATCACATCACCCCCACTCACGACCGGATCAAGAAAGTGTGGGGCGTTACCCCCACACCCCCTATACGCCTTCATGGCGTGGTGCTATGCACAGGGGAACACTTTACCTTTACCTTGTTTTCGTTCGCTTGCTCCAGAGATTCCCTGGACAGAGTGATGCAGAGATACGTGCACTGTCGAATTATTAGATCTCTAAAATCTATAGGGTGGGTGAGAGATAACTAGGTATTGAAAATTTGCTGTAGTTTTTGTAATATTTAAGCAATCTCAATGAAACTTTCTGTACATACACATTATTGAATAGGATTACGTATGTGCATACGAATTTCACAATACGTTAGCCGATAGGGCTGTAGGTTCATATATTGTGCATGACACCATGAATGGCGAACGCTACCTTACAATATTGAAAGGGTATGTTTGGCCCATCGTATCTCGCTGGGGAAACTGGTGAGCTTGTATTCATGCAAGACGGCGCGCCACAACACTTTGCACTTACTGTAAGGACCTGGTTGAACCACAGTTTTCCGGGACGTTGGCTGAAACGATGAGGACCTCACGAATGGTCTGACAGAAGTCCAGACCTCACGCCCTGTGGGACTTGGAAAAGGAGGGTGTACAAGGCAAAAACCCGCACTGTGGAACAATTGGAGGCACGGATATTGGATGTTATCACAAACGTTCCGAAGGAATTCCTACAGAAGACCGTCGATTCCATCCAAGTTCATTGGAGGAAGCTGATGGATGCCGCCGGTGCCTACGTTGAATTCTGAGCTGGCACATATGTAATGCTATTCCATAATGTATATCTACAGAAAATGTCATTGAGATTGCTTAAATATTACAAAAACTACAGCAAATTTTCAATGCATAGTTACTTCTCAACCACCCTGTAGTGTTATACATGATCGTATAACATGTATAAAGTTGCACAACTGAGTATAGCGCGATTAATCCATTGGTAATATATTGATGAGATGAAAGACTGGCAATCCCGTATCGTTCAAGGAACTAGTTGTCTTCATGAGAAGCCCTAGATACTTCTCTCCTGCAATTGTGTCGTTATTAATTTTGTCAATTGCAAGGATTCTTGTCTGAGATGCTGGTTAGCCATGAAGAAAAAGGGGAAAGGGATTCAAATCGTATATCTGAGAACCAATAGAAGGCAATTACTTCCGAGAAGTATCATGTTTCATTGAATACGTTTTCGTCTTTATACGCTATTTCGAACAAAGACCAGATTTAATTTTTAGAGCACAATGTCGATCCGGGTAGTTTCAAGTTGCTGTAACCATATGGAAATATGAAATTGCACAGACAATTCGTACAGTCTTCACTTAATAATTATGGGGAGTACTTTGTTGAAAATCTGCATGACACTTGATTCCAGAGCTCGTTCAAGTTTAAAATAATATTTTCCGTTTGCATTTGCAAATGCTGCTTTTTCAAAGTTTCTAAGAAATGTTTTACATGAATCATCAATATCCAGTGATGTCCAGTGTTGTGTACTGCGTAATTCAAGCAGCGTTGTTATTGAAAATTCTGGTCTTGTCACCCAAATTCAGCTTGTTGGGTATATCAAACTCAAAGCGCATAGATATAATGGAAATTATCCTATTCATGATATGTTATAGTTGCCTCATTCAGTGCTGGACTCATGATCTCGCCATCGACGGTACCAGGTTCTAGTTCTATCTTGGGCATCATCTTCGTCTAATTATCTTCATCGTCGCGATTAGCCTAAAAAGGCAGGAAATGTCAAGTACCATATTATGTTATGAGCAACATTTCACACGTTGCAAGATTTGGATGCAGATATTAATTGCGCACTGTTTAAGCTTTGCTCTAATAATTTGGGGAGTATGTGAAGTAAATCAACATGATCTAATCAGAAGATTCAAATGTACAGCGTGACCAAGACAAGAATACCCCTGTAGCGCTGTTGTCGCAGCCACAAGAGAAAGGGAAAAGAGAGGAGAAAACAAATGACTCTGCACTTTAGTTCGCGAGTTTGCCGGGGGCGTTCTTATCTTGGTTAAGCTGTAAATGTTAATTCAAAATTATGACCTAATGGATTGTTGATATTTCAAAGAAATTTTCCATCACCATTTACTTCAAGAGGTAGAAAAGCAACATAAAATGTAAAGAGATTTATTTATCTGCAAATATTTTCGTTAGATCAGAATGTCACATGAGTGTTTGGGGAATGTGGTTGCAAAGGAGTTACAAATGCATAAAGTATTACACCTAACGTATCTATAAATAATTAAAATTTGTATGTAACTACAAAACTGTAACTACTTAAAGTCATTGATATTTGTATGTTTGTTTTTGTTATGTATCTAAAGCTGCTTTGTGCTTATATACACGTATTTACAAACAGTTGTAAAAGAAATAAATGACTAAAAGTACGGCGAAAATTAATCATAGCAAGTTAAATATTCATGATATCTAAGCCCATACCCACAATAAATATGAGTCACGAATCACGATCAAAAGTGCATATAACTAACCATTACAAATTGTTTTATCTAATGATATATTTTAAAGCTCAATTTTTAAAACTTTTAACAAGTAAATGCCAATCTCCCTAAGCCATCGACTCAAATCCCAGATATGAAAATACATGGCGAACTACCAAATATTCTTATTTATTGATATAGTATATGAAAAAGAATTAAGATGTGACGAAATAATTATTTCTAATTTTCTTGCAACATACATAGGAAGTAATTTCTTAATGATAGTTTTAAGCATAGGAAGATCAGAAAACCAGCAGGATCTGCAGTGTAACGCACTCAGTCACGAGCCACTGAAAATATCGATTTGCATGTTTAAGTCTACTTTATGTTCAGATAGGCTAATCGGGACTGAACTTCCACTGTGATCCTAACCACTTGTCTGTGTCCCCACCGGAAATGGAACCCGGAACCCTTTGAAAGCATGTTAAGAAGTTTTGTCGCCAAAAGAAAATGTAGAGAAAGTTTGTTTTACACAAAGCTTGGAGGTCTCATGGTACAAGAAAATTCTAGTAAGACTGGCTATGTTTAATTGAAAAAATAAGATAAAAGGGAATTCGTTACAAGTAAAGAGAAAAGTTTTAATTTGATGCTTGTACCACGAGACCTCAGTGGTATTGGAACTTGTAAACTTCCACCTAAGACTCTTGAGTCAATTACTTCACTGCTCGGTCCTTGGAAGACTTTATTCTTTGTTCAAGAAACGTCTTCAACTTCATTAAGAATTTCATGTGAACCTGGAAGACAAGATGAGCCAGATTCTGTGTGTGTTTCGTAACATCTACCAAACATATTACTTAAGCTTACTTAACCTATCTACTTGTGTTGCTTCCATGTCTACATTTCTTTTTGTAGTTTGAACAGAATATTCAGCATCGTCTACTAAAAACGTGGTACAAATATGCAATTATAAATAACTCGGTGGTTCCTAGGACAATGGACCTTCCACTAGGAAAAAAATGCTTTGAAAAGAGCTACAAAATGAGAAAAAATAGATACTTGAAATTTTGTAAAATATAAATATAACTAACCATCTGGCGTAACTCGGTCTAAAAGTTATAATTTAAATTGTACATAGGGAACCTCACGGTGCTAGCTTAGAACTTCCACATATAAAAGTCCGGAGCAGGTAACGAAATGTATGACGTGAAAGTTGCCGTGTCAGACAAGTTTTAGTTTTGGAGAATTTGCCAAAATTTAAAGTTCACGTATGACTATTTTCTTCTTATTTAAACACATATCGAAACAGAGTTTGCTTATAATTTTAGGGTTACAAGAAATATACACTAAATACAATTAAAACTATAAAATCGTCTCTTAGTGCAGTAGTAAGGGAACGAGGAAAATCTTTTTATACAGGTGGCTCAAAAAGTCACTTAACACCCCCAGTACAAGGCCACTGCAGGGCGCAACATGGAAATGGTGATGACCAATCGTTATCAGGCCAAGGGGGAACCACATTGATGCCACCCGCGTGGTCGACGGCCATCTTGATGTCCGCCATCTTGAATTCAACTTCAGAATTTTAAATGGGAAGGGGGTGATATGATATATCAAATCAGGCTTAGAATTTCACGAGAAATGCAATGGTGAAGGTTTTTTCGCCGTATCTTTAACCAGTAAAAAGTTATGACTGAATTCTTGTACCAATTTGCTCTTTTTCGAGGTGTTAGAAGAATGCCTTAAAATTTGTTTAGCGCATCGATAATGCATCGAGATCAAAGTGATGTCTAGGGAGAGAAGTTCACATGTCATTGCACACGATTTTAATCGGATATCATCCCCGAAGAGCTGTGCATTATGAATGGTTGTCGCGAACAATTACAGTGTGACGCTTCCATTAAATGAAAAGTCCTTCACAGTGACAAGGCTAATGTTTATGTTCATAAGGAAGTTCATAAACAGAATATTCGATGCTTTTTATCTGATAACTCATTTTCGACAGATCAAAGCTGAATGGTTAGTGCTGGTAAGTTAATGGTGTGGCGTGCTGTGTGAAACACGATTGGTTAGTCAATTCTCCATCAACGGAACCTTAAATGCTTAGGGCTACTTGAATTTGTTAAATAAACAGGTTTTTTCATCCTTGCTTATGGAAGAAGGTACTTTTTACAGAGTTTTTTTCAATAGGGAGGAACACCAGAACACTATGGGAACATTGTGAAGCAGTTTCTGTCCAAAGTTAGTTATCAGATGACAAGGGTCGCATATTCTGTTTATGAACTTCCTTATGAACATAAACATTAGCCTTGTCACTGTGAAGGACTTTTAATTCAATGGTAGCGACACACTGTAAATTGTTCGCGACAACCATTCATAATGCGCAGCTCTTCGTGGATGTATCCGATTAAAATCGTGTGCAATGGCATGTGAACTTCTCTCCCTAGAGATCACTTTGATCTAGATGCATTACCAATGCGCTAAACAAATTTTAAGGCATTTTTCTAACACCTCGAAAAAGAGCAAATTGGTTCAAGAATTCAGTCAAAACTTTCTACTGGTTAAAAATACGTCGAAGAAACCTTCACCATTGCATTTCTCGTGAAAGTCTAGCCTGATTTGATATATCATATCACCCCCTTTCTATTTAAAATTCTGAAGGTGAATTCAAGATGGCGGACATCAAGATGGCAGCCGACCGCGCGGGTGGCATCAATGTGCTTCCCCCTTGGCCTGATAACGATTGGTCATCACCATTTCCATGTTGCGCGCTGCAGTGGCCTTGTACCGAGGGTGTTAAATGACTTTTTGAGCCACCCTGTACATCCGTTCATCGTTGTTCTCTTTTG
Organism: Lepisma saccharinum; assembly: GCF_977018435.1. NCBI lineage: Eukaryota > Metazoa > Arthropoda > Insecta > Zygentoma > Lepismatidae > Lepisma > Lepisma saccharinum. The sequence continues at coordinate 170,026,277 of NC_139230.1, read as the reverse complement.
TCTCTTCTCAGATGCGACATCACCTGTATCTAAGTAACTGTTTTGATATTAAATGTTCCTTGAAATCTCTCGAAGTGTCGTTTTCCGGTTCTCTCAACAGTCTGTCAACAATTTGGGTGTCCATTTTTTCTGGTAATTTCTCTACACTGTTTATCTTTCCTGATAAAAGCGTCCTTCATGTTCATCACTGACTTGCACTTGAGTTGTGGCGGAAATCACCATGACTATGATGGTCCTTGATCTTAAAGACACGTTCCAACTAAGTAACTTTTTATCACATTCTACAACCATTCCTTGCAATTTTGAATTTTATTCTTCCTCAGGAAAGTGTCTGCGACAAGTACAACTTTTCTGTCCTGCCAGAAGAGCGTTGAATTTGGAAACCTTTGTAAGATATCTTATTTCAGCATCGGTGAATATCCATTTCTATAATTCTGCAGCACTAATGTAGGGAAATTTCATTTCATGTACTTTAGTGTTACTGTTCACGTCCATTGTCTTCAAAATATTTTTCATGAAGCTAAGTTTGATATGAACTAATGGCAGAGATATATTCTGAGATTCAACCAACGTTTTCCAAGATACATTATTTTCTTTGGGATTATGATAATTTCTTTCTGATCTGTGCTTTCGATACGGTTAGCTCAATCCCATAAGAATCAGCAGAACCTTGTGTACCATTCCTTGAAAGCCAAGGAGGCGCGAGATAACCTTAAAATTATCACATATTTTCCAGTTTGTTTCTTAGTGTCAGTGACGTAAACAATAATGATTGAATACAGCTCATTAGTTTAGTTTTGTTTAGTTTATTTGAGAATTATGATTTTGAGAATTGTCTTGGAAGAGTAGATGAAATATACTGTTATTATTTTGGTTTGCATTTGTGCCCAAATGCCATTTGTGTTCATAATTCAATTTTTTTTTAATGAAGATTTAGAAATGTAATTTTATTTTGCTACTTCGATATATTATCTTATTCGGTGGCTGTAATGTGATAGATTTATCGCTTAGTTAAATTGAGAGTGCAGACATTTTATACATCAGAATCGCACCTTGTAACTGAATGTACAGAGACTATATAGCTTTCTATCCCCTTCCACAGCTACGAATACCTGAACGAATTGGACAAGTTTTGAGATTTCATTGGTGTTCATGCAACGTTTTTCATATGGCATTTTAAAAAGGGTCATATATTTTATTTTGTCTGAACTCTTTACAAAAAACTATTTGAAATAGAAAATGCCATCAACAGCCAGTTGAAGTCAAATGGTTAGTTGCTTTATTTGTTTATAGAGCAAAGGTAATCTCGATCCAGTTAGGTGAAATGAATATACATTGACATGCTCAGAAAAGATGGTAGGATTTTAGATTGTCCTAATATCGAATGAAAATGTAGTTCTGATTTAAATGCAGACGGACACACACACACATAATCCATACCCCCATCAAATCATATCTACCTCAGTTGACGATTCCTTTGTGTGCTACAGTGGACAGACGACCAATGCTCTTACGTTTTGCGTTTTCAACTTTTGATTTAGTCCACTTTATGCAGAGAGAGGCTTCGAGACTTGACCTACAGTTTAAAGTGGGATCCGAAGCACTGTGCAATGTGCCTTCACGAGGTTTCGAACAAGGGACCCCTTAATTACAAGGCGCTATGCTTTAACATAAATCGTCAGTTGTAAATAGGTGCATTAAAATATAGGGTAGGCCAAACGAAACTATATCCAAAACAAAGGTGGTAGTGTCCAGTTTATCATCACTTAGATCAGTTGTTGTTTCTTCATCACTAAGGCTGCCGTATCTTTCTCTGTGTGCAAACTGGATATTTTACCTTACAAATTAGAGAAGCACTCTTAGTTTAATTTAGGTATGGTTTTGTTTGAGCCACCCTATTCTTCCCTTGCAATAAAAATTATATTTCATTATTCTCGAAGCTCTCCTGGCGGCGAATACTGAAGAGGTTTTCTCGGGCAATCAGTCAGGTGATTTCTGGATAGGCTTCCGAACTTTCGAGAGCTAACGTCACTCTCATCTTCAGGGATTGAAGATCCATGACTGATTGCCCAAGAAAACCTCTTCTATATTTAATTTGTTATATTTATTTCCCATTTTTTTCAATTTTTTCAGTGTTCAGTTGCACTTTGCTGTGACTTTCTGTCTTGTCTTACTCATACCTAAGTATGTTGTTTTGCATCAAATAAATAAAAATGTAATATTATAAAGATAAATCAAATGCATTCCTTAAATATAGTCGTGTATAGGAGATATTATTACATTGTTCACTTTAACATTTATACAGTTGCTGTTCGGTATACCTTATTTAATGCAAGTACAAAGGAACATGGCACTTAAGGTTGCTATGGATTAATTATAATTCAACAATGCCTCCTTGGTGACCGAGAGCCTTGAGTGCTCGACTCCTCATACGGCCATTGAAGGTCCTGGTTACGGTTCCCAGTGTCGGTATTAGTGTTCTGTGACTATCCCTTTATCAATTTTATCTAAGCATGGTGATTAACCTGAAGAGGTTATTATTATTCAATAAGCAATATTTGGTACTGTTTCCTTCTCACTATATACCGATATTTTGATCAGAAGTTTGCAATGTTCTAAAATCTGAAATTAAAGCATCAATTGTTGTTTGATGTTATCATCATCATCCCCATTATTATTATTATTATTATTATTATTATTATTATTATTATGATTGACGAACTCCTGATGTTTCGTCAACGACATCGACATTACTATTGGAACTCGCATTAACTTAAAAAAAACACAATAGTTATTTACCTATATTATTATTATTAATATTCATTAAATATGCAATTCCCGCATTATATATTTACATATTAATATAACAAACATGTAAAATATATCTCATTCTTTTGCTTTCATATCAATGAAAGACTTTTATTCTAGATAAATTTTCAACTTAGTGTCCAAAAATTTTTCTCTGGCAAGTTTGTGAATTTCCCGAAAAGTACAGTCAGAGAAAGTAGTTCTTGGGCCACGAGACCTACGATATCGTAACATCTTAAAGCCTGTTGTCTATGCAACCCAAATAACCACATTGTCGCTTAGTTTTGCCTGGCGGACCTGGATTCTCGGGAACGATTGAGTATTGACAGCACCGTGAGTCACACCCCCAAGCCCAGCCACAACAAACAACAGCTGACTGCCGTGAGACCACCAGAAAAAGTTTTAGGAATTGGTTTCTTAACAACAGCTAATAGTAAGGAAATTTTCTCTTATCTGATATTAGAGTCATTGTCAAGAAAGTTCACTGAAATGGTGGTTTTCATCGAATCATCATCGCGCAATACACATGCTGTCAACCCAGAAATCCTTGAAAAAGATTGGAGTTAAAAACAACTACTTGACAAATGAGAAGACGAATCGATATTCATTAGGCCCAACTTAGAATTTTGTGTAAGGCATGGATCATCATGTCATCGCCTTTGTTGACGCAAGTGCTAGACTAGCAATATAAAATAAACAAAATTAAGATATTAATAAATAACATTCCCAACGATTTCACGCAGCGACTCAGTTGCATGTAGACAAAGTTTCATTAATCGGGAACCAAGGGCCCCCCTCGTTCTGCTTCACTGTCATTTTCCCTCCACTTTGCCTGCCGCGATTAACCTGATGTTGATTAATGCAACATTAATTAAAAAAACAACCAACGAAACAATCCACAAAGTGTAACAAAGCAGCGCATATTATGAATACGTAAATTATGTGATATTATGCTAATTTAGAATTTAGTAATAAAATGGGAATTTTGGGGGCTTCAGTTAACTGGATGCACATCCATTACGTAATCGCGATATCATTAAATTGTACGAAGCGTGTCTACACCTACGTAAAGTGTCAGCCCCGTCAGAGGCGTGCGCAGACCCTCTGATTAGGGGGGGGCAAGAGCCTTGATGATAGTTCAGGCGGGAAAGAAAAACGTAATTTCATCTCACTTGTTTGAATTTTATTGCATTGATGGGTGTGTTTATATATACAGCCCTCCCCCCGCCCGCCACACATATACATACATATATACGTACATATATATACAACATACACACACACACACACACACACACACACATATACATATACATATATACCAACAGTAAAAATCATATAAATTGTCTCTCAAATGTGCGCGTTCCTTTTAGCAGCAGTACTTCTCTCCTCGGTAATTTAAAATGCATTCGCTCGCAATAAATTTTCAGATCCAAATTTTTGCAAAATGAAAACAATATCGATTTAATCGCCATATTATTCTCTTTACCTTTTTTTCATTTAGATCATTTGGCGTCCAGGGTTAACTCCCGCCGACCCCTAGCTACGGCTCTGAACTTGACAAGACTGCAAGAAAAGCAGATATTGCGAGCGAAGCGAACAAGAAAATTTTACAAAATGTATTTATATTTGTATAAAATTTGAAATCAAGGAGGCAATTGCAGCTCTGTCCTCGCCCCTTCCCCCCGCAGGTGCTCTTGGCGGTCTGGAAGAAATAATGCAAGAAAGACGTAAAAACTAATTCCATCTTTAATATCCTTTTATCCTTCTACTCTTAGATTCTGCTAGTTTTGCTTTCCTTTACTTCCATGTTTGCCCCCTTAAAAATGATTTCCGTTCAAGGTTGAGGGAGGGGGCTGTGGTTGCGCCACTGCACCCCGTTCCCCCGTAGTTGCTTTGAACTTTCATCGCCTTGAAAATACTGAATTTTGTTTAAGAGTATATTATCGTTTAATAACGGCGAAAAGATTCATCTATCCTAAATTTATAGGTGAAAATATAATAATATAGGGGCATAGTTGTCTGGAAGGGGGGCAAGGATTGCCACATCTTCCCCTTAGAAAACGAATGTCAACCAAAGATTACGTTTTCACATGTATAATTTGATTTCAGTCATAATAATTTACATTAATTATGGTAATGAGGATGCAGGAATGCGAGAATTTCAAATTCAAGAGGTGTCTTTTGAGGGGGCAACACTATTATCGGGGTAATATGTCACATGGAAAAATACCTTGCTTGTTTCTTCGTGGGAAAACAATCTGCGGACGTCCATGATTAGGGGGCATTTGCCCCCCCCCCCCTGCCTCCCTGTGCGCACGCCTATGGTCCCCGTGATGGAATATGTAGTGCAAAGCCAGCGCTTTAAGATCAAATTGGTTTTGTTTTTGTTATTATTAGTAATTACCTCAGTTTTCTTCCTCTGAAGTTAAATTATTCATCACGACGATTTACGATTACATTAAAGACATGAATGAACATACACAATGAACCCATTTTGGTCGAAACTCGAACTCGGAACCTTGTTCGGCAAAAAATACAAATATCCATAAGGTTAGTGTAAACTGGCACCTGTTTATTTAGATTGTTCTTTATGTTTCGTGTGTAGTTAAAGATAGGAAAAATGGTTGTGGAAAGATTAGGGACATAAGAATTCCATCCGTGACGGAGTGTTAGCACAGTGTGCTACGATGTCTGATGTGCTGTGTTCGAATCCCGTCGTGGGTATGGGTGTTCTTTGTGAGTGGCCCTTCATCAATCGTCGTCGCGATTAGCAAAAGGTGAAAGAAAAACGACGCTAAATAAGAAAATAAAAAGAGGTTAAAAGAATCATTCTTATTTCCGGACGTGTCCTAGATTTTATAGTGGTGTCTGGCCTCCGGAAGGAATTTGAAAGAAATCTCAAATGTCTTATACGTATTTTGGGCATCACGTAACTTCAAATTAGATGGAGAAACAGAAAATCTGAGGGGAGTTTGAGATAACATGGTTCCTTGGAGAAGTATGTTTAAATCAAAGAGTGTGCAAGGTTGCTACTGGATGTTCAGAAAAAATAATTACAATCCCAGCTCCGAAATTACTTCCCGATTTTCTAGATCCGGAAAAGTTCGGTTATATGTATAAAAATGCTTACTTTGTGAAGGTTTATCGATACTATAAGTGTTGGTAATTTGTCCGAAGTAACAAGTTTCATTCCAGAAATTACATAAGCAGTCATTGGAGAAATAAGGCACACGATTCTGTTTTTTCCCAGTGTATATTAGTTTTTTACATTTCAATAAACAAGAACTTCCAGACTTTGTTTATGAAATTGTGAACTTTTTCCTTCCCGAATTCATGAATTGCTTTCTCTTCCTCGCCCCGCCTCGACGAAAAACGTTCTGTCTTCCATACACAAGTTGAAAGCACATAAGGCCGTGCTATTAATTAGCAGTTGAGGAATTTTGAACTCAACCGTTCACTTCAACATTAATTTTTGAGCTGAAGATGTGTCACATTCTCGTTATATGCTACAATGTCCTAGTAACCTATTATATTTACTGCAAATACGTTCGTGTCCAACATTTTGAGACAATTTGTCCTACTTTCCGCTGAAGATTGATCTGATAGCCCTATGTGAGATGAGAACTGTTTTTACTCAATTTCTGATATAATTTATTGCAGCATTCCTTCAACTTCTATTACCTTGTTATTACCTCCAATGCTTGCACAATTTTTCCTTCGTGCTCGACCTTTGGGTTCAGAAATGTTTACAACACCCCCATCTCCCGCGTGTAAATAGCAGGCAACAACACTCTGGATGACCATAATGTATACAACTTGTTTACTACATATTTTACGAAAATATTAGAACGTTAGATTCATATAACTGTGGATTGGAAAGAACGAAATAAAGTACCTGTTTTATACGCACACTGGAACGAGCGGAGGCCTGCTGTGAGTCACTCTGGCAGTGAAGGTCACTGTTTGAAGGAGTTGGTTCTTGCTTGTTACAAGCAGGCGCCTTATCTCTGCTCAAGGAAACACGGAAATCTTCGTTACTTTCTTTTTTCGCCAAACTAATGGTGAACATTTACAGGAACGTATGGAGTAGTATCGTATTCTATTGCAATTAGATTTCGTGACGTTTAATAGATATCATAACAATATGTAAATCTCTTTTGTGACCTACACTGAATTTATGTTAAAGTTTCATTGACATGTGAAAGCAGAAATTTAGAGATCCTTCTTCCTTACGATTTCTAAACAATCGAAGAGTGTGGTGAACGTGAAACTACTTTGCAACAACGATATGTATTATACCGTGCGTCCATTTCGATCTTCAGCCGAGAGATCGGGAGAAGCGTGGCGGGTGGCGCTGACGGAGATGCCGACATTTGCGGCCTGTAATACCCGCTTATTTTTATGGACATATGCAGACATTTATATAAATATTGCAAAACGAGCACTAACCTGTGTTATAATTTATCATCTGTAATTCATCCAAGTTCTGCCCTTATATACACAAAAAATACGCTTTAGAAACGATGTTAAGACCCACAGATAATAGAACATTTTAATCATAATTTTGACCAGTAACGTCCTGCTTAATTTTATATCCTTGAAAGAGTTTTGTGTCGATGGGAATCGTTTGGAGGTTTCGAATGTGCAACACTGTATCAAGATTACGCTGCAGACGAAACCGTTAAAAGTGAATGGTTTTCGTAAGCTTCCTTGCAATCCGATATCTCCGAGCTCGAGTTTTTTTGTTCCTTCGCGACTAGATGAAGACAGAGCTGTGAATATAGTGGCGAGCAATGTAAACCAAGAGCGTGTTAATTTCGTACTGTGCGCAAGACTGTTATTCTTGGTTACTTGCCGTTACTTGTTTGTGTTATTGCAGTGTGTATGTGTGTTGTTTCAGTTGGAATGACAGCCGCAAAGTTCACGTTAGAACAAAGAATTTTTATGTATGACAGTTACGTGAAAACAGACTCCTGTCGAGACGTGTGTAGGCAATTTGTACAGAAATTCCCAGGCGTTTCACCTCCACATGGAGATACGGTTAGACATCTTGTCCTTAAATTACGAGAAACTGTATCGTTAAATTTTAAAACACCTAAACAAAAACGACGGATTCTAACCGAAGCAAAACTCGATGAAATTGGTGCAGCGTTAGAACGTTCTCCAAACAAACCTCTACGCCGTGTTTCACAGGAGATCGGCGTGTCAAAATCATCAGCACATACAGCCACTAAGCTACTAAAATTAAAACCATACTCTTATAACACAGGTTAGGGTTCGTTTTGCAATATTTATATAAATGTCACATATGTCCATAAAAATAAGCGGGTATTACAGGCCGCAAATGTCGGCATCTCCGTCAGCGCCACCCGCCACGCTTCTCCCGATCTCTCGGCTGAAGATCGAAATGGACGCACTGTACAAAGAGTTACGTTGACTACGGTAATGAAGAATTGAAAGTAGCAGAACGACTAAGCTATTATTTTGTCAATATTGGGATTGTTAATGAATATTATGAATGTCAATACAAATTGAAAAAAAAAATACGAAATTTCCATTGTGGCGTTCCAAATCGTTAATTTTTCTCTTTCCACACATTACTTTGCTACTAGATATTTGCATGCTAAGATGTAGAAAGTGCTACATTTTCAGTCTGTGGAATTGAGATTTCTTTCTGAGTGGGAGAAAGATCACCTCACATGTTTAGATTATAACCCCCCCCACACACACACACGCACACAAAATATATCGGCTGTTGTTTTTATAACGAAATATAACATGTATGAATTGTGTCAAGAAAAATTGGAGCCTATTCACATCCCTACGGAACTTGGAAGAAACCCCACGTAGAGATTGGGAAGTTCTGTTCCGACAAAATCGGGGTGTATAGTTAATTAAAAAGCAAAGTTCTACCTTGTGCTTTACATCAAGCCATGAAGGCGTATAGGGAGTGTGGAAATAAGGTCCCAAGCTTTCTTCATCAGACGTAAGGTGGGGATGATGTGATCAGCACCACGCCCCTGGCCGCCTTACCCCCCCTCCCTTCCCCACAGTTTTCTCCAGGCACCCACTTTATACGACGCTGGGTGGACACCGGAGCAGCTTGAACAGGTGGACAAAATCCAGATTCTCCCCTGTCGGTGATCGAACCCAGATCTCTCGCATGGTAATAAAACGCCCTAATGACTGAGCTACTGCGGCACATATAGTATAGTAGCCTATGTAATTAAGGCAATAATTGTTTTAACGTTTCGTTCAACGTTTTTAGGCGAATCATTTTCGGACATATAACGTGTAGCTCTTGTCGGTTCTGCGACCTGGCTTGAAAAAAGGCGATTATCTGACTAAACATTCCACCTGACAAGTCACGTGACTTTCTTACATTTCCTGTGCCTGTTGGCTTTTGCATGAAAGACGAGTTGCTCTTGAGACAGACAGAATCACCCGATCACCTAATGGTGCAATGTGTGTTGCCTACCCTTCCGGCATTATTTACTGCCATTAAAGTCTTATGGGGAAGAACTTTTTTCCACCACTGTACACCCATTTTTAATATCTTAATTTTGATATTTTGCTGTATTCAGTTCTAACTCTCTGAAGCTACCTCTACACTTAGAGTAAGACAAAAAATTAAATTAATAATATTTTGGCGAACACAAAACATGTTAATTTGTAGAATTTCTGAGAAAATGTGGGTACTGAACCACAGAACCAGCCATCACAAAATTGAACACAGCACAGCGCAGTTAAAAATTGTTGTTTCAAAAATGTGTCTCAACAATTTGATATACTTCTTGACCAAAATATTGTAAATTAATTGTGCAATAATAAATGATAATTAATAATAAATATTGATGTTCGCTGTCATTAAGTGAATAACTAATTTATTACATATAACTGACACACTTCTTATTTATAAAACTTGGACTTTAGATTAAAATAACCTTAAAAATACAGATTTTAATTCCTTAGTTTTAAAATAAATATGCAACCAAACCAACTAGTAGAAGGGTTTAATTTTGAACTCAGAAAATCACACATATATGAAAACATAAAACAATCTTATAAAATCGCACAGGTGCTATCATTACAAATATTCAGTAACATAGTTACTTGCTTCATATTTCGAGTAATAGACCGCACACACTATTTGAAGACGTTCGTTAATATTTCGTAATTGAAACTGGCACCCACAACTTTGTTTAAAAATCTCATTTTAATTTCGCTTGCTGACGAATAAGTTTATTAAATTCTGAAGGGATCTCTTATATTGATTCAAGAGGATAGATTGAAAGGAAAGATATGACACATAATTTCCATCATGTCTCTTTTGGGTGTGTACACATATTGAAAATCAGTTGCATCCGAGTATGAGAATTACTATCTAGGCAATATCATTTTCCCTTTACAATTTCAATCAAACTCCATTTTTATAAACATCGCATGTAGAAAGTCTGGACTGACTTTGACTAAAATACAAAATAAATCACAACAAAAGAGGTTTGTGTAACAATAATCTTACAAGAAAAGTGTGCGTCTTCTGTATATACCTATAGTCCATCGATAGTGACAGATTTTCCACAAACACTAAATCCAATCTGCTAAAATCGAACAGAGGCAGAATTCCAAGTAATCGTAAGATTGCTCCATCTTTGTTGCCATTCATGTCTAAAGTTCGAAAATAAGAATGCGTTTTAAGGCTTCAACAGATCAAAGGCTTCGTTTTCTCAGAATCACTTGGAGATCGTTTACAAAGCCATCCATTACTCCTACCAAAGACCCTTCCCATTGTAATAATGACGAGTACGCGCTTCCAGGTAAATCAAATGCCATTCTTGCATCTGAATATTTCTTTGATAGGAATGTATTCTTGGTGAATGGGAGGAAGGAAGCAACTATAAATGCTTCCAAGAGACTGTATTTACGAATTAAGTTGTTTCTCAATTTAAGAAATGTGGAATAAGCTTAACATTTTTATGGGAAGGTATTCCCTGACTCCTTTGCTTTCAATTTGTACGCGGCTTGTCGCAGTATAATTCTAACTACCGAAGGTTTCTGGTTCGAGTTATGACCTAGGCATGGGTCTCTAGTGTCATTTTCAACGTCTAAACGTCACATGGTCGTGATTACCTAGAAGTTGCATAAAGCAACGTAAGATAAAATATGAATAATACAGTACGTTAGTTGTCCAGATTTGCATTATATCCTAAAATAAAATATTTACAATATAATATTTAATAATTTATAATGTAAGATTTGCATTTTATTCTCATTTAGAATATCATTCAAATCTCATTTTGATTTCGATTTGTTAATTAATAGTTACTATTGCTAACATTTGTTGAATTTACAAAACCGTTTCGTAGCACTAAAGTAATCTTTACGAAGATACATGCATGGATGGTGTTCCAGGAAGGGGAGGAGGATTCTCATGGGTTGCTTAGCCCCTTTTTCCTCAGTCATCCTAAAGGTCAACGTCGATAACGTGGAAATTTGGTGCATTTCTATTTTTTGTTATTTTACGTTGCTTTTCTGCGACTATCGGCTAATCGTAACAATAAGAAATTGACGAAGGGATACATTTTTTCAATGTTCTGCCTCATCGCCACCCGTTCAGCGTGTGCCTTGGTTTCTGTGGGTTTAAACCAGGATGTCAGAGCCGCATTTTCAAAATGAGATTCTTAAGGGAATAGTCTATATAACATCGACGAGTTTATTATATGTCACCACCAAGCCGGTATGGAAATGTAAAATATAGGGCAGACTAGTAATAAAAAAAAAGAAAAAAAAAAGGAGCCACAACACCCACTTCTTCCATGCTTGAGGTCGTATATCCTCTTCCGAAATTTGTAGTTACGGCACTTCATGCATACGTGCCTCTCTGGCAAACATGCATCTTCCCTGCTTGCAACAGAACTCTAGGCTGCCCTAAATTATAGTAAGGATGCAATGCATTTTTCGTCCAATCGCATATGGAAAGGTTACATCTTAAATCTATCAGTACCCTTCCACGCTGGATTATGTGGCGACAGAATCAAATATTACAGAATCGTTTAGAGATCTGTGCAGCTTCCCTCATAGAGAGTATCCAAGGCAAAATCAATACGATCGCAGAGGAAAAACAAGGTGCGCAGCCCGAACAACTAGGCCCTGTGGCTCGGCTCCGATCTTGGGTCCCTGGGATTTGATCTTGTAGCATCGGCTTGCTACAGCATTTCAAATTATTTTTGTCGCTTTCGTGACTGCGCTGCATGGGAAGCGATCCACCACGGATTTAAATAAAAGTAATTTGCACCCAAAGTATGTACGAGTATGTGTGCTTTTAATGCTTTTGTGGGCGTTATATAACCTCACTGTAATCATGTAGCTTCCCGATTTCATCTTGTATTATATTATTTGGAGAAGGATGAAGTGCGTGTGGAACGAACCAGGTAGTCCCTATCAGTAGGCATCATACGATGGAATCATTACAATGAATTTATCTTCCCTGCATATGAAGATTGATATGATTTGTTGTTTTAAGTCTATGCGCAGAAAGGACTGGACCTACAGTTTAAAGTGGGATCCGAACCACTGTGCCATGTGCCTTGCCAATCATTGATTGCAAGGCGACGACGTTACCTCTACTCCATGAAAATTATAGCCATGCGGCGTATATTGACTTCTTTATATCTCAAGAAAAAACCGTTTGGAAGTTCGCAATTAGAACAGTCTAAAAGCGACCCGTACAGTCACGGACACTTCTGGTTTGTTGCAACCAAATTTACTTTCTGTGGAATTTTTACAACCCAGAAGTGCCCGTAGCTGTATAAAGAGATCTTGGTAGCAGAAGCAAACAACATGTTCTCGTAGTTTCAGGAACTGAAGCATTCCACTGAATAACGATGTATTGCACTTTTGGGAATGTGCCGAGTTACCAGTGAAATCATCAGGCTACAAGCTGGGCAGTCATAACGGATGTTGCCCAAAGATTGCTACTGTGTTTGTATAAGGTTTTATGTTGTTTCTACTGTAGTCCAGTAACATACAACTGGTTTTATCCGTTGTTCTCGCATTCACTGAAATGTGACATACAGCGTTATTCGGTGGAATGTTTCAATTTCAGAAATAAAACTTTTCCACCTTGTTCTATTAAAGAGACCTTCTCTTGTGTCTCTTCTAGGTAATAATTAAACTGATATTTGATATTGCACCAATCTATTGTACTAATGGTTTACATTAAAAAAAGAAACAAGAGTTCTTTCAGAAATAAAGTCAGTAGCTGTTTTTGTATTTCTTGACAAAGAAGAGGGGTGCTGCTTTAAATATGCATCGCTGTCAACAAATGAAGTGTTTAACGGCGAGTGCATCCTGCAGCTTTTCAATAAATAGATTGACCCCACTTCATTATTTAGTCCAAAGTACATGGCGAAATGAAAGGGTGGTTTACTGTATTTGCTGCGGATTGACATAAAACAACCTTAATACAGAATTCACGCACAAAGTACTTTCGACCAGCTTTCAAAACATTATTTGGAAAACTGCGCAAACAAAGCCAAGGTACCCTAGCAACAGAAGGCATACATACAACACAGACAGACAGGCAGAGAGAGAGAGAGAGAGAGAGAGAGAGAGATAGATAGATGTATACAGAGCAAGTCATCTCCCTTCGTAATTGGTGTAGAATGAAGCAGAAGGACAGACCTTGGATCGTAGGCAGAGGCTGAATCCATCCGACTGACAATAGACCTTTGGCCAGCTACTGTTTCTAACGACAAAGAAGTATGAGTCACAAATCATCATATCCAAACATTATTATTCGCATGGGATAGTAATATCTCACCAATAACATAACACTCACCTGAAGGATTTGAAGAATATGGGGGCAATGCGAGCTCGAGCAAATCTTTTCTAGTGTATTGAATTATTATATGGTACTTTAAAAAATGAACAAATCTTTCTTATTCGCAAAATGCAATTTGTATTCGCCAATCACAACAAAATATAATTTTTCTCGTTGAGGGTATATTTTATGGAACTGATTTTCAAGTAGGTACATACATGACATTAAAAAATGAAAGGGCCACCTCGATGGCAAAGTGTGTTAAGTGGTCGATACCAAACTTCTTGGGTGGGTGTCCTTTGTGACTGTTCTCTATAATCAGTTTCATCGAATCATTAGCAATCCCCATCGTAGCGATTAACCACAATTGGCAGAAAGCGACATAAAATAACGAAAGTACAAGCAATATAAACAAAAGTAAAATTGTTTCAGACAGTACAGTGATTAGTTCGCTTTCTTAACATCAAACAGCATTTACAATATTAGATGGGAGGTGACCAAGGTGTTGGAGCGCTCATTCCTCTTGTTTGCACACCAGAAAACTTTCCAATGCAGGAGTAACTAGACAAAATTTGTAATTTTGTTATGGATTTTTCAGGCAAAGCCAGTGATTGGTTCTAGGATTCCTTTCCAAATCACACTTCAATTATTTATTTTACTTGGGCAGCCTCTGACTTTACGAACCATCCACTTTTATGAAAGTCGACCTTCAGAAGGCAAAAATCTCTGCACGTGCTGCAGAGAAATACTCTAGGGAATTAAGTAACGGTTCAGAAAATGCAATTATTGTGCTGCATGTATTTTAGGAAGTTATTTTCTATTTTACCAAAGGTGTGGAATTAATTTCTTTTTCAGAACAATTCCATTATGCAAATTTGTGATGATGGTTTTAGTTTCCTTCTAAACAAGATTGTTAATTGTACATGCATATTTCCTGATCAAAAATATTAAATTTCAAAACGTATAAGGCAAAATCACATCAGAAAGAACTTTTTTGGAGAGTCAAACGCACTGAAAGTTCTACGTCTCTCCTTATTTTTAATTTATAGATTTATTTTATCAGTATTCATCAGGCAATTCATTTGTAAAGTGTTGCAACACCTTTTAAAAATTCTGGGTCTGTGAATTTTCAACGAAGAGAGTCCCATACCCACTGGGACTAAGAAGGTCATGTATCAAATTTATCTAGTGTTTGCCGAATGAACAAATCTTAATTTGCATTTTAAGAATTTACTATACTGATTACACATAAATATAAATAATTTTTAACAAAACTTAATTCTGCCAATGAAACCACTGACCTAACAAATTTTGGGCTAGTGATTATTATGAGGGACTCTTATTCGGGGAGTCACAGGATCAAATCCCGTGGCCGGCTATCGTGACTGAAGTTTCTCCGTGGTTTTCCTCAGCTACTTCAGGCGAGTGAATACAGCACTTTAATTTTAATAATGAAATACAGGGTGAGGCAGTCAAACGGGAAGATTAAAAAAAAATCACAAAAAATAGAGAGAGCAAATATTATTTATTTGTTGAACATGAATGTACTGTACATGAGTGGAAATTACTAGTGTACCTGCAAAGATGTTCATTTTTTTAATATGGTGTCAGTAACATGGCGTCCTAGGTGTTGCACACATTGTCGGAGTCTCAGAGTAAATTCGCCCATGACGTTTCGTAGCATCTCCAACGGAATGTTGTGGATCTCTTGCCGAATTCGCTCCTTCAAATCATCCCTGCTTCTTGGGAGGGTTGTCCTTGAATACTTTGGATTTGAGGTAACCCCAAAGGAAAAAGTCAGGAGCCGACAAATCGGTGAACGGGCAGGCCACGGAATATTACCGAATGTGCTGATGAGACGACCATGAAATGCGAGTCTAAGCACATCCATAGACACTCTGGTAGTATGGCTAGTTGCACTATCTTGCTGGAAGAGCGTTTCTTCATCTGAGTCATAGTCATCGAATGCAGGCACGAAAAAAGTTACCGACATGTCAGTATAACGTCCAGCGTTTACCGTCACAGCGTACCGCTCAAGGTTACATACACCCCGCACTCTCATAACCCTCAATCAAGTCCGCCAGCCACTCCTGAAATCTTGCATCTCGCAACGTCATGGGCGGATTTACTCTGACACTCCGACGATGTGTGCAAAACGATTGTATGAAAAATTCGCTCAAATGGAATGTTGCGAAATTTGCGCTCAGGTTCCTGGGGGAAAGAAGCGCACCTGCGTATGACTCACCGCTGAGAGCAATGCACTCCTTCGCCACCATTTATTTCATATCATTTCAGGTGTGACTTTTAGATCCTATCAGAGGCTCCCGTCCACGCAAAGTTGTCGTAGTTTTTTGATTATTTTGTCGAGAAATGGCTGGAAAATGAAGAAATTCCTCTCGAAGTTTGGACGTGTTACGTACAAGAGACGGCACCGAACTACGAATGCTGTTGAAGGATGGTATAATCGCCTAATCGTCTAAACACCTAAACAACCTACTTGGACGACCAAATCCCAGAATCAGAGACGTGGTTCCTTGCTTGAAGAAAGAAGCGGAAAATTCGGGCTTCTTGTACAATATCTCTCAACAGTTTTAGGACAACGGCATTTGAAACTAGGAAATCCAAATTACGTAAGGTGCTGGTGGGTTGCGTGTAGAGTTAGGCTCAATTTCAGGGTTGCCACATGCACAATAGACATTTATGCAATACGCGAAAGGAATAAAAGCAAGTATTTTTGTATAAAACTCTAAACAAATATCAGTATTACATTTGTCGCAAATAAGAAATACTTTCTGAAAGAAAGAAAATAGATTTTCTTGTATTTCATCGTTGATGGGTCTACAACACAAAGGAAAAGAGGAGAGAGGAAACGAAGGGGGACAAAACATGAGAAGAGAAAACAGCGAGCGAAAGAGAAAGAGGAAAGGTAAAGGAAGGAAGAAAATATAGGACAGATGTGGATAGGAGAAGTAATGAGGAGAAAGCGAAAAGATACGAAGGAAGATGGGGAAAATAGGGCAAAGAGGACAAGAGAGGAGGGAAACGAGATGAGAGGAGAGGAGAAGAGGACGTTTGAGAGGATAGGAGGAGACGAGAAGAGGGGAGCTGAGAGTAGAGTAAATGAGAGAAATTGAGAAGAACGAAAAGAAGAGGAGAAGAGTGCAGTGGAGTCGGAAATCTAAGGCAGGAGAGGAGATAAGAGGAGTGGATAAGAATGGGATTGAAACAAGAGGCGAGAAATGGAGGGAAGGCGATATGACATATAAGCAGAGGAGAAGGGGAGAAGAGAAAAGATACAAGAGGAGAGAAGAGATATTTGCAGAAAATATCGTCTCAGCGTCAAGAATTGATGTATTGATCAAATTATCGATATTCAACAATATTTTAAAATGTATTGGAGAATGTATTAGTTCGGTGCGAAATGCCTTTTGGCTGAGTTCAGAGCAAGATAAAATCTTCCACGTAAGATCTTTGAATTTACCTGCGATTATACCACTAAAAACATAAATGTAATTTTCATATTTATAAGAATTATCCATTTTTTCTCCACTTCTCAGTTCGTTGAAATGAAGGACTTGTTATTTAACATTTCTCCTTGCCCTCCATCGTTAATTCCAAACAGAATCATTGCATTTCACACTGCCTGGGCAATGAACACAATGGGATATGTCTAAAACTTACGAAAATGTTCTGCCACCGGAGGGGTTTGAAGCTACGACCATCAAGTTGACAATCCTTAACGGTAACCACTACCCTACCATCTTTCGTTCTTGAGGGAAGGTAGGAGGAGCTGACTAATGTGAAATGTAGATGCAACTCTTCTCCTACATGTAATGTGCAAAGAAGACTTATTTTTAAAAAAGAAAACGAAGGTAGTACGAATCGGTGCAAATATTTTATGGAGAATTGCACATGATGAAAAGTTTTCATTCGATATTTGCGGAGGTATCCTCGCACTGGACTCGAGTAGGAAAAGTGGTAAAATTATTATGTCCTGAATTAGCACAAATATAAATAGTAAATTCATTAATATTTGTCAATGTCTTCGAAGAAGTACACAATTATCGTTAGAGTATCATAATTCAGGATCTTATAGTAAAAATATCCCTTTGAACATGTGTCAATTCAATTATTTGTTTAATTTATTTTTAGTAAATCCCAGATGCAGAACAATGTAGCCACTTTACACTGCTATAATGCTATTACAAATAATGTTGCAATGCTCTTGTTTAATAAAAGGAGATTTTCAAAAAAAGGAACACCTCGTAAGGAGACTTTATCCTGGGACCTCTAGATGTCCAGTCGAGAACTGTAACCACCAAAACACGCCTTTACCTTTCATTGAAACAACAATTTTTATATATGCAGTCACTCCAATATTGTAAATATCGTTGGATATTCTTGTAGTTGAACTTTTACTTTAATTTTGAATTCCTTTTCTTGTATTAGCAGCTATCTTCGAGAAAAAAAATTCGTAGTGATGAAGAAAAACGATAATATTTGTAGCTGTTTCACGAAAACTAGAAATGTAGGCACTTCCACACATGCTGTGCAGGTAGTTTGAGGATTCGCAGGTTGAAATAAAGCTTATATTATTTATAATCGTCGCCGCCTTGTGATCAAGAAATCCCGAATTCAATACCTGGAGGAGGCACAATGTGGCCACTTTAAACTGTAGGTCGAGTCCCGATTAGCCTTACTATGCATAAAGCATAAAGCGTAGTTAATGCGTCCTGCAATGTAGAAGCCTCTAGATATTTTACATTAATAATGCCCAATCACAATAATAAGTTAAAAGAAATAACTCGCATTTTCACAACAGCTATCAATACTCTCGTTTTTCTTCATCACTTCGATCTTTTTTTTTCTCGAAGATAGCTGCTAATACAAGAAAAACAATTCAAAATTAAAGTAAAACTTCAACTACATAAATATCCAACGACATTTACAATATTGGAGTGACTGAATATATAAAAATTGTTGTTTCAACGGAAGGGAAAGGCGTGGTGTGGTGGTTAGAGTTCTCGACTGGACATTTAGAGGTCTCAGGTTTGAGTCTTCTTACGAGGTGTTTTTTTTTATTCTCCTTTTATTAAACAAGAGCATTGCAACATTATTTCTAATAATAGTGTAAAGTTTCTGCATTGTTCTGCATCTGGAATTTACAATTCAAAGTAGGGATACCTTCGCAAATATCGAATGAAAAATTTTCATCATGTCCAATTATCCATTAAATGTTTGCGCCGATTCTTACTACCTTCGTTTTCTATGTTACAAACAAGTATTCTTAGCACATTACATGTAAGAGGAGAGTTGTATCTACATTTCACATTAGTCAGCTCCTCCTACCTTCCCTCAAGAACGAAAGATGGTAGGGTAGTGGTTACCGTTAAGGATTGTCAACTTGATGGTCGTAGCTTCAAACCCCTCCGGTGGCAGAACATTTTCGTAAGTTTTAGACATATCCCATTGTGTTCATTGCCCAGGCAGTGTGAAATGCAATGATTCTGTTTGGAATTAACGATGGAGGGCAAGGAGAAATGTTAAATAACAAGTCCTTCATTTCAACGAACTGAGAAGTGGAGAAAAAATGGATAATTCTTATAAATATGAAAATTACATTTATGTTTTTAGTGGTATAATCGCAGGTAAATTCAAAGATCTTACGTGGAAGATTTTATCTTGCTCTGAACTCAGCCAAAAGGCATTTCGCACCGAACTAATACATTCTCCAATACATTTTAAAATATTGTTGAATATCGATAATTTGATCAATACATCAATTCT
Source organism: Lepisma saccharinum (assembly GCF_977018435.1). NCBI lineage: Eukaryota > Metazoa > Arthropoda > Insecta > Zygentoma > Lepismatidae > Lepisma > Lepisma saccharinum. The sequence continues at coordinate 170,006,857 of NC_139230.1, read as the reverse complement.
TGACGCTGAGACGATATTTTCTGCAAATATCTCTTCTCTCCTCTTGTCTCTTTTCTCTTCTCCCCTTCTCCTCTGCTTATATGTCATATCGCCTTCCCTCCATTTCTCGCCTCTTGTTTCAATCCCATTCTTATCCACTCCTCTTATCTCCTCTCCTGCCTTAGATTTCCGACTCCACTGCACTCTTCTCCTCTTCTTTTCGTTCTTCTCAATTTCTCTCATTTACTCTACTCTCAACTCCCCTCTTCTCGTCTCCTCCTATCCTCTCAAACGTCCTCTTCTCCTCTCCTCTCATCTCGTTTCCCTCCTCTCTTGTCCTCTTTGCCCTATTTTCCCCATCTTCCTTCGCATCTTTTCGCTTTCTCCTCATTACTTCTCCTATTCACATCTGTCCTATATTTTCTTCCTTCCTTTACCTTTCCTCTTTCTCTTTCGCTCGCTGTTTTCTCTTCTCATGTTTTGTCCCCCTTCGTTTCCTCTCTCCTCTTTTCCTTTGTGTTGTAGACTCATCAGCGATGAAATACAAGAAAATCTATTTTCTTTCTTTCAGAAAGTATTTCTTATTTGCGACAAATGTAATACTGATATGTGTTTAGAGTTTTATACAATAATACTTGCTTTTATTCCTTTCGCGTATTGAATAAATGACTATTGTGCATGTGGCAACCCTGAAATTGAGCTTAACTCTACACGCAACCCACCAGCGCCTTGCGTAATTTGGGTTGCCTAGTTTCAAATGTCGTTGTCCTAAAACTTTTGAGAGACGCTGTACGTGAGATCGTAGTTATATTTTGAGGTAAAGTGAAGGAAAACTGCATACCAAAAGCTGGATGCAAGAATCGAGAACCCAGTAAAGAGGTACGAAGAAACGGGTAACATTAGATCGTGTCTCAGAGCGATTTCATTCTTACTAAAGTTGCAGTAAACACGATAAACCGATGATATGGCAAAGATTTCTAGCAAGAAAATAATGACGAAAGTTTTTATAAACAGATTTTAAACACGTCTAAATAGGTGAAAGATATTTTAATTATTTAGCCAGTCCACAGCTTGGAAAAAGTGTGATGGGAATCAAATAAGAAATAAATATAATACATGAATATTTGCTTTTTTTTTAGGGTGGGGGAGGGTCATTAATGGTTCTTGGAAGTGTTAGCGGATATTTCACTGAGCGGATATTTCGCTGAGCGGAACTTTCGCGACAAGGACGCCATCTTAGTGACACCATATTAAAAAAAATTAACAGTTTTCAGGTGCACTAGTAATTTCCACTCATGTACAGTACATTCATGTTCAGAAATTAACTAATATTTGCTTTCTCTATTTTTTGTGAATTTTTTAAATCTTCCCGTTTGACTGCCTCAACCTGTATTTACAAGTTACTTGTTAATTTTCAAACAAACGCACGCACACACACATCACATAGTGTGTGTCTTTAGAAACATTTGAGAAAATTCTTTCAATTTAAGTGCACATTTTTTTAGAGCATAGGAATACACTTTTTAGTCATGACGGTAATAGTTTTGCGGCAAGAGCATTTAAGAGGGGCGTAGGGGGGGGGGCTTGCGCTTGAAAGGCCTGTCCGTCAAACATAAATACGTATGTCAATCTCAGCAAAATAACTCGCTAGTTAATAATGGTGGTTTCATATTGCAATGGCAAGTAAGATTATACAACACCCTTCGAGGCAGACATATGTTTACTCATTGGAATAACAATTGGACACGAAGGAATCCCACTTTACGCGCAGTTTCCATTGAAGCCCCGCAGACATTTTGATGCAACATGACAAATTTCACGACAATACATGGGAAGCAGTGTCTTTGTCATCTACGTGTGATCTTGCATTGTCGTATAAAAAAGGCCCGCTCACGTGACGTCACAGAGCAGACGAACACGAGACCCCTAGGGCAGTACGCCAATCCCAACACGACCCTCGATCGATCACTCGCAGTGACGTTATGGCATCAATCATGATGCTTGCCCACGTTATGACACTAGGACAAACGTAACTCTCTCATTCATGAAGGTTGTGTTACTTGGCTAGGTAGATTTGTATGATGAAGCAGGTCTAGTTCGTAAGGAATTCCTACACATAAGTAGCAGGTGTGCTTATGTAGTTCCTATACTCTGTCTCGGGTATCTCTGTAGCAAGGCCGCGCATAGCAGCAGAAACGGGGAGAAAATCGAGTGGGCAGAGCGAAGCAGTACACGCTGCTGCGAACGCTGGTAACTGCAGTCGCTTTCCCCCTCCATGAAATCCCGTTCACTCTGACGTGTTCATTGGTGGAGCCGTCTCGCGTTCCTACTTGCGCAGAGACTTGTTTTCGTTCGCTTGCTCCAGAGATAAACGTGACAGAGTATAGCTACTATTTCGGTGTGTGATCTCTTGATTTAGTGTCTGATACTGTAATTTAAATTTAAATTGACGTTACACCGCTGAAAATGGATCTCATTCAAGAAGATTCGATTGTATGAGTAATTTGGTTTATTTTATTTAGCTTTCTGCCACTTGGCTAATCGAAAAGATGAGGATGAGCGATGAAACTGATAAATCGACACTCACAAAGAACACTCATGCCCAGGCCTGGATTCGAACCCAGGACACCTGCCGTCGTAGCATATTGTGTTAACCACTCCGCCACGGCACTCAAATCGGGTATATTTCCGTTTGCGGCTATTCTGCTCTTCAAAGGTTGTGTCATATTTATGTTACTAGGCGAGGTATGGATATATATATATACATATAGATAGATAGATATGTAGATATATAACATGTGTAGATAAGGAGACGGTAAACACTTAAAAAGCACAAAAATAAGAAGTTGATATTTCGCGGCTGTCAGCAAGAGATAGAGAACCTACAGTTTAAAGTTGAATCCGAACTACTATGTGCCTCCACAGGGTATCGAACCCGGGGTCGTGATTCTGAAAGAGCTTTACGTTCCGAGTTGGTCGTGTGGGTACTCGTAGATTGAACGGATTGATTTGATATTCGGCTTTAATTTTATCCTCGAATATTTTTATGCAAAAAAAAAAAAATGATGTCTGCTTGTTCGCGACGAGTGTGTGGTGGCTGGATATTCCAAACAGACATAATATCTGTTTTATGGTGTCTCAGAGAAAGTATTATATTGGGAGGAAAAATCTGAGGACAGAATCAATCCTGGAAAGATATTTTCAGAAGACATGGTCCAGATAGAAGAGCAGTATTATATAGAATAGAGTAGATAAATGATTTGAAAATTATGCTAGTGGATAAATGGTTTTGGAATTCAGTGAACCTGTATATTACTCCACTACTCAACAAGCAACAACTCGCCAGTAATTCAAGAGCAACAGATTGCCTTGTGGTATCAGTAGTTGAGCAACATCTACACTACTTAAACAGCAGAATCGAAAAATCAACCAATAACAGGGCTGGTTTGGTAGCTCAGTTTGCAGCAGACTTCGGTAACTGAATTGTCAGCCACGCCAGAGGTCACGACTTCGAAGCATAGGTAACTCACAAAATGAGAAATATTTAATCTTAACTGATAATGTTTTCCTGCTTAAGGACATTTCGGAGAAGCTCCTTGAAATACATGTTTATTATTATATCTCTTATTTTTCATTGTTTTCTCTCATTTTTGGCAAATCACAATGATGAGGACTTTTGATGATTACATGAAATAGATGCACACAAGGAAACACATATGTCCAGGTCAGGATTCGTGTCTTCGGTGGCCAGATCATGAGTAGAACATCAACGCCCTTGTGAGTATATTTAAGTAATTCGACATCGGATTTTTAGTGCCGGCCTCCATGACGGAGTGGTTAGCACATCGCTCTACGACGCCAGGGATCCCTGGTTGAATCCCGGCCTGCGCATGGGGGTTTGTGAGTGTTCCTTCATCAAAAGCATGGTATCATCACTCATCTCAATCTTCCCGATTAGCCGAAAGTGGCAGAGAAGCGAAGTAGTAAAACAAACCAAATGAATCAATAAATCAACCGGGTGTGTACTGCTTTCAATCTGAAAAAGTTAAAGAAAAAAAGAGATCTGATGTCAGTGTATTTTTACTTGAGTGGAAGCAAAAAATTGATTTTCCCGTTGTACAGTTCTTAGAAGCATGTTCCTTTTTAAATGCATCGAACGAAATAAAAACTTTTTAAAAAATAATGAAAATGCCATAGACGTTACAAAATACTGAGAAATGAGCAACAAGCCAAAAATGACTAAAAATGTTTTAAAATACGATATAAAAACAATGTTTTCAGGTTTTAACTGTAGTTGCTATTATGCTTAGCATCGTCTTCAAGATCCAGGGAAAATATGATTTTTCATCAATTCCCGAACGCCGCTCATCACAAATACTTCCGGCTCGGCTTAATATAATTCGTTTTGGTTAAGAGACGCACACACACACAGATTAATAATAATTCCCTTTATTACATTATTACATTACATACTGAATTTGCATTATCATATAATTTAGACAATTATCAACTATAAGCAACAATCATACACAAATATACAGCTATTCAATACATGTAATAAGGGGGGAACCCCCGAAGTAAGCCCGGCTCCTCCCGCCTACATTCGAGGGTATGGTCTTATTGTCCTGGTTCCTAAAAATATACCAGGACGTCAGTTGCTCCGAATTTGACGGTTCCCCCGACTTTATTTCCTCTATTTATTACTATTTGCATTTTAAAATAGGTATAATAATAATAAATTGTAATGTTATACAAGGAACATATACATGATATAATTGATGTACTTTATGTGATATTATTTCTGTTCTGGAATCCAGAACAGATGACATGACATTACATTACATAACAATATTAATAATATTATTTCAACAACATCATGAAGAACATCTTCAATAACATTCTCGATAACGTTTTCCTGGCAGTGAGACAAGCATGCATAATATTGGAGTCGCAGAAGATTCCGTTCCGGCATTCCAGAGCGGTTTGATGTACAAGATTATTTTCCTCATCACACCCACAGAACCCAACTCACAAGTCCAGAGCCCCAGTCTGGCATACCAGAGCAGGGAGCCCAAAGAAAGGCCGCATCCTGCGCCCACACTGATTGCTATTCATTAATTAGAAAGAAGAGATAAAATTAAAATTTTGGAGTGTGATATTTGTATTTGTATTTGAATTCTTTAGGGTCGTTACCGCCGCGTGCACAACTGCTGATCTGGCACACGTCCATGCAAGAGTGCAGCGTCTGCATTCCAGGGAGGGGACAAGGGATCACGACGGACAAGGAGCAATGTCCGTGTGAAGAACGATGCTTTATTGTCGTTGCTTCTCTACATTATAAAATGGCATCCTATCACGCCCGTCTCACTACCAGGGGTCATAACTTTTTGTTTTATTACATTATTATTTAATTATTTAATCAATGTAACGGGAGTGATTAATGTTTATGAAACTAAAAATATCCCTTTATTACCTTCACCTGTTAAAATTATATATGTTTAAAGTACAAGAAATATAAACATTAATATATTACATAAGAAAAATAGAATATGTTTAACCATGCTAAGCGTACAACTTGTGTAAGTTAATTGAACGCAATGAACATACATATATTAGATGTTGTTAAATTATAATCTTAAATTGTAATTCTAATCTCAGTCCCGAGCTCAACTCCCAGGGAGTCCACTGGCTTCCAGCGGTGATTCATTTATTTGATCTAATTTGATCAGATAAGCTTTCTTAAGTAAATTAAAAATCTCCAGAAGGGAAGCTCCCGGGATGTCAGTTTCTTGTTTTGGGATTTTTTTTTTTTAATTAATTTTTTTTAAATTTGTTTCTTTAGCATTTTTTGGTCCTCCCTGGGGATCGAGCTGACATCATTTACTTAACACTGCTGTTCCTCCTAACGCCGTTCCATCCGTCTCATGTACTTCCTGTGTCGCTCCCCAGGCGTGCGAGGTGGGTGGATTCTTCTTCTCTCGGCCGCCTCCTTCGTCCAGCGGCGACATCGCAGCAGCGACGCCCCGACGCACCCTCCGGTGACTCCTCTTCGGGGAGGGGCTCGGGAGGGGGCGCAGGGATTCCTCTCCTCGGATTTCTTCTTGGTGTTTCGGCGGGGGCTGGGCGGGGCAGGGGGGCAAAAGGTCGCCGGCGATTATCTCGCATGAATATCTTCAGCTCCGCATCGGACACCGTGTCTGCCAGAGCATTTAGTTTATCAAAATGTGGACTCCTTAGCAGATTGTAGACGTCCGTGTGGGGAAGTTCCCGCCTCGCTGCGATGATAATTTCGTCCGAAGCTTGGCAGAAAAATACCTTATGCTCTGGGGTGTCGATTTCCGTCGTGCAGGACCTGCAGAGATCGTTGTTTCGTCTCTCCGTTTTTAAAAGATGGGTGCCGTATGGGCCGTGGCCCGTGAGAAAATGGATCAAGCCCCTTGAGAACCCCTTGTTTTTATGCACCAAAGGCTCGTTCGTGTTCGGCATGAACTGGTAGAGTCTCCTACCCTTCTCGGAAGAGCTCCATTCCCTCTGCCAATCCTCTCTTACTCTATGCTTTATGTCACGGAATGTTGGGTAGAAGTTTCCTAGCATCTCGGTTATCTTTCTTTCGTTGCCCTTCCTGAAAAAGTAGGAAAGGGCCCGGAGCTTTATAATGTAATCCAACGGCAAGGTGCCCGTTACTGTGAGCAAGGCTTCGGTAGATGTTGTTCTGAACGCCCCGGTTAGCCTGAGCAGAACCTTTCTCTGCGACGATCTGAGTCTATGCACGTATGTCGATTTCCCCAGGGATGTCGATGCCCACGCAGATGCACCATACGATACTATCGAGTCATAAATGGAGACCAAGTACGTTTTCCAAGTTGAGGGTGGCAGATGGAATTTGTTGGAGGCTATCGTGGCCACCTTGTTCATTATTAGTTCTGCCTTAGAGGTAATGGTTTCGATGTGCCTCTTGAAAAGCAGCCCCTCGTAGAGAGTGACTCCGAGATATTTTACTTCCTTCACTCTTTTGATGGAATTATTATTTATTTTAATTGTAGGGTTTCTGTTAAAACTTAATTTTCCTTTTAGTAAAACATAGTTGGTTTTATTCGCAGAAAGATCCAATTTGGCTTTGTTACACCATTGCGTCAATCTATTAAGAGCAGTAGAAGTGCGTGATTCAATCTCCCGTCTGGAATTTCCAGTTATCACCAGCAATAAGTCATCTGCATACGCAATACACTTGTGTACTACCTGTAGGCCCTTCATGACTTGGAGACATGGTTCGAAATTAGCATTCCACAAGTGTGGACCGAGTACCGATCCCTGTGGGCACCCTTTAGATATAAGTTTGTTGATTTTTCCTTCTGGAAGAGATAAAAACACTCTCCTGTCGGTGAGGTAGTCAAGTAAGATAGTGTACAGTGTCCCAGGACAGTCCAAGTTCCGCAAAGTTTGGAAGAGGTGGGGCCACCAGAGGTTGTCGAAGGCCCCCGATATATCCGCCAGCACCGCCACCGCATATTTCTCATCAACCAAGCCAATCGTGTTTAATAGATTGTTTATAGCGTCTTCGGTAGATCTGCCTTTCGTGAAGCCGAATTGAATGTCTGAGCTGTTTGTTAAAGCTGTGAATTCCAAAAGTCTTTTAGTCAGTAATTTTTCGAATATTTTTCCCAATATGTTGATAAGACAGATCGGTCTGTACGACTTGGGGTGCGTTTCCTCTTTTTTCCCGTCTTTTTTAATAATAATAAGTTCAGATTCCTTCCAAATTTTCGGAAATTCCTTAGCAATGAGACATTGATTGTACAGAGACGTTAGGAAAGGGGCGATTGCCGGGGTTGCCATTTTAATGATTTCGGCAGGAATTTTGTCTGGACCCGGTGATTTTTTGCTTCTTGTGGCCGTGATTACAGTTATGACCTCCTCCACGCTGAAGGGAAGGAGGGGTCTGTTGTTGTTTTTTTCTTTATAATTACTTCTGATGTATTTATGGGTGTCGTTATCTTCATTTACGTTATCATCGGGAAGTAGAGTGTTAAGTAGCAATTCCGCTGTGTCTTGCAGGTCCTTGGTGTAGGTGCCGTCCTCTTTCTGCAGAGTTGTAAAACCAGTTCCAATCTTTATCTTGTCCATTGCAACCCTATAGGGGAGTCCCCATTTGTCATTTTTTAATTTTGATTCGACAAAGCGTTTCCAGCTATTGGTTTTAAAGTTCTTCAGCTCGGCTTCGTATCTGCTCTTGGCCCTCCTGTAGAGATCTAAGTTTATTACCCTCAGAGCGTGTATTCGCGTCCTCTGGTACAGCTTACGCGCTTTCTTCATGACTTGCTTTAGGTTTTTAAGTTTTTTGGGCCAGAGCTTACCAGATTGTCTCCCGCTGGACGATAATTTCGGGGTTGATTGATCTATTGCATTTTTTAGTTCTTCTGTCACGTATTTTGCCCATTCATGCACGGTCTTTGTAAAGTCCACCTGCGGTGGGAGATTTATTGCTTGCATAAGAAGCCTATGATTAGTTTTTCTCCAGTCGTACGTATTTTCGGCCTTGCTTGAGGGTTCGTTGATGTCGGTTAATAAACAGAAGGTGATTATGTTATGGTCACTCGTGGTTTCCATGTCGAAGACCTTCCACTCTCGCACTTTTCCTGAGAGTTTGTTGTTTGATAAAGTGATGTCTATGTTGCTGGACGCCCCCGCTCTTCCCCTGTACGTTGGCGGATTTCCAGGAGCATTTTCGACAAAGAGGTTGTGGCTCGCAATAAAATCTTCCATCAACTCTCCGTTAGGATCCGTTGTGTCGCCGTGCCACCAAGGGGAGGAAGAGTTCGCATCCGCAGTTATCAGTAATTTGTGGATGTTGTAGGCATCGCATGCTTCCCCAATCTTGTCAAGAAAAATTTCGAGGTTAGTGCTGAATTGACAATAACTATTTATAAGGATGAACGTAAAGTTTTCTAGGGAGAGTTGTACACAATTAATGTGCGAGTTCGAAAATTGAGCGATTTTGGTTGGAATGATGTTCTTGTTCATTAAAATTACAGCAGCTTGTGGTTTCTCGCTGTCATGTAATACTTTTATTCCTGACGGTACGTATGGTATTTTACTATTAATAGTATACGGTTCTTGAATGGACAGAATATCAATTTTATTTATATTTGCGAATTCAAATATTTCCTGGGTAGCTAGTTTTGCACCATTGAGGTTGGCCTGTAAGACTCTTATTTGGCCGTTCATGGATGTCTGACGATCTGGTAACATTGCGGCCATTCTTTATGGTGGATAAACGCGACTCTTCCGTACGCCCTTGCGAAGTCAGCATAAATGTCTTCACACAGATTGTGAGTGAAAGGAAAATGGAGGCGCAAGTAAACCTCGTGTAATTATTACAAACGCCAGAGCTGATGGTTTGAAATTGTCCCAAGAGCCAGTTATTTCCTGCTGATGAACAGATAATCATAGTATACACACATAGTAGTGCACACATAGTGTAATTGATACTTTGTTCGAGTTCGTTGCTAATTGGTTAGGCACATTACAGAACTGGAGTGGTGATTGTCACTGACTGGTTCATAAATTCTACTTTCTTCTTGTGATAATCCCACAGGTAGATTAATGAACAATGATCCTTGTCTAGTGCTAATGATTGACCTTCTGCATTTGCATTTTCTTATTTTGTGTCACTTTTCTACCTCCTTTGGCTAATTGCAACGATGAGAATGAATTATGATGACGATGTGAAATTTATAAAGATACAATTGTTAAGGTATACCTATGCCTATATTTTGACTATAAATCTTGCAAATTCAGGTATACCTTTAACTTATACATCAATAATAATAATAATAATAAAACAATAATTACGTCATAATTTTCTTTTTACATGTGAAAGCCAGTGGCGGAAATGTGCTTATTTCGTTGTTAACTACGATATCTGTTATTAGGGGCAGTTATAAAGATAATGTAGTATAAGAAAGAGACAAATATTATTATGTGCACAAATATGGACAAAATATCCCACTGGTACGTTGTGAATATTTTGATTCTTGAAAGTAAATGTATCGATCGGATAATGTACACAACAAATAGGAAGATTTCTTAAAGTGAAGAATTTTACATGACACCGATGTTTTACTAAGCGAACCAATATATTCAAAACTGAGCATGCCCTTTTTAAACAAGAGACATGTCCAATAATGCATATTGTTAAATAGTTGGTAAGAAATAGCGATGGACAATTCAGAGTAAATTAATACGAAGTACAAAGAGACGATTTATTTCTGATTCAGGACTTCACAACTCAGGAACTATGGAAAATCCAATGAAAACGTTGCCATTTCAGGAACTGATCTATACCAGTAGGATATTTCAGTGAAATGTCTTCCAAACTCTGGACATTTTATTAACTGCCTCGGGGAAGGACGAATCGGTGTTTGAAATAGTTAACATCACGCATACCTACGTAACCACCCACCCCGCAATCCCGTTCCCTCGCACGTGTTCACTGGTCAAGCATTTCGCGTCGCTATTTGCGCAGATATTTGTTTTCGTTCGCTCGCTCCAGAGATTCCAGCTACAGAATATAACTAGTTCACCACGGAAGCCGACTCATTTTTATCTTATGAGATATTACCTTGCCCTTAATCAATCAGTGAATCATATAGTAGGTTTCCGTTTGTATTGTGCATTTTGATTTTATGTCCATTCTCTAGTGTTATCGGGCAATCGTGACAATGAAGAAGAATGCTGATTAAAGAAAATTAGTGGAGAGAGGATGGATCACGCATACAAATTAAGATGGCACAAGACAAAAAATACAACACAGATTTGCGTGTCAAGCTCATCGGTGATGGTTACCTTAGTGTGTTATGAAGTTTAGATTTGAATCATGAGTAAGGTATGGACGTATCCTTATGGCATTTCATGTATTTCATATACTGGGTGTATATACAGTCGCTAAAGCCTCGTTAGCGTGCAACAATGCAGTTTCCAATGCTTTCTATTTGGGGTTCACATTTGAGTGACTTCCGGGCCTCCCCGATGGCGCAGTCGTTTTGTAATCAAGGGGTCCCGGGTTCGATAACCGGTGGAAGCACATAGTGGTTCCGATCCCACTTTAAATTTTAGGCCCAGTCTCTATTAGCCTTACTGTGCATAAAGTTGACTTAGAACACCAACTTAATCAGTTGAGTAACTTTCTAAAAGGTTACTCCTTACACCTCATGAAGTATGTTGCAAACGTGTTTTTACGTCTGTTGCACTCAACGCATTCTGCAAACAAAACCTTAATATAAGCTTTTATATAATTCAGAATAACAGTCTATGCCTGATTTTATACTCCAACTTAACTAGAGAGTAAAATATATCACGTCTCTTCTCCACAGTGACAACTAAGAACCAAGCTTAATATATTTTTTTGGCCCAGGCATATTCCGACAGTGGGTGTCCTCACATATCTTCCTTTTCGAGTCACCGTATCTCATTCTACAGCAGGCCGTAATGCCTTTATGATTCTTCCATCTGGGGTTCACATGAATATTTTTTTAACATTTCAATTAGGATTTATGTGGCTAAAGAACACATTATCCAAATCAGTCCCGTTTTCCATTCTCTTATTTCATCAGCGGATGCCCGAGTTGCCTCTGCTTGGCGATCGTCCAGATGTTGTTAGTATTGTCATCAGCAGCTTGCGGATTATATAACTCGCATAAATATCTTCCCAGCATCTTGCACGGAGTGTAAATTTTTACGTTCCAACGCACCGTAGGAGAGAAGAGATTGGATTTATGTTTGGGAGGTCGAGAGTTCGAACCCATCCTCAAAGATAAATTGCTAAGTGAACCATGCCATTAAAGCACGTATACTCTGTTCCCAGAATCTGTGGAGCAAGGCCGCGCATATCAGCAGAGAAGGGGGGATCGAGTGGGCAGAGCGAAACAGTACACGCTGTTGCGAAGGTTGGTAACTGCAGTCGTTTTTACCCCTCCACGCAATCCGGTTCCTTTTACGTGATCATTGGCGAAGTCGTCTCGCGTCACTACTCGCGCAGACTTGTTTTCCTACGCTTGTTCAATATATACCAGCGACAGAGTATAGGCTGTGGAGGTATGGCCCCACCAGGGCCTCCGATGACGTAGTGATAACGTCGTAGTCTTGTAACCAAGGGTTCCCGGGTTTGATACACGATGAAGGCACATGGTGATCCGGTCCGGTCCCGATTACCCTATCTGTGCATATAGTGTCCTTAATACAAACCAAACAGGGCCGCACACAGGTAATCAGACGCCCTACAACAGAAATACTGCGCCTTCTATCCTCACAGTCAGGGAGATCTGTAATTTTACCTCTGTCCCAGTCAGAAGCTTTCTTATCTTTCTTAATACAGGGTGGGGCAGCGTTCATAGTACATTTTGAAAAGCACACCATAAGCGAACAACAGCTTGTACAGTATTTATTGCTATGTCAAATACAGTACAAGACACAAGAATGCCATTTACTAAGTAAGGTATTGAAGTCTGTTTGCACCATTCAATGCTTGAAGATGACCCCGTACAAATGGCGGCTCCGCTGCTGCAGACATTCCTCCACGCAGCGTTGAGAGATGTCATCACACGTTGTAGCATATCTCGATGGATCTGGGCGACAGCATCTCTGATGCGGTCCTTCAATTCACCCAAGGTGGCACAGCGCGTTGCAAAGACTTGGTGTTTCAGGTACCCCCACAAGAAAAATCTCAATATCCACGTCCATCATCCGTAATTGCGGCAGACAGAACTCTTGCAGCATTCGTAGATACCGTTTTTTTTTTGTGACAGTCACAGCCACACCCGCGTCGTCTTAAAAAAAATACAGCCCAATAATTCCAAATGACGCTACACCACTGCATACAGTGACACGGGTGCTGTGCAAGGGCTTCACATGGAGTAGCTGCGGATTCACATCACTCCAGTAACGCAGATTTTGTTTATTAACAGCACCACATAACTCAAAATGTGCCTCGTCTGACATAAGTAAGATGTGTGTCATCTGTGGACTTTCCTGCAGAAGTTTACACATGGTTCTGCAAAACCATTCGCGTTGAATATCATCCTGAGGCTTAATTTCCTGCACTACTTGGAGCTTACACGGGTGAAACTGGAGATCCTGGTGCAAAACCAGTCTGAAGAAACGCCAGGAAATACCCAACGCTTCCGAATGTCGCCGTGCAGATCATTTTGGGCTAGGAAGAACTGCAGCACGAACGTTTTCAATCACATCCGGTGTACGCACAGTTCTTGCGCTCCCTCCGGGCTTCCGATTACAGGCAGAGGCTGTTGCTCGAAAGGAACTGAACCACCTGGTAATGGTTCGTCGTTCTGGCGCTTTCCCATGCTGTCCACAGTTGAAATGTCGCCTGAATATTCGCTGCGTAGCAACAATAGAGTCATTATATATATATATATATATATATATATATATATATATATATATATATATATAAAAACCTTTCGACAACAATGGCACACTGCTCAGCACTCCACCCCTCCATGACAAACAACCAAATACAACCACACACAATGGCAACTCCTACACAACTGCACGCCGCAGCCTTCTCGCGCATAGATTGCATTACGTGAATGTACTACGCAAGTCAAAATGTACTATGAACGCTGCCCCCACCCACTTTAACCATTGTTGCAACATATTCCTCCGTATTCATATCTTTTTATATGCATATCGTGGTTTCTATTAATGTAGAAATACACGACGTTAAAGTAGTCTTAAGCGAAGCTTCAAATTCTGACAAATATATTAAATGTACATGTAATTTGTAATTATGAAGTAAAATTGAATTTCAAAATATATATAAAAGACAAGTGAATATGAACATTTACGCTCTGACAAATGCGAAAATTATGTTTATGAAACGACGTGAAAGTTTTGTTTGGTTCATTTTTGCGATACTATTAGCCTGTTGCGATGTTACAGATACAGCCTGTAAAAACATACTGTATGTGTGTATATAATATATATTCACCATTTTGCATCGTACCAGTAGGACCGAAATGCATGTAATTTTTTCACTTCCGTCCTTGTGGCAAATGTCCATTGCCGTTGCTTGCAGCCTCCCCCATGGCGCAGTGGTAGCGTCGTTGCCTTGTAATCAAGGGGTCCCGGGTTCGATACCCGGTGGAGGCACAAGTGGTTCGGATCCCACTTTAAACTGTAGGTCCAGTCCCAATTAGCCATACTGTGCATAAAGTGGACTTAAAACACCAACTCAACTCAACAACCGTTGCTTGCAGAGTGGCTAGGAGATGTCATGACTTGTCATTGGCCAAAACGTTCCCAGAAATCCGTTCCTCTGGACTCCAGCACCGAACTTTACTCATGGGAAGTCTGTTTCCCAAGAAAATATCTATGTACATCTTTTTCAGGGTTGCTTGCCAGTGATAGCCCATAATGCTAGTATGACATTATTACTAAAATATCGATTCACTATTCAATCAGGTTGTTGATCATGAAATGTCGGATTTGTGCAATCTCATTATCAAAATATTACATTGGCTCCTTTAGATCCAAGTCCTATATTATATTGTAGCAAGTAGGATAACTTTTTTTTCCTGAAATCACTTTGTAGATCCACAGTTTTGGTGCAAGAGAGAACTCAGGTTTTCAATCTTTTCAATTCTCTGCATGCTCAAATTCAGGAAGTGAGAAAGAGAGAGGGGCGAGGAAGAGAGAAGATGAAGATGAAGAAGAAGAAGAAGAAGAAGAGGAGGAAGGGATGGATCACCAGCTTGGGTCCGAACGAGAAGGAATAGAAATCCCCAACTACCAGAGTGCCGGGTACTAGGTACATCCAAACTCCAAAATTAAATCTTGCCTCCACACCGGAGTAAATGCATTCAAATCTTTTCACGACCGATGTCCCCGGAGACCAGTTCCCATCTCCTCACTCTTGACCACTTTCCGCGCAGCTCCAAACTCGGTAACCTAGAACCCTGGGGGGTTCCCGTCCAGTTTCTATCTCTGCCTTCCCTGATCCCAACTCATATGCTGCGCTCAGAACTGCACGGTGTACTTTCTCTTACTTGTTACTCTATTTCAGTACCAACGGTGTAGGATACATAAATGATATCAGGGCTCCTTGGTAGTGGCGGCTCATGGTCTGGCTCTAAGGTTGTGCACTTCAATCTATCGTCCAGAAGCGTTATACCACTCCTGTGAAATACTCACACCCGTTTTTGCGTACATAATGAAGCTTAATATATTGGCAATCCAAGTTTTGATCACCTTTCACTGAGCCAGACCCTGTGGCCGAGTGGTTAGCACATCGCGCTGCGACGCAAAGGGTCCCGGGTTCGAATCCCGCCCGGGCTTGGGGCTTGGTTGTTTGTGAATGTCCATTCATCAATTTCATCATTTCATCACTCATCCCCATCTTTGCAAATTAGCCAAGAGGCACAAAACGCGAAGTAAAATAATCAACATAAATCAATCAATCAATCACCTTTCACTGAAAATGGGGCTATGATAGAGTTATAGATATTTCATGATTTTTTTAACACGAATTTTTTTTACAAATTTCAAATATTTCGGAAATTATCCGACCAATCACGAGAAGAGCGATGTTATTGTGCAGTATGTAATTCAGCATTCGATAACCTGACAAAATCACTCAAAACATAGAAATACCGATCTACAATATCAATACTATTGTTCGTAAAAACTTTCTCTCCCGCTCTGCTGATATTAATGAACAAGGAGAATAATAACATTGGCGTACACCAAAGAAGCCGATCCAACTACCACATGGAGGAAATCAATTGTAATCTATCTAGCTGTTGTTTATTTCTAATGACAGACTGATCAAACCAAGCAAATCAAGCGAAATCAAGAGAATAATAAATGTTAAAGCAAATAACAGTACTCACTAAGTTCACACTGCCCTGCTTCGTAATCGTACTTCAGAATTTTCATTTTCTTCCGCCGCATCCATATTACTGCAGTTGCTACAGACAGACTTTCTAGCTAACATCCCTCCAAAAATTCCATAACGTTAAGTCTGCTTTCGCTATGTACAGTTTCCCTATTCATCATGAAATCAAACACTTTGCACTGAAACAGGAACGACCTTTTGACAGCTATAAATAATTTTGTAACGCAGTAAGAGCCACACAATGCAAAACAGCTTACTATTTGATGCACGCTCCCTCCCCGCGGGTTGATAATTCGGCTACTGTGCCACAGAGGGCGTTTATTTTGACCAAGATGCACGAAGCAAAGGCATGCTTAAAACACCCGTTTTGGTTTCAGTTGCCCTCTCCTCCATTTCTTCCCCTGTTATGCTCGGGACAATATACCATCGAAATTTCCCTTTTATAAACAAAATTCCTCAATATGATGTATGGGTTGCATCGACTGCGTCACACGATCTCCAATGGAATGGGTTTGCAACACTGCATTTGCTCGCACACAGATCGCTGCGTTCACAGCCTTCCTAAATGATGCAACCTCCCCTCACACGGCGCTCAAGCCAAAACGCCCAATCAGCGTCCTGTACGCGACTGCTGCAACAGCGTCATAACGAGCGAAACTACCATTGTGTTCCAGCCCCGATCGCGGCCTGGTTTACGCGGGTTGATATCACGGATCGCAGACTTCTCTACCATCTCTCTTGGTGGAGCGGCGTGGGAACACTTGATGTTTCGAAGGAGATAGAGTTCAATAAACAAGTACAGTGGAACCTTGATGAGTCGAACCTCAACAACTCGAATAAAACCTTGATAAGACGAATTTTGTACAGTTTATGGGATGCCGTTCCACCTCAATAACTCGAAGGTAGACTATGGAAAACCTGTATGAGTCGAAGTTAAAATCTAGTCACCTCTATAACTCGAAGTTTTAGTCCCACGGACCTCAATAAGTCGAAGTGTAGTAAACTTTAGACCTCTATAACTCGAACTTGGTAAGTCGAAATCCTTGATATCTCGAATTCCCCATCCCCTACATGTTCGAGTTATCAAGATTCCACTGTATAATAATAATGATTTGCATTACAGATTTATTTGTGCACGTGCGAATGTGCGAATAGGCAGAATCCACTAATGCTTCTTCGTAGGTTTTGAGTTGAGAGAGACCAACATATACTCAAGTGAATGTGCTACTGCGTTGCTATTTCTGGTTCCTGTTTTCCGGTTCGTTTGAGTTCATCAGCACTTTAGCTAAGATCTTCTCAACTATGGGCGTCGCCAGAAATTTTTGGAGGGGGAAGGGAGGTGTATATAAAAATAGATAAAAATAACCATATAATTTGTTATTGAACAAGAAAAAATAAACCAATTTTATTTTAAATTATTATTGTTGTTATGCATTCCTCGTTCAAGAAAAGGCTGTAAAATTAGAGGGAAAATTTACTCATAGTGTGACGTCTCACCTAATTGTTGGAATTTTGAAAACTGTGGAACCATTTATTTTGGATTAAATGGTAGAATATGGAAATATAACCGGGTTCTTGTATTTTACATTTAATTTCTTCGATCCAATGTAGTTTTTTCTATAGTTATTTTGTTCGAATACTAAGTAAATGAACTTTATAGTTGTTAACAAGAAAAATTACAAACTTCAAATGAACGATGGCAATTCCTTGAGGGGAGTCAACGGACCCGTTCGACCCTCCCGACGCCATGTGCTTAATCCCTCGTATTTGTGGAAGAGCGTTCTCGTATGCACGTTCGGGCTGCATAGCGAGTATCGTTGTAAGAGAGGCGGAAAGGCTTCATCGGTCGCGTTCGTGCAGTGGAAAAACTCTCGCTATCTGATTCCTGAGTAACAGTGCAGTGCGGCATTGTCATCCCTGTAAAAGGGGGCGCCTTCACACGAAGTATTTGTTAATTTGCACAAGCTGTTCCCTCCCATTCCTGCTCCGCTGCTCACTGGCCTTCAGGTGTAGCGGGCAGGCGGGAAGTTCGCACCGATCGGACGATGGCCACTAGAAGTACGTTGAAGCCTAATTTTAGACAATTGTAAACGTTAACCATCCGAGTAGCTAGGCATTGGTTCACCGAGCATGGTACCAAATTATCTACAAATATTAATCACTATATTGCGGATGTGCAAAGGCATTGTGAGCCACACAATGTTAATTTTGAAACTCACTTTTTTTATTTAGACTGAACCTTAATTGATTGATTTGGTGTTTTAAGTCCACTTTATGCACAGTAAGGCTAATCGGGACTGGACCTACAGTTTAAAGTGGGATTGAACCACTATGTGCCTCCACCGGGTATCAAACTTGGGATCCCTTGATTACGAGGCGACGACGCGATCGGGGAGGTCTTCAAACTGAACCTTAAATTTTGAAGCAGGCAACAATGGAAAAGTTCATACTGAAAGAGACCTAACTAGTGTGATGCAAGAACTTGTTCAGTGCAGTAAGTAATATTTGAACAAATATCTACGGACTGCTGCAACTCTTCCAAAGAAGATATCGATTGAAGCTCCTATGAAGAACCTCTTAACAGGCTAACGTTCAGAATTGTGTACAGGGACTAACATATTACAACAAAGACCGTATTAAATGTGTTTGTGAGGAAGTCAAGGTGCGTGTCCATTGTAAGGGACACAAACGACAAAAAATTACCGTTGAAAATATACCCAACTGTATTAATGGTGAGTTGAAGAGGGGATTGGGTCTCCCCGATGGCGTATTGTTACCGTCATTGACTTGTAATCAAGGGGTCCTGGCTTCGATACCCGGTGGAGGCACATAGTGGTTCGGATCCCACTTTAAACTGTATATCCAGTCCCCATTAGCCTATTTGTGCAACAAGTGGACATTAAAAAACACAGAATCAAAAAGTGTTTTTTTTATGAATGCAAAGTCTAACTTCACTTTATGCTGAGATAGGGTTATCGGAAATGGCGACGGCGTTACCACTACATAATCTGGTAGGTACATTTATGAATACAGTTGTCATAATTGATATGCATGATATATGTATCGTAGTACATACATATCAAGTTGTTGCAGTGATATTTTCTATTAACAAGTTTACAACACAAACATAGCGGGTTGAGCTGGGTCCTCTCCGAAAACATATCCTGGATTCTCCCCTGGCTCTAACTCTAAAAGATGTACTAAATTTAAGTGCCTCCGCGAGATGAGGTACTTGAATCTCACAACCAATAGTTTCCGTGGTCGAGTTTACCTATTCTCTGGGTCAAATTCTAAGGAATATCATGGATATAGTCTCGTTTAAACTCCATTGGTACTAGTGAATTTATAAAGAAAATCTACTATCTCAAGATTGTAAATGTAGTAACTTATGAATCTAGTTAAGGGTAGAAAAACTTCACAACTTCACAGTTGATTATATTGGCTATTTAGTCACAAGACTCTCTTTAACTGGAAATTTCTATACCTATTACGATACACAACGAAGATGTGATGTTAAGCACTCTTTATATATTTATTTATTTATATCTTGAACTCAACAGGTACATACCTAATTACAGAGCCCATATGAAGGATACATAGTCAATACAATTACATATATTTCTGTAATATAGAGATAGAAATTATATATATATAAATATATTAACGATATTTATTTTATATATATATATATATATACACACTTTATCACACAATTTCAATACGAACTTATGTGTTTAATCTTAGGCCATTGTGTTAATAGTGGCTTTACTGAAGTCCCTTAGGTTCATAGAAAATATGTCAATGGTGTTATTCTTGATTAGCAAGTTATTGTAACTGGTGCACATTCTCCACAATGGAGATTTCTTTTTAATTTCGGATCTAGCCTTCTTTATAAGAAAAACTTCATTCTTTAGTCTAGTTTTCGACGACGGGATTCGAAAATTAATCTGGCAGAGCATCTATTTCGTGATTTAACAATTTCCACAAGAATACTATTTCATGTAACGTTCTTCTGTGACACAGCTTTGTAAACCGACATTCATATATTAGGTATATTACTTAATGGAATTTATTGATATTTAGTGTTAAATCATTGATGTTTGTCCACGTTTCTAACTTTGTAACATCATTTTGAAGTTGCACACTGTCATCTTGTTTGCTTATTTTCCTGTAAAATTTCAGGTCATCTGCAAACAGCAATTTGTGTGAGTTTTCAAATGAATCAGGCAAATCGTTAATAAGTAATGTGAAAATAAGTGGTCCAAGGTTAGACCCCTGAGGTACTCCTGAGGTGACTTTTATCTCGTCGAATGTGTGGCCTTTATACGTTACGTACTGCTTACGGTTCTGCAAATAGGAAGAGAACACTTGACGCAGTGGTTCAGAAATATTGAAGCATGCTAATTTACTTAATAGGATATCATGGTTAACCAAGTCAAACTCTTTGCAAAAGTCGGTATATATTGCGTCAACCTGACCTCCTTCGTCCAATGTTGAACTAATAAAATTGGTAATATCGGAGAGATTGGTCAACACCGATCTACGTGGTACAAAGCCATGCTGAAACGATGATATTACAGGTTTTACATGGGTAAATATGTAACAGTGCATGATTTTTTCGAATATTTTTGCTGGGGCTGATAGTATACTTATTGGTCGGTAGTTTTGTACGTCATTAGGGTTATTGCTTTTGGGAAGTGGACAAATTGCCGTGGCTTTCCATTTTCAGGAAATTTGTGTTTTGCAAGAATTAAATTGAAAATTAGATATAATGGGTATTTCAATATATTACTGCAACCTTTGACTACATAGGCGGTATCTTGTCCGGTCCGGCTGATTTCTTAGGTTTCATGTTTTTAATTGTTTTTTCTACGTCTTCAATTCCTATCTCTGTAATGTTAAGATTATCCAAAGTTTCATATTGTTTATTGTTAGGCAATACTTTCATGTCATATCTAGGGGCATCTTTTTTATACACCGACTGAAAATGCTGTGCAAAAGCTTCGTCTACTGAACGTCGGTCTGGCAACACTTTATCTTTGAACAGTACACGGTCTTTGTTACTTTTCCGGCGTTTATTTGATCCACCAACCCATCTGAAACCCTGGCGCGGGAGCAGTGGCGCTAGTGTCGCTACTTAAAGTTACGGGAAAGCCTGTAGTTCGCATATTTTCCGAGGTTTCAGAAAGCTTGGTGGATCTATAACAAACGACCAAAACTGGGTGCTATGTTTTCCAATATTTATTTCCGAATTGACAACATAACTGTTGTATGCATCAATAATTTCCTTCCTAACCATTGTTCGAAATTCGCTAAATTTATTGTAGTGGTACCGAAAGTCTCCCACCTGTTTTTCTCACTTCTTGTGGTGGTAATGTTTTCTACATATATTTTTAATAATGCTGCTTGTAAACCAACACGGGTACTGTCTTTTGCGGCTTTTAATTAAGGGTACACATTCATCGAATATTTTATATATAATTTCATAAAACACGTCTATAGCTTGATCAACGTTATTCTTTGTTATCCGTCTCAGCCAACCTAAAATGACAGAGTTTATCGCATGTTAATAGTGAAGAGTTAAGGAAACAGTCATATATGAACTACATGATACTGTTTGATAAATCTCAATGTAGATTTTGGCCTCTACGATAGCCTAGTGGTTAACAATGTTGCCTTGTAATCAAGATTTTCCGGGTAAATTTCTGATGGAGCACATGGTGAAGTGGTTCGGGTTCTATTTTATTCTGCCTAGTCTTGGTTAGGAATGCAAAGAATAAAGGGAATGTTTGAAACATTGTTAACGAAAATTTCACGTCAGTGTAAAATGTATGCATGGGGGTGGTGTAATCTTTCCTTTGATTCAGGTTTCCTTTAAAAGAGTCACTTGCATGAAACTATTGCAGTAGGCAATACCTACGACATATTCCTCATATTATCGTTACAAAATTCCTGAACACGCCACCCATCAATGGTTACAGTCAATACTTGGATGGAGCGCTTCCATTTAAACCTTCATCTAGATATCCTTGCCAGAAATACGCTAACGATCCATATAGTATATAAGAATGTATATTTGTATTTCATTTAATGTTGCCTCTCTGCGATCTTCTCTGTAGGTTACTCCCAACTATGGGGACGAACAGTGAATTGTTGAAATGAAAGACAGACAATTCACAAAAGAATACCCCATTCTTTGAACCTTGTTTAACATGTTATGATAAACTTTAAGCCACATGTCCTACTCACAATCTCTTCAACGAAAATTATTGTTTTTTCTTTCATGAAGTTGCATCTAACAATCATTAGTCATCCTCATCGTAGGTATTAATCTAACGTTTGTGTTGATTGATTGATTGATTTGGTTTATTTTACTTCGTGATTAACCAAAAGTGGCAGAAAAGCGAAGATGAGGATCAGTGATGAAAAGATGAAATTAATGAAGAGGCACTCACAGAATACACCATTCACAGGCTGGGATTCGAACCTGGGACCCTTGGCGTCGGAAGTCGGCCACCAAAGAGATGAATGATAACATTTTATGTAAAGGAATGTATAATTTAATTAAGTTCCTACATTAGCCATACGATTATATATTTCTTGTATTTTCTGTTATTTCACGTCACTTTTCTACTTCTTAGATTAATCGCAAAAATGAGGGTGAATGATGATGCGATTAAATAGATGGTGGGCCAAACACGATGACACATCGATGGATACAATTCAAACCTAGGACCCCCGACGTCGCAGCGTGTTGCAATAACCGCTCCGCCACTGAGGCTACTAGCATTAGCCGTACGAGTCAACGTCCTGCAAGCATGTACTCAAAGGGCGCAGCTCACGTAGGAATGCGAAACGATAAAGTGAGCGGCTTGCGGAGTTCAAAGAGCTCACGCGAGAATTACATTCACTCGGCTGCCGACTCGGAGGGTCGTTCTCTGTACAGACCCAGAACAGACGACTTTGTGGCCTTCGGCAATGCCCTGTATCCAGCAAGCGTATTGCAGATTGACGGCCACAAAAATGGCAGTTTTCGACTCAGCTTCCTTCCATGCTTGCATTTGTTTGTAACACACTGAATGTACTAGTACTATACAGACCTCTTCAAATAAGTAACAGGAGTTGAAATTGTGCAGGACAGTTTTCTGCAGTTAATTTCTTTGTTAAAAGGGAAATTACAAGGGAGAGTCAAATGAAAGGCTTAATTTGTTTTGTTTCTTACCTAGTAGATTTCTGTATGTAGGGTTGCACAAGTTTGCTGCATTTTAGCACAGACTTATTGCTGATCTACATATTTTCAAGTTTGAGTTAGTGCCTGTATACCTCAAGAAGAGTAAGTATTGGGGTCCACGTGCAGTCACTTATGAGCCACTGAGAAAGTGTTTTCACCCATCTGCCTGCGAACTAAGGCCATTGTGGAACTTTCTCCTCCATTTGTAAACTTGCTGGTGTTGGTAAGCATGCACAGAAATATTGAATTTTCATTTCCCGAGATATTTCTGTTTTAGGCTGACAGAGGGCAAGGAACCACTCCTCGTCACTGGTGTAAGTGTGTAGAGGAGGCACCATCTTTAAAGTTACAAAATAGCCGTTTTGAAGCTCACTTGATCAGTGTTACAGCCATGAGATTGTCTTATAAATAACAGTTAACACCTCATGTAAATTTGAGATGCATGCAGTGTGTGCTGTAATTTTTGTCGGACTTTTAAGATTTTCAATAAACTCATGTAATACATTCCCCGAACTCTTCGAATGTATTGAAGGAGCTGGTAAACATAAAAAATGGAACAAAATTGATGATGGGAAACGGAAAAGCAATGAACGAAAATGAGACCCATGAAGCTACTATTATTATTACAGTATATTTAAAATTCAGACTTATTCAAAGGCTTAAAGAAAATTGTAGCGAAAAGTTTACAGTATCATTTTAGATAAAGTACAATAAGAGACCCAATCGAAAGAAATGGACATTTGGAGTAGGGTATTCACTCTTACTGCTCCAGAGGAAGGACGCATGCAATGAATGTTGGGTTGATTCTACGATACAGAGTACAATACCTTGTAGTTAATGCAAAAGTAATTTAACCCTGAGTTAGCTTTAGATTTTCAGTTATTGGTATGAGAGTATAAATATGAGAACAAAGTATATTTCTCTTCCTTCCTTTTCCTTTAATAAAGAATATTGTAGGAATTCGGTGCAACATGTGATCAAGTGACATAGGACACTGAAAACAGAAAGTGTAGATCGTGAATGCAGCCTTTAAGAGTTGGCTGGGAGCCGTGCAATATAAGTCACAACGTCCAAGTTTGGAATGTATCCAAGCCCATAACAAAGAATAACGGCTTCGACATCACTTTCGTAAGAAATTGTGCATGAAATTTTCCGGTTTGAAAGAAAATGTATTTGATGTGGTGTTTAAGCTTGCATTAATTACATGATTCAAGTACCATTGCACTCATTATTTGTTGCCCACAGACAGACATTTTCAAGAAAGGAAGATTAAGTTAGATATACTCTCTCATGCTTATATCAGCATTAACTTCATGTTCATGGAAGTATTCCAAGAATTCAATTCCAGATTAATTTAAAAGCGTTTATTCAAATAGGGTGCTAATTATCTTTCTTTAGTATCAATTAGCAGTGTTTCAGAAACTGTTAAGACTAGAACATTCAATTTGTTGCACTGAGAAACCTGTCAATTACTAGCTTAAGAGATTTAAACTAACCCTATTGGTGAGTTTATGTAGACCCATGAGAGAAAACAATTACAACTGAAATAATATAAAGTTAACTTTATGAGTACAATGCAAATACCTGGTATTTTTGTTTATTGGGCTTTAGAGGAAGTGCCAAACTAATCTAATTCTAGTCAACACATAAAGGTCTAAAACCTTTTTCTGATTATTACAAATAATGTTACTGAGCCTCCCCGATGGTGTAGTGGCACGAGTAATCAGGGGTCCCGGGTTTGATACCCGGTGGAGGTGCATAGTGTTTCGGAAACAGCTTTAAACTGTAGGCCCAGTCCCGATTAGCCCATCTGTGCATAAAGTTAACTTAAAACAAAGATTCAAAACTCAAACAAGTAATGTTACAATACATATTTTTTTCAGTTCATCTAAAATCCTTGTTGATGGTGCAAATAGAAAGATAAGAGCATCAAATCTATTTGGTGAACCAGAAATGCATCCATTTATGCACTTAAGTTTTTGTTCTTTTTTGCCTTTTCCAAGAATCAGGTTCACACTTTAATGCATTTTTGTATATCGTTTGTAAAGGTAACTCCAAGTGATATGATGCAATTGAATATTTATTTCTATGTCGAGCTGTGCTTTAATGCGTCATTTGATAAGTTTTTTATGTACTTTTCTGCATATTACTTCACGATGCTCTTCAACATTTGGTCTGAGCTACAGACTATATGCATTTTTTTTGTTTCCACTGATGCATTTACCTTTCTGTGTGTAGTCACGGACACTTCTGGCTTGTGAAAACGACATTGAAAGTCAATCTGGTTACAATCCAGAAATGCCTGTGACTGTACTACAATACACGAATTGTTTCGGATTGGTCTCGTCCGAAGTACCCTCCTACCTAAATAAAAAGCAACGACATTTTCCTCTATGCAAGATAAGTCATTGTAAACTTAGAGAGATAAAAGCAGGCTCTACCAGGACTCGAACTCAGATCTCTAGCATACCCTGCCATTTCCCAAACAACTGAGCTACCGAGAAGAATCCAGGGTTGACTCAGTAGCTCCGTTGTTGTTGATCTCAGCACAGATAAGTTAATATTAACTTATTTGTGATCTCAGTTGGGAAGTGGTCATCCGCGGGAGGGAGGATATGGGTGTATGTGTTGGAGCAAACTATAGAGAAAAGTACGAAAATTTGGTACAAAGTAGATTAAGACACGCAAGAAGTAGTCCGTATAATAATTGACTTTTAAATAGAAACAAGTTTTGTAGAGCAATGGAACCGTGTTCAATACACATGCGTGCGGGTCGTCATCGAGCTAGTCAGCGCAACACACTACGAAATCAAACGAGTGCCAAATCAGGATAAAATTTTATCCGGATGTCGGATAATTTTCTATCCTGATTTCAAATAACCAGATTCGGATTATCCGATTTATCCAGACATTCAGATTATCCGAAATGTTCTGATATCAAAATATGTGCATTATCCGTTTATCCGTTTTACGGGCTTCCCACATATTCTTTTATTTGCCATGTTCGTACTTCACTGTACGAATTTTCTACAAATCCTTCATCATATCTGTACTATCTCTATATCCGGATTATCCGTTGCATTAGAAACGGATAATTTGTAATCTGGATATCCGTTATCCGGAGTTTGTGGCCATCTTTAGTGTTGAACCCTTGAGTGTTTGTCTCATCATCCATTTCATCGATTCGAATTAAAGTAGACTTAGCGCTTTCTTTTGTAACATATAGTTCAATAATAAAGAGAAATATATTGTCATTGCCTAACATTTAAATTCACATTAAATTTGATTGTATTAAATTATTCAGTGTTTAGTGAAGCTGTGTTTATATTATTTTCATCGATACTATGTATTTAAAGTCATGCTTCATTTACTCTCATATGGATTTGATATTTGTACAATTTGTGTAATTAATCTTAGTGTTCATCGATTATCGTGCGATGTATTATATGTTTGTATTTGAAAGTATTTAGCGATACTCTGTTGTGATTGTACTATATTGTGTTTCTATTTTGTTCTGTAACTTTGTATAACATACTTACTGCCTTTTCTATTCTCTATTTTCTGTATCTTTTTCGTTGTATTTTGTAATTCTGTAGTTCTGTAATTTTGTAATTTTAAAAATGTATATTTATTCTTTATTATAAATGTATTTAATATGATCCTTTGTAATTGGAACAATATGTTCTGTTAAGGATCTTTGCTAAATAAATAAATCATCCATTCCATCGTCGCGATTAACCCAAGAGACAGAAAAGAGATGCAATATAACCGGAATAAAAATAAAGAAAGAATTCTCTAGGTCACTGCAATTGTATATCTCCTGTGCAGGAGAAAACATAATGAAGCTTAATTCGTACGTTTTGTAGCTTAGACGCAGGACAAGTCAGTCGTTTGCTCAGTACTATTTTTTCCGTAATTGCTCTTTCGGATTGCAAGACGCCTTTCATGCAGTCCCAGGAGAATCGCCTGTCGCATATGTCTTTCGACACTCTCCAATAGAGTGCACGACGACAGACATTACTTAACCTCAGGACAGTTATTACCTATAGAGACTCATTTTGTTAGATTTAAGTGACACATCGACAAGCATATCCCGCAAGTAGAAAAGGGATTCGAACAACATCTTGGACAAGGTGGGGAAATCTTTGAGGCGCTAAATTAACTCTTTGTGTTATGAGTAATACCGGAGGAAATTGATTATAATTCCTTGCGCTGCATAGTATTTGATAGGCGTTACAAGATATGTGTGCTTCATTTGTTAATATCTGCTCAGAATATAATGCACTCATCGTGTTAATAAATTTTCTTGCTTTGAATTGAAAGTAGTCTAAGTTTGAGTGTTTTTGTATTTTTTGTAGTGACGTGAATGTATGTACACATTATCAAATAAACCTATCATTTCCCCAGTACCTCTCAAGTTATTTCCAACAAGATAGAAAACAATATCAGTAAATTATAAGATAAAATAATAATAAATGTTAATATTAACAATTTATTGACAGATAAACTACCTACGAACAGAACAGAAATTCATGTGCAGTATCAAAAACAGGTTTCACAGCATATGTGCAATGACTGATGAGTTACTGTCATTTATTGAGGCAGTTCCAGATATTGCATGCAGTAGCCATTTTACAATCTCAAAATCATTAATAATTAATCAAAAATAGCCTCTCCAATGGCGCAGTGGTAGCGTCGCCGCCTTGTAATCAAGGGGTCCCGGGTTCGATACCCGGTGGAGGCACAAGTGGTTCGGATCCCACTTTAAACTGTAGGTCCAGTCCCGATTAGCCTTACTGTGCATAAAGTGGACTTAAAACACCAAATCAACCAATCAAAATCATTAGTAAGAAGCAAAGGATACATGTAAATATATATAATAATACAATAATAAAATAATTCCAAGATGGCATTATTTAAAGAAATACTATCTTGTTTGGGTGAATGCCTGGAAAGCACACTTTGAAGACAAGGTATCCACACTTAATAGAAGAATGGGTGGAATATAAACAGAAAAGAATTGTTGATTTTCTAATAAGTTATTAATTATGCGTAGTGCAGATGGGCAAAATAAAGTGAAGTGGAATTCCAGAGGAGGAGAGTTATGGATTTTTTCTAGTGACGAAATTTGTGCAGATAATTTTATTCCCTTGATTGTACGTTTCAAACGAACAAGATTTGGCAAATTTAAATGTTGAAGGAATTCTGTAATGATCTATGGGTAGCTGGGGAACAATGAAGGACGGAATCAGTTGTAATAAGGTGAGTGGGAGATGTTATGGAACAGATTGGAAATCGATATTTCGTTGATTATATTCGTATACAACACAGTTTTTTTTTTAACTGAGTACGGATTATGTGCATGTTGTAATTGTTTGAAGTTCATTCTCTTCCTGGAAAGTAAACCAAAGACCTACATCTTTTGACAAAATAAAAATCGATATCCCATAAAACATTTATGATCGATGTGTTGTTGTAACTGAATCAGATCCTTCATCTTTATTCTGCTATTTTTACACTCTTCAGTTGTTTTTTGTCTTCGTTGCCTATCACCAGCTTAACCCCATTAAGTGCAGCACTTAGAACTGCACTTAGAATTAAAGTCTCTATTCGGATTCAAGTGGATCCGTCTATGAATATGTAGATGAATCAGAAGTGTCCGTTGCTGTTCCTGCGCAGTTACTCGTTTCTTCCTTAGTCGCCGAAGCGTCATACGCTGTTCACTTTCTCACGGTCAGACTCAGTTGTTCAATATGAAGGAACACAGAGAGTTAACAGGTGCGTCTCTGCCTGTTGTATGGTAGACATATGTTGCGGAGCTTCGTTGGTGGTGGCCACGGACACGTATATGCACTTCCCTCATGATTGACGGATGTGAAATAGCATTGACGTTGTTCCGAAACGTACCTTTGCATTAATTTGTAAGCACACGTGCATCAGTTGTCTGCAGGAGATTTAAATTCGCCAGATTATGATTTCGGCACGTTCTTCGATAACTGGGAAAAATTCAACATCAGATTTAAACAAATATCAATGCATCACCAATAGCTTGCATTGCATGTGGTCGACATTGCGATTCTCATGTGGAAAATGAGCTTTTCATGAAGTATTCACATCCAGTGTCTACTTAAAACTGAATTTTAGTTGAGGCAGCATTGTTGTGATCTATTGTCTCCTCTTTTTGTTTGCATTGTATTATTATTATTATTATTATTATTATTATTATTTTTGCATTATATCGTTTTTCTAACTTTGTAAGCTAATCAAAATAATTGGGATGAATGAGGATTAGACAAAATTTATTGAGGGACACTTAAAAAGGAACACCCATGCTCAGTTGAAACTTGAACCCGAAACCTTTGTTTGTGAAACCGTGATTCAATCATTAAAAGTGCTAATTGATTGATTGATTTGCTTTATTTTACTTCGCTTCTTGTGCCAATTTTGGCGAATTTGCGAAGATGGGAATGAGTGGTGATATGATTAAATTGATGAATGGACACTCACAAACATCCATTCCCAGACCAGGATTCGAAGCTGGGACCCCTGGCGTCATAGCGCGATGTGCTAACCACTCCGCCACTGGAGCCGGCTGAAAGTGCTAATCTAAACTTCTTTGCTAACATAGCATTTCTCCTAAATCTTTGCAGATTGTCGATATAACCTAATTTCATACTAAACACTAATATAAAAATAGGCTTATTACGGTTCTTTTTCTCTGAATATTATATTTGGCATTTGATAAATGCAATTGTCTCTACATGTCCTAGATACCGAATTAATTGCCTATAACTACCTATTGAAATCCGTATTTAGTCTTATTCTCTCCAATTATCATCTTCTCAATTGCTCCATATTTTTCTTTATATTATATATAAAAATCATTTGAGAGCATTATTCTCAAATTCTGTCAAGAACAGTTACTTTGATACGAAAGGGACGGCTGATCTCAAAACTTCCATTAAAAGTTATTTGTTTTTTATAAATTGTTTTCCAATCACTACAAGAATGCATACATAATGTGTGTGTTTTACCAGTCTGTTGTTTTTCCATTGTCCTGTCTGGTTTTAACTGCCACGTTTTGTTACCCATACCATATAAACATTATCATTAATGCTACTTATATGAACAATGGACTTGAATTATGTTCATATGCAACTTTTCCGCCATTTGAACACTTTACGCAATACCAATTCTTCACTATGTGATTAGAAAGTAAATGTGTGCGCTTTAATTTTATGTAGATATTAACGTTAATGAAATATTTTCCTGCTTACTTGAAAATTACTTGTGACATTTATCCACTATTTATTATTTTATGTAGTTACAGTTGGCATAAAATATGTTGAAGTTAATCAAGATAAAATGTTAATCCAAATCTTTCCTATGATAAATCCTTAGATGTATGCGTGTCGCATATTTGCATATGATTTGGTTTATTTGCCCATGAGGGTGCAGGCTGAATTCTTTCATTTTCATGAAATATATTTTTAACGTAGGGTGTACATGATTTGAATTAAAGTCATGAATATTAATATTTCAATGTACTGCCACCTTCTACCGGAACATATTATATGGGCGACCAGCATAAATAAGTTTAAGTTACATTGTTTGAGTTTCATTAACACAACTCTTTGCACACACGTTCAAATTAGTGAGTTGGTGTTGCTCCATACAGCTAATAAAATGAATTTAAATGAAAATACAAAATATGATATTTCATATCGGCCTTTGGAATTTTTATCTGCATTTCCTTTGAGATAAGCATACTAAAATTATTTTTGTATTTTTAATAGCTATCTCCTCTACTACACTATTTTATGAGAGCAATTCAAATTAGGATAGTGGTTTATGAATAAGTTGGTAAAAAGTAAACACGTGACTAATCTTAACCACTGTTTGCCTTCACTGGTTATCGAACCTTGATTACAAGGCGATGAAGTTACCATTGCTCCATCGGAAAGGTTTCAGTTGGATTCCTTCATAGTACATTTAACAAATACCTTAAATAATTTCTCCTAAATTGATTGATTCTGTCCTCAGCTTGTTTCTCGCCATTGTTCGCAACAGAATACCTTCCCCAAGACACCTCCATAAAACAGATACTCCCTCTGTCCCATAATTATTGTTCTGTACACTTTTGTTTGGTGTCCGATAATCAGGGTTTCGGAGCGGAGTGTGGAGCGTACTAAAGGAGCGCTCCGGAGCGACTTCGAAGCGTCATTTCTACTCCGCTCCTCGCTCCGGAGCGGAGCGTGGTACGACAGCACTCCGATCCGGAGCGGAGTGGTTCGACTTCTTGAGAGACACGCTCCGCTCCGGAGCGGAGTGGTTCGACTTTTTGAATCGCACCCTCCGATCCGGAGCGGAGCGTGATACAACAGCACTCCGCTCCGGAGCGGAGTGGTTCAGCTTTTTGAGAGACACGCTCCGCTCCGGAGCGGAGTGGTTCGACTTTTTGAGTCGCACGCTCCGATCCGGAGCGGAGCGTGATACAACAGCACTCCGCTCCGGAGCGGAGTGGTTCAGCTTTTTGAGACGTACGCTCCGATCCGGAGCGGAGCGTGATACAGCAGTACTCCGCTCCGGAGCGGAGTGGTTCAAATTTTTTAGACGCACGCTCCGATCCGGAGCGGAGCGTGAGGCAACAGCACTCCGCTCCGGAGCGTGGTGCTTTTGACAGCACGCTCCGATCCGTTTAGGAGTTTCTTTTACACGAATGCTGTAATGCAACTATGAATAATGGAATGGGCGCGTTAAAGCCGACTTCCGTGACGGAGTGGTTATAATGGGACCACATGGAAAAGAGCAGTCTTGTTTCCACGTACTCTAATTGTTTGTCTGTATGATCGCCCCCTCTTGGAGGGGAGGGACAGAGTGAATCATGCTTCCTTATGGCCCTAGTCGAACGGGTGAAGGAGGAGCTGCACGGGGACTTTTGACCGAAGCTTTTTTGTTTGTGGTCGCTCTGACGTCAGGGATCCGTGGGGTATTTCAAATTTTGGATTGTGACTCTTAGATATAAGAGTTTGAATGTTATGTGTTGAATGGGTTACGAATAATTTCGAGCAATCAATTTTTTCTGCTTTACGGATTTTTCCGACCCACCTCCCCCATACAACAGACAGCTTCGTTTTGTGCCGTATTCCGTGTTCCTTGCAGGTGACTCAGTGCAATCGGCTAGCTCATTGGTCTTGTGCCCGTTTCAAGAGGGGAGGAGGGTGAAACTGGTACATAGCTTGTTTGTGTGTGCTTTCGGGGTTGAGAACTTCGTTCGCTGCGCTGTACGTTGCGTTCGACTTATCCGTACATGGTAGAGACATCGCCTTTACCAGACAGATCAAGTGTTGCCAGTTGTATTAGAATTATGCTACACCAATTCTGGCTAGATTGTTCTCTTTTAAAAGTATTACTTGCGCGTGTTATTCTTCTCTTCACTGTCATAAAAAGAAGCCTTTAAAAGCTGTGTTCTCTTGTATCATTACATGCATATTATGTGTGCTTGTCAACGGTGATGTATGGACATTTAATGAAATTTTTAACGCCGCTGATACATTGACGTCTTCAGGATTTTTTCCAGGAAGGGACAAGCAAGATATTTGTCCAAGGGAGGGGGGCAGAATGAGGCAGAATTTCCCCAAAATAGTATTACTCCCATTAAAAATATTCTACAGTTTGAAGTTATCATGTTCCTGCAACGCCCTTGCAATAATTAACATATATTACTGTGACTGAAATGAAATTATATGCGTGAAATATGTACTTCTTGATTACCTTTAATTTCCGGGTGGCGTGGCCCCCTCCATTTCCGGACGTCCATGCGAATGGAGAAATCATTCCAACCAGTATCGTTTAATAGAATAATAAGGTGACTAGATTTGTTAAATCAATATAAAAGAACAAAAAAGAACGAAAAAAATCCGTAATTGTTAATTCTATGCATCATAAGCCAAGAGAATCATGGAAGATCTATACTGTAATAATGAATTGAAGGAAACCATGCAGAGTTTTTATTTATAGTCTACATATTCAAGTAGGAATGGAATGGTGCACAAAACGAATTAGAAATATGTATGTAAAAGAAAACCAAGTATTTCGATAAAGTTATTTCTATAATTGTAATCAACAATAACCAATTGTCCTTTCAACTAAGTATAAGTTTCAATTTGTTTTTTCCGGACTTTACCTTGCCTTTAATCGTACATTTCTCATGATCCGTAATTTTAAACAAATCCTAGATAAGTCGGTAAAAAAATAGGACCCCGAAACTATGGAAAAGAATTATACTGTGATAGAGAAACAAACACAAAGGAAACACCAATGACATTAACGCGGGTCAAACCAACACCATTTGTCGTTGAGAGCTGAACTCAAATCCACGAACTCGCTGAAATATTCCCATGGAATTCATTATTCGTCTGATATTGAATACCCAATGATGCTTTCTGTTATGTAATAGACATTTATGAAGTGAATACATTATTAGAACTTTGCCAGATTTCAGAAAAAAAACACACACACACACACATACGTAAAAGATATGCATAAGAGGTTGTTCATTTGGAAATGAATTTCCGAGTTGTATTTTTATGATTTTGTGAATAGATTTAAAGGAAAGTGACATCTCTTATTGTTAAACAGAATTACAAATGTATATTTGCTTAAGGATTAATTTATCACAATATACATTGCAATTATACATTCAACATACGTTGAAACA
This sequence comes from Lepisma saccharinum, assembly GCF_977018435.1. NCBI lineage: Eukaryota > Metazoa > Arthropoda > Insecta > Zygentoma > Lepismatidae > Lepisma > Lepisma saccharinum. The sequence goes on along the minus strand of NC_139230.1, from coordinate 169,973,017 downwards.
ATGCCTTTTGTTCTGGACTTTTGGTGGATTTAAGACTCAACAATACGCTATCGAGAATAGACCTACAGTTTAAATCCTACCTAAAGTGGGATTCGAGCCACTATGTCCCTCCACCGGGTATCGATCCCAGTGCCCCTTCATTACAAGGAGACGTTGTTACCACTATGTTATCGGGGTACAGGGCGCTACTTTCTTTTTCAGTACACATTTATCAATTCTCTCATTATCATCGTCGCGATTAGCTAAAATTCAAAGCTAAGTTACAAAAATCAAATCAAATGCCATCAGTGAGGAAGGCACGTATTGCTCGCAGCCCTGTTTTTCAAAATGAAACCATAAAATTCAGGACATGACCCTATCCAAGTAGATAATATTACATTTTGTGTTTATCACGGTTATTAAGGTTTATACATCTTGTTTCGACTTATCTGCTGACTACACATTGTTCATTACTAAAAACTTCCTTTCGGTTTGCTGTGTACAACGTACTTAATACAAAAAAATATTAATCTTATACGTATACGTGTTCTGTCTTTCTAGACTCAGAAAGTTAAATATAGCAACATTCCATTCGTCGTTCTTCCAAAATTTTTGCAATTTTCTTATAACCACCATGCCTATTTCCAGGTTACTGCTTACAAACTTGAAATGTTAGATATGGCAACCAGACATTTTGTAATTTTTGCAGCAGTATACGTATGTAACCATTAAATACCTATTTCAACTTCCTGCCTTTAAATTTGGGAAAAATAATCGATATGACAACCCTGTATTTCATACTATTTAAATTCCCCTGTTCTGCTGTATACAAACAGCATTCCGATTTTCGACTTTATACCTTCATAAAAGTAAACCAAATGTGGCAACTTACATTTTTGGTTAAGCCGGTTTTCAACTTTCTAGTGTCAGAATTTTTGAAAAGTTAGATATGAAAACTCTGTATTTCAAATTTAAACGTTTCCTTATTGGCCGACGGTAACATTAATAAGCATGATTCCGATTTTCAACTTCATACATTCAAAAATCGAAAAGTTAAAATTAGCAAACTGAATTTCCAATTACTTTAAACTTTTCCCTTTCGCTACATTCAAAGTATCATACATAACCAGGGTAAAAGAAAGTAAGATATGGCAATCATGCACCAGCGAGTGTATTACATGAACACCTGTCTGCCTTTTATCTTCCTCCGTACAAGTTGCTTCGCCTTTCCTCTGCGCGCTTTTGGCTTTTAGAAGGTCGAATGGATTCTCTGCAGTAGTTTCGCCAGTGTTACTCGAACCAATATTCCGGAATAAGTCACTTCTCCCGCGGCGTGGACTGTAACGTCGGACCGATATGCTGAAGTGCTTAGCCCGAACCAGAAGTTGAACCGAAATGAGTTTCAGTCGCGATCCCTGGTGGCAGGAAATGAGAGTGGTTCCATTCTCTCAACTTATAAAACCACAGGTGGCACACCTGCTATTGAAATATATTGTCCCCAGAAGTAGTAGTCGAGTAGTAAAAGTGATAATGATAATGTAATAATAATAATAATATCGCTCTCTTCACGAAAACAGTCCAGTGAAGATCGAAGCTTCCCCTTGTCTCCTCCACACCCCTGGCCCTCCAGGTTTGCCACACTTCTTCTACGCTTCACAGTTGACACATTGCGCGTTGTACAGTCACGGACAGTACGTATGCGGTTGATTGTGCCTTCCTTGGTGTATTGTGTAAGGATTATTCCTTGCTTATTGGCAACACTGTAGGTGAGTGACGTAATCTTTTCTGGACTGTTTCCGTGGCGTTAGCTTTAGTAATAATCAGTTTTATAACAACAATAACGGGCGATTTTCAAATGCGGTACAAATTTCACAAACAAAATTACTAATGTACTCGGAACCTTTGATCGTTAGTTTTCTGTATACACTCGTATAATCCAACCTCGGAGCGCTCCGGAGTCGCTCCGGAGCGGAGTGGGCAAGTTCTTAGAATATCGCTCCTCGCTCCGGAGCGGAGCGTCACAAGGTATCGCTCCGCTCCGGAGCGGAGTGAACCGTTTCCTAAAATTTCGCTCCTCGCTCCGGAGCGGAGCGAGAAATTTTCCAACTTCCTCTGCTCCGATCCGGAGCGGAGCGTGTCATGGTAGCGCTCCGCTCCGGAGCGGAGTGAACCATTTTCTAAAATTTCGCTCCTCGCTCCGGAGCGGAGCGAGAAATTTTCCGATTCCCGGTGCTCCGCTCCGGAGCGGAGCGGGATAAGACATCGCTCAGCTCCGGAGCGGAGCGAACCATTTCTTAGAATCTCGCTCCTCGCTCCGGAGCGTTGGCAACAGTCGGAGCGTTGATCCGCTCCGCTCCGAAACCCTGCCGATAATAATTGTCCGATATGCAAAATGTGACATTGGTGTATACAGAAGAAGAAAATGAAACACGGGAATGAGTCATACAACGTTATTACTCAAGGATCAGTACAAATTGGCCGATCAAGTATCCAAAAGAACATAAATAAAAAGTTACCATTTTGGCATACCGGACTATAATTATGGGACAGAGGGAATATTATATACCTGTTTTGAATATCCAGCCACCACACACTAGCAGACATGAAATGTTTGCATAAGAGCATCAATGGTAAAATTAAAACAGAATTTTTAGTCAATCAGTACGGGTAGCCAGAGGGCCAACCCGCAGTGTAAAGCTTTTTCACAATCCCACTACAAGACTCTCCCTTCTACAGCGACTTCTTTTCTATAGCATTTCGCACTTATATAATAATCTGCCTTTAAATATTGCTATATTCTTGCCAGAACACAATTTCCTACAATCGTTAATATTGTATATGTAACTTTTGATTTTTTCTGTGCCATCTTTTAACTATTACTTTTTATTTGTCATGTTGTTTTTCTGCTGGTACTGTTTCAGAATAAAATGGTCATTCACTAGTGTTGCTATCTGAAACATTAGGTAAACATATAAGTAAAGATGACATTGATATTAGAATTAGTATTTAATGTAATATATTTTCGCTGGCCTCCGTGGCGAAGTGGTTAGCACATGACGCCAAGGGTCCCTGTTTCGAATCCCGGCTTCGGCTTGGATATTTGTGAGTGTTCATTCATCAATTCCATCATATCATCACTCATCCCCATCTTCACAAATTAGCCAAAAGTAGCACAAAGAGCGAAGTAAAATGAAGCAAATCAATCAATTATTATATTTGCGCATTATTCCTGAAACGTTAAAAATGTATCATCCGCTTAGCTTATCTTTTTGCATCACTCACTTTCATCATTAACTTTTACGCATATTGGAAACAGGCTTTGATGACACAAATTACATCACGTGCTTTCCTGAAATCTCACTGAGACGCTGCTTCATGTTTTGCAGATTGAAACAGACGTCTGCGTGTGGGGGTTACCCTGACAACGAAATGTCAAATGGATTTGACGTTCTGAAGAAACTATAGGCACATTCTTGACTGAAAAAATAACTCATCCACTCTGCGGCAAAACGGATACTGTCACATTTTCAGTCGAGGATGTGTGTTTAGAAAGTTGAAATGTAGTTACATTTTAAATTGTAATTTTAATTGAAAATTGTACCGTCACGTTCACTTATGCGTTGTAGTGGTCAGAGGCCTGCGCCGTACAAGGAATTACGCCTAACATAATATGCGCTGCGAACACCCTGTTAGATGTTTCATAACCTAGCTTCTTTTGGAGAAGTCTCCCAAGCATATATATATGCCTTTAAGTAGTGTAATTTATGCTACAACCAGCACGAGAAAGTATGAACCCCCTTCAGGCAGATTTGCCTACACTTAGAACTTGCTCAACATGCCCATATGAGCTTTTTGCTCAAGTGTGGAACCCCGTCTAATCCAAGATTTTTGTAAAAATGCCCTCGGGAATTTCCTGAGAAAGTATGACCCCCCTCAGATTGATTTGCCTACACTTATAAAAGGCACTTCTGTGAGATTGTTGTCCATAAGCTTGTTAAAAATAAGCCCCTCTTGATATTTTTTTTGGATACACCTAAAACTAAGCCCTAGCATCATGTTTTGCATCAAATTATGATGCAAGAGCTTTTGTTTTATGCAACAAATTATGATGCAAGAGCTTTTGTATTATGCAACAAATTATGATGCAAGAGTTTTTGCATTGTGCAACAAATTATGATGCAAGAGCTTTTGCATTACACATCAGTTAGTATTGTGAGAGTGGCTGAGGAGTACAGATGTGTTGTTGCATTGCTCCTCTTATTTTTTTTAAATATCGCAGATTTGTATAAATTGAATTATAGGTTTGTTTGATTCAATATATAGAATTTTCTAATATATTGAACAAAAGGTTTATATTTGCCCTAGTTTGTTTTACAAGATCAATACACGACACATGGTATTAGGTCAATGAATTTCCATGCACATCACGACATGCCTGTGCGGACATGCAATTGAGAAAGGTCATTGCTTCAGTGGATCGATACTTATTCTATCTTTGTGCATGTAGGCAATCCTGTACAACCTGTCATAGGTTTATTAAGTATAGAGTTTTGATTTGAACTCCAAGAAACTTTTTATAAATACCAAAGCCAAAAATATTAACACACATACACACACATATACACACACTAGGTATACAAAATACACTGCTGAACCCAACTGATATTTTTTATTAAGCATAGAATTTTGATTTGGACCCCAGGAAATCTTATATAATAAACAACAACAAAAATGCCAAATCAAAAATATTGTAATCAATGCAATAAGAATATATCCAGCCCCAATTGGGCTAAGCATCAAAAGATTTGTAATCCAGACAAATGCAGAACTCCCACAAAAATTTTCCCTAAATGCCATAGAAAATATAATCTGGAATACTTCACTTATAAACATAAGGGTACTTGTTCTGCACAGTCATCAACATTGCCCCCACAACCATCTACATCTGGTCTGAAAAGGAAGCATGAAACACCTGTTAATGCTGGACCAGCAAAGCAGCCACGCTATGAACCCATCCATAGCAGTTTTGCTGGCCAATTAAGGGATTACCGGTTTGTATCAGAGCCAAGATGTGACATTAAGAATTTTTTGAACAGTATAAATCCAGATGTGCAGGCAATTCTAAATGCACAAAATGGCTCTTATAAGCTGTCCCTCAAATTGTTTACACAATATAAGAAGCCAAATGGCACAAAATTTACACAGCCCCACATAACAGAAACTGTACCGGTATATTCAAATGCAAATTCAGACAAAATAATAAGCAGTTTGATAGATCAATTGAATATTAAACACTCTGAATTTGCTGCAAGAGAGTCTGGATGGAGCCTATGCGGATCTTCACACAAGTTATATGTTAATATTTCTGAATTCAGTCCATTACAAGGTTCTACATATCTGCCATTACCTGCCAATATCAAAAACAAAACAGCCGTGGTTAATATAAAAAATAATGACCAGAAATGCTTTTTGTGGTGTATTTTAGCTGCTTTGTATCCAGTTTCAAGGAATCCTCAGAGAATAAGTTATTATAAACAGCATGAACATATTTTTAATGAAGCAATGGAGGGTTTAGAATATCCAATGCCTGTTCAGAATATTGATAAATTTGAAAAAAAAAGCCCGGGATATCAATGGCAAACAATTATCTATTAATGTATTCACTTGTTCTACTGGCCGTGGCAATTGCTTGATAGATCCTCTCAGAATCAGTACACTTGATGATGATTCTGCTGTTCCGATTGATCTGCTCTTAATTGAAAAGGATGGCACATATCATTACACTCTGATACATAATCTTGAAGCTTTAGTCAGAACACAACTAGACAAAACTCATAGAATATTCAAGTTGTGCAGAAGATGTTTGTCTGTATTTGATGGTCAAAAAATGGTGAATGGTGTTTGTGAAAAGAATGCAGAAATTGCTAAAAACAAGTTAATTGAGCATCTGAAATACTGTGGCAACCATAAACCTGTTCATATGCTGATGCCTAACCCAAATGAAAATGCCAAATTCAAAAAATTTGAAGCCTTGTTGGAACACCCAGCATATATAGTCTGTGATTTTGAATCAAATCTCAAACCTCTTGCATTCTGTAGCCCAGATCCTGAGGAATCTTCAATTACATCATACCAGCTACATGAACCTTCCAGCTTTTATTATGTGGTTGTACAGGGTGGTGTGGTTAGTAAAGAATATTTATACATGGGAGCAGATGCCATCAAAGAATTTGCACATAGAATAGAAAATGAGTGCCATGACATAGCATCTAATAATTTATTAAAATCAAAACCCATGTTGCCTTTAACAGAGAAACAGATTGAAGATTTCAACAATGCAGAAAAATGCCCGGTATGTGATTCTGAATTTTCAGATGCAAATATCAAGGTGAAACACCATTCTCATACAGATGGTAAATTCTTAATGGCCCTGTGTAATAGCTGCAATATTAAGATCCAGAGACCAAAATTTGTCCCGATATTTTGCCATGGTGCATCCAATTATGATTTTCATCATTTGATCAGGTACGAGGGGTTTGACAAGCAGAATTTAAATATTTTAGCTGAAAATAATGAGAAATATATTGCCATTAGCAAAATAATTAAAGTTAATGGTGTTCCTATTCACTTAAGATTTCTTGATTCTTACAGAATTTTATCGGCTAGCCTGGCTACACTGGCCACTCAATTATCTGATGATCAATTCAAAATCACATGTGCTTTGTTTCCAAATCAGGACATGAAATTAATTAGGCGGAAGGGTGTATATCCATATGATTATGTTACAGATTTTTTTAAATTTGATGAGTGTTCTCTGCCACCACAACAAGAGTTTTACAGCAAAAACAGAGGATCTGGAATCACTGATGAAGATTATCACCATGCCCAGTTGATGTGGAACAATTTAAAATGCCAGACATTTGGTGATTATCACAAGGCTTATTTAAAACTTGATGTCACTCTCTTAGCTGATATATTGCAGGCATTCAGAAAATCTTCCATGCAAAATTATAAGCTGGATCCAATGTATTTTTACAGTGCTCCGGGCCTAGCATGGTCTGCAATGTTTTTAAACACTAAAATGCAATTGGATCTGATCCAGGATCAAGATATGTATCTGTTTATGGAACAATGTATAAGAAGAGGCATGGTGCAATGTTCTCAGAGATATGCCAGAGCAAATAACAAATATATTCCTGATTATGATCCAGCACTGCCATTAAATTATATACTGTATGTAGATGCAAACAGCCTCTATGGTTATGCTATGATGAAAAAACTGCCATATGCAGGGCTTGAGTGGGTTGAAGATTTCAATATTGAAGATCTTCATGATTTTGATGACAGTAACTATGGCCTGTTCTTAGAGGTTGATCTGACAATTCCTGATGATTTACACACCACATTTTCTGATCTGCCCCCAATTCCTGAGGTTAAGTGCTCACCTGGCTCTAAACAAAAGAAATTGATGATGACTCTAGAGCCGAAACAGGATTATGTCATATATTACAAAAACCTCCAGTTCCTGATGAAACATGGTGTTCAAGTGACCAAAGTTGGAAAAGTTTTGAGGTTCAGGCACTCAAGATGGTTGAAGCCATATATTGATACAAACACAGAGCTTCGAACATCTGCAATGAGCCAATTTGATAAGACCTTGTTTAAATTGATGGTCAATTCTGTGTATGGCAAAACAATTGAAAATGTCAGAAAACATATTGATGTTAAAATAATTACTGACCCCAACCGGAGCAAAAAATTGATTGCAAAGCCCAACTTCAATTACAGAAGAATTTATGATGAAAATATGGCACTTTTCAACATGAAAAAAACAAAGATCAAGTTTGATAAGCCTATTTATGTAGGGGCTGTGATATTGGAATTGGCCAAATTACACATGTTAAAATTGTATTATGATGTGTTGAAGCCTTTTTATAAGGATCGTGTAAAACTGATGTACATGGACACAGATAGTTTTGTTCTTGATATTCAAACAGAAGATGTTTATCAAGATATAGCACAGCCTGAATTGTTTAAACATTTTGATACCAGTGAACATACAGAGATTCAACCCCACAACAAAAAGGTGCCTGGCAAGTTAAAAGATGAGACACTTGGTGATGTTATTGTGGCATTTGCTGGGTTAAGGGCCAAGATGTACAGTTTTGAAACATGTAGTGGCGCTGTTGCCAAAAAGGCCAAGGGCATTGGCAGAGTAATTGTTGACAAAGAGCTTGAATTTGAGGATTACAAAAATTGTCTCAAATCATGTAACACAATCAGAACATCAGAAAATAGAATTCAGAGTGTGGATCACTTATTGACTAGCAATATTGTAAGAAAAGTGGCTCTGGACCCACATGATGATAAGAGATGCATTTTGTCATGTGGCATACATACTTTACCATGGGGTCATTGTGATTTGAAAAATAGCAATCAATGCCCAATTACAGAGCATGATTTGAAATAAATAAACATGCCTATGAACTTATTTGGGTCCAAAAAAACAGGCTATTATGGACCTGCCAACAGCACAACCCTCTTCTGATATAATATCTAAACTAAGTGCTTTGTTAATTATTCATCTGAACAGCATACTTACAGATGTTGATGATGAAACAGGTAAAATATTGTACATATTTAACAATAATTTAAATTATTACCAATTACCTGTAGGTGGTCAATTGCAATTTATTACAACCCCTGAGGGTAATGTCAAGATTTCAGTAGGGAGAAATAATTATAGAATTAAGCACTCAAACATGATTTCTGGCACTGTATATACTGTTTCTGCTGGTGACTGCTTATATATTGAGGTCCCGGGATCATATGACAAGCGTATTTTTTTTTATAGAATTAAGAATCAGATATTCAATAATAAATAACCACTAAAACAAAATGCCTAATGATATATTTGGCCATACAAGGCATGAAGATCACAGTGATGAGATTCTGATGCTTGATGTCAGAGTCAAGAAATTAAGAAGTGATTTACAAGCTTTACAAACCACACTGAATGCCAGTCTTCAACTAGAAATTACAAATTTGCAATCACAATGCATGGACCCTCTTCTTAAAATTGACTCAGAACTCAAATTGCTGCTTCAAAAATATACTGACTTGGCCACATTAGATAATTTTCAAAGTTTAGAAGAGGCTGTAGCAGCTCTTCAAGCCAAATTTAAGACCCAGGCCACCAACTCTGAGCAATTGAAACAGCAATTGGAAGAGCAGATAAATAATGTCCAGACACAGCTCCAAACAATTGTCAAAAGCATAAAATCACAAGAAGATTTTGATCTAGTGATTTCCACTCTAAAGGAACAGATTCAATCACTGGAGATTCCTAATCTGGACCCTCTAAACAATGCCATAGCCGAGGTTAAAGAAAAAATTGAGACACTTGAAAATTTTATGAACAACTTGCCATCTTCTGATGCTTTGAGTGCAATAACTCGGAGTGTTGCCAACATTAAGCTGCAACTTGAAACATATGAAGATTTTGGAAAAATTCAAAGTACCATAACCCATCTTGAGGGTACAATAGCAGCAGTGCAAAGTGATTTGACAAATGTACAAGAATCTCTAGAATCCCGCCTGCCCGGTATTGTAGACACACTTGTCAGTGTCCAGCAACAGATCACAAAGCTTGAAAACCTCAACACTGAATCTGAGCTATCTCATTTTCATCACTTGATCGATGATATCCAAACACTACTTGAAATTTTACAACAATCAACACCCACTCAGGCTGATATAGCCCTGCTCCAAAATTCTATGCAAAATGTGGCTCATGCATCTGAATTAAACAATGTAAAATTGGCACTTGAATCTTTGCAGAATACTGTATCAAATCTGCCTACATCACAGAAACTTAAAAATATTAAGAGAGCCGTGAATCGCATATTGAAATCAGAAGATATCAAGAATATCCAGACAGAGATCAAACAACTCACTCAGACAGTGGCCACTCTTCCAACTAATCAACATATTAATGAACTGCATGCCCTGTTTGAGGATATCAGAAGACAGGTCCATGATCTTACTGCTCAAAATTCAAAATTGGCAGTTATTGAAAATTTGCAACAAATTGTAGCTAATATCAAGCAACATCTATGGACCATGGAATCCAATCAAGCAAATGCTCTGTCTGTTTTTGCCACCCAGCTTCAAGAGATTGTGCAACAATACAAGAAACTTATTGTGGACATAAAAATCAAGCCAGGCCATGATGATGTTGTTAGGACCATCAATGAGCATCTTGAATCTGTAACAAGCAGATTGCTTACAGCAGAAAAAGAAATAACAGGCATAATTGAGAATCCAAAACATACATTAATTCTTGAATTGTACAGCATCCCCAACAAAGAATATGATTCACCATTTACACCAGGTGGCAAAATATATATGCTGTCCCCTGCACAATTTTATTACCAGTTTTTTGTTGGGGGCACACTGAGACCAATCAAGATCAAATATTGGCTTCCACCACAGGCACACCACTACCCCACCTTATCAATAACAAATGCTGCCAACAAACCAAAAATCACCAGTGTAGAGTTAGAGGATTTTACAGATCCCAATACATTAGAAACATCTTATGCTGAAGATGATGGCTCTCTGGAATTTCATATACAAATAGGAGACAAATTATATTTAGAAAATCCTGTAGTATCAGCTGCTGAACACCCCATAGTTGCAATATTCCAGTTTACATATTATGTCTAGACAAATTATTGTTGATGAATTACACAGACAAGCCAGACATAATTTTAAGAGACTGCCAGTAGTCACAAAAGGCATAGATGATTTATGGCAAGGGGACTTGATTGAGATGGCAAGTGGACAGGTGAAAAACTTAGACAAAATCAACAAGGGCTACAAGTATCTACTCACTGTAATAGACACATTTTCAAAATTTGCCTGGGCTGTGCCACTCAAATCCAAGACTGGAAAGTGTGTTACAGAAGCCATCAGGACAATCATCAATCAGAGTGGAAGATCACCGCGCTATTTGCAAACAGATAATGGCAAAGAATTTTATAATTCTGTGTTCCAACAATTTATTAGAAGCCAGTCAATACAACATTATTCGAGTTACAGTGATCTCAAAGCCTCAATTGTAGAGAGATTCAACAAAACCCTAAAAAATCTTATGTATAAACAATTTACACTTCAAGGTAATTATAAATGGCTTAATATTCTTCCAGAACTTCTACATAAATATAAAAACTCGGTTCATTCCACAATCAACATGAAACCCTCTGAAGTAACTTCATCTGATGAGCAAAAATTGATCAGGACTGTTTATTATCCTAGATACCAGCCAACAACAAGAAAAGCCAAATACAAGGTGGGTGATCAAGTAAGAATCAGCAAATATAAGCACTTATTCAAAAGAGGCTTTACAAGAAACTGGAGCACTGAATTATTTACAGTGGTTCAAGTTAAACCTGGTACCCTTAACACATATAATAAAAGATCACCGAGGAGAAATTCTCAAAGGCAGATTCTATGAAGAAGAACTCAGCAAAACTAAACAGCCTGACACATATCTCATAGAAAAAATCATCCGCAGAAAAGGCAACAAGTTATTTGTCAAATGGCTAGGACTTTCAGAACACAGCTGGATCGATGCAGACAAAGTGATAATATGAGCACCTGGGATGTTATAAAAAGGCTGCCAGAACCTGAACAGCAGATTAAGAGAAATGGCAAGTTGCTGCCTGAAAATATTACATGTCTTATTGTTGGGCCATCGGCTTGTGGTAAAACTACACTAATGATTGATAATTTTTTATTGGCACCCAACTGGTTAGACTGGAAAAACAGGCACTTGTATGTCTTCTCTAAGAGCTTGGAACAATTAAAATATCAGCAGCTGATGAAGCTATATGATGGATTGGATATAGCCACTTTTGAACCAGATGTTAAGCCACTCCATGAATGTTTCGATAATTCTGTTGTTGTGTTTGATGAAATTATACTGGATAATCAAAACAAGGTTAGAAATTTCTTTACACAGGGCCGACACAAAAACATTGATTGCTTCTACCTGGCACAGACTTTTTCTAAAATACCGAAGCAGCTGATCCGAGACAACAGCAATTTTATATGTGTGTTTCATCAAGATCATACCAACCTCAAACACATACATGATGAATATGTAGGTGGGGACTTGAGCTACAATGATTTTTCCACGTTTTGCAGTAGGTGCTGGAACCAGGACAGTTATGGGTTTGTCACAATTGATATGACAAGAAAACCCAATAGTGGCAAATACAGAAATAAAATCAACAATTTTCTAGACATTGAAACATATATAAATAACCATGAAAAGGCCAATCATTGATGATCTTAAATTAAGAGATTATCTTGTAAAAAGATTTAAGGGATGGAAATCACAGAACCGAGGAATTTATGTTCAACACAAACAAACAGAACAGCCTATTATTGATGCTATTAGTGAATTAGGTAAAAATATCAAAACTGTTACAGAGCAAAATCAAAATTTGATCACAGAGCTTGTACCTGTAGCTGCAAGAAACATATTAGATTATCCAATCACCCCACTTTCCAGTATTCATACACCTAGTCCTGTTGCTCCTCGAAGAATTGAAGCTACTCAGGATCCTATTGAATTGGGTCTTCTTGCTCAAAAATATTTAAGCACACCTAAAGACAACAAAGATGAGGTCTTTGGCTTATATGCTGACACAGAGCGTGATGGTAGCATCATACATAGAATTGGCAATTTCAGAGTAACATTTATGGAGATGATATCATTGTATATTCAGAATCTCATCTTGGACAAAGAGGTGGTTTTGTTAAATATCCCGGCACACCTGGATTGTGGGAACTGATGACTAGGAAAAGGCCTGGCAACTATACAGATCAAGATTATGAGCACTAAAAAGAAATATTAATAAAATCAGATGCTCTATACCAGAACAATGATCCCACACAAAAAAGAGTCAAGTCTAGCAGTGGAGCAAAATACAACAATTTAATCAAGCCCATATGGTCACAAATCAAGACAGGTAGTGGAATCAAACAATACAACACCCTGCCTAAAGAATTTGTGTGGGTTGATGATGTCAGGAAACTTGTAGATAGGTTATTGGTGATAGCTGGGGAGGAAAATGCTGGCAACCACAATTTTTACAATGAAAAGGTTGGAATTATGGACATGATAAGCACCAAATTGTCTAATTTTATAGTAAATGACACTAAGGGGGTTGGATATCTTATAAAAATTATTAATACTCTACCACCTAAATTCTGGAATATTTCTGAGGGTCGGGGGTTGGTTAATGACATTATAAACAAGCTGCCATTTGAACTACATATTCCAGGCTATCAGTATTGTGGTCCAGGCACAAAATTGGACCATAGATTAAACAGAGGTGATCCTGGTGTTAATCCCCTAGATGCTGCTTGTAGAGACCATGACATAGCATACAACACACATTCTGATCTTGACAAGAGACATGTTGCAGACAAAAAATTAGAAGAGGCTGCATTTGGTAGATTTGTAAGCAAAGATGCTTCTTTGAGTGAGAGAATAGCAGCATTGGGGACCACCATAGCTATGAACACCAAACAAAAACTGGGGTGGGGGCTGTGACTATGTATATAATAAACCTAGAATGAAGGCCAAGGGTGTTATGTATCAAATACCTTATGCAGGTCTTAAATCTCTTAAAACTATTGATAGTCTTTTAACCAAAAAGCAGCGCAAGAAAAATAATTCTTGTCTTGCAAAAGGCCATGGTATGAAATTGTTGCTTAGTACCCCCCAATTAAAAAAATTACAGCAATCCAGGAAAAAAACACATGTGGGGGGTTTCATATTTACTATCCCAGCCATCTTAGCAGCACTTGGGGCTGTTGGGAGCTTGGCTGGGGGATCAGCTGCCATAGCAAAAACAGAAACATAGCAGAATTAGATGAATTGAAGCGCCATAACCTGGCCATGGAGAAACAAGGCAAAGGTGTTAAGAGAGCCATGAATAAGTTTAAAAAAAACAAGAGCCGCTTACAAACCAAGATATTGAAGCTTTAATCAAGCCACTGGGCATCAAACATTTTAGAGGTGTGTACATGTCTGATTCTTTACCAGAACAACCACTCAACAAAGAGTGTGGCATTGTTAATTTGGATAAGTACAAAAATCAGGGCACTCACTGGATTTGTTATCTTAAATATTTAAAAGATGAGGCATTTGTGTTTGATTCATTTGGAGGTGATCCACCTGAAAATTTAGTAAAATATCTAAAATCAGCTAATCTTTATTACAATAATGCCCGTGTTCAAAATTTCAAAGATGTTAATTGTGGACATTTGTGTTTATCTGTTCTTAGATATATGTCTCAAATAAATAAACCATCAATTGAAAATTTTCAAAAGGCCTTGTGGTATTTAAAACATCATGGGGGTATTCCATCTCACCAGCCAAAATTCAATATTGAAACTCAAATTACATGATGATATAGTGTATCCCAAAACAATAGCTCTCAGAGCATTTTATGGCATGTACTTGATCCCTAATATTACACACCACAACAACAAAATTGCAGTAGGGGATCAAAAAATTGTCATCACTCCAGGGCAATATAATCTGTCCACTCTAAATGCTCAATTACCCAGAGGTATAGTTTTAACTCAAAATTCTGTCACTCACAGAGTAGAGATTGTATCTGCTACAGAGACAGTGGATCTGGGTACTATAGGAGAGCTGTTAGGCTTTGAGAACAACACAAAACTTGAACCGGCCATCAAACACACTGCTATTAATATACCTAAATTCTTAGCCATAGAGACTCTGAATATTCACTGTAATGTGGCTGAGGGTATGATCACCAAATCAAATGGCATAGGCACTCGCAAACAAACTGGCATCATTGCAACATTCAAACCTAATTCTGAATTTATGGAGCCAATCATCTACACTCCATCCCCAACATTATATTTTCCTGTGTGCCATAACAGAATAGATTATATTGAATTGATGGTCACTAATGAAAAAGAAGAATTAGTTGATTTTGCTGGAGCCACAACAACTGCAATCATAGAAATTAATATTTAAATAAAAATACATACAAAAAAAAATGGAAAATATTGAGAGTTATGAGCTACAATCATTCCCCCCAAACAGGAGGACATTTGCAAATTTAAATCAACCCAACACAGATATTGAGGTTGATCTTGATGTAGGGGATGGCTTTATACACCCCCACAGAGCAGATCTATACATCAAATTTGATGTTGTAAAGCTCGATGGAACAGATTATCCGGCAAATTCAAATATAAGATTGGTAGATAATTTTGTGCCGCATCTGTTCTCTGAAATTGAGATCAGAAAGCATGGTGTTGTTATAAACAGAGTGGATTATCCCGGCATTACCTCCACAGCTTTGGCCACACTAAAATTATCCAAAACCGAGGCTTCTTACTACAAAATAGGTGGATTTGAGGCTGGTGATAAAGTTATATCTAAGAGCCACACAGTGCTGTTCCCTATGCGCCTGTTGCCAGGATTCTTCTCAGATTACAAAGATATTATGTGGAAGGGTGGTTTAAGAATCACATTTAGAAGAGCTGCCAATGATAATAATGCTTTGATGAGGTACAGCACATTAAACTCTACAGGGGAAGCTCTGTCTAATACCCTACCTGATGAAGGCAAATGCATTATTCAGACTATGGAGCTAAGAATCCCAGTTGTTGAATATGAAGCCAGTTATGCTCTTAAATACAAAGCAGATATAATAAAAAATCCACAGATTCCTTTACAATTTTATACATATCAATGTGTACAGAAGCCTGCCGCTGGTACTTATTATGAGTTTGATGCCACAAATTCATTCTCCAGTATACAATATGACATGCCGGATTTTGTGGTGGTACTGTTTCAGACTGGAAGACACAATAATCAGGAAAAAATTCAAGTAGATTTGATAACTGCAACATCAAGAACATATATCTTAAAAATGGCAGAAATGAGGTATTTCCTAGAGAAAATTATAATTTCGACATTTCCAAGGATGATTTCCTTAAATTATATGAGGCATTTACAGCATACAAAAGGGTCACTACTGGCAATACTGACATGTATTACACACCAGATGAATTCAAAGCACAGAGACCCATGTTTGTCATCAACACTTCAAAAAGGAAACAAGTTGTGGTTAATGACAGGACAAACATTAAAATTATCTGTGAATTCCACAATACACTCCCTGATGACACTATATGTAGTGTTATTCTCATAGGTGAAAAATCATATGTTTATGATGTAAGAAATGAGAGAGTCACAGAGCAATTCTAGAAAAATTACATTATCTTAATACTAGATATACAAGTTGAGCCTGGTGCCCAATTGAACTTAAACCTGAAGTAAATATGTGTGTGTGTGGGTGTGGGTGGGTGTGGGTGTGGGTGGGTGTGGGTGAGGGCGGTATGTGTGGGTGGGTGTGGGTGAGGGTGGCCTAGATTTAAGTGTATCCAAAAAAAATATCAAGAGGGGCTTATTTTTAACAAGCTTATGGACAACAATCTCACAGAAGTGTCTTTTATAAGTGTAGGCAAATCAATCTGAGGGGGGTCATACTTTCTCAGGAAATTCCCGAGGGCATTTTTACAAAAATCTTGGATTAGACGGGCTTCCACACTTGAGCAAAAAGCTCATATGGGCATGTTGAGCAAGTTTTAAGTGTAGGCAAATCTGCCTGAGGGGGGTTCATACTTTCTCGTGCTGGTTGTAGCATAAATTACACTACTCCTTTATTTCATTCTGTTTCGGTTATATTACGTCGCTTTCCTACTTCCATGGTTAATTGGTGAAAATTACGATGAATGGTGGTCTGATAAAATGAATGATATTACGAACTCGAATTACATTTCGCTCTGTGAACCACAGCAGCTTATAAAAACGGTTAGACTTTGGATATTTTCAATTTCGTATGTGTAATTTCTTATTTAGTTTTCTTGGCACTTTTGAGTTATCGCGACGATGATGCAGGATGATTAAGTACATACATAAAAATACGTACTAAGCCCTGGACTCGAACCTGGAAAATATAGATGGCAAGATCGCAAGGCAATTCAAAAACGTTCGGGACCAACTTTTCAATTACAGTGGACTCTTTTTAATTCGAACTACTTGGTAATTCGAAAAGAAGTTTATTCACCTTGAAATCACCTTTAATGATACATGTTTTTGTTAATTCGAATTTTGGATAATTCGAAATTTATGCGCGTCCCTATGGAGTTCGAATCTGTACTATTTTAGTGTTTTATAAAATGTATTGGAGTGTATGCTATGCCAAGTGCTAGGAATTTTGTGAGGCACGAAAGAGTGATATTTCAGGGATGAATTTCTGCATTCGAAATTTTTCATAAAGCATTACAAGGTGCCAGTTTCGAAAATCGCTTGTATACAGCTAGAGTGTCGTTTCTACCAAATGAGTGACTTCTTCTTTATTATTCTGTTGTTTCTGCTTGTTTGAGTGGAAAGCTATTGCTAATTATCTTGCAAGGAGCTACTTTGCAGTTTCTTCTAAGGCTTTTCGAATGACAAGACACCATGAAACCGACACTTAATTAAAAACGTTAATGTTCATATCTTATAAAATATATCAAAGGACATGGTCACTTTGTATACCTGCTTGGTCAACTGAAAAATTGATTACCGCACATCTCAACGGCCAATTAACATTGTATGTATATATACGAATATTTAATAGACTTCGACCAAATTGAAATGATGTTAACTCAGGGGTGCCCATCCCCCCCAAGGCCAATGGCGCATCCCCCCAAAATCATATCATGCACCCCCCCCCAAATCATATCATTCGTGCCCTAAAACCATATCGTAATCCCTATAAAATATTTATTTACGACAGCGTGTCTACCGAAAGTAACTTTCTTCTTAGCATTTTGTTACAAATGATGCACCTGCTTTAAATTATGCAGCATACCAACACGATGTTATTAATGAATATGAAGAATATCGCTTACACGTATGTCTTGTAATGCAGCTATAGTATAAAGCTTCATATTCACCTCAGTAAAGCGTCAAACACGCACTCTCGCAACCCAATACTGCGAGCGAACGAGCAAGAAAATTTTTACATCCATTTCTTTGCAGGCTTTCAAGAATATCAATTTAATGGGGTGTCAATACTTTCTTAGGATCCCGAGATATTTAGTCTTTTCCAGCTTCTCTTTTGCCACATTCGGGGTCGAAAACGTGTGGATACCATATTGCTAAATACAGTCTCCAACATTTAATGTTCGAACTCTCTCTCCACTACAGAAATCCCTTGACAATCTAAGATGTAACACTTTATCAAGAGCTTCCTATCTCCCCCTTTAAATTTAATACTCATTCCTACCACCAAAATTTCCATGCCAATTTTAGACTTCCTGTTGATATTGAAGAGTGGATATTGCCTCCTCCAAAAAATTAATTCTCAGGCTCCACACCAGAATTTCGACAACAGTCTAAGACAATAGTAATCACAAGAATTGGATCCCTCCCTCAATTTAATGCTCAATCGTCCTCTAACGAAAATATCCGCCATAATCTAAGACCTAGAGTTGGATACTGTCCCCCCCCCAACGTTTAATTCAGAATCCCCCCAGAACCCATGAGTCAATTAAGGCCTAATATGTAAGATTTGGATATTTTTCCTCCCCTCCCTTTCGATAATGACCTTAAGCACTTTCTTTTCTTCCTAATGGAATAAATATGGTGCATTTAAGGTGTAAAATTGTTACTTGTGTCCGGATGAAAATATACAAATAAGAAATTTGAATAACTCGGCAACCGTTGGTGATAGAAATGTCTGGTTACGTTCATTTTGCAAAGGGAATCATAGAATCTTATGATAACCAAAAGAAAATTGCAGTACTCACCTCAGTAGATCTCAATGTGAGCTCTTTTGGTGTCTCGACAAACATCAAGTCGGTACTCAACCTCAATCCATACGTTGCGCAACGTTTGCGTGTCACAGACATGCATTGATAATTCTTTCTCGTAGATCGTCCAACCCTTGCACAGGTGTTCAGAAGAGGGATCATAGAATTATTTTACCAGCAGATGACGACAACAACAACGAAACATGAGTACGCGCATGAGCCGCTTTGTTCTTGAGTAGTGAGTGAAATGGCGTCGTTTACTGTGCGTCAGAAAGTTGAGTGCTGTTTTTGGTTTGCGGAATTTAAGTCCACTGTAACAGTGCAAAGGAGATTTAGGCAACATTGTTAGATGGCACAAACAATTGCTGGTAAATGGTTCTTTGTGTAGGAAGAAAGGCAGTGGTAAGAAGCGTGTGAGCGAGGAGAAAGTGATTGTAGTGAAGGAAGCTTTTCAGAGAAGTCCGCGCAAATCAATTAGACGTGCCAGTTCACAAGTGCAAATTCCGCGTTCAACTGTGCACGATATCGTACATAACAGGTTAAGGCTCAGAGCGTACAAGTTACAGCTGGTTCAAAAACTTAGGTGCACTAAAAAACTTGCTAGGTTTGACTTTGCTGTGGAAATGCTATCACGCATTGATCAGGACAATGAATTCCTTACACGTGTTGCCTTTTCTGATGAAGCTACCTTCCATACATCGGGAAAAGTGCATAGGCATAACTGCAGGACATGGGGTGAGCAAAATCCACATGCAGTTATTGAAAATGAACGCGACAGCCCAAAGTTAAATGTTTGGTGTGCTTTGACACGAGATTCTGTAATTGGACCTTGTTTCTTTGAAGGGGCTACAGTTACAGGAGCAAGTTACCTTGAAATGTTGGAACAGTATGCTGTACTCCGTGTACCTCATGGGTACATGTTCCAACAAGACGCCCCCCCTCCACATTATGTCCGTTGTGTCACGAACTTCCTACATAACCATTTCCCTGACAATTAGATTGGGAGGGGAGGTCCTATTAAATGGCCTCCAAGGTCGCCCGACTTGACTCCTCTGGACTTTTTTCTGTGGGCGTATGTCAAGACCATTGTCTACCGAATACCTGTGCAAGGGTTGGACGATCTACGAGAATGAATTATCAATGCATGTGCGTCTGTGACACGTCAAACGTTGCGCAACTTATGGATTGAGGTTGAGTGCCGACTTGATGTTTGTCGAGCCACCAAAGGAGCTCACATTGAGATCTACTAAGGTGAGTACTGCAATTTTCTTTTGGTTATCATAAGATTCTATGATTCCCTTTTCAAAATAAACGTAATCGGACATTTCTATCACCAACGGTTGCCGAGTTATTCAAATTTCTTATTGGTATATTTTTATCCGGACACACTATTTTGGAAAATATATTTATGTTGAATTTTACATTATCTAAACGAAAAAATCCTCCCAAAAAATCTCGATGGCGCAGCCTGCGCCATAATCTCCCCCCCCCCCCCCGTGGGCACCCCTGTGTTAACTTGATTTTAATATGATTCCGAGAGCGCAGTACAAACGCATTCCAATGCTATTTTGCGAAGAATCGTTAATTCAGCTTGTCGATCAACACCTTCTTAAAGCCACGCTGGATCCTTGGCCTGCATCACAAAAGTCATTTTCGAAAATTACTCTCCTTTCAAATAAACTGCTCTGATGTTTCAAATTCTGGAAAATTACATAGTTTCGAATTTCTTCCAGAGCATTGAAGTGTACATTTGTATCGTTTGCTTTTGCTGTTGTCTAGATATCTGTAATTAATAGTTACGGAACAAGCACCATAGGCCTCTGGACAATAGGGAACGAAAATCCACTTGATGCTCCAGAAGGAATTCTACACAGATGTATTTTTTCAAAATTTGGAATATGTACCTGTTTCTCGAAAGGAAAGGCATTTTCGAAAAATACTTTGCTGGCGGAAGCCAAAGGCCCATGGCCGTGAATAGGAAAACTAGAATGCTTTTCCAATATCTCTCGCTGCATCACAAATATAGTAAGTACAATCTATTTTTATATCACGCCGAAGAAATTTGATCAACGTTCTGTCACTTTGCAATGTTATTCATGTCCACTGAAGATAACACAAACCGCTGGCCAGAATAATGTTCCTCTTTTTCTTCATTTTATGGTACTTCAATTGTCCATAATGGAGAAGATTAGTAATACAAATAGAGTTTTGACGAGAGCGTTGACAAGACACGCTGTTGGAGATGCACACAGCTCGTAACAATGGCTGTCATAACCGTCGTTAACTACCACGGCAGTTTGTGGTACAAGTTATCTTTACTGCGCGACACAAAAGTACAGAGCCATTTATGAACAAGGAACGACTTATTGCTCAACTGGCACAACATGCAACGAGCAGTTTAATATACTGCCGCCTAAGTAATTTACTTGCACTTGCACTATTTGATATAGTTAAATGCTCATGATTACCACAGT
This sequence comes from Lepisma saccharinum, assembly GCF_977018435.1. Lineage (NCBI taxonomy): Eukaryota > Metazoa > Arthropoda > Insecta > Zygentoma > Lepismatidae > Lepisma > Lepisma saccharinum. The sequence continues at coordinate 169,951,640 of NC_139230.1, read as the reverse complement.
ATGAAGCGATTTGAACACAGTGAGATGATTTTCCGGTGCTAAATGTTGTATTTTTTCTCTTTCCCGATTCCTGCACATACGCTACTCGCTGATTTTGCCAATGGAAAATACACAGCAGAGACCGTCCTGGTGGACTCTGAACCCAGGACCATGCTATACATTCAAATCCCAAGGCACAGAATAGTAATGTGTGTTAAGATAAAAAGGTTTGCAGTTAAATACAAGCATACCCACGAAAAGGAACGAAATTGTTTCCGCTGTACTGCTTGAATGATTTTCTGTAAACAAACATTTTATAAAAAATGTAAAGCAAAAATAGAACTAAACATTATCCTATGAAGCGAGACAATTTTCTTCAGAGCAAAATAATGTAACAACAACTCGATATATAACATTTTCAAGATTCTTTGTAGATGTCTTGGCTAGAAATTTCATATGAGACGTATTATCAGTCAGAAACTCTCGTCAAAAGTAGTTTGAAATACGGATTTGATTTTTTGAGAAAGTTGCCACAATCAAAAACAAATTGTCAAACAATATAACATTTCTTAGTAATACAATACTTTTTGTAAAAGAAAGAATCGCATACTAAGAGTTCCAAGTTTGACTTGAAACACTTACTTATAGACTAAGAATCTTTAATTTTAAAATCCTGGTTTTGTGAATTTATACATTAATTTTCGAACATAATGTTGCTCTTTTGATACTAAAGAAACATTGAATCCCGTTTACTATGTGTGCTTTCAACATGGTACTTATTAATTTCTACTTTAGAAGTAGCAATCCCGCTCAGGGGTGTACATACTATTTTCTGTAAAATAAATGTCATTCTAAAATTGACATAACAGTTGCTTGAACAACGTAAAATGTCAGCTAGGGAAATTGTTTCTATAATATATCATAGGAAAATGCTAATTATGTTGTAAGCATGCGTTTAACTAGAATATATTTTATCTAGTTACCAGATTGCACTCATTGATTTGGGTTAAAACTATTGTTGATCTCGCTTGGAAGTAGCCAGAGTTGATTGGAAGGAATAGTTAGTGGGATAATAAATGTACATCAGAATTTGCCGTTAACAATTCATTTTCTCTTTTCACGTTCATAACGATAACTGATCAACATATTCAATTTGCAATATTATCTCAAATTGATTTGAAATGTATTTAAATGTATATTTCAATTTACGAATTATTATTTTCATTTATCGGTTTAACTGTTCTTCAAGAAGAAACCTCCCGAAACGTGACATTTGCTTATGATTTGAAATGAGTGCCCACTCTTCTGGAAGCAGGAAATTGAACATTTGAGAGAATCGGAGAAGTACGACCAGCTAGCTTCCTGCTAGTATCGAATTCTCTCTCATTCCTCAACAAAGTGATCTTTGATCTTTTTCTCGTGTAGAAGGAGGTATTTCAAAGGCACGGAATATCGTTAAAGTGGAAACAGTCCCGTAAACTACCAGTAGGTAGATTGAAGAACAGAAGAACGGAAGAACAAGTAATTTCAATATCAGGCAATGCAAACCAATTTGCATATACATATATACACACATTCATGTGTGTGTGTGTGTGTGTATATATATATATATACTGGGTGTCATTTTAGTAGCACCCACGGACCACAGAAACGTGGAGAGGACATAAAACAAACAACAAACAACTTTTCTCAGTAACATTTTTCTCGTTGGTGCGTCATTTCGGCACTACAGTCGTTCAAAAAAAGCCCGTTTTGCTGCCTGACTGATGGCAACCCAACACAACATTTGATCGCATTTGTGATGTCATTTCCTGTCGTGAAGCGGTGCGTGCCAGGAACACAAATATTCTTTGAAAAATGACATAGCCACATTATGTACCGTAAAACAAAGCAAGAAAACGCGTTCAAAAACCCAACAGGAAGTGAACCAACAATAAGAGAAATGCTAGGAAAACAACGTATTCAAAAGGGAATGGTAAGATCGGATTTTGTCTATTAGCCAGCATGTTAAATATTTGTAAATCTCGTTGCCAAGTTGACATCTACAGTTTAGTCCATTCACTTCGTCTGTTGGTGGTCCACTGGTTATCTGTGACACACTGAACAGTTGACAAAATAAAAATGAAAGTACTCAAAATTCCAAAGGTAAGATATAATGTAAGGTATATTCAGGGCATTATGAGGCAAGTGACAAAAATGGTTGAAAATACATGGATATAAGTAGTAGTAAATCAAGCTCTACGACGACTGTGTTTATCTATGCACCGGATACACATGTAATAGTGTGCAACTGTTAACATGGCAGTATATTCGCTACTGATTCACTGTTTGGTTGTTACTGTGGTTGCACGTGTTTTAACCATAATATAACAATGTGAAACTCGGATACTTCTGTTATCAGCACCACAATACCACAACGCATGTATCAGGACACAAACCTTTAGATATCAACCTTGCAACCAGATTTGCAAATATTTTACATGTAGTTGGGCGTAAACAACCACATGTAAGCTGCAAGTCCAATAAAATTTGTTGTTGCCGATATTTGACATGTACGCTGAGACAAAATCCAAGATTACCACTTCATTCTGAATACGTTTTCTACCATGTTTTCTACAATTTATCGTTGCTTCACTTTCCCCTTCCCCTGAGAGGACTGCTGGGTTTCTGGCGCTGGTAAGTCGTGATACCCTGGATGTACGATCTACTGGACTCCTTCCTCGCTTAGTTTTACTGCTAATAATGTGGTTGGTAGTCTGTTTTTTTCCACAAAATTTGTGTGTTCCTTGCAACAGTGCCGTGCGCTGTTTCACCGCAGGAAATTACATCACAGATCCGATCAAATGTTCTGTTGGGTTGCCATCAGTCAGGCGGCAAAACGGGCTTATTTGAACGACTGTAGCGCCGAAACGACGCACCAACGAGAAAAATGTTACTGAGAAAAGTTGTTTTATATATATACAGGGTGTCATTTTAATGGCGCCCACGGACCACAGAAACGTATAGAGGACAACTTTTCTCAGTAACACATAATCACATAAAATACAAAAATAAAATATATATGAACACAATTTTTAAAAATACATAACGTCATAATAAGGTAACATACGTTTATAATAACTTAAATTTTCTTATTTGCTTACTTTATGTTACATGGAATATGCAATGATGGTGAAGCGAATAAAAAAATATCAATTGTTGATCTAGGGTTGGAGCCAGTAACTGCTTCATTAACTGCATGATCACAAATGTAAGTGTAACAATAAATGTGCTATGTTTTCAACTGATTCAAGTTTGTAACCCCTTGATAAATTATTAATTAACTCTTGCAATCAATGGGTCTCGAGTTCGATACCCGTTGGAAGCACAGAGTGATTTTGATCCCAATTTAAACTGTAGGTTCTTTGCCAATTAGTCTACCTGTGCATAAAGTGTACTTAAACCAAAATCTTAAACTCAAATTCGATTCAAGTATGGTAAAGTATAAATATTTCTCTAATTAAATTTGAAATCATAGTAGTATCCGAGCAGATTTGTAATTTAGGAAATAATTGTATTATTGGAAACAAAAGTTTTTCGAACATGTATCATAAAATAGCCTAGTTCATAATCTTGCCGTCCTACATATAATGTAAGACGTTGAGAAGTAAAGCATATGAGTTGCCCATACTAATGTCTTCTGGCTCTGAAATGAAACTGTAGTGGCGTTTGTTGAAGACACCATTTCTTCACTCACTTCTACCTACTTAAGAATTACAGAGTAAATTCAATCATAAAAATTGACCGGGACCTGAATACGCGACGAGTCCACATACCTGTCTCGTTCGATCTTTCTTGTAACTGCCTCTTACTTCATACAGATGGACTTTGGCCTTTTTCTCTACTATAGCTAAGAAACCACTCAATTAATGAAATCAATTTATGAATATTGCTATGATTTTCTCAGTTTTTCTTAGCTAGCTTAACGTTACATTTTTGGTTTGAAGGTGAAGAACAAGAGTCCTATGTTGAACATTTATCACAATAATTTCTTTTATTTTTCTCATTATCAAAATAAAGCAATAAGCCAATTCTGATTTAAAATATTTAGACGAATATTATTTTAAGGAAAGTATAAAGGTGCGCTATGATGCCAGGGGTCGCGGGTTCGAATCCTGGTCTGGGCATGGGTGTTGTCTGTGAGCATCACTATACCAGTTTCATCATATCTTCACTCATTCTCGTCGTGGCGATTAGGCCAAAATGGCATAAAAACGACGCTAAATAAAAGTCATACTATGAAAGTTGAAATGCCAATAGTGTGCGCAAATTAAGCCTAGCTTTGATAAATTAAGGAAAATTTATAATTAGATATAAATTGGCAGAAATATGTTGAATGATATCCTGTACATCGTTATAAATCCCTAAGAAATACGACTGGAATTTCATCCGTAATATTGGAAAATGGTGTCGAGTGCACTAAATAACGATAGTTCCTCAAGTAGTTCGTGAAAGTGTTTTTTTTGTAAAATAAGAAGTTGCATTGAATCAAAGAGAAATCGAATTAAATTCTTCAAGGAAGGTATCCGAACTATTTTCTGCAGGACATACTTCAAGCATCTACATGCAAGTATCATTCATAACAAATTCGAATATGGAATTTGCACATTCCGCGATTCATAGAAAGTTGGTAATTTGCAAGAGTATTGCATTGAAGTATAGCGTTGAACGGACACATGTGACGTTCTCTCATCTTGCACAGCAACTACAACATCTGTCTTCGTTTACCATCTATTTCTTCATCTATGATTTGATTTGATTTGACTTAATTTGATTTATTCACCTTAAGGATTAGATCCGCGGTAGCTCAGTCGTCGTCGAACTCCGTGGTGGAGTGGTTAGCGCAGAGCGCTACGACGCCAGGGGTCCCGGACTCGAATCCCGGCTCGGACATGGATGTTTGTGTTGTCTGTATTCAAAGAGACGATATAGAGAACTGAGTAACAGTGTTATATGAATGAATGAAGTGTGATGGGGGAAGCTGCCGCTTAGGGACTTTCCTTAAAAAGAAAAAAGTCGTTAGGGCGTCTGACTACCATTCGCGAGATTTTTTTCTACCTGATTCAAGCGGCTCCGGCGCCCACCCAGCGTCGTATAACGTGGGTGCCTGGAGGAAACTCTGTGAGGTAAAGGCGGCCAAGGGCGTGGTGCTGATCACATCACCTCATCTTCCGCCGAGATCAAGAACGTTTGGAGCCCTAACTCCACACCCCCTATACGCCTTTATAGTGTTATGCAAAGCACAGGGGAACACTTTACTTTACTTAGGAGGTTTACATCGATCAATGGTTTCGTCAATTACATGATGTCATATTACATTCCATATTACAATAGAGTACGTTGTTGTGTGTTACACAGCTTATGATCCAATCTAATATAAAAATGTATTTGAACATTACATAGATTTTGAGTGTATATACACATATTCATAATAATATAATAATTTACAGAGTAGGCAGATATGTTTTTCGCTGTTTTTAATTTGTTTCAGTGGAATTTTTCAGGTTTAAAGTTAACACTGATAGTCTTTCTTTCTTGTATGTGTAATTGATTGTGACTTAACCAATGGGTCACCTTATTCATAGGTTTATTAGTTTTGGCCTGAAGGGTCTCTGCATCATAGCCCAGCAGTGGTATCTGGTACTGTGTCTACTGGTTTCATATGGTTTGGAAGCATCTTTCTACAGAGAAACAGTATAGGTTCTAATATAGAGCTCTGTTGTACTTCGTGTGTTCATTTCCTGCAGAATATACCGTTTTCTTCAAAGTCAAAATCTTGGTTAACAGATGATCTCAGAGTGTGCCTTCTTAAGTGATGGATTTAGTTATGCACGGTTCGAATCCTCTTCTGTTCATTCTTTCTCCAGTCTTTTTTATGTTATATGTTCGAAAAACTTTTGTTTCCAATAATACAATTATTTCCTAAATTACAAATTTGCTCGGATACTACTATGATTTCAAAATACTCCAAACGTCATAGCCTTTCGTCTTTACTGCCTTTACATCTCGCACTGTTGCTCACTAAAGTTCCAAGTCCTCTTCCAACTGTATTTTATTCAGGAGCTATTTGGGAAATAAACTATAATAGTGTATATTGCCATCATTTTCCAACATGGTGGGCGCCAGTCGGATTACCTAAAACACCATTCCACACATTCTTGCCAATTTTTTCCTCATTATAAATACTCGTATTTTGCTCAATTTGCTTACAGTATAACAAGTTTTATTTTAATCTTTCTATGTCAGAAAATTTTTATTTTACAATTTAATATGTGAAGGGTACAGTGGAAAAACATTCCACTGTTGGTGAAAATTGATATTTGATATCATTCTATTGTAGGGGTGGTGCACCACATCCTCACATGCGTAATTTTAGGAAAAACACTTCTAGTCTCACAGAAATCAGCATCTAAAAAATGTTTATCTGCTTCATTCTCTAGCATTTTCACACTTCAAATTGCATTCCTGTAAAAAAGTTCAAAAAGTGGACTTGGATTGTTTTTCCTCTGAACCCTTCATACAGATCAAATTAAACGAAACACTTTTAAGATATTGTAGATTTTGAAGTTACTTTGTACGTTCAAAGTTGAGCAAATTCCAGAAAAAAATAATCGTGTTTAATAAGTAGACCTCGGATTTGTAGGTTCTAAAAAGAGTGCTTTTAGGTTCCTAAAATAGGCTCTAAAAATTGTAAAATATGTTCCTACAATCCTAAAATAGGTTCTAAAAATCTTAAATTAGGCTCAAAAAAGCCTGAAGTAGGTTCCAATAAATGCTAAATGGTTCGAAATTCATGAAAAATACGGATTAGGTACAACCGTTAAGAAACAAAATTTTAATTTTTGGATACATTGGAATCGCATGGACCCTTTATATTGTTAATATATATATTTGTGTGTGTGTGTGTGTGTGTGGGTGTGTGTGTGTGTGTGGGTGTGTGTGTGTGTGTGTGTGTGTGTGTGTTTGTGGTGAGAGGCGTTAATACGTAAAATTGAAATAGAGAAAATATCTGCCTGTATCATTGAATTTCTTAAAATTTCGCCTTGAAAAGCAACAAGTATAGTTTAATTTTGTCATGGTCCTAGAGTGACCACCCTGAATACATAACAATTTTTTTCATGTTATCCACAGTCAAACTTCGCTTATTTCTGTGAGGATTATCTTATGTATTTAACATGATCTTTCAACAAAAACAGTGAGTGGTGCAAATTTGAATGTTCAAACGTTACTTTGCAAAGCATGAATGCCACAAAGCACAGAACGATCGTGCTGGTAACAGTGGTGCCAGACATTTTGCTTTGTTTAGAGCTGGAATTTCCGAACTTTTTTTGTTTCACGGCGCCCTTAGTGTTTCAAAATCTTTCCGCGGCGCCCAAGAATGAATGTAGGCTTGTCTAACACTTGCAGAGCTCAGTTAGTGTGCTTATGTTGCTTGCCTCAAGTTAAAAATTAAACACATATTTCAAATTCAGAAATATTTTATTTGTAAAGGACTAAATAAGCACATATTTCGAACAATCATATCATTGATTTAATATATTGGAACATTTCGCGGCGCCCCTGTAGGCCAACCACGGAGCCCTAGGGGTGGCGCACACTTGGGAACCACTGGTTTAGAGCTTTGAAAAACATCATGTACTTGGAGGAAGAGAAATTGACAGAAAGTTTGTTTCAAACACGTTAATCATTGACTTTTTTCGGTACCAAAGAAAGAAAATACCTCTGTGTGATACAAAAATCCTGAAAAACCTTGAAAAATACATAAAAACCTAAAACAAGGTTTGATTTAGGCGGATATTCATAAAATATGTTCTAACAAGCAAAATAGGTTATTTTAGGCCCTATAACTTCGTCAGTTGTTGCGTTTTTAAATGAAACGCTGACATAACTTGTTATTTCTTATTTACCTGCAAAGGAAAAAATAGGTTAAAAACCTAACATCCGACGTCTATTAATAAGTAATACAACATACAAAACTTGCATTATAACATTATAATGTAATGTAATGTAATAATAAAAATATAATTACAATGAACACATTATAATCATAAGTACCAGTTTGTATGATTCCGCAAAGAAACTAAGGTTGCGAATTTCTTCCCTTCCAATAAACTATATTACTTAAAATAACATTGATATTCGCTTATTCCATCTGAATGAATCAAATCTGATAATTAATTATTTTTTTAATCGTCTTCCTTCTTTCTTTCCTATGGCATTGAATGTCAGTTTCAGCAGAACCTCACTTAACTTACTGTAGTTATAAATTAAGCAATCTTGATTGCACATTGTGTATATTATTCAATCAAAAAGCTTCCTGCTGCGAACATTGTGACAGTCACATACACACGAGAAGTGGTTTCGATTGACGTGACATGGAACTGAACTAAATGCGAATTACTCTCAAGAGATTTCCAAATTGCTTACACACCATAGAGCCTGGTTTCCTGTAGAGTTTGGATAACGATTTTCTGTGTTATTTGTTAGAACGGCAGTAGGCAACTAGAAAACCACATCAATCTACGAGCTTCCACAATTTGTACCAGTAGCTGAGCACACTTAAAAACGAATTAATTGAATTCCACATTTTAATCGCTCTGATGAAAAGAATCAAGCTGATATCGTAAATAATTTTCATTGTATTTGTTATTATGTAATATTCGAAATTTAGAAATAAATATTTCACAATGCTTTCCTTTAAACAAGCTTCTTACGGCAAACATGGTATAAATTATATTTTTACATATGGTCAATTACATCTACAAAAAAGCTGGTTCTTTTTAATTGAAAGAAAAAAGTTTGGTTGAATATTCATGGTTGCTATAAACGAGAAATACCTATTACTAAATTTGGTAATTTTTGACAGAGATTTGGTATGAATTACTAAAATAAGTAATGGTGATCGGCTTGTCGGCAATTAAACAGTCAAGGCCGTCAATTTTTCTTTATTCCAAACAACACTTCTTTCTACTACAAAGGATTTATTACCAATATTTATGATATGGTCAAGAAATGAGATTTATAGGATCAAATAACATTCAATCTTTGTGTAAAATTGAACTGATCCTTTCTACACTACTGAAATAATTTTTGCATAAATTTTTACTTGACTGTAAACACCTCCAAAAAGGATTTCATCACATAATTATAATGAATGTGGAAAAACATAAATTACTGGTGTAATGTGCATATCTCGGGTATTTTATCATTGAATATGAGGATATGAGAAATCGTATACATAGTAATCATGGAAACACTATAGTGTACTTTATTTTGCACAGCACCTTTTCTAACATCTGTTCCTACATATATGTATGATACAGAAATACACAAAGGGTCTCCTCGATGTTGTAGTTGCCTTATAATCAAGGGGTCCCGGATTCGATCCCCGGTCAAGGAGCATTGCTCAGTGATTCAAATCCCACGTTGAGCTCTAGGATCAGGCATAAAGTGGACATAAAACGAACGTTGACAGATACACAAATTTTGCTACAAATATTTTTTTATAAATTAATCTGCAAATAAATATATATCCCTAACATGAATTAACTAATAGTTTTTCTGTCTCTCTTTTGCTTGCAGGTATGGAATCTTATGTACCTGGCAGCAAGAAAATTTCAGGTAATTCATCTTGACTTGGTTAAGTAATCACGTTGTGGGTAAGAAATAGCATTCTCTTAGAATCTCTATCTGCCTATCTTACCCCCACCCCGTCTCTCTCTATCTCTCTCTATCTTATTATATTCAACGAGACAAGAATTTAAATTCAGTTATAGTATTTATTAGTCGAGGTACAGGATATGAATATCTTTTTGTCCCTTGTTCAAATTTGTCCACCTTATGACGTTAACAGAAACATAAAATAATCTACCTATGTACATTCACTTCGATTGTCCATGAAAATTGCTTGACTAAACAATACTATTACTGCCGACATCTCTGACACTACATAATGACGATGATTAGTGAATAATGGAAAGTGATAGTAATATTTCTAACGGAGGAAAACTTGGTCGTCCTTGAGTATCGTCATCATTCAAAATAACTTAATTGATCCTAATAATTCAATTTAAACTGGTTATCTTAGCTCCGTGTTATACATCCACGTACACTTGTAGCAATTAGCCTTCAAGTTAAGGCTTTTCATGAATTTCATTGCCACGATTATCGTCACAATACAACTAAACAACAAAACATTTCTCAAACCCAGTGGCAGCCATTGGGTGCCAAAACTGGGGGTCAAGGAATGTTTACTTCTTCTTTGTAGACAAGGCTTAGCATTAAGAAGCCATAGTGCACGGACAAAAGTGTGAGGCCTCTGACCCTTGACCCAATTAATCGCCGCCACTGCTGAAACATATAGGGTAACTTCGGTGAATAACGCCACCAATTGGCCATTTCATTCTAGAACTCATACATTTTTATTGTTAGGAACATGAAACTTACATGTATAGGAGAATGAACTTTCCTCTATTGTGTAATAATAAAATATTGATTGCACTGTTATAACGAAAGCAATAAAATACTAAATTCTGTGTTAATGCAAAATGGCGTTATTTCCAGACCTGTCGGGTAATAACGCCATGTTCTTAATTACAAGTAAAACATTCACATTATCCTAATTACAAGTAAAACATTCACATTTTCTTTACTAAACTGTACTTGGAAAAATAATTACTGTAGTAAGTTATTAGAAAAAACATGTATTTTTTTGTCTTTTCGCGATACCCAGTCCCTCAAAGTTCTGCGAGGAACGTGCAGCACATGCTATCTTCATCCCTTGTTTGATGGCCGCCATAGCTTGCCTCAAGTCATCCACTGACCATTTGGCCCGTATATTTCTACATTTCCTCGCCATCTGAAAGAGGAAATTAGCCGAGAATAAATATCTGTACGCCTCGAAAGTAACTGAGCAAGGATAAACCTATTTTCGAAATCAACATTTCCTTAAATTTGAGTTTAAATTGAGTGGCGTTATTCCCCGACACGATGATGGCGTTATTTCCCGAAACAACAGATTCCAGTTTAACCAACTGTTCTAAACTTACGACACCGACCATGAAAACCGTACACACATCATTCACTTACGTAATAAACGTATTGTGTACGTACAGCATTGTTAACATTTAAAATCTAATCCTACAATACAAAAACACTCACCTTTGTCGGCGCGATGAAAATGTGGACCCTTTTTCCTCGAAACGCAACTCAAACTTTTACACTGTTCAAACTGTTTCTCTTAAATGAAGGCTCGACAATGGCAACCGTTCTTATCAGCAATGCTACCAGGCACCATTGTTTATCGCACAACGGTGAGTCACACCTTAACTTTACATGCGTCCATGTTTTCAGAGTTGAAACTTTGAAATGGCGTTGTTTCCCGCCTGGCGTTATTCACCGAAGTTACCCTAATATGTATTATGTTACGGATATAATTCTGACTGAGTAGTTACTCATACTATATTTATAGCTTTTACTTTCGCCTTAATTACTGGCATTATTTTATTATTTAAGGTTAAATAATAAAATATTTTAGTCTACAATTTCAATTGTCGATACATTATTAGAATGAGACTACACACCGCAGCACTTGCTGCAAAATACTATGAATGTGAACTTGCCCAACGAAGGGGTTTCTATAACTACTGGAGGTTCAACATTCGTCTGATTTGAAATTAATGAATAAGAACAACGAAAAAAATATTAATAAGTTTAAGGGGGAAAATATTTACGAAGGTTACGGAATAAAATTTATTATCCTCAGAACATAATATAATATTGCCCTCTTATATCCTCTGAATATAATGATTATCCTTCTATGTACTTGTGTCAGCTCGAAAAATTACTAACGTTTGTACAAAATGTTTCCTTACAAAGCAAGGGTTTATAATGCCTTTATCAGTTATATAGTTATAATGCAGTTATCGTTTCCGTTTTATATTTTGAGCAAGTAACGATATTAAACACTTGAATCTATGTAAAGTTGAGAAATAATGACATGGTGGAATAAGTCATTTGTTTTACTCACTCGAGATAACACGTCATGACTTATCATCAAGTTACGAAATACCTTATTCAAATTCTGATTTCTAGATGAATTTGACCACAAAAGCGATAAATCCGAATGTTATACGTTAAATTTCAATACTAGAACTTGTTCCAGAAAAATGGGATGTTTATATCTTGAACTTTAACATCAGTTATTCTAGAGAAAACAGAAAGAAGCTTGTTTTCCTGGAGGACCATTCTTAACTCCTGATGTGCGTATCTTCTCTATAAATAAAAAATAAAATTCATGCGATTTCAATGAAAAACTTGGAATTTATTGCCTCGTAACGTTGATCATTTTGCTTCTCCAGAGAGGACCTTCGATGAGCGTTTTCATTTGTCGATTTCGGTTGATTGGGTGCTATTTGAATCTCGTAAGAGCTTAGATTGGTGTTCCTTTTCATTTAGTGACAGTTCGTGTTTACGCTCGCGGCACAGATTGTGTAAAAGCCAAAGAGATGAGGGAAGCAAAAGGAAGTAGAACTGCAATGACATTCCCAATCCCATGGGTAACTGCATTAAATGGGAAACCCATGTATCATAACTGGAGAAAGAGACATATGAAGTGCATTTCTGTTTCGAGAACCCTCTTAAAGTAGAACATTGTTCTCATTCTAGTAAATATATACATATTAATGAGAATGGTTCTTCGTTCTTGGCCTTCCCGATGGCGTAGTGGTAACGTCGTCGCTATGTAATCAAGGGATCCTCTCACTTTAAACTGTAGGCCCAATCTAGATTAGCCTATATGCGAATAAAGTGGACTTAAAAAACAAAACCCATTACAATATAACCTCAATTTTACACTACTCATTGTCAGATTTCTTTTGTTTTGCGTAGCACTACGTTTCGTGAGAGCTACTTGAAAGCTACTCATATAAGCTAAGTATAGAGCTGTGAATCTCAAACCCTTACCAAATATGTTCAGTTGTCTGTGTTTACAGCCAAACGTAAGCTGGCTTTTCATCTCACGCACATTTTATAGTAATAGTGTTTTCCGTTTTCCTATGATTTATGGAGCCTAACATTACATCTGGTCCAGGCTGCATATCTAATGGTTACACTGGTCAACAAAAATGAACTCTTTACTTTCGCAAGAATTAAATTTAAATGTATTTTTTTTTTGTGCTGAATTCGAATGGGCTTTCAGATTTTTCTCCATCGGGTAGTGGTTTTGTGAGATGTCCTTAAAGTTTTATAACGTTAGTAGTCTACTTCAGTCAGTCTAACTTATAAATATACGAGTACGTCTCATTCTGAGTTACTTAAAATGTGTATGAGACGCTTTTTCGGTTCGGGCATAATTTGTTTCTTCATTTTCCGCCAGCATGCTGGTACTCCATTTGCCTTGGTAACTCTTATCCGTCATAGAAATCTGCTGATGGAGAGACCCGCCATGCTCATTAATGACAGCGCCAAGATTTTCTGGGAAGATATGAGTCCAAGAAGTCAAATTTTAACGACAGTTTGCATCCCATGGATTTGTATGAGTTCACAAAATCACTCACTAGAACACAATAGTTTCATGCTCCATGATTTCCAAGAAAACAACAACAGATATTTGTGAATGACAAGGATTCAACAGTTGCTGAAAATTTTCATGATGCATTAATTTCTCTTCTATGAGCCCCAATAAAAAGTCATTTTCAGTTTCGCATCACTTAGTTAAAAAGTAAGATTGTGATGAATATAGGATAACGTTTTTCGTCTGATTCTTCTTCGGCACGAGTTATTTCAGAATCAGAGTCACTTAGGTCACCAAATATGGACTATTTAGTACAGGAACTTATTCACTATTCAAGACAGGCTTCTTTGCAGATGATAAATTAGGATAGTTGACTATATATTTTGTTTTAGATGTGATTCATCTAATGTTGATTAAGCAGAAATAGCAATCAGCTGAATGCTCCTTCGGTTCCATCCAAATCATAGGAATTGCAAATTGAATATGATGTGAACCATTTTTCCATTCAGTCAAAAGCCTAACAAATGATACACAGAATATATGCACGACTCACACTGTCGGTTGAATACTGACTCTCTCCTCACATAGCAATGCTATGTATGTTCTAAGCATGTCTGCATGTTACTTAACATGATAGTCTTGGCATCCTGTCTCTTAGCACATCGAATAAAACACTAAGTATAGAGTTAATTTACCACACTAGAATTTGAAAAATTAAAGGAAACGAAGACAACAATACGCTTGACGAAAATGTTCTAATTGCATATTTGAATTTACGATAAAAAATGCACTAATGTCACTATTATGAGTTCTTGTGAAATAAAAAATAATGTTGGCCAGTGTTATCTGGGTGTTAGTGGCAATGATGGTTTACTTACGTGGATTCTTAATCTGTCATCAATTAATAAAAACAAAGTTGAATATTCTTTTACTTTTCAGTAGCTCACAGTTGTATCTTTCACTCTGAGAATATCCATTCATATAATGTCGTAAATATGTACATGTACTTTGGCATTCGCCTTGTAATATGTAATTAATTAATTATTATATTGATATTTTTATTGATATGTACTAAACGCCGAACACATACAAACTGCCTACATTCATCATATGGTTTTCCAATATTTTTATTTCAAATTTACATAAGAGAAACAACCATTATATGTATTGTATTCATGCTTTTTATTTGTTTGAAATAATATGAAAATCATAATATTTTAACAATGTAAACATGGAGAAACATCAGAACATCTTGCATAATTAGCTTCGTCGTGTAAGGCAAGCAGTAATAAGTAAATAAATAAATTTACTTTACTGTACGCTTATGATAGAATTATGCACCCATTGCTCCCCATCGTGAACACAGTATCGCAGATGAAGTATGAGCTCGTGAAGCGTCAATGTTAATCCCATAATGGCGCTGATCCCTTCACCTCCAAGAGTTCATCCCCGTAAACTACAACAATGTCCAGAAATTCAATATACTGACGCCATATTTCCGTTATGGGAGTTCGTTTATGGGGCAATAAAAGTCTTTTTCTCTCGCTTAAGACTGATAAAACATGGAGAGAATGCAATATGTCCACGTCAGTTTAAGGCTTGTTGTGAAACTTTTTGTGTGTGAAATGTGGCAAAAACTTCGCTGTTTTGGTTTTAATGCCGGTTTTGCACTGTAGTCAATAGCACCGAGAGTAGTAAGTGTCGTGGAGAAGAAAGCCGTGAGTATTCCAATCTGGATGTCGTTTGCTTTGGGACCGCAATAGTACACTGTCTAATAGTTTAAACGCAATTCATGTCGTATATGTTGGTAGGTCATTACTACTGAAACAGCAACATCTTCCGTCGCATGTTTTCCAGGAGTAGATTAATCATAACTTTGGGTTATTTAAACTTTCTTACAAATATACACTCGCCGGCAAAAACAATGGGACACATAGATCCAGAAATAATCGCTTTCCTGCAAGACGTCATGTGTGTTGCCTAACTCTACGGCGGTGTAGTCGAGTAAAATTATTGGGTAACGTAGAAGTAATTGTAATAAAATATCTTGCAACTGTTTCTGAATGGGTAAAATGTGAGGAAAACGATGGTAAAAAGTCTACTGCGCTACGGAGCAGACTAGTCCAAAAATGGCGACCATACCCAAAATGGCTGCCATGCGAGTGAATGGAAAACCTTTTTTCGTAGCTTCCCTAACAAATGGACAGTTTTTGCATATGAGAAACAGTATTCTAAGCAGAAAACTCTATTAAATGATACAGCACATATAATAATATTAATAATAATAATAAAAAGCCCACAGAATATTTTATTAACATACAAATTTGTGATAAGAAATGTAGCTGAACAACAAGAGAGCTCTTTTTTTACTTGCAAAGAGGGTGAACTGAACAAAGCAGTTATGTTATGGTTACTTAAAAAAAAAAAAAAAGGATTTAAAAAAATTAGTAACTCAGCGAACAGCAAGAAGAAAAATAAGCACTCTTCGCATAATTAAAATTGCATTTTCTACAGGAGAAAGTAAAATGTTATTCTTTTTGCCAACTGACACGTTTTACATGGAAAAATTTATTTTGAGAAGTACAGTATGGAGAGCGAGGCAAGGCGAGAGCTTTTTCCAAGGTCTGACGTAGCAGTTATTATATTACCCATACCATTTTGCTACAATTATGGTTGCCTAATGCATGTTTATCTTGTATAACAATCATATGTACTTGTTCCTTACATACTTCGTAGTCGGTAAATTACTTTTTACTTCCTTTTTTTTCACTGCACAACATGCTCTTGTACAAAATAATGACAGCGATATCATCAAAAGTTTTGATATACTTGGCGTCCAAGTCTACTAGTCTTGCTTGGCGTCAACCTTTCAAACACGTTTACACACACCCATTGCTAGAGTACGCATATGTCACCTCTGATCTAAACCGACTTGCATACGAAGATTTACACACCAAATCAATTTTTTCAAAGCATCTGTTGTACCAACTTTTATTTTTCCATTTAATAATATCACAGATCTATAATGATCGAAAAGGAAAAGTCTCGATCAAGCGAAAAGTATCGTTCTCCAATCACAATCGCACGAAGCAACAGGTAAAGCATTGACACCAGAATTAGTCATCATCACTTTCTGATACCACTTCTGTCGGATCTGTTACATTATGACATATGATTCCATGGCATTCATTGCAAGCACTTTTGCAGTCAAGACCATGTTTCATGAAGTTGAACTGCATGGTAGTACACTGAGTTATAGAGCAGCCAAACGTTATGAACTTCAGCAACTGCTCAGGTGCAGGGAGTTGGCCCATCTTCACTGGTGACAGATGGCCATCACGAAGTTCCCAACCCCATTGGAGCGGATCGAGGTCGTTGGAAAGCCAGACCTGAACTTGAAGAAATACGCGTTGAGAGTGATAGTAGCAGGCATCCTCAGTAGGCGGAAGTCCTTCAGGCGTCACTTTAGCTGTCGACTGTTTTCGAGATAAACTTGTGATAGCGAATGTCATTGAGAGTTTGACCGATGCGACCCCCATATAGACACGCCAAAACCTTATTACCAGATGTCTTAATTTGTTCTGTGTTATCCCTGCAGTTCTGAAGATTGCGGCCTGTTCTCGGAAACACCCGTTTTTCCCCAGCAGTAGAATGGAATCCCGTTTCCCTAACCCAAATGGTTTAGATGTAGTGTTACATCCCAGCAGTGCATGAGCGAAGAGAATGTTAGAGCACACGGCATCACCCAGTGTTTGTTTCATTGCCCTGATGTCGTAGACCATCACACTCTTGGAACTTTTTTTTGGCTCAGGACAAAGAAAGACATCATTGAGTTTGTTGTCGAAATAGTGCATTAAAAGGACTGGGAGATCAGTGTCTTTACCAATAATTTCTGTCGGACACACCTGCGATCTTTCAATACATTCCTTTACAATCAGGACATCTGCGTCACCAGGAGCATGTTTGATGCGCAGCTTGCGCAAACTTCTCAGCCAATAGTGTTACAAAAGTTTTTGCTTGTTCTCTTTGTTGCTCAAGAGCATGTCCTTGGTGATGGCGAGAACTGTCGACTGAGTTACATGCACCTTTGGTCCCTCCAAACCTCTTGTGCGTTTGCAGTGACCCTCAGACTTGGTTGATAGGTGTTCTCCGCGGTAGGCATCAAAGATAATAGTTGCTTGCCCGAACTTTGACTGAACATACTGGACATATGACAGGAACAGTGCTTCAAAGGTTTGTTGCTTACTCCAAGGCAGACGGTGAAGCAACCACCCACCACCAATGACATAGTACAGATTTCCTGGCGTAGTAGGGGTTGCCTGGCATT
Organism: Lepisma saccharinum; assembly: GCF_977018435.1. NCBI lineage: Eukaryota > Metazoa > Arthropoda > Insecta > Zygentoma > Lepismatidae > Lepisma > Lepisma saccharinum. The sequence goes on along the minus strand of NC_139230.1, from coordinate 169,933,782 downwards.
GGCCGCGCAAGTACGTTGTAAGCTGGACCTTTCCATAATCTCTCGTGAGTCCATCTCTGTCAAATATGGAAGCTGGGTATGTACATAACTCGTAACGGAAAACATTTTTCAGATTGAATTCACCGCTCTGTGCGCAAATGAGAAGACGCTGGAAAAACAGTTGTGGGTCTATGTAAAATGTCTCATCCTTCGCTTTAACTACATGTACTGCCCTCATTCGTTTCACCATTTTGTTTCTCTTGAATGAAAACTGTGTAACCGCTTTATCGTTCATGTCATCAAGAATTCTGCTTCCTACTTCACTAGCCATTTCAGGATTCGTTTCTGCAGAATATGTGATGCCTGTAATTACTTTTCTCAGATTTGGGTCAGGATGGAAAACGATGAGCTGGTCCACAAATTCCATAATTTTTTGTGCGTCAGCGTTGGTCCTCTTCATTCGGGATTTCGTCAGAGTTACATGTTGCTCATTCAGCACCTGTTGAATCCCAGCAAACTCTTGAATCCCGTGGTTGAGGAGTGCACAAATGGGGCGCGACATTACCCATAGGAGCTGCTGCTGTTGTATCATCCCTTTTCCATGTGTAAACCCATTACTAATGCCTTTTACGTTCCTCATTATTACTTGCTCAATTATCAAATCTGTGGAGAGTCCGGCCCAAAACCTATCACTCCGCCTTACAACATGTAGTCCAGTCATGAAAGCTGCGTGTGCATTTAGAGCCACATCATCAAGCTCTAACATGCTTTGCAAGTAGATACGAGCTGAACAGGCGTACGAATTATGGCGATATGTTGCGAAAAAATAAGCATTTATTTTACCGTATGCAGATGCATTTCCCAATTGCCTGTTCTCTCAGCTTCGATAAATGTTTTCAGGATATCCACCATTTGAATGTACACCATCCAAAGTGCAGCAGTTCTGCTGGTTTTCAGTTCCTCTTTTGTTTCCTTGTTGTGAAGTGTGCCGATTACGTCATCAGGAATTTCGGAGGCCACCATTTCTTCTTTCAGAAGTCACTCAAATGTTAATCGTGCTATGGTTATACCATCGCTTTCAGGTTTCTTTGTACTTATTGCTTCCTTAGCTAGAATGGTGTTAAGGACTGATGACACAAGTATGTGGCCACGAATAGCTCTGGCGATTGCTTTGCCCGACAGCATATGCTTCACTGCGTTTCCTGCATACACAATCTCCAAAATTTCAGCCAAACCGGACCTGTCATGACAAAACCAATGCACCCAAGGAAACTCATAATCGTGTGCAAACCGCCTAGTCTGTGGATGGATTTCTTTAACGGACTAGCTTCTGGTGTTGCTTACGATTCCAAATGCTTTTAAGTACAACGGCTGATCAAAGGTTACAATGGGAACTTGGTAATGACGTCCTGCATGCTCTGCTATAAATAACAACGTTGACAGAATGCAAGACTCCTTCGTTGGGCCCATGTCAATCATAAGGAGGAAAACCACCGATGATACAGGAGGATGTTCACCCTTGTGTATCAGCTGACTCACGCCCTGCCAGCCAGGCACTTCACTAGTGACAGATAGCCATAACAAAGTAAGTCCGTTAAAGAAATGCATCCTCAGACTAGGCTTTATCATTAGCTATGGACAAGTCGGTGGCGAAGCGTGGTCTGAAGTAGCTATTTGCTGCGTTACTTCTTTTTTTAAAGCAACCATAACAAAATTGCTTTGTTCAGTTGACCCTATTTGCAAGTAAAAAAAGGAGCTCTCTTGTTGTTAAGCTACATTTGTTATCACAAATTTGTATGTTAATAAGATATTCTGTAAATAAACTACTCTGTGGGCTTTTTATTATTATTATTATTATTATTATTATTATTATTATTATTATATGTTCTGTATCATTTAATAGGGTTTTCTGCTTAGAATACTGTTTCTCATACGCAAAAACTGTCCAATTGTTAGGGGAGCTACGAAAAAAAGGTTTTCCATTCACTCGCATGGCAGCCATTTTAGGTATGGCCGCCATTTTTGGACTAGTCTGCTCCGTAGCGCAGTAGACTTTTTACCATTGTTTTCCTCACATTTTACCCTTTCAGAAACAGTTCCAAGTTATTTTATTACAATTACTTCTATGTTACCCTAAAAATCGTCATAAGTTTACCAGTCTAGTGCGGTGGTAGAAGTTGCCATTGATTTTTTTCCTATTAAAATCCACTTATCGCCGTAGAGTTAGGCAACACACATACCGCCTTGGGGGGAAGCGATTATTTCAAAATCAAGGTGTCCCGTTTTTTAATGTCGGTCACTGTACATAAAGCTACTTTAGGCAAACTCCCCTCAATTAATTATGTTTTTTTTAAAAAAAAAAATGTGTGTTGTTTTTGTAATCTTCTTTGATCAACAATTTTTTGAATATAAGCTGTAAAGGTTAATTAAGAAAAAATTAACCTTTTCCTGTTTAACCGCTTTATTAAAAATACATTATCCTGATGCGAACCTCCCGATGGCGCAGTGGTAGCGTCGTCGCCTTGTAATCAAGGGGTTCCGGGTTTATTTCCTGGTGGAGGCACACAGTTGCTCGGATTGCACTTTAAACTGTAAGTCAAGTCCCGATTAGTCTTACTGTGCATAAAGTGGACTTAAAACACCAACTCAATCAATCAATCAATATTATCCTGATGCTACGACGCCACGGGCCCAGGGTTCGAATCCCCGCTTGAGCATGGGTGTTCTTTGTGAGTATCACTTCATCAATTTCATCTTCGCGATTACTCAAAAGTGGCAGAAATGCGAAGTAAAATTAACCAAACCAATCCATCAATTGAATTATTCTTTCAAGGAATGAGACTGTTTTGTTTAAATAAATTATGCAATTACACGTGTGAAGCGGAAAATGTGTTATGTCCATCACATACAACACCTAACACGTAGTACATTAATACTTAATAACGTTGTTAGTACACGTGATGGACTATAGTGTGTTTCTGTTGTGCTTACGGCTCTTTTACTTTCATACGCAAATCAAGAACGACAGTGACATGGTTAGAAGCACGAGACCACAACCATTGTTATATTGATTGGTTGCATCCAACTTCCCGTGCAATATGTAGCAGATACAACATGCTTGCACCAGATTTGTCTGCTACCAAGGGAGGGTTTGGGCCTTGAATGGAAATTGCACCGAATTCATAAATTCGAATACTAACATTTAGCTTTGTAGTTGGATATTTAAAACATATGCACACGTGTGCCAATGATGTCCGCTACAAAGCAAGCAAGGTTACAAACGCTAAACGAATTAATGAATTTTAATTTACATAAATATGCACAATCCTTTTAAAAATACCAGTACTTAGTTATTTTTTAACCCAACCTATTAAGGGCAGAATTAATTTTACTCGTGCCCTCCTGTCTCAAATGTTGTAAATGAGTTTGAGCATTTGTTTTAAAGTCAATTTTATGCACAGATAGGCTAATCGAGGCTGGACCTACAGTTTCAAGTTGGATCACAACCACTATGTGCCTCCACAGGGTTACTAATCCGGGACCCTAAAATTTTGTAAATATGCATAATGCTTAGTTGCGAGCGTATTTATCAATGTTTTAAGAATGCATGTTGAGGAGCAAGAACGTTTCAGATTTCGGATGGAATTTATTTGGTTCTTTAGTTTAATATATATATTTTTTATTTTCTGCTACATGTTTTAACCCTAGCTTAAATTTTATTTATGAAACTCATTAATATTTTCAATATATTTCAGCCTTTCATATTCTTGTTTGTCTTTTAAGCAAAATTTCCTGTTGTCTCCCATCATTTGTTGTGAACTTATCCACCCCACCATATCGTCTGATGCTGAGGTACGAGGTCGTTCTGCAAAGTGGTCATCTTCAAGCTTGTTACATTTAAATTCAGCTACTTAGCTCTTATATGTTGCTTAAGAAGAGGCATCTGCCACCAGCTTAGCCAGGAAATCTTCACGCATCTTATTTGGCATCATGTTTAATTTAGTAGAGGTATTTGATCACAGCCCGATAGGTAATTCCCTCCATTGTGATAAACAGGTTGCATTTGCTTCTATTCAGTTACGTGCAAACAAAGAAAAGTCATGTGGTTTATGGCGTATTCATATGAGGGATTAACCCGGGTTCGAATCCCGGCCTGGGCATGGAGGTTTATGAGTGTCCATTCATCAATTTTCATGATATCATCACTCATCCCCATCTTCATAATCCGAATCAAACTACATTTTCTAATAATTCTAACTAAAAGTATGTTATTGCATTCAAATGACGCGAAGCAAACAGCTCAAATAACCACTGCCTGTTATGCGAAATAACATATTTTTTGTACGCAATATATAGTTTGACACAAATCTCTTTCCACTCAATTTAAAACTGGTTAGCTGATTACCAAGATACCTATTTTAATTAGAAAAAAAAATAATGTTGCGGAATTCTTATCCGAACCCGTTCAGTAGATATGAATAGGCCAAATTCTTTGGAAGTTGCTTGTCTTAGGAAGACATTCAGGTTTGGCAAAATTTCCATCGCTGGTTCAAATGTAGGTTTGTATATTACATCAGCAAGCGCGTTTACGCAAAATTGCAAGACACACACAATTATGCATCGAGGAATGGATGTCGCTTATAACCAAACAGTAAAAAGCACTTCAAGTGTGTTGACATTCCTTTGCTTGCCTGGAAACGTAGAGATAGCTGACAGCTCCTCTTCCTGTCCCTCTCCCCACATCTCTCCCTCTTTCTCTCTCTCTCTCTCCCTCTCTCTCTCTCTCTCTCTCTCTCTCTCTCTCTCTCTCTCTCTCTCTCTCTCAACCTTGCTCGATCTGCCTCTTATTCTCTTTAAGCCAACGCCGCTTTGAAGTGGCTTTCCGAAATTGCGTGCTGCTTTTATAAATTGCTTTAGATCGTTCGTGTGGAAGAGGGGTGTTTCTCTCATGCTTCCTCTTTTATTTTTGTTTGTGTGTTTGTTTGTTCGTGTTGGCCTTTTCATTTCGATATTTGGATTTCGAAATCTTTGGAGATTATCATTTCTGGAACGTAACAAGCATATATATCTGCGCGAAATTGAACTTCCTGATTTCCTATCGCCTCCTTTGAAAAGACGAACAAACATAGACAGTTCAATACCTCTTGAAGGGAATCCAAGCTACCTAGAGGCTTCGCTTTACGCGACCAAGAATCGCCTAACATGTCGAGCTCATAACTGAAGACCTAATTGTGGGGTTAATTATGACACTGACTTTGATTGCCTTTAACGGAACAATTAGAACACTGAATTGGACATAGGACAATCAAAGAAGCCGCCCACGTAACCCTGAATACGCTTCCAATAAGCCATGCTTGTGTGGAATTAAAGCAGATATGGCAAAAAAATAAAAATTGCCAACATAAATTAAGCAAAAATAGAATTCTGTAGAGTGGTAGAGTAGACATTTTATCACAGATAAATTTGAATTTGAATTTAAAATTTTGAGTGAGTCAGCACTTAGGCTATTTTGCACCCTTCACATTATACGGGGGCCTGCCCCTTATCATTACAAATAAAAACTCTAACGTTGCATGACGAAAATCATAAAATATTATGACTTCTGTTAAAAGCTGAGGCTGTAAACGGGCACTCAGCACACACAAGGACAAAAAACAGGACAACACAAAAATTATACTGGCCATAGTGCCAGTCGCCAGAGCCTCGTTAGTCTTCAGTCCAGGGTGTACTACGTGGAAGTGAGATTGACTTTTGGGTGCCTAGGTGGAAGGTACCCCTTACACCCCTATCACAGATACATGTTTTATATAATATTATACAGGGTGTCATTTCAATGGCGCCCACGGACAACAGATTCGTATAGAGGACATCAAAACAAACAACTTTTCTCAGTAACATATTTCTCGTTGGTGCGTCGATTCGACGCTACAGCCGTTCAAAAAAGACCGTTTTGCCTCCTGGATGCTGGCAACCTAACATAACATTTGATCGTACCTGTGATTTCATTTCCTGCGGCGAAACAGCGCACAGCAGGGTTGCAAGGAACAGACAAATTTTGTCAAAATGTACAAACTACCAACCACACAATTAGGTGAAAATGAATCGAAAAACGCGTCCAGTAGACCAAACATCATAGCCTACCAGCCAGACGATCAACAGTCATCTCAGGGGGAGGGGAAGTGAACCAACGATATGGGAAATGGTAAAAACATATTTAAAATGAAGTGCCAATATCGGATTTTGTCTCAGCCTACATGTGTTATCAACAACAATAAATGTTATTGGAATTACAGCTTACAGGTGGCTGTTTGCGCCCAGCTACATGTCAAATATTTGCAAATATCGTTGCAAGGTTGATATCTTACAGGTTTGTGTCCAGATGCTTTGTGGTACTTTTGTGCTGATAACGGAAGTATCCGATTTTCACGTTGTTACATTACGGCTAAAACACGTACAACCACAGTAACAATCTAATGATGAATCAGTACCGAATATACTGCCCTGTTCACAGTTGCAAACTATTACATGTGCATCCGGAGCATAGATAAACACAGTCGTCGGAGAGCTTGTATTACTAATACTTACTATATCCCTGTATTTTCAACCATTTTTGTCACTTGCCTCACAATGTCCTGAATATACATTATATTATGTGTTGCTTACCTTTGAAATTTTGAGTTCTTTCATTTGTATTTTGTCATCTGTTCAGTCTGTCAAAGACAACTAGTATCAGAAGGACGAAGTGGATAGACTAAATTGTAGATTCCAACTTGGTAACTAGATTTGCAAATATTTGACATGTAAGCTGAGACAAAATTCGATATGACCACTTCCACTTGAATTCTATTTTCTTCCTACCATTTTTCGTATCGTTTGTTTCCTTCCTATTAAGTTAAATAACGTGTTTTATCGTTTTGTTAGCTATGTCGTTTTTCACAGAATATGAGTGTTCCTGGCAACCCTGGAACGCATCGCTTCACGACGGAATATGACGTCACAAATTCAATGAAATGTTGTGTGTGGTTGCCAGCATTCAGGTGGCAAAACAGGCTTATTTGAACGACTGTAGCGCCGAAATGATGCACCAAAGAGAAAAATGTTACTGAGAAATGTTGATTGTTTTGATGTCCTTTATACGTTTCCGTAGTCCGTGGGCACCATTAAAATGACACCCTCTATATTATATATTTATACATTACATAATATATATAAATATGTAATGTATTATTAATCTATAAGACGTTAATCTATGTTTTTGGTATTACGTCTGGCGTCTGGAAGGAATTTGAAAGAAATCTCAAATGCCTTACACGTTGAGCATCACAAAGATAGTAATAATACGTCTTTCAATTCGAGAAACAGAAAACCACATTGAAATTATTATCTCGTGAGGAAATTTATTACTCTACAGAATGCATATCAAGGACATTGTAAAGTTCATTCTTTTCTCATCGAAAAAATCGTTATTTTTAAATTGTATATGTATAAATGTTAACATTATTTAAAATTTTTACTGTGCATATTTTTGACTGCGTGTACTACTATCTGCTTATATTGATCTGGTAAACCTATAGTTAGCCTATAGGATTAGTAGCAAATTTACGGGTCCATCGTAGTTGCGATCTCTAGCATTGGTAAATTGAAGAAAAAAATAGTTTATCTGAGTCCAAGAGAATAGATGCTCTTTCCATTTGTGTCCAATTAAGATTGCACCAATTAGGAAGTGTTTCCATTGATCTTATTTAACGTCGCTCTTCCACCACTTTTGGCTAATCACAACGATGAGGATAAATGATGAACACAGTCTGTCGCAGTAGTCTGTGGAGCAACACCGCGCAAAACGGTAGAGAACAGGAGAAAGCGAGTGGGCGGAACTAATCAGTAAGCGCTGCTGCAAACGACTGGTTGCTGCACTCGCGTTGCCCTTTTTACGTCTCACGGGTTCATTGGTCGATTTTTCTCGAGTCACCACTTTCGCAGAGGATTAATTTTCGTTCACTTCCTCCAGAGATTTCCGGGTCAGAGTTGTGCTGGGAAATTTTATAATGCACCTCTGGGCAATTCGGCGAAACGGGAAGACACGGTGCAGGTGGAAGCTTTTGATATTGCTTTTTCACGTCTTGAGAATCAGAACAGTGACCATTCTGACTCTGATGAAATTTTTCCCAGAGGCAGATAAAAGGAATCCAAGTTGACCTGAAAATCCGATATGCGTGGGTTTTTGGAAGGATGAACATACCGGTATACGTATGGTGTACGAATCAAATTAGGAATATGTGACTGCCGTGGTACCAAATATTTCTACGGCTACACTTTAGATTGGTTTGATTTGATTTGGTGTTTTAAGTCCACTTTGTGCACAGTAAGGCTAATCGGGACTGGACCTACAGTTTAAAGTGGGATCCGAACCACTATGTACCTCCACCGGGTATCGAACCCGAAACCCCTTGATTACAAGGCAACGACGCTACCACTGCGCCATCGGGAAGGCTACACCTTTGAGTCTGGATAGAAATCAATATTAAGGACTCGTGAGTTTTTAAGCGGCTTGCATTAGCGTGCCCATATTGCCTTCTTTATTTTTAGTAGTCAGTTGTATATTTCGCAATTATTCAATTTATTGCGCAATCAGATCAAAAGATGATTATGACTTCACCAATCCCTATTCATGGGCACGCCACCAATTGTAAATGTGCAGAAAACACAATGTATAATATTCTCTAATGTACGCACATTTTCTATTTTCTATTAATTTTTTAATCATAATTTCCGTTTGATTGGAGAATTCTGTGCTCAGTAAACACGCACATCGCATATACGTGTTGCGTAATGGTGCCATTTGGATTTAAATTTTCGGTAATTAGCAATATTATGGAAGCAGGAAATTTATACAGATATTTCGGTTTAACAAGTTAAATTTATTATGTTGTGCACACATTCAAAGATTTTTCCAACGGCTTATACTCGGTGGTTCTGTTGTGCTAGACTCTTTAGCAGATTGACTAGCATAGTGCGATAACAATGCAAAGGTCTTAGATTCTTATCCTGGTTAAGTTGCCTCATTATAATTCATCACTTCACCATTGATTATAATCTGCAATCTTGTTAAGGTATAGATGCCTCATTCTATTTCATCAACTTTCCATTAATTCCAATCTGTGGCTAAAACGTGAATACCTCATTCCATTTCATCACCTCACCAATTATTCTAATCTTCACTCTGATTAAGACCTGGATACCTCATGCTATTTCATCACTTCACCATTGATTCTAATCTGCACTCTGATTAAGACATGAATACCTCATTCTATTTCATCACCTCACCATTGATTCTACTCTTCACTCTAAGTAGGATACCTCATTCTATTTCATCAGCTCACCATGGATTCTAATCTTCACTCTGATTAAGACATGAATACCTCATTCTATTTAATCACCTCACCATTGATTCTAAGCTTCACTCTGATGAAGACATATGTACCTCATTCTATTTCATCACCTCACCGTTGATTCTAATCTGCAATCTGGCTAAGACACGGATACTTCATTCTATTTCATCAACTCACCATTGATTCTAATCTTCACGATTAATCTAGAAGTAACAAAGCATAATTCTAGTAGAGGATTTGCAGTTGCACTTGCGTTTTTATTCCCCTTGCAGCCCCAAAAATTGAAGAGACGGGAACAAGAGACCAAAAGAAGACAAAGGCGCCTTTGGCGGCAAGTAAGAGAACTACCAGCCCCAGGGGAAGCTCTGGTCTACGATTCTTCAATCTATTCACCGACGCTAATCGATTTCTGATACCAAAGGCGAGGGTCCACTCTCGGCAATACAAAAGCATATCCTTTCAGCCCTACGGTGCACATTGTTATTTGGCCTCTTAAGAACGGTTTAGTGATGCTGACTCGGGCGTGCTTAGCACTTCGAACAGTTCTGTATGTGCCTCGTCACTTGGGCAACGTACTCGTGGCCATCTGGTTGAAGTTGGCTGAATTTTGGGAGCAGGAAGGGGGTGGGGGTGATAAAGAAATTTTATGTTCGATCATAAACCATGCTCTGTTGTTAAAAGTTATTTAATACCACCGTAAAATGGAATCAACCTATCGGTTCATGATGGCACAGGATGGTTAGTCGAAAAATACATTTTTGCACAGGAAACTAATGTTACCGCATATCATTTTTCTTGTACACTTTCATATTGTGTTCATTTGTCAGTATATAAATCAGTATTTGCAAAATTAGTTTCTAAATATTGCCACAATTGATTGATTGATTTAGTTGTTGTTTTAAGTCCACTTTGTGCACAGTAAGGCTAATCGGGACTGGACCTACAGTTTCAAGTGGGATCCGAACCACTATGATCCTCTACCGGGTATCGAACCCGGGATCCCTTGATTGCAAGGTGACGACGCTACCACTGCCCCACCGGGAAGGCCCGAATATTGCCACAAGACAGACTTTTCGTATGTTACTAAATTACATACGTTGCAGCAAATATTAAGACTTCTGTATTATAAATTAATTTAGAATCTTGAGGGATATGATATTGAATTGATTAAAACATGGGAGAAGTAAATAGGACCATTTTTATCCTACTCCTTTTGGCCCTTTAGGCCAGAAGCTACAAATAATGAAACGTTTTCACAGGAAGACGGGCCATGCTGTACACTATGTACCGAAAGCTACATAAACTCCAAACAAAACATTGCTCTGAGTGATTAGATTTATAATATTCCATAGTACTAATTGCCACCGAGAGAGCATATAAGCCCAATAAAATGTTAGTATTGTTTCAAACCCAGAAAACAGAAATCATTCTTGAGCAAACAAAGTGGAAATATTAGTCCGCCTTCGAAATATGTTGTATCGTCTAGGAAATTACGCCAAATATACAAGAAAAATAACAATGTAGCTTTCTGTTATCGTATTGGCAACAATACATTTTATTAGTTATAAAAATAAAGTTACAATGGTCCCATTTGCTAGATATAAAAATTTTCATGTGAATGTTTCAAGTATAGTTACTACGCTGAAAATCACAGGTACACAATGGGAGCTTTATAAGATAAAATTTCAAATTATGAAAGTGGATCAAGAAAGTCATGTAGGTGCAGATTTGCTTTGAATAAATACTATTCAAAGTCATGTGCTACCAAATTTCACAATTTTGGTGATGATATGTTTGTGGCTTCTGCAGTACCTGAATGTAATTATCAACTCAGGTAAACTATACAGTTCTTCACATGGTCAACATAAGTTTTACGTTAAACAATATGCCATGTTTGAAATTTATTGTTTGTAGCGACTTGAAATATTTCGTACTTATAACGAAATATGCCTATTTAGTCGGGTTTTGTGATTTAGTGAGTAGGATAGTTTCTGTGAAAGCAATGGTCTCGTGTTCAAATCTCGGACAAGACATGGATTTGTTTGTTTGTTGAAGTACAACTGGGTGCGTTAACATTACTTGCTATTTGCACTCGTCTTAAGTGGTTGATTTCCACAAGTTTATCATTTTACTATGCCTGTTGTGATTTACTGGAATATCAACTATCTGATCAGAGTCATCTTCAAGGTAACGGAAATCAAGCGAAAGGTGCTAAACCCTACATTTGACCAGCCTCTGTGAAAGGTCTTTCCAGTTTCTTCTCCTTAGCTCCTTTCACTTTCTATTTATAACTGCTCCGTTGCTTCAATCAACACCTCCATAGCTATTGACGTAGGCATACTCCAGCTGCTAAGTAACATGCGGCCATGCAAAAGATTACCGCTGATATATAACAAGAGTAATTATATGCCTGCCAACAAAGGAGTGTTCAATACCTGGCCAAGCATAAGAAGCGGGATTATATGACGGGATAACTAGATATCGTAGGTTCAAATTTGAATTGCTAGGTTCAAATTCTGAGTGAGGCATGGTTGATCATCTATTTCATCAAGTAATTATTCATCATTGTCAATGCGGAGACAGCAAAGCGATAAGTAATGGAAATACATAAGACATTTAGTTCCAAGGCATTTTAATATCATCGCAGTGCCTGAAGGTGAAGATGAAGATACAAATTATAGTCGAAATAGTGGAAATTTTCCTGGATTTGTTAGAAGTAATTACAGAATATTTTCAAGCTTCCAATTAGATATTTATTTATTAAATTATTACACACAGGAAATGCTCTCTGAAGCTTAGCGATGATAACAAAACGAACGAACATGATGACAATTCATTTTTATGCAATTTTATCGTCTCATATGCTCCCTTGGAACTTGAAATGCATGCCACATAGATGACTAAATATCCTCAATATCAAACAGTTTGAGGGATATAAATATCAAAACATTTCCAATTTGCATCACGCTTTGTTTATTCTCTTTCAAATCGTATTTGGATAATGTACGCATGATTTATCCGAAAACTGTTCATCGGATCGAACATCCAGAGAGACATATTTAATGCCGCCGTTGTCCACCATTGTTTGGATTCTGGCAATTTATTCGCAGTCTTTGCGCATTCATAGACGTTAATTGGTTACAAAAGAGAACACTGTAAAAGAGAGAGAGGGTATTGGTATGCAACTCTGTATGGATAAGTACACATTTACACACGCTTGAAACCACTGAAATTTTAATAGTTTCCGAAACATGGATATTGATTGAGGCTTAAGCAGTTTACATTCCACTGATTACACACGTGACTATTTCCACAGAGAACAAAGGAAACATTGTTACCCCGAGGTTCTACTTCCATTATGTTGCGCTCTGGTGGAAGGTTATTTTCTTGGCTTCTTTCTTATTCCTGTTTTCTGCGAAGTGCCTCTAAGACTTCAGTATTTCGTCATTAAAAATGCATAATCAACTCTTGTAGAGAGAGGTGGTGGCTGATGATGCCTTTAGCTTTACACAAGAAATTTCGTTAAGAAGAAAATGAACACAAATGTATTTACGTCCATTCAGATTGGTATTTTTGCGAAGTTTCTTTTCTGTGTTATTGAGAGATTGATACTTTTATTTTTTCACAATAACAAAGCGTGCATTTGGTGGCAACTGTATTGAGATATTCATATGTAAATTGACATCACTATTCAACTGACATTAATGTATCACTGCGATTAATTAATATTAATATTCTTGACAAGCCAATTGAAAAACAATGTGCAAATTTTCCAATTTGTTGAAATACGCACTCCTCTAATAGTCCAAACCTGCTCTAGGAACAGAAAAGAAACATATAAAATGGCCAATGCTTGCCATTCTTGCAAAACAATTAAGTTGCACTTGGTACTATCCACGATAGTTCATAAAGAAACTAAATTCAAACAGCAGAAACAGTCTGGTCATTCAAACATGTTTTCTTAAATTATACTCGATAAGAATTCCTCGTTGTAGGAATAAAAAAACACGATTTTCAGTTGTATATCTTTCGAGAATCATTGCCCTTTCTCGTCTGCGATATTTGGCAAGCATATAAATAATGAATTGAAAGTGACAGAACTAAGAATATCAATAGATGTGCTGTTACAAAACAGATTATTAAATATCAACAGTCGATTCGACATTAATCCCTTGTATAATTATTATCATTAATAATAATAATAATATAGCTATAGCACCATTAAGCCTTGTTTCCATTGATATGAAAAACTCAATATGCTGACCAAGGCCGAAATTTATTTTATTATAAAACATAAACTAAACGTAACGTTTCAACCTTCTAGCAAGGTCTTCTTCAGACTCTGCACCAAGTACAAATGTAACGAGGAACAAAACAGGACGATATATATACACAAAAATTCCTCCCCTCCAGACTATTAGAAAGTTGTTTTCCTGGAACATTCTAGCAGGTGGCCTACCCTTGTCAACTGTACTTTCACGTGACAAGTTGACATTTTCTTTCATCTGGAATGTGGTTGGACTCTTTATCTCATGCTCTTTTTCCTTTTTCCTTTCTTCATTCTTCTTCTCTCCTTTTTCTTTCTTGTCCTTTCCACTCTTTCTAAAACCTTCTTCCATTATTTGTTTATCTTCAGTCCCCCATTCCAGTTCATTGTGTCTTCTTCACCTTTCTTCCCTATTTCCTTGGCCTCCTTCCATTGTCTCACTAGTATTATCTTCTTCCTTTCTATCTGCTTAGCCTCATCCCACTCTATGTCATGTCCTGTTTCTCTCGTGTGTTTAAATATCGCATTTCTCTCTCTCTCTCTTAAGTCGTACATCATCCCTATGTTGTTTCAACCTGTCTTTCAGTCTCTTTTTCGATTCTCCTATGCACTCACTAGAATACTAGTGAGAAAATTGAAGGAGGCCAAGGAAATAGAGAAGAAAGGTGAAGAAGACACAATGAACTGGAATGGGGGACTGAAGATAAACAAGGAATGGAAGAAGGTGTTCGAAAGAGTGGAGAGGACAAGAGAGAAAGAGGAGAGAAGAAGGAAGAATAATGAAGAAAGGAAAAAGGAAAAAGAGCGTGAGATAAAGAGTCCAACCACATTCCAGATGAAAGAAAATGTTTAGCTAAATCGCTTGTCAAATGAAAGTACAGTTGACAAGGGTAGGCAACCTGCTAGAATGTTTCAGGAAAACAACTTTCTAATAGTCTGGAGGGGAGGAATTTTTGTGTATATATATCGTCCTGTTTTGTACCTTGTTACATTTGTACTTGGTGCAGAGTCTGAAGAAGACCTTGCTAGAAGGTTGAATCGTTACGTTTAGTTTATGTTTTATAATAAAATAAATTTCGGCCTTGGTCAGCATATTGAGTTTTTCATAATATAGCTTTATTCAGCGAGCAAGGTTCAGCATATAGCTATTGTTCTCCCACATAACCCTTATCAGGATGCAGTTTACATATATATAGATACAGGTAGAATATAAATTCAATTTAAAATGAATATAACACAATGAAAGTAAAGATAAAAAAGCCCAAAAAATATTTGGGTAGCCCTAATCATAAAAGCAAGACAAAACTACGAAGTGAGTTTGAGATTTTAAGTTTGTGCACAGATAGGCTAATTGGGACTGGAGCTACAGTTTAAAGTGGGATCTGAACCACTATGTACCTCAACCGGATAGGAACTACAAAGTGTAGGCAAAAATGTATAAGTTACCCTGGGTATGTGTGTTCAAAAGGAAAAAAAATAGCTAACATAAGTCATACTCGACACAATTCCCGTCAGTCCAGACGCCGGAGGCTCATTAGTCTGCAATATGCAGTCCAGGGTGTACTATGTGGCATTTGGGTGCCTTCCTTGCATCCCTGGAACGCAATAACTCGGCAAAATTAACACGTTAATGATGATAGTCACAATAACGATTTTTTTAGATTATTACTTAACGCACATAGAAAATCGTTTCTTTAAAAAAATAATTGACGGCGCAAAGTCAATCACAATACATTTGAAACTCTACTATATCTGCTATTTTTCTTACAAATGACGCGATAGTACAATGTTTATTTAAATTCCTATTAAGCATCTGTATTTAACTGACTACGATGCACAACATTTCCTATTTTGAACTTTTATATTGGAATATTTGCATAAATATCTAGAATGTCATAAATATTTTTTTTACAAATAGGCTGTACTGTACGTAGAGGAGAAGGTCTAAATATGGGCGAAGGTTTAAATATGGGTTTTGGAGTTTTCAGAGCTCCCGGGTGCTGCAGCCTGGTAGGGGCTATTGGAAGTGTTTATCTGTCAAGGACAAAGGTTGCGACGCCAATTCGCAAGAGAAAGTGGTGGTTAGTTTCGGCCTTGAACGCTGTTATAGAATTGCGACCTCCGAAAACTTTGTGCAGGCATGTTTTAACTCGGCGTTTTCTGAATTCTCATCTGCTTTGTATCGGTTATGATATTAGCGGTACATAAAACAAATGTAAGCTTTTATAATGCCATGATTTGTTTGTGAAATATGTACCACAGAGAGTGAAAATAAATTGAAGAAGAAAAATAGCGTGATGGTCTAAATATGGGCTATGACATGAGGTCTAATCTTGAGATCACATTTTCAACAAATATTTGGTTGTTTTTCGTAATTTCGATTTTTCCCATTCCGCGTGATTTTCAAAACAACAGATTATTCATAAATATGAATTTTATAATGATTTAGCGATAAATGACTGTTTTTT
Organism: Lepisma saccharinum; assembly: GCF_977018435.1. Taxonomy (NCBI): domain Eukaryota; kingdom Metazoa; phylum Arthropoda; class Insecta; order Zygentoma; family Lepismatidae; genus Lepisma; species Lepisma saccharinum. Next base: position 169,917,679 of record NC_139230.1, on the reverse strand, counting down.
AAATTTTAATTGCTTTTTGTGATATTGCCACTAGTAGCCCATATTTAGACCACAATTTAATTACATCATTTTACCATTTCTTGGAAATTGCTTTTTTTTTAAAAAAAAATGGAGACCTTCTATACTTTAGCATCTATGTATATATTTCATATATCTGCGCCAATTAAGATTGGAATTATCAATGTACTAATTGTATAATAAAAATATAAGTCTTAATTAAGCAACTTAAACAATTTAGATTATATGTTTTTATACTGAAAATATTTATTGTGCCCAGAAAAAATAATTCCAAATGCACTACACACAACACGGGCTTAATTTTCATTCAAAGAACTAAGAATAATATAACATTTTCAGTTTACAGAAATAAAATTTAACCAAATTAAGAAAAATATATTTAAAACATCTATAAAAACAGCTATATCGAGGTTGAATTGCGTACATAATAATCTTTATTATTAAGATGTAATTAGTAATATTTCCTTATGCATGTTTAACATTTAATGCATGGTAACTTTATTTAATACACATGAAAATTGTGTTCCAAAACTTACCGTACTGCAAATATCGTAACATGTAATAAGTATTGCCAATACTGAATTTTTTTGTGAATAGTGTGCTTGTCATTTGAAATGACTGACTACCAATCTTTGATCAGTTCAAGTGGTGTTTTCTTCTAAAATTTAGCCAATTAACAATTAGTTGAGAATAAAAACCATTTAGATTAATGAGTGAAATTTATATTTAGTAGGAGATAACAATGAGCGTTCAATATCAACAAAAGATTTAATTAATTTACAGTCCAATTTCCTTCGGCTTAGAAGTGATTGATTTTCTCTTTCGGCACATTAAACGATGCGACTCCACTCCACTGGGACGACATCAAGGTCTTTCACCTAAGCTGTCATTTCATTATAGGAAAATACGACCTTTGGGGTCAGGACAGCCATTATGCACTTCAGTTTCCAGATGAATCTGTTTCACGGTTAATTGGAAAGTTCTTCCTTCCTCTTTGACGGACAGCTGCTATGTCGGTGCGCTGTTCAAGATAAATGCAGCACCAAGCAAGTGTTAATTGGGAAAGTTACTGCCTCACCGATACACGGGGCAGCGTTTGATGTAGGGTTGATTTTTTATTGGCATCTTGTTATTGATATCAAGTTTAAGAATTGATTTTTAAAGGATTACAAAATTGAAATTTTGATGGCTTAAAATGTATGCGTTGCACATTTATGACATAATCCTATTGTTAGTAATGTGCACGTATACAACGTGTCAGCAATGAAATGTCAATAATATTGCTTTTCAATCAAACTGTACCAGGTTCGATCCTTTGCACTAAATTTGTTTGAATTTTATTCCGTGACCTTACTCATTGATGTGTTTTATATAAACTTCAGCCCTCTTACGATATACGAGTACATAAATATCCCCACACAAATAAGTTTTGTAATTTGGTTATTTATCGTATCTTCTTTGCTACCTCTTTCGACTAATAGCTGATGAGAAGACGAAATTAATATAAAACAGAACTAACAGAATTGAAGCTCTCATATAATGTTCGAAACTCAAATCTATGACTTTCGAAGCCGAGCTCACTAGCCGTGCATTGGACGTCCTCGTTCACATGTGCGCATGAACATCACCAATCACGAAGGCTATATATTCTCAATCATATGTAGTTTTATCGATTAGAGAATGGATAATTCAAACCTATTTTTCGAATATAGTCCAAAATTCCACTACAAGAATGTTTGAAATTTTGGTAATTAAAATTCTTCGACAGTAATTCATGAGGTTATAATTGATCGATTGATTTTACTTCGCTTTTTGTGCCACTTTGCTTAATTTACGAAGATGGGGACGAGTGATGACATGATGAAATTGATCAATAGACACTCACAAACATCCATCCCAGGCCGAGATTCGAACCGGGACCCCTGGCGTCATGAGGGTTTAAAATTTTCAATGTACTACACATATGAACGACTGAATTTATATTTTACAATACCATATCATTATCTCTTGATCGTGACAGCTATAAACTAACTTGCTGACAATCATGGGAAGATATCGTAAATTTCCAGTCGAGAACAGTATGGATTTTGATTCAGTTGTCGAACAACCCAGTGTTGCAAGTCCAAAATTTCGCATGCTCTATTTCCAACTTTAAATTGTTTATCGCCTTCATAGTTCTGTATTTGTTAAATCTGTGTTCTCAACACACAGGTCTATAATTTTCTTTCTTTCTTATTATTTTACGTCGCTTTTCTACTTCTTCGGTTAATCGCGATAGTAAGGATGAAGGATACACTGATGAACAAATGGATGATGGGACAAATACAATGATACATCCTTGCTTTATCCATAATTCAAACCTGGGGGCTCGGGTTTCGTACTTGCATTACGCTGACCACTCTGTCATACAGGCCAGCAATTTTCAGTTTGAAAAGTATCTTAATGCATGAATACATATCAAGATTTTTGTATTAGAAGCAATGTTTTCATTTTTTATGTCAGCTTTAAAACAAGTTTTGTTATAGATAACTTTCTAAATGAAGATCATGTAATAATCGAATAATTTTATAGAGGTTTTATCGGGTTATCGATAAATGATTTTTAGAGAATATTTTAGTATTTCAAGAGCTAACGCTGCTTTCATCTTTAGGGAATGAATCTTTGATCGTTTAAATGAAAGTGACATTAATTCTCGAAAGCTGGTAATCTTCTGCCGAGCTCGCCTGATCTTAAGTCAAAAACCTCTTCACTTCAGTCCTTGAAGATAAGAGTAACGTTAGCTCTCCAAAGCTCATTATCTTCTCCAGAACCTATCTGCTCGTTAACCAGAATGAGCATCATCTCATTCCCTAAGATGAGAGTGACGTTTGAACTCCTGTATGTATCTTCTCCAGAACCTATCTGATCGTTAACCCGAAAGAACCTCTTCACTTCTGTCCATGAGGATGGAAGTGAAGTTTCCTTTCGAATGGTTTTCATCTTCTCCAGAACTTACCTTGCCGATGACCCAAGAGATTTGATTGATTGATTTGCTTTATTTTACTTCGCTTTTGTGCCAGTTTTGGCTAATTTCGAAGATGAGGATGAGTGATGATATGATTAAATTGATGAATGGATACTCACAAACATTAATTCCCAGGCGGGATTCGAATCCGGGACCCCTGGCGTCATAGCGCGATGTGCCACGGGAGCAGGCTAGATGACCCAAGATAAATTACCTATGTGTGGGCAAATTACAGTGTTGTGACTGGTTATGTTAGCTTTTTTTATTTCGTATTTTGAGCTGAGATGCTCGCACTAAGCACACCCATAGAATTGAATTTTTATTGTAAGTCCATTTAATGCATAGATAGTCTAATCGGGTCTGGGACTACATTTAAAAGTTGGATCCGAACCACTGTGCAATGTGCCACACTCATAGATTACACGATCTGAAAATGAAATATTATGACTCGAGAAGTAGCTACTAATTTATTTATGTATGGTGTGGTTTTTGTATAGATTCATTGTTTGCTTCTTACTGTACAATAATATAACCTGACTGTGATTTATAATAACGAAAGTACTCGCTTTCTTATCTCTGTGTTTTCACCCTTCAAGAATTTTTTGTTCGCTTTGTTTTGCAACGTGGGCCAATGGACAGATTCGTTGCTAATGCATGTGACGAAAATGGCCCAGGGTGATACTCAAAGATTAGCACCTCTTAGTCCCTCTTGCATTCTCTTTATCACTTGTGGTCATTAGCCGGAATCTTGTTGTCCATTAACTTCTCAGTTTAAATACATTTTACTTCTAGACGAGGAAGCACGCGTACCTAATTTCATGGTTGGAGATTTTCTCTACAAACTTCAGCATCCGCTGGCGTTGTGTTATTGATTGTATCACTTAGCTGGAGGCCTGGCGAGCATTCTTGTTTCTCTCGTTCCCCAACGCAACATTTTATTATCCGTGCTTGATGAGAGACTGAAGTTTCAAAGCCCGAACTTCCCTTTGGGGAGCGTCTAGCTGCTAAGTGTATCTATTTTGTCTGTACCGTACTAAATTCTTACATTGTCGGCTTCCGTGGCGTAATGGTTAGCACAGCGAGCTGCAACGCCCGTTGTCCCAGGTTCGAATCCAGGCATGGGCATGGGTGTTTGTGAGTGTCCATTCATCAATTTCTTCTTATCATAACTCATCCTCATCTTCGCGATCAGCCAAAGTGACAGAAATGCGAAGTAAAATAAACCAAATCAATCAATCAGTAGGTTCTTACATTCATACAAACATACTTTTCCATGCTTTTATTCTGATGTTTCCGTATGTGAGCGCGTGCGCATGTGTGAATCATCGGACAATTGTTGAATTCCTCTTATTATATAAAAAAATATAACATTTTCAATCAATTGAATAAATATTTTGTCTTGTAATCAAGGGGCTCATAGTTCGATGTCAGTTTGAGGCACATTGAACTGTGGTTTGGAGGATCCCACTTCAAACTGTAGGTCGAATCCTGATTGACCAATCTGAACATGAAGTGGGATTAAAAAAAAATAAGTCGAATGATCAAAACACACTGTTGGCCATCCTGACAGTTTTTTCGTGGTTTTCCTCAGTCACTCCAGGCTAATACCGCGATGGTACCCTTTACGAAAGCCATGTACGCTATCCTTCCATCACACTCTAACCTGTACGAAGCAATAGACCTAATGGTACAAACAAGCAACCTTAATAAAATCAACCAAGCAACCAACCAGCGAATTAGCTAGCTTACCATCTAACTTCACATCAATAAGTAATACCAGCTGATAGTTTGGCTGCAAGCAACTAACTTTAATATCAGTCATGAAAATGGCTATAACAGATAAAGTGTCATTAATAAACAAAGTGTAAATTTAGTATTTTTCTCAACTGAACCAGCATGGACAATGAAATCGTTGATTTCGTTGCAATATAATCGAACTATATCTTATTATCGGCTGTCGATGTCCTGAAATCGTATCTACGAGTATGTTATCAGACCTTCCTTGAGAATATGAGAAAGCAGAAGAATCGCATTTGAGTACTTGTATTTACCCATAATGCAACTTACTTCATTACTCATATTATCAATTCTCATGATATGAAACTGACGTAAGTAAGATTTTCTTTCAAGTATGCCTTATTATTATTTTTAAAGAAAGTTACCATGGTGAGAAAATTGAGTAGAGAATGTAGAGGATATAGAGTTTTTAAAAATATTTCAGTCTTTACAGTTTCATACTATTTTCAAATATGTCAATTATACACTAAATTGGCAAGTACTTAAGTATGTAGGCTCACATACGTATATTAAAAGGTTGAAGAGAAAACCAATTCAGCGAACACTGGTCATTGTCTCCTGTAATCTCTCTCTTTTCATCACTCTCTCTTTATTCCTCATCCCCCCTCTCTCTCTCACACACACACACAGCGCGTGTGTACAGTCATGGAAAAATACTTCCTCCATAGAACCTTAATGCCAGTAGTTTTATGAGGAAAGCACTTCTTTCCATGACTGTACGTGTTTGTTTCTTCAACCTTATGTCCCTCTCTTTGTTCTTGGCTCTCTTCTGCCCCACGTTCTCTCTCCCTCGCCCTCTGCACCTCTTCCCCACTGTCCCTCTCTGTATGTGTTTCTGTGCATGCGAGCATGTTTGCTTCTTTCACTTTATTTTGCTCTCTGTGTTCTCTGCTCCACTTTCCCACTTGCACTCTCTCTCTCTACATCCCTTTCTGTATGTAACTTCTTCTTCATATCTCTCTCTCTCTCTCTATCTATCTTATTCACTCACTCACTCACTCATACTCTGTCCCGATTATCTCTGGAGCAAGCGAACGAAAACGAGTCTCTGCGCAAGTAGTGACGCAAGACGGCTCCACCAATGAACACGTGAGAGGAAATGGGATTGAGTGGAGGGGGAAAGCGACTGCAGTGACCAGGTTTCGCATCAGCGTGTACTGTTTCGCTCATCTTACTCGATTTCCCCCCTTCTCTGCCGCTATTCGCGGTCTTGCTCCAGAGATATCCTGACAGAGTAATGTGCGTGTGTTGCCCAGTTCAATATTTATATTTGCGGATGCTAACAACACCGTGAACTCTTAAGCCAGTTTATGCCAGATAGTTCTATTTATTTTTGTGTTTTACCACATACTAGATATCTGGTCCTTTTAATTTTGCAGCCCGTTTTCAACCCCCACCCTCTAGTGGAGGGCTGATCTCTAGCCCACTCAAGCCCCTTCTCTTTAATGAGAATCTGTTTATATGTATGTGTGCTACTTTCCATTTCTGCCTACTTTTTTCTTTCCCCTTAACTTCCTATTTTCTCATCAACTCACACGTGCATTCACTATTTTTCATTGCTTGAAACTAGTGTATATTATCAGACTTGAACAAATAAATGTTTCTTCTGCATGCCAACTTTGGTGGCAGAATGGATTGAGCGCTCGACTCAAGATCTCCAATCTAAAGATTCTGGGTTCGAGAGTGGCCATGGTGTAAGCGTCCCTCCATGTTTCTTCATTCATCCAAGATTAACCTAAAGAGGCAGAAAGTGCGATGCACAGCAACCTAGCAACAGCACCAAACCACAAATTCGTTTTCTGCAGTTCTGAACTGCCACTGGCCTCCCTGCTTTTTTCCGTTCTGACATTCAAGACTGGGAAGAAATTGTGGCTGAGGTTGGTATAAATGTCGAAACGGTCACTTCGGCGAAGTTTATATCTTTCCTTGCATTTTTCATCAGCTTCTATTAAAAATGCATGCCTCGTTGGTTGGTTACGGTTCCTTTGGATCCTAAGAGCCGCGGAGGCAATTTTCACCTTTCGCTACTCTTTCGTTTGCCTTTTAAACAACCTCCAGATGACCCTTAACTACTTCCACTCTGAGGAAACGGTTCTTGCAACAGGTTCGCGTGAGAAAAATCTGTTAAGAGACTTTTTATTTTGCTATCAAAAAAGTCTATAAAGTCTGTCTATTTTTCTATGTGTAAACGTTATTTGTATTAGAAATGTAAATCCTGCTAATGCATATTGGAAATGAATATAAATGGCTCGCACACTATTTGTTCCAAGAATGCATTTTACATCTGAATATTTTGATTGAATAGTATTTATTAAAGATATATACATCAAAACTCTTGTACCACTACGTCATCGGGTAGGCCCCTGAGTCCCAGGTTCTAACTCTGTGAAAGGTGTGGATGCAAATACCACTGTGTTTATTCCATCGTCTATTCATTCGTACATACTGATTTTTATCTCTTGTCGCAAACTTTTAACCACCATTAATAACATTTATTAATATTTGTTATGTTGAATATGATACATTGTTTCAATTCATGTGCCACTTTTATCAGTCCTTTTTCTTAATTCACCTTCAGCTATCACTTTCGCAAATATATCAGCCGATTATAAAAAAAATACTTGTTCTAATTCTTCATGTAACATAGGCTTCCGAGTCTAACATAAAATATTAACGTTGACATGAAAATTTCTTGACTTATTTATTTCTCACGTGAATTATATTTATGTATTTTTTTATTGAAAAAGATTTGAGATACAAGACAAATGGTCATTTCACGCTGAAATATTCAACAATGAAAAGAGCAAAATTAAAAAGAACAAAATAACGCTAATAAAGCCAAAGATGGCACAATTTTATATTATTTACCACATTTGTTCTGATGGGAGACCGAAAATCAAACTCCGAGGAAAATATACGAACACTTGATGGGAGGTCGTTGTATTGGGAGAGAAGTCTTTAGAAGAGAGATCTTTCTTGAATTTCCAGCCTGAATTTTCCTGTGTAAAATAGGTTTGTGTTACGTGTTGTGCACAAAGCCACTCGAAAGTAGAATTCCTGAAGGTGTTGCAGCGGAATTTACCATTGACAATTTTCTATAGCTATTTGAAATCATTCAGCCAGCGGCCCTGATAGGGAGTTTGTAAGATTAGAAAGGACAAGAGATGCGGTGTTGAAAAATTGCGTAAAGAGGGAACTCTAAGCAACAAAACTAAGAAAAGTAAAGGGCGAGTAAAAAATATATACTTCTTGAAGGACGTATTAGGTCGACAAACTTTCAGGATGACAACAAACGACCTAATCTTCCTTCTCATTCAGAAGTTCATTTATCTACGAACTTTGCTCCTCAAATTTCTCTCAATCCTCACGATCGTTCCGAATTCCTTCACATTTTCTTGGAGCCATCATTCCTTTGGAACTGGAGACAGCTCTGAGCGGGCACTTTTTGTCGCGAGGACAAAGACTTGGCTTGTAACGTCTGAGATATTCCAGAATATTCAAGAGCTCCCTTATTATGTTAAGTACATCTAACCAAAGGAATACAGATTATTGAAGGAAAAGCGAAGTTGTGCTCTACATTCCTGTTTCTTGCAAAACAATTCTCGATCTGAAATTGATGCCTTACACTGCAATTCCGTAAAGCAACATAGCGGATATGAACTTAGATTTATTCTTTAATAACAAATCTAAATATTTACAACTAGTATCTAAAATTATAATTAGCACTCTCTCTTGAATGTGTTTCGACTTGAGAAGTGCATTAAAATTGATTGAAGTCGCTGAAGCCCTATTCGATGCCCTAGAATGTCGAGTGGCCGACTCACCATCCAGTTACCCAAGACGCGGGTTCGATTTTGACATGGGTGTTCAATATTGTGAGTGACTCTTTATAGGCTTTATAGGCTAGCAGAGCAACGACTTTAAATAATACAAATTTCAAATATGTATTCCAAAATACTCATATACTGACAACAAAATAACTTTTCATAATATTACATATTGATAGCTCATCGAATACTTCGTTTACAGTACAGTAACAGGGAAAATTTAAATTACGAAAAATATGTGGACAATTCTCAATCCCATTTGTTCAGAACCTAAGAGACTTTAGATGCAACCTCCTGAGATTTGTCCTACTTAATTTAGCATTACAGAAAATTCGAGTGTGGTATTTTGCTGCGTTAATTCACAAACAGAAAATAAATTAGACCCAAATCGTGAACTACACGCTAGCACATATGTATATATCAGAGATGTATGCTGATCTCAATATCTGGACTATACTACTATGACACGCAATTCTAGGTTATAGAGCCTTCCCGATGGCGCAGTGCTAGCGTCGTTGCCTTGTAATCAAGGGGTTTCGGGTTCGATACCCGGTGGAGGCACATAGTGGTTCGGATCTCACTTTAAACTGTAGGTTCAGTCCCGATTAGCCTTACTGTGCATAAAGTGGACTTAAAACACCAAATCAATCAATCAATTCTAGGCTATGGAGGAAGGGAGAGACCATACCCGCGCAAACGCCGCGTATAAGTGGTTAGACACACCCATTTCATGTCTGCGTCTTCAAGGAAGCCACGTTACCATGACAACGGCAGCCAGGTTGTAAACTCCTGAGGCATCAGGTTGCCAGCTCCTGATAAATCATGTTGCTAACTCCAGAATTAACATTATCTTCATGTTGAAATGAATAAATGTATCCACAATTTCTAATGTATTTCTCTTCTGTATTTTAGTTCGTATCCTTCAGGCTTCGCAAATAGCCTGCTATACAAATAATAGGGAGTATTAACGTTTAGTAGTATATAGATTAATAACATTTTCACAAGAAAACAAGTAAAATATTTGTAGCAAGCTTTCTAATTGCTTTTGTTTTTACAATGATCCAGCTTTCTCTTGTGCCAATGTAGCCGAAAGTGGTTTATTCTGTTCAGATCCCAGAATCCACGAACCACAAAATATCGGTCTTAGATCCAATAGTAAGCTACTTTGATAGAAGTAATAGAGGACTCCAGTATAAGAAACCTGATAACAGGAATGAGCCTCGAATCTCTGACCCAATGAAGATCTATTTGACTGGCTTTGATCTTGAAAGATCTGTTTGGCTTCTAAGATATTTTTCATATCACATAGAATAAGCATAAATGCAAAGGCTGCACAGAGGGCATATTCTATCATTGGTGTATGCAATAGGTAAATGGTTTCTGAACAACGCGAAGCATAACACGAATTTATTTATGTACTCAGGCTGAACTGTTACTTTAAAAAAAGTAAAAAAAAATAATGCAAGAGCCATTACGTAAAATGGTAATAATGCGGTTGAAATATTAAATACTGGGAATTCATTGACAAATTGATAATTATTACTCTCAAGCTTATGTGCTGTGTATACATTCTTGTTTCATGCATATTTATTTAAACGCCGGGGAAAGCATGGTTTTATGTGCAGTTGTTTTCAGATTAATGTATAATTTTCCTGTTTTATTCGCAAATGTATCGTATCCTGCAAATTATGCAACATACAAACATGAAAATTCATGCACCAATACAAAAAGGGCACTTTAAATCATGTAACATAACATAACCCGTGGCTCTACAGCCCAGCTTGTAAGGGCCTTGGCCTATATCCTGACTGCCAGTCTCCCTCTCACAGTCATACCTAGAGGTGTGGAGTTCTTCAACCGGTAATGGGGTGAGGTTGGGTCAGCACGTCGAACCCCCAGCCGTTATAGGAGATTTTTATGACCGCGTTACGCTACTCACTCGTAGCTTCCCAATTTCCTCACGATGGTTGGTTGCCACCGGTCCTATACACAGGCTGAGAACCCAGAGACTGAATCCAGGCGGACTCGAACCCATGCCGTTCAGCAGTCGGAGCCCAAAGCACAGCGCCTTAGACCGCACGGCCACGGAGGAGGACACATTAAATCATGTGCTTATGATATTAGATGAAAATCATAAAAGGAGTTGTAGTGTAATATGGTCGATTTAATATGTATTTTTTAAAGTTTCGTCATACTAAAATAATGTAATCACTACACTTCTCTCAAAGAATGAATAATAAAATTTATGTTTTATAGATATTCAAATAACTTCTGTAAAAATAGCTTACCACTTTCAACTGTTAACACGTTTCTACTATATTGTTAGCATTCAATTAAACAGTACACTCCACCCCACTAAGATCCCATAATATTTTATAATACAAAGATTGTTCAGTTGATAATTGCATATTAACAAAGCATGACAATCGAAATTCATTATTTTATCTTGAAATTTTTAGCTGATGTATCTGTTCTAAAGTATCTGCACAAATACAGCATAATTGCGGGTCAAAACGTTCCGAAAAATCCCAAGCAGAACGTAGTTTAAAACTACCAACGTGTATGAAACCAGAAACAAATTTTATTAGTTGGGCTGCATGAAATGAGGCTATAATAAATTTGTGTTGGATGTAGAAATTCGGTATTGGAGTCTGGAACTTGTCAGAATGGAAACGTAGCTTAAGTAGCTTTCTTCGGACAGAATCCTGGAAATACCCATCAGTAGATATGTCAAATGAAGAAAAGGAAGGATAGGAGGAAATGGTGGTGGCCTTTGTCAAATATTTTATCTCAGCGCTTACCTAGAGGTAGAAAGCGTTGAGAGTTGGACTCTGAAGCTCACCACCGACGGTTTCATATTCGAGTCCTGGCATGGGGAGGATTTCCGTTGTGAATGTGCCTTCTCCAATTTCATCTTATCAGATTTCCCCATGCATCCTCATCGTCGCAATTAGCCAAAGGTATTATATATGAAGGGCGACGCTAAATTAGACAATACAAAATATATAGTAGCTATTGAGAAAACCCACGGAAACGTCTCGGTAAAGATGTCTTGATTCTGACAGCAAAAACGCCATCATTTTCATTGAAATTTTATTTAATAATAATTATGGCTTCAAAAGTTACCAGTTCAGAAGTTTTTGTTTTATTTTCGTTATTTTATTTCTTAAATGTAATGTTTCTCTGAGAACTAATGTTTTTTTCTTTCATTCTTGATATTTCATTTGTTTAGTAGTTTAGTAATTTCGTCTCTTAGTCGCATATCGAAATCATGACGATGAGGAGAAATATTGAACAAGTGGAATTTTGGTTGATTTGGTTTATTTTGCTTCTCTTTTCTGGCACTTTGGCTAAACGCAAACATGAGGATGACTGATGTGATGAAACTGACGACGGGACACTCACAAGGAACACCCATGTCCAGGCCGAATTCGAACCCGGAACCTCTCGCGTCGTATAGTGTGCTGTGCTAACCATTCCGCCACGGAGATCGGCGAGTGAAATAGATGACTCATCCTTGCTTCACCTAGGATTTCAACATAAGACACCTAGCTTTGTATCAATTTACGCTTACTACTTGACCACAGAGGCAGGGATACTTTGTTTTAAGCATTCCTTCAAAATTTGAAAAACAGTTACTAATCATTCCCAGAATCTCCAGACAATTTTGCAAATTTGCGAGTTCACTTTCATAATGGAGTTTAAGATATGGACACTTAGATAATCCCGCCTCATTCATTTCAAGTTTGACGTGCTTTCAGCGTATGTCTACCTGGAAGCTGTAATTTACCTTAATGATCATCCAAGTGATGCTAATTATAAACTAATTGGTCTAAGGTTCATAGCTAAAAGACTTAAATTATTCAACGTGCACCTAACGTGAATACTCGCTAATGATGGCACCCGACGAGGAAACCTTTATATCGCTTTCCTTGTGATGGTGTGTATTGCATTTTAGTTCCATGAGCTGGGAAAAATTAACTGAATTAATTTCTTTTAACTGTATTTAATTACGACTACGTGAAATCGTAAACGTGAAAATTGGCTCTAGTTTAAAACTATTTATTATGGCATTTAGCAATACAAAATTGTAACATCATGTTATGTGTCTCGATACTGATGCATTTTAGATTTCTGTTCTCTACCATTGTCATAATGTAGGCCTTGTAAACAAAATTAATCTACCTAGGTATTAAAATACATTTAAAAGAATATAATGTAAAATCACAAGGTTTTCTTGTTCAGCAGCTCTTAAAACAAGAAAACGTTTTGTTGTGCTCAAAGAATATTCTTGGCAACAAATTTTCCAGAGAAATACTTTGTAATGCATCAGTTATTGTCCTTAGTGTGGACCACACTGTTACACTACCGTCATTGATATGTGAAGAGATTATATGTAGATGTATGTATATATATATATATAATATAGACACACACATTGATGACGTTTTATTTTACTTCGTGTATTTGCCACTTTTGGATCTATGTGTGTGTTTTTAGCCGGACAATACTAGCTTTCCTATGTAGCTAAATTATAACCCGGTAAATGGTATAGTGGAAAGAGGTCAGAATCTGTAGTAGATTAATTTTGTAAGAATAATTTACTGCGTACATGCTATGTTCTCATTTTGCAGCTGATAATTCTGAATTAGGTGAAGAACTAATAGGAAAAAAAGTATATTAAAAATTTGATTTCTAACTAAACACACACTAAAATTTTCTAATAAGTATGTGAAATTATTGATCTAATTTTCTCTATTGATTGATTTGCTTTACTTTACTTGGCTTTTCTCCCACTTTATTTTTTTTTCTGTTACCCCGTTTTTCTCCTACTAACTCTTCACTTAAGTCAGAGGCACCAGTCGAAATTGCTGTTCATGCAATTTGAGCATTAGCTGAACAACATATGTGGTATCTTACATTTACTGTTGTGTAAATGCTTATGTACATTTATTAATCATAATACCTACGTATAGCAGTTGTAAAATATGATTGAAATTGGATTTCTATTTTTGGAAAATAAGGGAAGTAGATGTGCACAGAAATTCTCTCTGAGAATTTCAAAGTTCCATGAAGGCTAATACTATAAGGTTTCCTTCATTGTTAACATGGTCCAATGAACACGACTTCCCAACTAACTGTGTTCGACAAAAATCTCACACTCTTTTATGAAATTTGTTCTTTAGAAAAAAAAGTCGTTAAAAGAGAGTGCGATGATTAAAACACACATTAACCAATATACAGTGCTCAAAAAAAGTTTTGCATATTATGATTGCATGCGGTTTGAGTCGCGATATCCCCATAAGGTATACAATGTTTATCATGTGAGCAATGCCCGAGACAGAAACCGACATAATGCCTCAAGTGAGTTCGATATTCAGCAGATAGAGGGCAGTATTGGTCACATGATCCCTGAGCAAATTTGAAAGCAGCCCGATGGGAGGCATTGTCCGTGTCTTGTGAGTTGGAAACTGCACAGAAAGCGGGGAAAACGAAGGGCAACATGCCTCGAGCAACCGTTTCTGCTACGGACCGGATTCGAATTGTAACGCTGCTGCAAGAGGGATATCGCCAAGTAGACGTTGCTGCCCGTGTTGGAGCGAGCCAAGGTGATGTCTCTCGAGTGTGGAAGAAGTTCAGGGAGATACAATCAGTTGCTGACCGACCAAGGACAGGGCGGCCACGTAAAACAACACGCAGGGAAGATCGGTACGTGGTGAATTCGGCACTTCGTAGACCCTCTGCAACTGCTTCCAGTTTGTGCAAAGATCTGCGGAGGGCCTCAGGAGCGAACGTTTCCAATCAGACAGTGCGGAATCGACTTCATGACGAAGGATTGACATCAAGAAGACTGATATCCAAGGTTCCTTTTAATCCACACCATAAGAGAGACCGTGTAAGGTGGGCAACAATGCACAGTGAATGTAGTCAGAAACATTGGGAGCACACGCTCCTTACAGACGAGGTCACATCAGAAACGCTATTCTCGAACCCGTGGTAGCAGGTTTCATTCAACTGTGGGGGATAGCTTCACGCTGGTGGATGATAACGCTCGACCACATCGAGCCAGAGTGGTTCAAGAGTTCCTTGATGTGCATGGCATTCGACGCATGGTGTGACCGGCGTATTCACCAGACATCAACTGGGTGGAACATGCATGGGGACACCTGAAGCGAGCAATTGTCAGCCGCAAAAATCCTCCTGTGAACAAGGTGTGATTGCGGGAGGCTGCCATTCAAGAGTGGGACAGTCTTCCTCAGGAGAAGTTGAATGCTCTTATCCTTAGCATGCCCCGTCGTGTTCAAGCATGCCTTCGGGCTCGAGGTGGCTGGCTATACACGGTACTGAACTCCCATCTGTTGATCCCAAGCATGCCTGCGAGCCATAGGTACACGGTATTGCACTGCCTTTCTTTTGTGTTTCGCATCCCACATTTTCAATCTTGTGCTTGTGGTGTGATTCTGGTATGACTTTGTTTCTTCTGCATGGCTGCACTATTTTATTTCTGTTTGTATGTCTCCCCTGTACTCTGAAATATGATTCCATATATCTAGTACAAAAAAATGATCACAAACCCTGAATATGCAAAACTTTTTTTGAGCACTGTATTAGTTAATGTATGAACCAGATGGTGGATCTTTAGAAACCTGGAAGTTAAATTAATTTTAATGTGCTTTCTGATTCTTAATATGGTTGAAACTTACATCTACGAGTCCTCTGATTTCCAAGCGGGAGACACGGGTTCGATTCCCGAAAAGGGTTGTCTTGGGTAATATTTTTATGACAATTTTTGTCGTACCGAAAGCTGCCCTGGAGCTCAGGTAGTGCCTAACCGTAGGGCGATAAGTGGATTCTAATAGCAAATTTTCAATGGCAACTTCTGCCACCGCCGTAGAGTTAGACAGAACACATAATGCATTGCAGTGAAATGAGTATTTCAGGATCTAGGTGTCTCATTTTTATTGCCGGTGAGTGTACTTATAACTCTTCTAATTAAATAGGAGCATGTTAGGCTGGGAAGAAACAATAATATAATATAATTCTTGAAGCTTTCCTGGCGGCGAATATTGAAGAGGTTTTCTCGGGCAATCAGCCAGGTGATTTCCGGAAAGGCTTCCGAGAGCTAACGTCACTCTCATCTTCAGGGAATGAAGTGCAGAGATGGATAAAATAAGTCGGGGTGGCGTTATATGTATTTGGTGTGGGAGGGGTCCGGTGTAGGTGGCGGGCCAATCAGGTGGCGTTTCTCTGACGTCCGCGCTGCAAGTCGACTATCGCTAACCAGGCTGTTGAGGTGTCACAAACATTACCAGTGCGTAGTTAGAGATCGGTTAGTTCATTGAACTCTCCAGCCTAATTATTGCCTATTTTTGTGGGAGCAGGAAAAGGTTTATTATCCATTTTGCCTTGACTCATCTCACTCAACAGGTTGCTAGGTGCCGTGGCTTGCCGCGAGTTGATAGCTTTCTGGAGATGAGGCCTTGCTCGGAAAAAGGTTTATTATCCCTGAGGTGTCACAACCATCGAGATCATCAATAAATAATGAAATTACTGGGACCTTCTCGTCAAAGAAGCAATAACCATACACGGGAAATTTTGAACATTTCCATCCCGAAAATTTCCCGACTTTGTCGAGAAATTACGAATTTTTCCCGTCCCAAATGTCGGGATGTAAAAAAAATTCCCGTCCCGACCCAAAAAATTCTGTCCCGCACACCCGTAGAAAATTGTCATAATATTCCCGTTGTGTATACTTTTTATACTTTATCTTGCAATTGAAACAATAATTGCATTGAAGCATTCGCGTTTCTAAACTTATTTACTTCTTCTATTTAGTGATTTAATATTTTCTTCTTAGAATCAGAAAATGTCGATTTAGTCTTACTAAACGCTACAATACAATCGAGACTAAAATCGAGTAAATCCTACTTAGCTCAACCGGGAAAAACCCGTTCCTTATATATATTTAGCATAGACAGTAGCTAGCTACTATACACATCATTTTCAGTTCGTGTGTTTTACGCCTGAGGCCTGAGTGAATAAGAAGCTTGTGACTGTTTTCCTTGATGATGAGCGTCTTGTTATTTGCTACTATCAGCGATTGAAACTTTTTAAAATCTTAGAATCAGAAACGCTACAATACACTGCATACAAGAATCGGGCCAATGGTCGCTTTAAGCATCACAAATCTCCAGGGAATATACCTAGATAGCACACAAGCTTGCGGAAAGCTTACGATAGTAAGTTTGAAGTAATTATGTGGTACTTAGCGTGGGTAGGTACATTTTTAATAAATATAACAATAGACACACCCATTTAATATAACAATAGAGATACTCATTAGACATAAACAATAATGACAAAGTGAAATAAAAACCGAAATACAGTGTTAAGAAGTGAAATGTGGATACATTATTATGTTGTTACCTGCAGTCGCTAGATGGCACTCGCAAAATGTATAAAAGAAACTTAAGTTTTCGTAACACAAATAATGGTATATTTGATTATAAATATAATTAAAAATTGTGTTTTAATACCCTTTGAAAGATGTGTGAACATTAAGCTACAAGGATGAGAAGAAAATGTAATGTCGTCAATAAAATTGAATCTCTCATGACCAACCCTTCCGTTTCATGACCACATAATCAGGAGCTATGTGTGTTGGAGAAAACTGACACACGTACTCAAGAGATCGGTTAGTTCATATGAACTTTCCAGCCTGCTTATTACCCAGTGCGTAGTTACAGATCGGTTAGTTCATTGAACTGTTCAACTTGACTAGTGCCTATTTTAAGGGGGAGCAAGAAAATTAACAACAAACATTGGTGGTTGACTCTTGCATGCATCCTTTCATATCGAAATAATATCCAAAGTACGTACAAAAAAGTCTAAATAAAAGCATAATGTCCAGATTACGTCTCACTTGACGTCCAAAACTGATCCGAAAATGTCCTAAACTTATCCTTTCTGGATATCTTTTGGATCTCACGTATGCGAACAAATGGATATCCAGCAGATATCCAGTGGATGCCAATTGGACAATCCTGGATATTGTGTGCTGTGTGGGACCTTGCTCCGGAGATAGTTGATACCTGTGGTTCTGTTCTGGTCACATCTTGAACTTTCGTTTTTGTTTCAATTATCCTCCCTGCACATTAAGTGGTCCTAAGAAAACTTTGCAAACTTGTTTCTTCTATAAATTCCTTAACACGAATCATTTCCAACCTCTGTAAAAGAGTAGTTATCATTCTATGATGCCAGGGTTGCTAGGTTTAAATCCTGCAGAAAGCATTGATTCTCACCGTTGGGTTAACGTAAAGAAGTAGATAAGCTGCGTTAAATACCAAAAAAGTTTCAAAAATGCACAAATTCGAACAGAGGTATAGTTTTAGATAATATCTTCTTTAGAATGCAAAACGCTGATGTACGTTATACATGAAGCTAAACTAAATCCCCTTGCTGAAAAGCAAAGAGCGGCTCAAGGCGGAAATCTGATTTCTCATTGGTTGACACGTGGTCAGCTCACCGATTCCCATTTCCTCTTTTTCCGGATATTCCGAAACAGAATCCCCTACTTATTATTCAAGAAGTTCCCTTAGGATACTGGAAAATCTGGTTCCACACTGGGAATCGTACATGAAGTAAAGATATCTGACCTCAAAGCTTTCCGGAGAAGCAAAGTTGTATATATCTATCTGTACTCTTGCGTGTGTGTGTGTGTAGTATACTGAAACCAGTAAACGCATCAATATATATATATATATATATATATATATATATAGATAGATAGATAGATATAGATATATATTATGCACTTTTGCTTAAACACTCAATTATTACTGTCATGGCTCTGATGACCACTGCTAGCATGATAATAATGCATTTATGTTCATTGTTTTTGTACAAGTAGTTCCAGTATCAGGATGGGAGAATATGTTTTTCAATGAACAATTATGTCAGATGAACATGTGTGCAAACTTTTCAAACTTAAGGGTGGACAAAATTCTGACCATCCTGGTAACTACGACCCTGTATTTACTGTTAAGTTCAGGTGTTATAAAATTGAAATCTATGATCTGCAGAACTCATACAAAATCTGCATAAAAGGTACAGTTTGTGGCAAGTTAGCTGGGTACAATCATGTTGTTTGAGAAATGTAAAGAACTCTAAATTTGGTGTCTGGTTGCCGATCTGTGGACTTAGATAGAATTTATGTGGTACGGAATCTCGGTTAGAAATTTTCTGTCACTTTCCTTCCACATGTTGTTCCGTGATCCATCCAGCCTCCCATTCGTGGGTACCTGCGGGCAACCCTTGGAGCAAAAGACGCCCGGAGCATGGTGATGACCATATCATATCCACCGTGGCCGAGAACGAGTATGTTAGGAGTTGGAATTTACTCGCGAATGTACGAGGGGCTCATGTTCCCTCAGCAGACACCTGAGACTTCTCTTCGAAATTGCAAACAACTTCTGCATGATATTTTTCTCACAAACTCGAGCATTAGCAGCCGCAGGGGACAACAGCAACCACATGTTTCACAGTAAAACATGCGTAGAATAGTTGTCTAACTGTACTGACGGAACCAAGTTACTCGATTTTCTGTACACGCTGCGTATCACCAAGCCACACACAAAGGTATGAGTTATATGTGCCTAGCCTAGAACATGAATGAATGTGTAGAGTGAAGAGTCATATTTTTCAAAAAAAGAAAATCTTGCAGCATTGAAAACGTGTTTATGTTTCAGCATATACTTTCATAGAACCGGTTATTAGTATGTCACGGACACTGCCGGCTTGTAATGAATGCATTGACTTGCAACGGAATCGTTACAAGCCGGGTGTGTCCGTGACGTACAACTTCCATTGGGAGGAAAACAGAGAAAGCATAATAGCTCAATTCTGGATTGCTTCTGCTGCTTGTAAAAGTGATACACACTACAGTAAATCATTAATTATTATTATTATTTTAAAATCTAATTTTAAAATAATTTAAAACAATTAATAGGAGCAAGCTTGCTTTTATCTGCTTATTTCTATGCCCTATGTAAGACGTGCTAATGGCATTATTTTTTATTAAGAACAGTTTTGTTCCAACTTAGACAAATATTACAGAGACATACAACTCCAAAGTTGCCAGTGTCCCTGGGCGAGTGGTTAGCGTAGTCCTCTACGAAACGAACAGTCATAGGTTCGAATCCTGGATAACACATGGACGACTCATTGTGTTAGTTCCTTTAGCTATTTTATCATTTCACCATTCACCCTTATCGCCACGATAAACCTAGCGAGACAGGAAAGTGACAAAAATTTATAACCAGAAATACACAGAACTGAAGTAATCGCTTTAATATTAAGTTTTATCAATTTATTAGTCCTATTAATAAGATCACGAAACTTTATAAATCATATATTTATATTTTGTGATAAAAGTTGTTTTTCTTGTATAACAACACTTCCCTAGGTATTCTTTTGTAGTTTGGTTTCATAATTGAACTGCTGTATCAGTTAATCTACATGTCCATAATACCTATTAGGCCTTGAGCTGTCGGTACCACTCGGGGGGAACGGGTTCTAATATGACTTTTTGGTAAGGTTGGGATGCCTAGAGATGGAAAATATGTGATAGCATGTCATAACTTTTTTCCTTCTTGTGTTATCACTCCATTCCCCAGATACCTTGATGTAAACGGAAAGTTTTTATATATTTTTTTACTTTTACTATTATAAATGACAATTATAGTAATTATGATCTAAATTATTAATAATCATGATAATAAATTAAGATTATAATAATTACACTAATTAAAATATGTGAATATTTATTTGACAAGTTGGATGGGATTTAGCACCATTACTGAATTCAATTGGCTATTTGCCTATATTAATGCCGATATATCTGAATTAACAACTGAAGTGCGCAGCTGTGTGCATGACAGTAGCAGTGCAAGGACAGTGTAAGAGTTCATTGAGGAACGTGGTAAGTAGTACAATGCCTGTAAAGTTCGATTTACCTGAATCAATGGCGTGGAGAGTCATAGGAAGGATGGAAGCTGGACAGACAGCGAGAAGTATCTGTAGCCCTTGGAGTGTCACAAAGTGCATTTCTCGACTGTATATTCGGTTCCAAACAACGGAAAATGTGCGATGAAGGCAAGGTCAGCAAGCAACGACAGCAAGAGACAATGGGTACCTCTTGGAACAGACGACAGAATGCAACGAAACTAGAACATGCCATTCTCACAGCAATAGGGCGCAGGTGTCGTCTCAAACTGTCTGCAATCGCCTTCTTAAAGATGGCCTCTATGCATAGCTATAGACCCATGGTGTGTGTTCCATCACCGTACAGCTTTCAGTCCGTAGAAACTTGGCTGAGGAACATTACAATTGAGGCCACAACTAATGGGGTTGAGAGGTGTTTTCCGATGAGTCGCGGTTCATCCTCTAGCCTTGTAATAGACGTACCTAATCTGAAGGGTAGAACACTATAAAATTGCTTTTGTGCAGGAAAGATTCTAAAATGGAGGTGGTAACTAATGGTGTGGATTGGAATCAAACTTGTGGCACGTACGGACCTCCACGTCATACGAAATGCCAGTTTGATGGCCCTTAGAAATGGGAACGAGAACCTCAGACCTCTTTCATGCCGTGAGCAGATGCAGTAGGTGATCGTTTCCTTTTCATCGGCGATAATGCTCGTCCTCACAGAGTTCTGTTAGTGCACAAGAGGACGAGGACGAGGGAATAGAGAGTATGGAATGGCCAGCGTGATTACTGGACTTAAATCCCATAGATAATGTCTGGGATGCGCTTTGCAGACGCATTGTAAGTAGGATGTCACCTCCCTCAACTCTTCCAGAGCTGAAATTGCCCAAAGTGAAGAGTGGCGAGGAATTCCCCGAGCTCTCTTTGATCACCTCATCGAGTCCATGCCACACAGATGTGCACTGGTGTTGGCCGTTCGAGATCACACACCATACTAGGGGCGAGTTACTGATATGACCCTGTCCGTTTGAGCTGTTCTATTGATACACACATTGCTCTATAATGACGCACATCATGTGAGCATTGGGTCAAGCGACTGTAGGGTCTTTCTGTTACCTGTACTGATCCATACTCTACTGTATCTCCTCTCTGAATGTTCCTTCAGTTGCATAAACATCGACTCTGCATGGTTTTCGTCTTTCTGTTTCTCTCTTGATCCAAGAAGAAGGCAGTGGATAATAATGGTAGGTCAATCATCAGAGAAGACACTATTTGGTCGAATTATTGTGACAGCACAGAATCGGGATCTTCAAATGGGCTTTCTCTTAGAACCATTATCATGGGCATTAGAGACATACTTGTAGAGAAATGTTTCCCTCCCTGAGGAAATACCTGGAAATTCAGCCACGGCGATTAATGGTATGACTCTTATTCAGAGAGTAAAAGAAGAGGAGTCAAACTTTGGTGAGGTCTATCTGCATGGTCCGTTGCTTTGCGGAAGGAAATAGGAGTCCAAGAATCTATGTCGGTTTGATACGTACAATGAGACGTCTATAAAGAACACCGAAAGGACAATCACGTGGGGAAGAACTCTGGCATCAGTCACAGACCATCTCATCTTCCCAGATTGTCAGAAAGCTAAGGAAATTCATAAGTCACGTAATGAATAGAACAACTCTAATTGCATTTCCTGGAAATCAGAGGATTTTGTTAAACGTTTGAATACAACACTTCGCGAACTGTGGAGATAAATGATGTAAAATCACATCTGAAGGAAGCCCCAAAGTGCTCAATCTCCACAGTAAACATGAAGAAGGGATGGTAATTTGTTGGTGAATACTGCCGATGCTAATGAGAGGTTCAGATGACACAGATGTGTGTATTATGTATTTGAGATTCCATGAAAGAATTATAGATAAGTTATGGTCCTCGACATTAAGAAAATAGCTTCATTTCTTATTCAAAATGTTTGTGGAGATATGATAAGTCTCCATGCGCATTTGCAGGAAAAGGAAAAGTAAGTGCATTGAATATCCTTCTTGTAAACAGACATACACAGGAAATATTTTCGCAGCCTTGGATGCCAATGGAATCTCAAAGAAAAAGTAATGGGCAAATTGTAGTTCTCGTGCTTACTGTGTGCTCCAAAATCTTCCGTACATTATGTGAATGACATGGCATGTTGTCTATTCTGTGCCAAGAAGGGCGAGATAGACCTTCATCAACTTGCACCTTGGAGGAGCTGTTGTAAGAAACATGCTTAACGTACGATTATCAATCCGCTATAAGCAAGACATGTCTTCTGAATGACCATGTATACCTAGTCCAAGTGGGATAAGGTGGCCATTGAAAAAAATACGATGGAGCAGAGGAGCTGGTATTGGTCTGGATGGAGTGGCAACCAGCATCTTAAACTGTGTTAGATACTAGCTTGCAACTCCATTAGAAACTGACTCCCCGATGATGCAGTGGCAGCGTCACCGCCTTGTAATCAAGGGATCCCAGGTTCGATACCCGGTGGAGGCACATAGTGGTTCGAATCTTACTTTAAATTATTGTAGGTCCAGTCCCAATTAGTCTTACTGTGCATAAAGTGGACTTGAAACACCAAATCAATCAACCAACCAATTCATTAAAATCTACAAACTGCGTCTCCTGTCTAAATAGTATCAGGTGCACTGACAAGTGCAGACTACCCACATGTGAAAATCAATGAGGAATGACACCTACTCAGAAGATGATGAATGTAAATAATCAAATTTTGTTTATGTTAAATTATAACATACATGCGCAAATAATATTTAGCCACTATCATTACTGCAAATTGTAAGTAAATTTTCTGCATTAAATCTCAGTATATAAGCAATACAATAAAGTTTCATTATTGTTATAAGGATTATATTAATATTATTACACTTTATAATTATAATTATTATAAAAAATATTGAATTTAATAAGTTCGTTGAAATTAAATTTATTTATTCAAATATTTTGATGAACTTTTATACTATTTATAAGAAAATATGAAAAACCATTATTTGTCGGCTATGGTTACTAGTTCAATAATATTATATAGAAAGCAAAGAGTTATGAGATGCTATCACACATTTTCCAGTTCCAGGCATACACAACTTACAAAAAAAATCATATATGAATCCATCCCTTCGAGTGGTACCGATCGCCTAAATTTGAGGCTCATGGACTATATCGAATAGTTAATTTTACATCTCTGAATTGATGACAACCATGTTTGAGTTTTGTTGGCTGCGGTGTCATGTTTCTGCAATTCTGCTCTGTTTCAATTGGCCGATGTCTGGGTAGTGTATCTGATTTACGCTTCCGTGAACCACTTCCATGTCTACCATCTGCTCACTTCTCTCTTCTCAATTTTAGCATAATCGGCTACCCATAGCGTGCTTCTGATGAAGGGATTAAAAGCAGTTCATGGTAGTTTGGTGATAATTGGGTTAGTAACAGTGGCCTGCTTCCATTCTCTTGTGAACAAGCCGAGGTCCTCATACAAGTCCGTGAACAAACATAGAGAGCCATCTCATTACGTGCAATTCTCTCTTGTTAATGTCGTTAAACAAATAACTTTGAGTGCTTGGTTTTACCTTAATAGAGCAAACGTTTGAGTAAAGTCACTAGTACGATGTCAAACTTACGGCATGAACGTTCCCTAAGGATGGTACAGCCTTGTTGAACCACATAATCATACCCTGTTCCAATATTTTGATGAACTGCTATGTATACATACATCTGAATATTCCGAGTTCGAGTCCCAGCGTGTGTTTCTGAAGCTGAAAAATTCCAAGTCAACGTTTGGAAGGAAACTGATGTGAAAGATTTGAAACGTAATGTAAACTTTACTGTATACAATTCTGCATGAAGCAAGTTCTCTTCCATGACGTGTGTTTCCCGTAGTTATATATACTAACAATATATTCCTGCGGGGGGGGGGGGGTAAGGAGTGACCACCGCTTAAGGCACCCTGAAGTCAACCTCACTTCCACGTAGCCAACATCCGTGGCAAAGTGGTTAACAGAGCTCGCCACGACGCAAGGAGTCCCGTGTTCGAATCCCGACCTGGCATGGGTGTTCTCTGTGAGAGTCCCTTCATAAATTTCATCATATCATCACTCATCCTGATCTTGGCGATTACCTAAAAGTAGCAGAAAAGCGAAGTAAAATATACCCAATCAATTACTCATATCAATCACTCCCATTTAGTACACCCCGGTAATTGCAATCTGGCAGGCCTTACGAGGCTCTGACGCCTGGTCTCACAACTGGTATAATTCATTGTGGGGCTTGATTTATGTTGTCTGCATATGTTTGTGATTGCCCCATCATCCATTTCACCTTATCACCAAACAGCCCATCGTCGCGACTAGCCAAATTTGACAGAAATACGACGTTAAATTAACTAAATCAAGCAATCCATCAATATAGTTTGAAAATTTTCATGTCATATTGAGAATAGGGTAAAGGTTGGTAATATTGTGATATTTTAAAGAAAAACACTATTTATTTCCAAACTAAATAAGAGAAAATTAATTGGCAATGACACGAGACATGTACACAGCTTCATTAAGTAATGTCATTATCAAAGAAACACACTGCACAAGTACATTAAATATTTTTCAATTAAAATATTTATGTCCACAGCATAGAGTAATATTGTGACAGTGATAGTAATATTATGATACAGGATTGCTAATATTGTGATATTTTTTTTAAAAAACGTATGTATTTCACATAATTAATCAATATAATAATCTAGAAACTTATGTAGTAATATTTTAAGTGTCTGATATAAAAGGTTTGGCAAAATTCAAGTTCTGTTCTTAATCACTGTCATTGTCCACAATTATAAATTTTATCCTGGTTTGTCAGAAAGTTTCAGTCTTATTAAGTGTTGTTTCGAGCTTTCGTAAAAGTCTTGAACATTTTCCTGGTTCGCTGTTGAAGCTCTACTGCTGCCAGTTTTTCGGGGGTTCGCAAAGAAAGACCGTACCTGTCCCTAAAACGGGGCCACCAAAACGGACCTGCTTTTCCTTTGTATTCATTAAATGGGCTGGTCCTACAGGAAGCTTATGGTAGTCAAAATGCTAGTTGCTTAACATTACTAATTGATAAACAAAAACCAAGTTCCTGCATTTCAATGAGATATTTCACGAATTTCCATAACATGAACGTCCGCCCAAGTTTAGGAATGTCAATTTCTACATCTGAAGAACTGTCCGAGGTATGCTGCTTTATATAGAGCTTGAGGGTACTCCACGGAATCCCAAACTCTTTTGAAGCCTTATATATTGTCCAATGATGATGAATTATCATTTTTACGGCATCTTCAAGTTTACGGGGTCGTAATCACGCCGTTTGCGAACCTTTCCGTCCTCCACTGCTCGATCTTGCAACACTTTCCTGTAAGAAAGAACGCCATGTTCAGAAGCTTCTAGCAGGGACATGACTCATTGACAATGGAATTCTCACACAGAAAAAAAAATACGTCTAAATATGCAGTATTAACACACCGAATTTCATTTTGATATTACTTATAGCATCTAACCAGTTATTACTTCTCTTAAATACAACATTTTTGTATCAACTTACCTCTTTTCTTTGGTGTTGTTCATTTTCTTTGCTCCTGCACGTGTCATTCTTGCGAGACACCATTATGCTCACATAAGGTCCACTTCTCGAGGAATGTAGGCAAGCAGAGGGAAAACTTCTAGCTTGTTTAGCAACACTGTGACAATATTGCTATAGTCACATTATTACCAACCTTTACCCTACACAGTTTTTCAACTCTCTGTGCGTTCATAATTGAACACGAAATGATCTACTGAGTTAACTGTTTGTGGACATATCTATATTGAGCTCTGTTGAGTATTTTATGATATCCGTTCAGCATGAGGCATATCTCACAAACTTCAAATGTATTACTATATTTATGGTATGTTTAATTCCATCATTACACTGCACAGCATTAAAATAATTGTGTTAATAAATTAAGGAAGAATCACATTGTGCTAATATTCAAATTTGGCGTATAAATTTTACCTTCATTCTTTATCTTTTGATAATTTACACACATTTTTTTCTTTAGTTTGCTATTCTCTCAAATCTCTCGTAAGATATTGTGGACAATCCACTGCCATGAATCACATAAGGGGTCAATAAAAAGTACATTATAATTGAATATCACGTGTATAAAACAGAAAGTTACATTGACAATCAATGCGAGTTTCAACTTGTTTCAATAATTAACAGGGGACTCATAACCACTTCGATTCATCTAAATGAGAGGAAAACACGATACGGCTACCTACTGAACAAATTTTGAATGAATGTAAAAACTCGTTAAATACCAGTGATATTGAATCAGACAATCCTCTGTAAACCGTAGCCAACTTGAAGTAAAATGATAAAAGGTAGAGCTCCACCCTGTGATTTGCACTGTACCGAGAAGGCGCATAGGAGTGTGTTGTAAGGCTCTGCACATTCTTGATCTCCGCAATAGTGAAGGTGATATGATTATAGTATTATGCCTTAGCCCACAATAGCCACCACACCCGTACGCGTGGTTGTGAGTCTGTGTGAGCCCAAGATTTACCAATATCAGGACATCGTCGGAACTCTTTATCTGAGATTACCCAACCCAGGAATCGAACTCGGATCTCCAGCATGGCAGTCAGCAAAGTTGAAGTAGAACAAATATTCATTATTTATTAGCCGACCTTCGTGACGGAGAGGTTAGCACGGAGCCCTACGACGTCAGGGGTCTCGAGTTCGAATTCCGGCCTGGACATAGGTGTTCTTCGTGAGTGTCCCTTCATCAATTTCATGTATCATCACTCATCCTCATCGTTGCGATTAGCCAATAGAGGCAGAAAAGCGGCGCTACAAAATCAATCAATCAATCATTTTTTATTAGTTGACCTCTTTGTTCATCTAATGGAGTCTTAAGATTTTATAGCGTTTTTATATCCGTATTTATATACTGACAGGTCCGGTTTGAGCAAACTCGCGTCCAGTTGCGTAGTACAGCAAGGGGTGCGTGCAGTGCGAGCTTACCGCCTGCACACTGCATCTCAGGGCCAATAAGCAGCAGAAGAGTGGGCGAGCCGCTTGTGTTGAGAGGTAATAAAAAATAGGGTAACGGAGCCCTCCTTCTCAAGGAACCACCTCCCGTTCCTTCTACCATAATGAAAATGCCACACCGCATGGTTACTCACGAATCAGAAGATCAGAGGTTTACCGACCTTCTTACTACGCTACAGTACCGCTCCTCGCTCTGCAATCCACGACAGGCGAGAGTGTTCTTACGACAGGGTTGGCCATACGGCGAAGATAACAAGTGGGTGTTAGTAATGGTTGGTTGATTTGGTGTTTTAAGTTAATTGGGATTGGACCTACAGTTTAAAGTGGAATCCGAACCACTATGTGTCTCCACCGGGTATCGAACCCAGGATCCCTTCATTACAAGGCGAGGTGTTAGTAATTAAATGAATAGTTTAGTATTTGTTTGAATTAGGACTGAGGCTTAGCACTTTGTACCGATACCTCTCACTGATTCCCACCGATACCGATGCTTGAAAATTGTAATAAAAGTTGTAGTTGTTCAAAATATAATAATAATAATAATAACAACAACAACAACATTAGTGTAAGTATTCCACTCAAATTATGTAAATCAATTTACCACGACTTTTGCTTTAGAATTACCTACATCAGAATATTAAAATACATATTCTGTTATCGCAAAGTTCAGTTTTTTCACACACAATTTGTGCAAAATTAAATGAAACTTCACATTTTGCATAATTTCCATGATAGTGTCGCACGGCATTTTTCAGGACTCCGTGAAAGACTAAACCGCCGGAAAATTTATTGGCAAATAAATTCCAACCGATACTTTCCGATACCGATACATCGGCATCAATTCAGCCCTAGTTTTATTTAAAAATGCTTGGCTCAGTCGTTGCCATTTGATCATGAAAGCAAAAGGTATAAGCTCTTCAGAAACTGCCGCTTTATTTTGACAAAATAATAGTAAATTACTTCATTGTGGAACTTACCTTACAGTCCATCTTCTGCATTCAAATCTGCAGTAAGCGATTATATTAATTCACCATGCCTCATGTTACTACCATGAGCTATTCAATCCCATCGTCAAATTTCGGCCAGAGCTCTGCCCCATGATTGTAAAAAAACATGTCAAAATCTTGGGTGTTCGATTGTCAGATGTCATCATGCTTCTTTGTGTTTATTCAAATATAAACTTCACGATGCAACACATCTTTGAGAGTTAATTTCCTCTGGGTGACGCTTGTTCAGAGCATTGAGAACCATGTTAGATGGCTTTGTATAGTGGAGTCCACTCCTATTTCTTTCAAGTAGATGATTCCCAATTGTACTCACGAGTGCTGAGTCAACACCGAGATTCTATCGAGTAGCAGGATACTAACAGTTCGTCTACAAGGGAGCCTTTTGCTTAATTGAAGATCAGATCAAGGCCAACAGGTACGTCACCAAATAATTAAGTTCGTGTTCCAAATGCATTTGCAAGTGCGAGTTGAACGAATCATCTATGCATTTAGCAAATAATCTGAAAATTTAGATACTTGTCGAATCTATAAAAATTCTAAATTTGTGGTTAAAATGTGGTGATTGCACTTTACAAATTTCCAACTGATAGTAATTTCCTATCAGAGATATTTTGAACATCACCAACTATACTAACTTTACATCAGCACTCTCCTCACATTCTAAATAACTCATTAAAAGCAATCATAACGCATTATCTAAATAACTATATCTGCAAACGAACACATACTATACAATAAAGGATTCTGTGCGAAAAATTTGTTTTTTTGCTGTTTACGTCTAAAATTTCTTCATGATTCAGAACAATAACAATAAAGTGGATAATAAACTTATTTATTCCATTTTTTGTTGCTAAGAATCTGCACGACCACTGAAGAAGCAACAAAGAATAATTTTGTAAGGTTTCTGGGGGTAAAATCGATCGATTGATTGATTTGCTTTATTTTACTTCGTCGTCTTGTGCCACTTTTGGCTAATTTGCGAAGATGGGGATGAGTGATGACATGATAAAATTCATGAATGGACAATAACAATAAGGGGGGAACCCCCGAATACAACCAAACCTCCACCCGTATGCATTCGAGGGCATACGCTTGTCCCAGTGCCTCTGCAATAAACTGGGACGTCTTTTGCTCGAATTACGGTTCCCCCGTTATCGTTGTGCACTACTATTTTATTGATAATTGCAGATACATAAGACTGAAAATAAAAAGAAAACAATACAAGATTAAATAACATAGTTAATAAATTGAGTTACATTACATTACATTTGTAGACAGTACAATGCTATACATTTTTCCACGTGAATAAGTATCTTCCGTTACATATTGTTTGTATTACAATTTTAGGTGATATGCTGTAATGTGTGGTGATCTAGCATGTACCGGATCCCGGGCTCCAGGATCTATGAGTGAGAAGTTTTTGGAGCTCGCACGCCCTATACATTACATAATACTGTTTATTGATGCATCTTGCATCAGGAGCCGGCAACCGAGAGCGGGTGAGCTCTTGGTTTAAGACCATTTATTTTTATGTTTTGCAATTATTGTTGTCAAAGAATGCTCCACCCCAGAGGCTAGGTGTTCCGCTGTCGGTGTCCAGCCCCCATCTGTACAAGAGTTTGGGATTTGGAGTTGGTAAAGAGTGATTATAGCGCGCGCGAGTTTCCTTAGAACGGGTATGTGTGGTTTCTTAATGCTTTGAGATAAAAATTATATATGAGATAATAATAGATATAAAAATTTAAAAGAACATAATAAAAAAGAAGAAGAAGAAAAATGGATGGACACTCACAAACATCCATGCCCAGGCCGGGATTGGAACCGGGACCCCTGGCGTCGTAGCGCGATCTGCTAACCACTCCGTCACGGGAGCCGGCTGGGGGAAAAATCGAAACATAGACTACATGAAGATGGATAATTGTAAGGAAATATTCATTATTATTTATGTGAATATTGCATTAACATATTGATTGTTGCAAAATTATTGCCTAAGATACTTCTCTCAAAATTAAGCATATTTAAGAAGTTCTGAATAATATATAAATCAGTTTCCTGATGACATCATTAAACATTGATACATATGGTTTATGGTGTAGAAGATAATAATATTTTCTTATATCGTATCATCACAATACACATAACTAAATGATAAAGTACAGTGCAAAGTGCCGTGGCTTACATTTGGAAGGGATGAGGAGGTAGGACTCCAAACATTCACAGTCTCGGCCATTGTGGAGTTGATGTGAACAGCACCATGCTCCCGCCGCATTTACACCCCAGGGTTGCTCGCGCGGCTCCATATGCTAGAGGTGGGTGAACCCCAGAGTCGTTCATGTAGTGATATTGCTGTAAAAAATTCCCGCATGAAATCCTCCGCGCCGGGAATCGAATCCGGATCATCGCGTAGAAGTCAGACGTGGATCACGGCTGCTCTTATGAGTATAAGTTAATTTTAAGATATGACTACCCATTGCTATAATTCTCAATACTTTAAATAATTTAGCCACGCTTTAAAGAAATGTGCATATTGAGCTATCAAGACCCCACATCCGTTGTAGTTTCACAGTAGCCAAGCATTAGCGATTGCTACACAAGAGCACAATACTGTTTTAGTCACGCCCATTAGTCTATCTCATTCAATTTCTCTATCTTATTCTTATTTTTGTTCTTTCACGTCACTGTTCTGTCTCTCTAGATTAATCGCGACGATAAAGAAGAACAGTGAACCGGTAAAATAGATTTTCCGAAAAACGCAAGTTATCCCGGCCATGGCATCCGATTTTTCAGTAAGTCCTACGTGTATATATGAATATTGTTTTCATTTATTTATTTATTTAGCTCGTATTTTATATAGCGGATATTAAGGCTCGTGCGCCTCGTAAGGGTACAATTTTATTGTAAAATTTTAGTATCAAAGAATTCAAAACTCAACGTTTTATGCAAGACAGCAAATCTAGTATTTCACGAAAAGGCAACATTGCTAGGTCCATGTTACTCAGTTTTTTTTTTTTGTTTTTTTTTTAAATTCTCTGTATGTTATTTTTCTTGTGCGAAAATTTGGCACCTTCAAAGAGTAACAAATAAAAAGAAAATCATACCTGGGCGATATGTCAGGAGCACTAACCTGTCCGTGAGTTAGTACACGTTTTTCATTACTTGTTAAAATAACTTCAAGCCACGATTTCTTATTTCCACTACATTAAGTTTAATTAAGTGGGAAAAAAAATTGAGAGCTGCCATAAGGTCACTAAATGTATATGAATCTGGTCTATCAGAGAGCAAATTATAATCCGTATACCCCACAAGCAAATCCTTATAATATCGTGGAAGAAATTGAATAAAGTTGTCCTCAAAATTCTCAAAATTTCAATCGAGTACTTGGCATACCGTTCACGAATATCTCTAAAATTATATGTTTAGTTTGTGCCATATATTGTGAAGGAGGCATTGATCCTTGCGAATTCCACCACGACGTTTTCCCACTATATCATTTCTGTATAACTTAAAATTTGGTAAATTAATCAGATTATTCGATAGTGATTCTACCAACCAAGTTTCACACAAACAAATCATGTATATATAACTCTAAGAAAGTATCGTAGAATTAATTGAAATTTCTCCTGAGCCACTAACAGTTTAAATACGTTACTTTCATTGACCTTGGGAAAGGTGCTAGTATATCCTCAATAAAGACACTAGGAGTTTAAAATACTTGCGTGTTTGAGTCTACTACCGTAAGTGAACTGAACGTAGAATTTACTGAACGAGGATGTTCGTGCACTATATTCAACTCTAACATGATAAAGATTTAAGTATAGTCAATATAGCTACATACAGTACCTTATGAGTTTAAAATTTTCCACCAAAGTACCATGTTTACATTTCAATTACTCTTTTTCATACCAATATATGATAACCTCCTTCCTTTCCACCTATCGTTCGATATATTCAGAACTTTTAACAAACGAAATACGCATATAAAAACACACATAACTATGTAGTACATAAAACGCCCCTGCAGCCCCTTTAATTTGAGGAACATATGCTAAGATCGACAAGCATGTGCACCAAAAATAGTTGCGAAATAATATAGCAAATATAGTAAAGTATCAAGCCTTCGGCTACCAAGTTGCCATGTATGTTTATGTACATTATCCTATTTAATTATTATTCACAACCAAGCAAAATGTACTATAGTTGATTTCTTGACGCAATAAAACGTTTTACTCCATCCTTAGTACCGACAATTCTCGTATCCTGGCAAAACACATTATTACATCCAAATATCTCTGTTATAGCCATGAATTACATAGGTCCTCCTTAAAGTAATGTTAAGTCCTTCGAGACTTTTCTTGTTATTGAAGGCATTAGTCCTCGTACGATAATTTGTAAATTTGGCAATAATGGGACGGGTTTTACCAGGTATTATAGCTTAGGGCCTATTCTATGACTTCTACTGATTTTATTTGTGTTTATTATTATACCTAGTCATTCCTCAACAGTTTGAGGGCGATTCCATCAGTATCCTCCAGTTTGTGTTTCACTTATACCAAAAATACGCAGGTATTTGAGTCTCTTCCAACTCAACGATCTTATCCTGTAATTGTTCAATCACCCTACTTCTTTGTCTTTACTTTTCAGTTCTTTCTCACGGCCACTCACTTCATCTATATTAAATTCCAATACTCCTTTGAGTCTATCTACAGATACCTTGGTGACAGACTATGATAGAATCGACGATCAACGACAAAATCTCTGGGGTTTGTACTACTACCTCTTCACATACCTGTTGTACGAGTTCTTGCTGCTGTATCGCCGTTGTTGTTCCTTGGGAACTGGTCACGCGAGTTGTCTTGTCAGAGCGAGTAGGCACCATATCATGGAATTAGAAAACTAGTTCACTTTCACATACACCGAGAATTTCAATGCAAAAACTATAATGAAACTACACTGTATGATTCCACTTAGTTGTTATTTCACAACACAACGTACATGAAAATACACTGCGCTATATGGGGCAAAACTCGGAGCACGGTTTGTTGGCAACCATCTTGCATCATCACTGCGATGCTCATATGGATTGAAAAACAACCAAACTGAACTTAGCTAGATTACATAAAACAATTTTCTCAACCGTATAGATCGTTTCTGAAAGAAGATCAACGTTACAAATCCATGCGCAGAAATACTGTTTACTGTGCCAGCATATTTCTGTGTTCATTGAATGATCGTTTGTATTTCACGTTTAATTTATGCAATTTTGCTAATAAATGTGTTTCTTTTTATTTCATGTTACTAGTTCACTTACTGGCTCGGACAATGCAGGGAACATGTAACCGGGAAGGAGGAAATTTCGACTATGATCAGTCGTGGATATGCGCACTGTAAGTACCTGAATTTATTTCACTTCAAAAATGAGAAATATGTTAATAAGAGAGTGGTAATTTGAAAGAAAAGAACATTGGAAAATTTGACGCAACAGCTGAAATGTTGTGAATTGATAGCGTAATACTTAAAATGATTAATGTCACATAAACTTCTATGAATTATGAAGAAAATCTCTCGGGTTATCGACTAGGTGAGCTGTGGAAAGGATTCCAAGCTTTCGAGAGCTAACATCACTCACCTTCGGGGTAGAAGATGAGAGTGACGTTAGCTCTCGAAAGCGTGGATACTTTTCCAGAACTCACCTGGCCGATAGCCCGAGCTCATCTTTTCATATATTCCTTGACAGAAAACCTTCAAGACTTACTTCTATGATTTGCGTTGGTCACATCTCAACATAATTCCTGTATTTAAATGTGTGTTTATATGAAATATTCGCCGTTCAGATGTGTACATTTGTGTGTAGTGTGATGCTTTATCAGGCGCTTTCTTCGCTTTTGCGCTATTGCGCTAAGATTCTGGTAGTTTTTATCATAAACGTGTAGAAACTGCCACACTGTCTAATAGGTATGGAAGGCTTTATACCCAATTCTACTCAACTTTCCTCGACAATTTATTCATCCCACGTTTGAAGAGAATATCACATGGAAATTGCATATATGCAGGTTCACACGTATCTGGCGTCTTGACCCACATCCAGTATCCTCTGTAGGATATATATTGAGTGTTCTGTTTATATGTGTTTGTGACTTCCTTTCATCAATTTCATCTTATCCTCATCTTCCAGATTAGCCAAAAGTGACAGAAAATCGAAGTAAATCAGTCAATCGATATTTGATTCATTTTATCCATGCACAAATCCTCATGTCTTCAGCAAAATTGCATGTACTTCTTGCACTCATGTCTAATCATTACTTATTATTACAACTTGAATGCATTGAACAGTAAATTTGATGACGGTAACATAGATTTTCTTCATGGAATAAAATCATAAATCCATGGTAAGAAAATGATATAAATTGAAATTATGTGACAAGATGAACACATGTATACATACCTGCTATAAATTATCTGCGTTTACGTGTCAGCGCGTTGATTGCAGTACCGTGCAGGAATTTGAATTCAACCAGGAATTTGAATCTTGAAGAAAGTCATGGCTGTGTCATTTTTTGTCCCATATATTTAATAGAATCGCCATTCATTCTCATCGCCGCGAATGACCTAGAGTAAGAAATTTCACTTAAAATCGTATCATTCTAAAGAATGATGGGATCAGAACCAGTCACTTTGCAATTAATTGCTGGGTGATGTAAGCTATTCATCATTCATCCTCTGATGAGAACACTCGTCATTGGCATGACGAGTTAACGCTTGGCAATACGAAAGGCACAAATAAGATTTAGGAACTAAACTGCTAGAAAAGACAATGGTCACTCGTTGGGTTTTCTGAACCTTTGAACCTGAATCATGGCTGGGTCTTAGGATAGTTACCTGTCTATCTGATGAATGAAGATAATTACGATGAATAAAATATATGAAGTCCTCTGTTGGCTTCTCTATCGGTTGACCAGAGCGTCGTCTCACTTCTGCTCCACTGCTCTCCTAACCTCTACTCCCTTCTCAATCCCAATCCAAAGTCAGTCACCTCTCAGCTTGTCTCACCTCTATATTCCCTAGGCCATGGAGCTCTTCCTCCATGCCGAATCGTGTTTTTAATTGCCACTATGCAAA
Source organism: Lepisma saccharinum (assembly GCF_977018435.1). Lineage (NCBI taxonomy): Eukaryota > Metazoa > Arthropoda > Insecta > Zygentoma > Lepismatidae > Lepisma > Lepisma saccharinum. The sequence goes on along the minus strand of NC_139230.1, from coordinate 169,881,818 downwards.
CCGCTGACTCCATAGGTAGAAGAAACTACCTGTTTCCTGAATAGCTCAGGAGGTTTGCATAGCACAACACTGTGCATTGTTTACATGCCTCAGAGGCTGAGACAACTGAGAAAACAAGTGAATGCCCTGGTAAACATGAAGCATTCAGAGAGGCTTTTATAAAATAAACATATAATCTTAGGGATTGATACGATTGATTGATTGATTGATTGATTTAATTTATTTTACTTCGCGTGTTGTGCCTCTTGGCTAATTTGCGAAGATGGGGATGAGTGATGAAATGATGAAATTGATGAATGGACATTCACAAACAACCAAGCCCGACCAGGATTCGAACCCGGGACCCTTGGCGTCGCAGCGGGATTGATACGAAATTACTAAAATAGAAATATACTATATTTACAGACACTCTCAAGTTCTACATTGTGAGACATACTATGTATGAATGTGGTTAGAAAAAGTAATGGAAATTTATTTTTTTATCAGAAGGTGATAACATTTACCAGCTTGATATTTATAAAACCCATAAATAAAATATATATTATAGGTGTTCCTTTCTAAATTTCTTTGACTTTTTATTGGGAGTAATGAATATCGTCAGTTAAAGTTCGTTTATTGTGATTCACATATAATTTTCCAAGTTAATTTGCTAACAGTAACACACAAAGAAAATGATGCGTGCCACAATGTTTTAAAATACATTCTTCGGCTGAATATTGTCCCACTGAAATATAAGGAATCTTCCCTTTAAAGAAAGCTCTACTTCAAAATGCTTTCATATTGCTATATAGTTTCCTCCTCCCTAGGAAATATTTTTCTTATCTCATAGTCATTCAGACAAATTTCTTCATTCCATTTAACCACTTCCTGCCATAGAGATCTTCACGTGTCCTCATGTTCTTTATCTTTTCCTGCTTCGCATCTTCACGAATGGGCTGCATCTTTTATGGTTCACTGATACAATCTTTTTCTCCTTGCCGTTAGTTGGAAGACGCTTTTGCATTGCATGTTGTAATTATGATTTGATCTTCGACAATTGTATTGTATTGTTGACAATAGACAAGTCAAATTCCCTCTCGACACACAAAAACATAATATGTACGATCGTTTGTGTGTGTGTGTGTGTGTGTGTGTTTCTTTTTAAGCCTGTAACGTAAATACTAGATGGAAGACTGGATTCTTTGCTTGAAATACGTAAAAGGTTCAAATAAAATGACAAAGAAGTCTACGAATATTTCCTCCTTATATTCTCACAAACAGAAATAGAATAATGACTATTCAATATTTAATCTTCATCCAACAATAATTTATTTAATTCTAGAAATTGGTCAGGAAAGAGTTCAATTTTAGTGTACCACTATATCAAAATAATCTTGTTATAAAATATAATTAACAAGTGAGTTTTAAACATCTCGACACATTTATCATTATGAAAATTTGGAAGTGGTTTAAAAATGACTAAAATTTGTGACAGGGATGGTATTATAGAAAGCTAAGTCACTACATACTAAAACAGATTTTACAATCAGAAAGAATTGTGAGGGAAAAAAGCAAAGTCGATCGACTGTTTAGTATCTAGCTTCGACAAGCTTGCTAACTTTCACTTGATGCGCCGAAGTTAATTGGGCCTGTAACGTGTTTTATAATATAAGACCACCAGCAAATTGAAGTGGTTTCTTTATAATAACAATAAAGTGTAATGATATTTCAGGGGATGGCCACATCCCATTTAAAAAATCATCTTGCATAACTAACAGCTTCAAAATTTTTATTTTAAAAAATGGGAGTCAGTAACCTCCACATTATAAATTTTTATGATCCATAATTTGTGTACAAATTTTCTGTTCTATATTAACTAATAATCTGATAGTAAAATATAATTAACGAGTCAACATTTTAAAACTGAGTTGGTTGAGTTTGTTTTAAGAGTCCATTTTATGCACAGAAAGGCTAATCGGGAATATACGTACAGTTGAAAGTGGGATCCGAACCACTAAATACCAAAAGCATATTTAAAATGTTACCAAAATATTAAAAATTCTTGGGGTCAAAATAAACCCCAAGTATATGCTATGTAAGGGTTAGCGTTCCTTAAAATAAAGTTGTAGTGTTGCAACAAAAAAAATATTTATGATAGAAATTGACTTTGCATGATTTGTTGAAAATGTCGTAAAACTGGAGCAGGGGAAATAAATTTCAGAAGTGGGAATTCCCTCTCTTCCTCGTCCATTTGAGCAATACGTATCCCCTATGTGAGACGTAAAATAACTAGCATTCAAACTCAAACATCTCTCAGCGATGCTTCTCCATTTGTTCCCCATCGGTCCCAACTGCAACCTTGCAGCGTTGAAGTCAATGAAGCAATTGGTAGAAAGTGCGAAAATAAAACAAGGGAAGTGCTGCCGCCGGGGTTAGCCATAGAGACTCTCCAAGGGAACTGGGCTCCGCTGCCATCCACTGTCTATTGGTGAAGTTCCGCGACGGCGCAGTGAGGAAAGAACTCTGCGAGATCGATTCTTGGCCCAGTTGGGCCCGTGAGAGATTTTTGGCGACCGGCATCACTTGAGTAAGCTTTCTCGAATCCCTGTTTCCTCCCACGTCGCATCGCCATTCTGTGCTTTCGACCCTCCCTCGTGGTTATCGGGTCTAACCTTGGATCTTGAAGAATTCCTGGCGAAGAGTTGATAATTTAAGACTCTCGGTTTTCTTTGGAGTGCGAGTGTGAGAAGCGATAACAGAAGCTGGCTTGTAATTTGATTCTTCTTCCGGAGGCCTTACTTGATAGCAATTAAATATTAATCAAGGAGGTGTCATTCAAGAAATCATCAGGAAATATATTTTTTAAAAACTACAAAAATTTGACTTTTGTTGTTTTAATATCACACATATATCAGTGCCAACCACGGTTGGACAGGTCATTTTCTCGATACGTATATTAAATAAATCACATAGATATTACTTGTTGTAGAAACCCTACTTTTACGTCTGTATAAAACACTTTTATTAAAAGTGTTTTACTCAAAACAATTCGATGGATTCATATTCACTCCGATGTTGTTTAACCATAAATTCTGTTGTGTTCCATGCAATCGCTCATTGAATTACTTTGTGCTTAAAGAAACAAAATCATCATTTTTTGTATTTCTTTTGAAATGGGAAGGATTTGATTTTTTCTTTCAAATCCACTTTATGCAGAGAGAGGTAAATCGGGACTGGACCTACAGTTTAAAGTGGGATCCGAACCACTGTGTAATTGTACCATTACCGGGTATCGAACCCAGAAATGGGAAGAATGAAATGTCACTTTCGATCTTTTGTGTTTAATTTAACCAAAATATGCATCATGAGTCATGCATACTTCACTTGCAAAGGCAGAAAACTCTAACTCCGAAAAATAAAGGTCTTTAATAATTCGATTTTGACACTTAGTTTAGACCTGTAAACATATATTTAGTTTTCTCTGTGCTAACTTTTTACCTAATCTTCTAGTAGTATTTTAGAACATATTACTCATAAATGTATTCATATTTATTCCCTAGTAATTCAAAATAATCTGTATACGCTAACAACTGAGTTAGTCTATTCAATTTTAGTCGTTTTATAGTTTCTTTAACCTTTTAAATTGCATATTCTAAGGCTAAAGTATAAGATCATATAGCATCTTATTTCTTTAAACCGACATGGATTTTAAATTTATCTGTTTCCTAAAGTTTATGGAAAAAAGCGTGAAATGTTTTTGTCCTCATAAGAGGCTCTCTTCACCTCTTACTGTCCAACGTTTCGGATCCGTTTCTGGATCCATCCTCAGGAATCTCAGGGATTAAACACATTAAGAAAGGGTTAAATGGAAGGCAAAATACAAATGGAACGTGCTGAACATAAAAGTTAAGTAATCATGGGTATCCTGCTACGAAAGGAGGTTTGTCTTTAACTCTCCACTTGGCGGCTGAAGCACCCACTCGGAGGAGCCGGAATGGTTATAATGACCACTTGGTGGTCCCCTTGTTAGAGAAGTCTCATATTCAGGAAATAGGCTATGGTTGGAAATATGTGATATGTATTCATTCCGGCAGATTTCAGGAGATTTGTTTTATTTTCCATAAGTAAGTGGTAATAAATATAATTCTAAATTCGAATTTCTTGACCATTGAGTGCAGACTTTCAAGAACACCCGCTTGTATAATATTCCGTTATGTAAGTCATTACTCGTTTGTTTATAATTATATCGGGGATTCCAAGATGGCGTAGAAGAAACGTTGTCGCCTTGTAATCAAGGGGCCTCGACTTCGATACCCGATGGAGGCGCATTGCGCAGTTGTTCTCAACCACTTTAAACTGTAGGTCCAGTCCCTATTAGCATATCTGTGAATGAAGTGAACTTAAAATAACAATTTAGGATTCAAGTGGCTCCGATTGATTGATTTGCTTTATTTTACTTCGCTTTTTGTGCCACTTTTGGCTAATTTGCGAGGATGGAGATGAATGATGATGTGATGAAATTGATGAATGGACATTCACAAACATCCATGCCCAGGCCAGGATTATAACCCGGGACCCCGGGCGTCGTAGCACGATGTGCTAACCACTCCGCCACGGGCTCCGAGTTCGATACCTGCTGGAGGTACATTGTGCTCCGGATCTCACTCTAAACTGAAGGTTCAGTTCCGATTAACCTATATGTGCGTTAAATGGACTTGAAATCAATTTGTTACAAAAGTTCTTTCCTTCTGTTTCTAAGCAAGTTGCAACGATAAGAATTGTAAAATTAACCCACTATATTGAGAAAACAATCTGAAAAACACTCCAGTCGATAAACGGGAATTCGAACCCGAAATCTCTATACGTTCGCAGCAATATATACGGCCCAAATCTCCAACATGTGAAAACACAAGATATTAAGTTACGTTGCCTGAGATACGCATGTAAGTGGAACTCGCTGATACCGTAGTGGTCAGTGTTATCACTATTAAACCAAACGTACCAAATTTTGATTCCCACTCCTTAGAACTGTTATAAACAACAGGTCCAGTCACAATTAGAAGCGCGATAATTTTACGTTTGATAATTGCGAATTTCAAAGGACGTTTTCAACCTTACAACGTTGACTTCTCGTTATAACCACTAGAACGTTCACCGAATTGACGGTGTAAATTTAAACGAATGCCTTCTCCAGTTAATGACACTGCATGAAAACCCCAAGTCTCAGCGGGTCTCCTCCAATGGGAATTCTGAGCTTCATTCAATAGAGACATGCAATGTGCGATAGTGAGTGGGTAGCTGCAACTTGTAACGGTACTTTTTTTTTCCAATTAGGTGGAAACAAACTGAACGCAAGGTGCGAGAGCTTGTATATAAGCCTAGAAAATCATCTCCACCTGTTAATTTACATCCTCGCAGACGGGGGATACTTCTAAATCACGAAAGTGAATCAGCTTCTTAATAATATTTTTTGCAGTGGTAAAGTTTTTCCTTTATCCCCTTTGCCAGACCCCGTGGCGGAGTGGTTAGCACTACGACGTCAGAGGTCCCGGGTTTGAATCCCGACCTGGGCATGGATGTTTGTGAGTGTCCATCAATTTCATCGTATCATCACTCATCCCCATCTTCGTAAATTAGCCAAAAGTGACACAAAAAGCGAAGTAAAATAAATCAAATCAATGAATTAATCTAATCAATCTTTATCCGCTTTATGCTCAGGTAGGCTAGTTGGAACATACTCCTGTTCTGGTAATATTTTTATTAATAATTATTATTTTTAATAATAATTTATAATAATTTTATTCATTACTTTATTAATTATGAATAATAATTATTTGGTAATTTATATTTGTATGCTGTGGAAAGAAACGTAAAACAGAATTGAACCGCCAAGCCATCAGAGTTTCTTATTTGGATTTACGATGTTTTTCAATGAAAATAATGTCAAAGCCAACAGTACTTTTTGAGCGCAGCACTTTTAAATCAACAAACGCTTGTTTCACTGTTTATGAAGATTTATTTAAAAAATACTGAAATGATAGAAGTTTCTATGCAGATTTTTAACACAGCACATTAACATCGGTTTAATTTAATAAACAGTTAGTTTTATTAAACCTGTAAATTAAATCGACGAATCGTTTCCTATATCCCAAAATTTATACACGGTTTAAGCATTAGAGAAACAACAATAACTGCAAAAAATATTATACGTAGTATATAGTATAATAGGATCCAGACCACTGAACTGTGTCCATACCGGTAATCGAACCCGAAAGCTCCATTCTTTTCTTTTCCACGAATTTCAACTGAATAAAGTTTGTTATAATTTCGCATGCTCTTTGTGGTATTGTCGCCCATCCAGAAATGTCTGATTTATCTGTCCTGATTCTTATATATTCACAAAATATTGCGCATGATATAAATGCAAAGAAATGGGTAAGAATAAATTGGAACCCAACATATAAATGTACAAGTTGAATGTTTGAACACTGTTTTTCAGAATTTTGCTCTCCAGTTTAACTTTTTTCTGGCTCTGGATCATTCTTCTTGCATAAATGGACATGAAATATTATCTGCTTCTGTATAGGCAGTCACAAAGCCAGAACGGTGCTCCACCTCTGTTATTGCTCCCTAAGGAACAAGATGAGGAAAAACGGCAATTAAACAAACTTTCACCAGAATATGCACTTTGCATGTGACATGCAGAGTTTGCATACAAGTGGCTTTCCCCGTTTAATATTCCTGCCCCTCTCGCACAGTTTTTACTGGCGACATTACTGGGTAAAAATTTTAGCAAATTCATCTGAATGCAATGAGGACAGGGCCTACTTTCTCACGTGAGTCTGAAAGACAACATACAAATGCTTCTGTAAATTCCCGTCACCCACTCAACTTGGGCATCTCGCATCAAAGATATCATATATATATATATATATATATATATATATATATATATATATATATATATATATATATATATACACAAACACATAGCATATAATTAAGAAAGAGACGGTGGGCCAGCCTGTATGGGTCCTAATCATATATACATATTTGGGCCTCCTCGATGGTAGCGTGGTAGCCTTGTAATCAAGGGCCGCCGGGTTCGATACCTGAAGAGTCACATAGTGGTTCGGATCCCACTTTAAACTGTAGGTCTATTCCTGATTAGTTTATCTGTGCATAAAGTGAACTTAAAACAAAAACTCGTATGTAGGTATGTATATTCTTATTAGGGGGCAACGGTTCTTGTCAGTCGTTTTTTCTTCTATGTTTGAATATTGTGCGTTTGCCATGGAAATGATAAAATAAAGGAACATTCTTCAGCCTTCTACCTTGTAACTACGTCCTTATGTAGTACTACTCCACAGACTTTTATTGTAGAATCACGAGTCCATCTTTCGCTAATAATATCATGCTGGCTGCCCCCCGTGGCGGAGTGGTTAAAACATCGCGCTACGACGCCAGAGGATTCCCTGGTTCGAATCCTGGCATGGGCATGTATGTTTGTGAGTGTCCATTCATCATTTTCGTCATACCATCACTCATCCCCATCTTTACAAATTAACCAAAAGTGGCACAAAATGTGAAGTAAAATAAAGCAAATCAATAATAATTATTATAATAATATCATACTGGCATTACGTGATATGATGTGCAAGCAAACCTTAATAAAAATTAAAATTACTTGGGAAAGAGATCCCCGTGAGTAAAATTTAATGCTGGAGTCCAGAGGAACGGATTCACTGGTAATGTCGTGGACATTGACAAATCGTGACATCTCCTCACCACTGCGAGCATCAGCAATGGAGATTAACCGCAAGGACGGAAATGAAATAATTACGTACATTTCCTCCCTACCGTTACGATATATCGAAAGAGACAAGCATAACGGCGAGAATTTTCAGTGAAAATTGCTACAGAGTTCGCGCCAAGTTAGCATTTCCGCCACTCTCGCTGCAAACGCAAATTGTTTTCAAGAACATAATTTAGAACATCATATATCCTAATGTTTGTAGATGTATAAATAATATACCATGTCACTGAAGCAAACGAACGAAAACAGGAATCTGCGCAAGTAATGACTCGAAAGAACTTGACTATACCTGCCGCAAAATTAGTTTGGTATTGACGCTTGAGAAGCACGTGTTGAAATCGGGTCTACGGCACTGCGGGAGGGTGGGTTGCTGGCATGCGAGCCAATCAAAATCTTCCCAGTGCTTCACCCAAGCCCTGGTTACCTAGCAACAGACAACGTTTATCTCGGTGTTGCCGCTTATCTGGCGATTCTTCCTGCGATCAGATTTCATGTTGTTGGGAGAGGACGTGTTGTTTGTTTGTTGCGTTGCTGTGATATTTTAACCGGTCCGTTGTTTAGTGTTTATTGAATTTAGAGTATTCTTTGTTATATATAGCGTGTTGTTTTAGTTGTTATTTTTTGTACATAATTTTCTGTGTTCTTGAGTGTGTCGTGAGCTTGTGTGAAGAATGTCAAGCACAGGAGGCAATACTCGAGATGACAATGTACCAAAGAGGCCATGCACTAAAAGAAAAAGGAATTCTTCTCAAAGGACAAACGCGGGAGATGGTTTGTTCTGAGCGCAAATAATTTGAGCAAGAGAAAAACAATGGGGCTCCAATCATTTCTGTAAATAAAGTTCTGGACAGGACTGCTGCTGCTTTCGGCGTGTCTAAGAACACTATTGTTACTATAGGGAAAGAAAAATATAATGTGGTAGAAATAAATAAATAAATGCGAGGCTTCAAAATTGGAAACCCCAGGAAAGAAGAGGAATATCAATAAACGCGTGACATATTTAGATACCTTTCAGCAAGATGCTATTCGTCGCCATATTTACTCTTATTATAGGAGGAAAGATTATCCTGTTGGGAAACTGCGAGTTTCGTTGAAAGATTCGGCATTTTTTCAAGGTGGGGAAACATCTTTAAGGACAGTCATAAAATATCTGGGATTCTCATACAAAAAAAAAAAATAATGGACGCAAAATAAAGTAAAGTATGTAGGCATATGGGGATGTGGAGGTAAAGCTCCACACATTCTCGACCTCGACCTAGGCCATATTATGGAGGTGATGTGGTTCACCAACCGCCTTTACCGCAGGTTTGCCCCAGGTACTCACTTGGGCTGAGTCGACCCCGGAGCCGCTCGGGATATTTGAAAAAGTTCCACAAACCACCGCGGGTCTCACACGTGAAAGTCAGACGCCCCACCAACTCAGTTGTGGTATAATTGAAAGATGGGCAGACTTTAACGGGGACTTCGGAAAGAAATGATTATTGAAAGTGTATATACAGAATGGATTGAAAAGGTAACCTGTAAACAATGCTCGTTTCGTTAATTCGTTCATGTTGTAAGGGAGATGGAAATGAAGAGAGAAAACAATAACACATTCATCATTGTTGTCATCATTGTTATTCCGTTTTCCTCGAAAAACAATAACACATTTCATCATTGTTCCTTTTCATAACACGTTTTCCTCGACACAGCGTCAGACGGCTGCACTGCGTACCGTACCGTACCGCATGATATGGCAACACCGTGACGCGTGTTCCTTCAGCTCTCAATACCAAACTAATTTTGCGGCAGGTATAGTGAACGCATGAGAGGGGAACTGAGTACTACATGAATAGGAAAATGAGGCTGCAGCTACCAGCTGTTAGCAGCAGCTCGTACTGTTTCTCTCCGCCCACTTGCTTTTCTCCCCTTCTCCCGTTAGAAAGAATCTGTGAGCGACTTTGCTCCATAGATTCCAGCGACAAAGCATAAATGTCAGAAAGGGTGGCGTTAATTATGCAGCAACTATTTGCATCGTTAGTGTGATATTTTACATCACTCAATCAGTAGATTGGCAATAATGTGGAAAATGAGCATGTAGTATTTGTGATTGAATTGAAATAAAATGCAAACACAATTTCACACACCTTATCCTGGGTGCACCAGTATAAAGTGCGTTGTATGGACAGTTTTCTTGAAAAAGTATTCTAAAAGAGCACACCGTACAGAATGCCATTTGCCGACTAAAACCAAAACCAGAGTAATATATATATTTTTCTATTTTCTCAATCTGTGATTTCCTTTTTTATATATTTTTCATGGTATGGGATATATGTATCCTTACATATCCTCAATTTATATTCTGGTAGTTTGAATTATTACATGTGCTCAAAATTTAACCTGCTATTTTGCATTTCTAGGAATTTTTACCGGAAAGTTCTCAGCATACATAAAATTGTATTCCTATCTTCTATTTTTATAAATAAATCTAATCAGGAATAACGTACATCATAATAAGTCTGAAATATACTTTAAAATACTCTAGGATTCACTAAGACTAAATAAAATTGAGTACATGGGGTAAAAGGCAGTTGGAGCGTGGTCCTGATTGCATCATCTGCAAAATAGTCAAGAACAAGAATATATGGACCCCTACCTCATATAGTTAGGAAATTTTACCTGCTCTAACACGCAGCAATTTCTAAAGTAAACAAACTTTCCTACACGGCAGGCAGGCATCACCTAACCTAAATAAATATAGAAATACAAAACCAGAAATAGCATAGTGGGAATCAGTAAACCCTAATAATAATAATAATAATAATAATAATAATAATAATAATAATAACATCAATAATAATAGTAATAATAACATCAATAATAATAGTAATAATGATAACAATAATAATAATATATTCCGTGGCTTAACTTTTAGCTAAAAGTATTTTTCCTTAGTGATTAGAGAAATCATTTAAATAAAAAACAAAACTTGAAGTTAAAAATTGTTAAATATAAGATCCAAAGCGCAATAAATAGAAAAATTAATACAAGTCCTGTAAAATATTCAGTTAAAAGTTGAAAAACACATTTTGTATCGAAAATTTAATAACAAATCTTGCCTAAATTGTATAAATTGAGTTATTTTGGTAGAAATAAGCCTAAACTTGTAAAGTAACCAGTTAAAAATTGACAAAAAACACATTGTGTGTTCAAAATATAATAAAAACCTTTGCCCGAATCGAAAATTTGTGTTATTTGAGTAAAAAAGCGTAAACGTGTAAAATAATCCGGTAAAACTTGGAAAAAATATCTTTGTGCTTCCAAGGTATAATAAAAATCACATTCAAATCGTGATATTTGAGTAAAAATAGATATAAACTTGGAAAATAAAAGGGTAAAACTTGACAAAGCATGCTTTGTGTGTCCAAAATATAATAAGAAACACGTTAAAATCGTGTTAGTTTGGTAAAAATATGCATAAACTTGTAAAGTAACCCGTTACAAAAGTTAAAAATTGACAAAACTCACTTTGTGTGTTCAAAATATAATAAAAACCCTTGCCCGAATCGAATAAATCGTGTTATTTGAGTAAAACTGAAGCCTAAACTTGTAAAATATACCAATAACAGTTGAAAAACACACTTTGTGTGTTGAGAATATAATAAAAAGTCTTTCCTGATCGTTTAAATCGTGTTATTTGAGTAAAAACAACATGAAAAGTTGTAAAATATTGGACATAAAGTCAAAGTTTGGTAAAAATTAACTCAATTTTATAATTAAAAAACACGCAGTAACAGAAATTTGGTAGTTAAACAAACATCCTGTTGGTTATAAATCAATAATCAAAGGGTCCGAGGTTCGACACCCCGTGATAAAGGCAAATAGTGGATCGAATCAACTTTAAACTTTAGGCCCAGTCCTTGATAGCATTCTCTTTTTCCTAGTTCAGATAAAACCCTTACGCTTCGTTCTTCTTGTTCAGAGTAAAGTTCCCGCTCCAATCTAATTGGATATCCAAAAATCCTTTGTTCTTGTGTTCTGGGTAACCTTGTCCTACTTTGACGTAAACATATTCTAACATAAAAACGTTCCAAACCTAAACCCCATGCTACAGCATCCCGTGCCTTAGGGGCAACCTGAGCGGAATATTAATTGGCTAAAACCTGTTCTATAAGCTAGGCATAGCTTCAACGATTTTACCTTGACCGCGCATTCTCCGACATCCTTTGTTGTCTGGTTCAATCCCTTCCCTGTCCTACGCTGTTACATACCTTTCCCACATTCTTGCGTTCTATGTAACCTTGGCCTATTTGGGCTACAACCGGTTGTGAAAATCTACCGACGCGTTTTCTAATTGCTCGATCGGGTTCTTTCTTTGTTCTGACATCATTTGACCTTGACCGCACATTCCCCAAATTCCTTTGTATCTACCTGCGCGGAGTTCACCGTCTTTTGTCTAGCGTCTCGGATCAACTTCTTTCATACCATATGACATTAGTACATAGTACACTATAGTTATTACCAGTACATATCGTGGGTTCGAGTACCGGGACCGTCCTAATTCGTAAATCTTAACCAGTGGCGTCCCGTGCGGTTCACATACGGATGTTCACAATAAAATTTTTATACGGCTTGGAGATTTACTACTCTCCCTTGTAACTTCATCTTCAATATTGAACAAGTAAGAATAACAGTTCAACTTATTTTCAACAATTTCCCCCCAAAATCATGCTATATCTGAAGCATTACAATACTTTTTTATTCAAATAACACCCTTTTAATTACGTTATTTACAATTAGTGATGGCTAGTGCAAACTAATTAGTATAACATGCAATCTCAGGTATGTACAATGCAAGATTATCATGCTTCGCAATATACTTTGTATTACGCGGACCATATGTTAACCAACCACATTCATTCAGCATTGAAAGCACGTGCATCGTTAGCGGGGCAGAGAGGAGGATGCGTCCAGTCCAGAAAAAAATATTTTGTATATAGTATAAGATATTTGGGTATTATACAGAATGTCCCCTCGCCCCGCAAACAATAACTCGGTTGTGATGCTTGTGATTGAAGTATCAGTCAATGTGACATTGCTTGTATTCCTTCTTTCCTAGTGTTTCGTATTTTTCCTCCTAGCCATGGTTCAGAGAGAGATTGATTTTCGACCATTTAAAGCAAGGGTTCCCAAACTTGTTTGCTTCACGGCTCCCTTAGTTTTTTCAAGACTTTACCGCGGCGCCCAGAATGTAGCCATCTCTAACACTTGCAACGCTCAGTTATTTGTAAGATTGCTTGTCTTAAGTTAAAAATTAAACACGTATTTCAAGTCCAGAAACATTTTATATGTAAAAAAAAGTACTAAATAAGCAGACTAACTGACTAACGATTCAGTGAAAATATCGAAACATTTCGTTGCGCCCCTGTAAGCTAATCACGGTACCCCAGGGCGCCGCGGCACACACTTTGGGAACCACCGATTTAAAGCGTATAGTAACATCTGTTCGTCGTTGTCATTAACATATTTACCCGTCGTCGCCTTGTAATCGAGGAGTTCCGGTTCGAAACCCGGTGGAGGCACACAGTGGTTCGGATCCCACTTAAAACTGTAGGTCCAGTCCCGATTAGCCTTACTGTGCATAAAGTGGACTTAAAGCACCAAATCAATGAATCAAACATATTTACTATCCTTGATCTTATACATTGCACGAAACGAATCGTTCCAATCCAGATGCAGTCTCTTTTTAAGCGAGTCGCATGTGCAAATGGTAAAAAAATGCCCAGGATGTGTCCTCTGTTTGTCCATGAATTGCCGCCTCCAAACAATAAACAAGGAAAACAAAATTGCGCGTTCACAACGTTGCACCCACATAACCAATTGTACTTCGTGTACCAGTAATTTTTTTAGTGTTCTTTTAATAACGCATTTGCTAGTACTTACCTCTTGTACAATGTAGAGGTCCGGCTGGTGAGGGCCCATCTTTTTTACTTGAGTTCGTTCTGCTTCAATCGCGAAAATGACTTTTCTTTCAAACTCCTGACAGTATTCATAGTGTACAAAACACAACACTACACTACACACACACACACACACACACACACACAGCACAACACACACGCACGTCTGAAAGCCAGTGCACATAAATTCACAGAAACCGCTTGTCAATAGATATCTTCCTCTCGACATCGACACTAACCACCTTTTACCCGTTGCTGCCAAAGAGCAAAGGCCTTTTTGTTGCCCCGAAAAACTAACGATACTTGATCTTTCCAAAACAAACGTGCTCCCTTGCAGTTCTTCCAAAGCAGCAGTGTTGCCAACAATTGAAACTCAGAAGTTTCTAAATCTTCAACATGCGCTAGTTAAAAATCGCTGAATCAAATTTGCTGGTGAAAAATGCAAAATGTATTTTTTAAAAATGCTGTGGGGAACAACTTACATCAGGTTTATTGAATGTATGTGCGTTTATATGCACATTAAAAATGCATTTAATTTCAATTGTGATAATTTAAATGCATATATTATTTCAACTTTCTAACTTCAAAAAAAGAAAATATATATGTAGCAAAAATACAGATCTAGTTTTCTGAAAGTTATATTTTGTTCTTTACAATAAGCATATTCTAATAACGTAGATAATAGTAAAAATGATTTACTAATATCAATTGATAACTTTTTTCGGTAACAACTATTTAGGCCATACGACCAGAAAAATGCGCGTTGAATTGATGTAAATGTAGTCGGCACTTTCCTTTGCAATTTAAGTTGGTGAGAGTTATTTCCTTGGCATGAAAAACGTTGATTACTAAAGGAAGTTGCACAGTCTGAATTGCCCTTAGACGCACATGCGCAAATCATATAAACTTTGAAAGATATTATGTAACTCCTGCAGACTAGTTTCTAAAGAAAAGTAATTCTTGGCGCCACCTATGTTGTCTGGTTGGTCTGTTGCGTTTTCCCCGCTTCCCACTTCTCTTGCCAGCATGTAGGACGTCCGCCGTAAGACTAGACAAGAGTTTTATGAAAAGAATCATTCACGTCTGCTAGGAAAGAAGTTGTTAGCATACTCGTCTGAATGTCGCAGTTTCAGTGGCTAATTCACCGTTCGCTTCCATTATGGCGGGCGTGTCGTCACAAAGCAATAGGAGCTTTCATGCAGCTTTGCTCTCCCGAATACCAGCAGCCCTCACTCTAGAGTAAGACAATTCAAACGAAAGCAAAACCTACAACAGCAGTCGAACGACCTGCTGCAACGATAAACAAGCGCTCTCGGGAGTTTATGCGGATCGTAATATAGCGCAGGGACAAGAATTTCATAACTTAGGAAACCATGGACTGCAAAACAGGAGCACCGCCAAATAACAATAACACTAATTTTCTTTGCCCTTTTATATATATATATATATATATATATATATATATATATATATATTACTTTGCTATTATTGATTGATTGATCGTTTCGTTTATTTCACTTCGCTTTTCTGCCACTTTCAGCTAATTGCGAAAATGAAAATGCGTGCTGAGATGATGAAATTGATGAAAGGACACTCACAAAGAAAACGGCCGGGATTGAAACTCTGACATCGTAGCGTGCTGTGCTAACCACTCCGCCACGGAGGCCGGCGCTTTGTTATTATTATCTCTCCTGTTTCCAAAATTCATCAAAGATGATCCTAAAGTTTCTGTTCTTGCGTCTGTATTAATACTTACTAGTAATTTGGACAGTGTGTCTATATGCAACTCCCACTTATATGATTTTATTCTACTTTTTACAACACGAGTTAAAGTTTGTGTAAATTTATGTTTGTTTTATATCTCGTCTTTTTATAATTATTTTATATTTGTTTTCTCTTCTAGGTTTTGATAGTATAAACAGTTGTAGTTAGTAAAACTTCGTAATCAACATTATAAATACCATAATTATACATATACATTAATAAATATAGAAACTTGTATATTATAGGCTTGCTGCAGATTCTTATCTATATTTGTTCGTTTTCTTCCCGCCAGTATTTTTAAAATTTTATTTTCTATATATTTTTTTTACTTTCAATCTCTTGAATTTTAAGATAGCTAGCAATTTTTATTACATAAAAAAGTAAAGTGCTCCCCTGTTCTTTGCACAACGGCATGAAGGCGTATAGAGGGTGTGGAGTTAGGGCCCAACACTTTCTTGATCACGGCCGAAGGTGAGGGTGATGTGATCAACACCACGCCCCCGGCCGCCTTTACCCCCCATAGTTTCCTCCAGGTACCCACTTTCGGGCCTCCCCGATGGCGCAATGATAGCGTCGTCGCCTTGTAATCAAGGGGTCCCGGGTTCGATACCCGGTGGAGGCACATAGTGGTTCGGATCCCACTTTAAACTGTAGGTCCAGTCCCAATTAGCCTTACTGTGCATACAGTGGACTTAAAACTCCAAATCAATCAATCAATCAAGGTACCCACTTTATACGACGCTGGGTGGGCACCGGAGCCGCTTGAACAGATGGAAAAAATCCCGGTTCTCCCCCTAAGGGGATCGAACCCGGGTCTCTCTCATGGTAGTCAGACGCCCTAACGACTTTTCCCCCCCTTTAAAACGACTGAGCTACCGCAGCTTTCCAATTTTCATTACGTATCGAGAAAATACAATGCAGATTGGTTTGCGAACAACAAGAATTGTATTTTGTTGGCTCATCTATTTTATTTCATTTTCATTTCGCCTTTTAACCTATTTTACTGCCTTCTTAAGTGCATATTTTCTCTTTTAGTGTCCTTTAAACTTTTTATTCCCTTTCTTTCGTTCATCCCTTGCCAACTTTTCACAATCTTTTTCGCTTTTCAGAATTTACTTCCTTGTTTTCTTGTATTTATGTAATTCTTCACAGTTTTTCTTTAGTAGGCCAGCGGTTCGCATCCCAATGTCAACTGTAGGTCTTTTCCCAATTAGCCTTTCTGTGCATAGAATGGACTTTAAAACAAACTCTAATACAACCGTAATTGTAGTTTCCTTTTTATACGCGCAGCTTTACTTAATCGAGACGATTAATGACGAATAAATACATTGTAAAATAATTAAAGACATGAAGAACAAGAGCAAATAAAAATTCGTGCCTTGTCCAAGTCACGAACCAAGATACCCTGGTTTCGTAGGACACTACACGAACCACTTGGGCATGTGATTGATCTTAGATTCTTGTGTTTCCGCCTTAATTTGTTTGAAGCAACTTTTTAGTGAAAACACATTGTAGAAAACTGTATCCTCAAACGTATTCAATCCTCGGGGAAGCCAAGCAAGCTCGTTATCTGGCAGACTAACGATCTCGCCAACGAAGGTTCTCCTTCGAATCCTTCCATGAGCGCTCTTTTGTGAGTTTTCATTAGTTGTATCTAATTATTTGCCTAATTAGGCTGAAAAGCAACGTAACATTTTAAAAATCAAAATACATCACGCATTCCAGTACCTACCAATTCAGAGCCGACTCTCAGGGTGTAATCCTACCACAGGATAAGGCGAGTAATGGAATTCGTACGGTTGCCATTCCAACCAACGCGAACATTTTGTCCTTGTAAACTCCATTCACATCTTTATCTTCTTGTTTCTTTGTATCATTTCTAAACTTTCAACAATAGTATAGTAATCTAGGTCCATATCATGATATTTGATACTGATAGTACTGTATTTAAGGAGGAAACTATTGCAATGTCCTTGACTAAATAATTCAGTAGAGAACGCATATACGAGGGTCATTCAAAAATAGCGAGATTGATTCATTCGAAACACAGTAAACACACAAGGTTAATAACACTTATAAAGTACCCTCCTTGCATCTGCATTCAGTTGTTCCATCTGCCTATCAGTAGCGTAGAATATTTAAGCAGGCGTGTTTCGGCCTCTTGGGCCGTTCTTACAACCAACCCTTGTCAAAGATACAATAAATGAATAAAAACATAGAAAAAAAACACATTGATCATGATAATACAATAAATATAATATAAAGATTATACAATAATAAAATGATACATTGAATTGATAAGTATAAAAGATAAGTAATAAGTCTTCAGTAGTTCATTGTGTTTGTGCGGGGGGGGTGTTAGGTATGCATTGTGTGATGTGTAAGTGCAGGTGCATTTGTTTACATATGAAGGTTAATGCTGGGACAATAGTAAGTTTCTTAGTTGTTTGTTAAAACTTTGATGGCAAATAATGTTAGTCAATGGTGCAGGCAGTTTGTTCCATTCCCTGATCCCTGTAACAATGAAGGACTTGTTATAGGTGGCAGTTTTATGTTTGGGGATTTTTAGATTGTGTTTCTTGATATTATGTTCGTAACTAAGACTCTCTGCGCCTCCTCTCCGCAACTTTCAGTTGTGCGCCCCTATTCATTTGAAAAGAAAAAGCTTTCATTTCTACAACATTAATTCACGCCTACATTTATATGAGGTATATACATGTAATTTTAATCAATGTTAAAACTAGTACGAAAGGTTAAGACAACAGATAAACTGTAAAAAAGTATATATTATAATTATATATGAAAATATACTGTTACTACAAAAATTACGATATTGTTAAATGCCCATTATCAGTTCTCTATTAGCCTTCTTGTGCTAGTTTGGTCCAGTTTTCGAGCCCGATAGCTTTCGATGCTTAACAGCGCCAGCCCACTCAATCTCACTCTTGTCATTGTGCTTCTCAAGTAATTTTTGATCAAGTTTAGCTTGGGAAACGACTTCTCAGCTGATGAAGAAGTTACATGCAGGGTCAAATACAGTACATAAGCAGCGCATACGTCAGGAATTTGTTTTCTTGCCAGAGGAATTCTGCAAATTCGCTGAGGTTCGACATAATTATTCTTTTGATTTTAATTGACACTACATTCCGAAAACAATTTCTGTAGCTGTAGTGCAAGATACATCTTCTTCATATTTTTCACAGAAATTAGTAGCAGATTCCACTACAACTACAAAAGAAACTTAACAACGTACGGGAGTAGCACAATTTCACCAAACTTTGCTGAAACACGAGCGTGGTAACTAGGGGCGGGGAGGGTGAAAGTCAGCGTTGTCAACGCATTTTCTTGAAGAGGTTTTCTCGGGCAATCGGCCAGGTGATTTCCGGAAAGGCTTCCAAGCTTTCGAGAGCTAACGTCACTCTCATCTTCAGGGAATGAAGTGCAGAGATAAGTCAGGGTGACGTTATATGTATTTGGTGTGGGAGGGGTCCGGTGTAGGTGGCGGGCCAATCAGGTGGCGTTTCTCCGACGTCCGCGTTCCCAGTCGACTATCGCTAACCAGGCTGGGTCCAGTTCTTGCCTGTCGTTTCCCCTTCGGTAAACTAATCGATGACTTGAACTATTCAGCTACTTTTCTAGTGATTAACATTTTCTGTATGAAGTTGTAGGGGAATAAAACTATGATATGTTTGATTGAAGATACATTTTAACACCGAAAGGAAAACGTTTGTGAAATATCGGTCTTTCTTATTTATCATTCTTACTGCGCCCCCCCCGCACCGCGGTGGTTGCGGGGGTGTTATTTACGCCACGGATGCCTATCCACTTTTGAAATACTGCTTTGTACCTCTTTCTCAAGAATACCCATCACAGCATTGCTCAGTTCTTCATGAGAAGATAATATGGGTCTACGAAGCTCTTTTTTTTCATCTAAGGAAATAGGTAAAAGTCACGGAGGAAAGACTAACTGGGAAATCTGGTTCACGTGTCCGCTGAGGACACATTATGAAGCGATTGGCTTTGCTACTAGCACTGCGTACATGAGGCATGCACTTCAATGCAACTTCCCTGTTCCCCAATGGTTTTCGGATGAAATTGCAACAACCGAAAGTAGTATACAATATACTATAACTGGAACACAAAAGTATGACCCCCCCTCACATTGGTTTGGTTATACTTAAAACTATGTCAAGATGCTTATATAAGCTTATTACCTACAGTGTGCTACTCTGTCGAATCCAAGAATTTAGTAAAATAGCCCTCGGGGATTTCCCGTGAAAAGTATGACTCCCCTCAGATTGATTTGGCTACACGTACAAAAGCTGCATCTGTCAGATTGTTGTCCATAGGATAGTAAAAAATATGGCCCTCTTGGCATTGTTTTGGCTACAATTAAACGCCAAGGTGCTCATATGAGCTTATTGCCTTTAGTGTAATACTCTGTAAAGTGTAATCTTATTAGCTACATCTACACCCACACCCACACACATTTACTTCCGGTCCACTTCCGGTTTACTTGACAGACACCTGTGGGTTTTCAAGTTTTTTTAAGTATAATATATAGTTTTATTAAGTATATAGTTTTTGATTTGAGCCCCAAAAAATTATATATAAATACCAAAACCAAAAATAGTAACACACTAAGTATACACACTGAGTATACAAAGCACACTGCTGAACCCAACTGATATTTTGTATTAAGTATATAGTTTTTGATTTGAGCCCCAAGAAATTATATATAAATACCAAAACCAAAAATGCCAAATCATAAATATTGTAATCAATGCGATAAGAATATATCTAGCCCTAATTGGGCTAAGCACCAACGTAATTGTGATCTTGAGAAACGCAAAATGCCCACTAAAATATGCCCAAAATGCCATAGAAAATTTAGCATGGCATACTTCAATAGGCATATATGCGCTTGTTCCGCACAACTATCTACATCGTCCCTACAGCCATCTACATCTTCTTCTGGTCTAAAGAGAAAGCTTGTTACATCTGATAATACTAGACCAGCAAAGCAGCCATGCAAAGCACCCATTGATAGGAGTTTTAATGGTCAACTAAGGGATTACCGTTTCGTATCAGAGCCAAAATGTAATATTAAGAATTTTTTGAATAGTGTAAATTTTGATGTGCAAGCTATTCTAAACGCACAAAACGGTTCTTATAAGCTATCCCTCAAATTGTACAGATGGGGGACAAAATAATACGAACACCTGTGAAAAAGTATGCCACATTTCACACCGGCAGTACAGCAGCACCACCTGGTACTGAAGTCTGCCACCTAGTGGCTGTGAAGGGGAAGGTATTAGTTTGCCAACAGCAGTCATTGGTGGTGCATTCGTCTATCATACGCTCTCAAGAGACACTGCAATGTCAGACCCGACAGAGTTCCAAAGAGGCATGATTGTTGGAGCACGTTCAGCTGGAGCCACGGTGACTGAAACCTCAAAGCTTGTTGGGTGTGCAAGGAGCACAGTATCAGCCGTTATGACAGCGTACACAACACAAGGTAAGATGGCGTCTTCAAAGCACAACAGTGGACGAAAGACAAAGCTTGCTGCTCGGGATAGGAGGGTGTTGAAGCGCATAGTGGCCCGAAAGTACAAGCAATCGTTATCCGAGATAACATCTGAAATGAACAGGCATCTCCAGGACCCCATTTCAACCAAAACTGTCAAAAGGGAACTCCATGCTGCAAACATTCATGGCCGAGTGGCAATTCGTAAGCCATTGTGACATCACGTAATGCTGTCAAGCGACGCCAATGGTGCAGAGCTCACAGAAGTTGGTCCCCACAGCAGTGGCAACAAGTCATCTGGTCTGATGAATTAACATTCACGTTATTTCAGACCACGGGGCACGTTTATGTGTGGAGAATGCCTCGAGATGCATTTCATCCTGACTGCCTCTTGCCGACTGTGAAGCATGGAGGTGGGTCCATTATGGTATGGGGCGCGATATCTTGGCATGGTGTGGGACCACTTGTTTTTCTGCATGGGAAGATCAATGCCAGTCACTATCGCAGCATTCTGGGGGATCATCTCCATCCTTTTGTCCAGACTTTATTTCCTGGGGACCGACCGCTTTTTCAAGACTACAACGCTCCTATCCACACTGCTGGGTCTGTCCAAACATGGTTTGAAGAACATGACGATGAAGTAGGACATCTTGAATGGCCCCCCACAGTCTCCTGACCTGAACATTATAGAACATTTGTGGGGATATTCGGAGTCCAAACTTCGTGCTCGAAGTCCGCCTCCAGCCACACTTTCGGAATTGGAGACTGCTCTGGAGGAAGAATGGCTCCATATTCCCTTAAACATTGTGCATGACCGCTATGCGTCCATCCCACGTCGCATACAAAGTGTACTTCAGTCACAGGGTGGTCCAACCCCCTATTAATAAAGATTTTCTCTACATTCACAGGTGTTCGTATTATTTTGTCCCCCATCTGTATACTCAATATAAGAAACCAAACAGTACAAAATTTACACAGCCCCACATATCAAAAACTGTACCTGTATACTCAAATACAAACTTAGACGAAATACTAAGCAGGTTGATAGACCAATTGCTTATCAAACATTCTGAGTTTGCTGCTAAAGAATCAGGATGGAGTCTTCGTGGATCTCCACACAGGCTCTATGTTAATATTTCTGAATTCAGACCTCTACAAGGTTCTACATATCTGCCTTTGCCTGACAATATCAAAAACAAAAAAGCCGTGGTTAACGTAGAAAATACCGACCAGAAATGGTTTTTGTGGTGTATTTTGGCTGCTTTGTTTCCAGTTTTAAATAATCCACAGCGAATAAGTCATTATAAACAGTACGAACATGATTTTGATGATGCTATGGATGGCTTAGAATATCCAATGTTTGTCCAGAATATCGATAAATTTGAAAAAGAGGCCAGAGATAGCAATGGCCGAACGTTATCTATTAATGTGTTTTCTGCTGCTCGTGGCGATTGCTTGATAGAACCTCTTAGAATCAGCAAACTTGATGATGACTGCTGTCCCGATCGATCTGCTCTTAATTGATAGAGACGGTACATACCATTACACTCTGATACGCAATCTTCAGGCTTTAGTCAGAAAACAACTAGGCAAATCCAATACAATATACAAGTTTTGTCGAAGATGTTTGACTGTGTTTGATGGTCAAAAAATAGTAAATGGTGTTTATGAAAAAAAATACCAAAATTGCTAAAAACAAGTTGGTTGAACATTTAAAATACTGTGGCAACCATAAACCTGTTCATATGGCTATGCCTAAACCAAACGAAAATGCCAAATTCAAAAAATTCGAAACCTTGTTGCGGCACCCAGTATATATAATCTGTGATTTTGAATCAAATCTCAAACCGCTCACATTCTGCAGCCCAGATCCCGAAGAGTCTTCAAGTACACCGTATCAGCTACATGACCCTTCTAGTTTTTGTTATGTGGTTGTACAGGATGGTGTTATTAGTAAAGCACACTTATACATGGGGAAGATGCTATCAAAAAATGTGCACGTAAAATAGAAAATGAGTGCCGTCGCATAGCCTATGATATATTATTAAAATCAATACCTATGTCGCATTTAACAGAGGATCAGAACGAATATTTCAACAGTGCACAAAGATGCTCGGTATACAATTCTGAATTTTCGGACACAAATAAGAAGGTGCATCACCATTGTTATACAAACGGCAAATATGAATCCAATTATGATTTTCATCATTTGATCAGATACGAGGGGTTTGACAAGCAGGATTTAGATATTTTAGCAGAAAATGACGAAAAATATATTGCTATTAGCAAGATAATCAATGTTAATGGCAGGCCTATACACTTAAGATTTCTAGATTCATACAGATTTCTGTCGGCTAGCTTGGCTACTCTGGCTGGCCAATTATCTGATGCCCAATTCAAAATCACATGTGACATGTTTACAAATTTGGACTTGAAATTGATTAGGCGTAAGGGTGTATACCCATACGACTATGTTACCGATTTTTCCAAATTTGACGAGTGTGTTCTGCCACCGCAACAAGAGTTCTACAGCAAACTCAGAGCATCAGGAATTAGTGATGATGATTATTGCCATGCCCAGTTGATGTGGACCAACTTAAAATGCCAGACGCTTGGTGATTATCATAAGAGATACTTGATACTTGATGTGACGCTCTTAGCCGATGTACTTGAAGCATTTAGAACATCATCGATGCAAAATTATGAGCTGGACCAGGTCCATTTTTACAGCGCTCCAGGCCTAGCATTGTCAGCCATGTTTCTGAAGACTAAAATGGAATTGGATCTGATCCAGGACCAGGACATGTATCTTTTCATCGAACATGGTATACGAGGGGGCATGGTACAATGTTCTCAAAGATATTCCAGAGCCAACAACAAGTGTGTTCCCGATTATGATTCTGTGCGACCATCGAACTATATATTTTATGTGGATGCCAACAGCCTGTATGGTTATGCCATGATGAAAAAACTGCCATAATCAGGGCTTGAGTGGGTCGAAGATTTCAACATTGAGGATCTTCAAGACTTTGATGACAGTGACTATGGCCTGTTCTTAGAGGTCGATCTGGCAATTCCTGATAATTTGCATAGCCAGTTTTCTGATCTGCCGCCAATTGCTGAGTTCCAGTGTCCGCCTGGCTTTAAACAGAAGAAGCTGATGATGACTCTAGAGAAAACCAGGGTTATGGCATATACTACAAGTTCCTGGTGCGTCATGGTGTTCAAGTGACCAAGGTTGGCAAAGTCTTGAGGTTCAAGCACTCAAGGTGGTTGAAGCAATACATTGATACAAACACCGAGCTTCGAACACGTGCGGTAACCCAATTTGATAAGACCTTGTTCAAATTGATGGTCAATTCGGTGTATGGTAAGACCATAGAAAATGTCAGAAAACATTCTGATGTCAAATTGGTTACTGACCCCAGACAGAGCAAAAAATTGGTAGCAAAGCCCAATTTCAATTACAGAAGAATTTATGACGATATTCTGGCGCTTTTTAACATGAATAAAACAAAGATCAAGTTTGATAAGCCTATTTATGTAGGGGCTGTAATATTAGAATTGGCCAAATTACACATGCTGGAGCTTTATTACGATGTGCTGAAGCCTTTTTATGGTGATCGTATAAGACTGATGTATATGGACACGGATAGCTTTATCCTTGATATTCAGACAGAAGATGTCTATCAAGATATAGCAGACCTTGCATTGCTTGACTATTATATTTTTAATACCCCTAGTACATTGAAAATGCCAAACTAGTCTCTTCAAATGCAATACAATAATCTATGCTATAAAGCTGATTATTTTTGTGAATTTACTTTTAACACGTAGTTACGAAGTAGGCTTTAAAATGTATATTATAACGAAAAGGATTTATCAGGAGTTTACTAAGATATTGGAGATTACAAAGAAATTTATGACTTGGGACAAAGGCACTTTCTGCCCCCCCAAATTCCTCAAAAATAGCAGATAATACGTATATATGTATATTAACATATAGGAATGTAAATTGTTTATATCAATCATGCCCCCCCCAAATATATTTAAGTTAGCTATTTCGGACTCGTCTGTAAAGAAAGTTCGCTGGAAAACTTGGCTCGATTCTAATGGTAAACAAGAGTTTCTCGGAAAAGGAAGACACAGTTTTGGAGGGGTGAATACCCTGATGAATACAAAAATTGCTCTGTTTTGATGGTCAAGATTAGTCACCCAGAGACAACTTTAGTTAGGAGCACTATACGGGATTGTGGTTTCAGTTCTCAAAGCTTCTTTACATTCTGTAAAAAATATCTATTAAGGTAAATTTTTTGACCGTTATTTTAAACATATCATAAATATATGTTAGAATTGAAAATATGTTTTGTTACTTTCTCAACATTGGCTACATTACGTACTCTAATAATGTGTTCTCTTAAACCATAATTTTAATTGGCACCGCCAAAAAAGCACTCTTGTGTCCCGAAAAGATACACAATATCCTACTTTCCGTACATTTTCAACGTGTCTATGTTAATTATAATGCTGAAATTGAATGATGAGTTTATAAAATAGATGAAGTAACACACACAAATCCACACATTATCTACGATTTCATATACGACTCTTTTTTATGTGTGCTCTACTGTAACCACTACAGTGGATGGACAGAGATAATATCGTAAATGCAGCTTTCAATACTGATATACTAGAGGGATAGCACATATCTATGTAGCCTACCCTTGAAAAATTCGCATCCAATACCACGTTATCAGCTATCAGTTGGCAGTTTTCAAGGTTTCTGAGTTTTGTCATCGCATTTGTAAACAACAAATTGGTGTCTTCTTTTACCAGCTACAACTACAAAACAAATACATTTAAGGAAATCAATTTTTCTGCAAATTTATAATGGCGCATCTATCTTCAAACACATGTTTCCAATTTCTTAATTTATGAGATGAAGCAATGAAACAACCTGGAGTTCGTACTAAGGACCGAAATCGATTTTTAAATAAAAAAAAAGAATTTGAAGAAAGTAGCGCAGAATTTGAAATCCAACGGAAACTATATTCGTTGCATGCAATTAACTGCATCTACAATAGTCGCGATGGCAATTATGATTTAATTGGCTCTAGTGACGATTGTATGTCTGTTCACGTTACACAGCATTCAATGATAGCCAGAAACTTCATGTTAACGAGGAAACGAGCAGACATTCAACAATGGAGCTTTGAAACAAAAATAACCAACAGTAGACCAGCAGACTGTGTTGTTGGAAGTGGTTTTGCGTGTAGTCACTGCTATATCAGATAAATCTATATTAGGAGTTTCATCCTCATTTACTTGAATGTTATAAAAATAATTTGTTACTTGCTGCAGGCTTTTATCAGCATATGTATATAATTATATTTAAATATTTTTTTGTTGGCTTAAGTAAAATGCTGCAGAATAGGGCAATATTCATTATTATCAACATCATATCATGTTCAAACTAACTTATTCTATTTTTTGTCAATTTTGAACAGGTTGTTAAATCGAATTTGCTCTTTTTCTCTCTGATTCTCATCATAGCATTCACGTCGTTTATTTTTAGTGGTTGATTTGGTTTATTTTACTTAGCTTTTCTTCCACTTTTGGCTAATCGCAAAGATAGGATGAGTGATGATTCGATGAAGGGACACTAACAAAGAACACTCGTGCACAGGCACGAACCCATGACCCCTAGCGTCGTAGAGCGGCGTGCAAACCACTCCGCCGCGATGGTTTTACGTTGATTTTCCAGACTTATTCAAGTAGTTCTGCGTGTCTGTTACTAACTGCCGACCGGTATTACATCCCGGATCATGTTGCACCATAAGGAAGAACGGTTGATATTGGCTTCCAAGAAATTGCAAATAAAATATTGAATTGTTCGTGGATTGATGACGACTGCGTTGTCGTTTTATCACAATATTCTTTTTTTTTTAAAGTGAGCAACGCAACGTATGAATATCTGGCGAGACTGATTTTACACCAGGCATTTTATGAATGAGTATAAGTATGGTAGCATAGTCGGCTCTTTTACACTCACCTCACTTAGAACTCCGGCATTTTGTTTCTTTATAAACCATATTTGCAGAAGATACAACTCAACCTACAAGTGTGTCAATATACGCTGTATAAAACACACCTTTCTTACTAACTTTTTTCACGCTGTACAATTTACCGACAAAGATTCTCTCCATTAAGAAGCGTACCAGTGAGTGGCCGCGGTGGCTCAGTCGGTAACACGTCTGACTACCATGCTAAAGGTCCCGGGTTCGATCCCCGGCCGGTTCAAATCCGGGAACTTTTCTAACGATGGAAGCGGCCCCGGCGCCCACCCAGCGTCGAATAACATGGGTAAAGGCGGTCAGGGGCGTGATGCTGATCACATCACCCCCACTCACGACCGGATCAAGAAAGTGTGGGCGTTACACCCCCTATACGCCTTCATGGCGTGGTGCTATGCACAGGGGAGCACTTTACTTTTTTTTTACCAGTGAGAGAACCAATCAATCATTGGATATTCTACTCACACGAAGCAAAACGTTTGGCAGGAAGTAAACATTGGTGTAACGGACTATAACGTTGCCACTTTATCTTACAATTAAGCATAATATAACTCTCCGAGAATCCTTTCAAATAACTCTTGCTAAAAATAGTGACGCTCAAATGTCTCTGTTTGAGACAGAATGACCGCTATGGTATTGGAAATTTATTTTCATCTCTGTTTTGGACAAAATTCCCGGTTGTTGGGCATTTTGAACTCTTGCCTCATTTAGCAAATGGCTCCAACATCGTGAGGTAATTTAAATTAATTGCTTTTGGAGTCGGACGATCGTAATGAATCATATAAGAACAGAGGTGAACGAACATATGAGGGCAACAACAGTGTGGAGTCCGTGACGAATCTCTATGGGATGTATGTGACAGGAAAGTATGTGTGTCTCTTCCAGTACGGAAGATACCATTTACATGGTGATTTTGGATTGTTTTGAGGAAAAAATAATAAAATAATAATGAATGTGCTATCTTTATTAATGCCTTGAATTAGTTAAATTTATTTTTTTGAGGTAAAAAGCTTTAAATATTAACAACTATATCTTCGCGAATCCTTTATTTTTTTATTAGCCATACGGTACTTCAATAGTTAAATATTTGGTAACGAGCACTAGAGTTAACTGTCTCCTTTCTAATATCTATGTTTGTTGTCCTCTATAGTATAGTAGTTACGTAACTTGCTCCTTGACAAGAGATCCTAGGTTCAAATCCTAAATATTTTTGTGTCTTTCTTCTCATACATTGCATTTTTCTGTTGTCCTCATCGTAACTAATGAATTGAGAAAGTTCAGAATGCAAAGCGATGGGAAAACGGCTCTTTGAAATGTAATGGCAAAATGGGAAAGAAACTGCGTTGAATGTGCTATTCTGAAATGATTTAATGGCAACTACGGGTAACTACAATTGGAGATTGAAGATTTCTGGTTAATACTCGGAATCCTAGGTTCTTCAAACATGTCGAATTAAACAACAAATAGTTTTGTGCACAAAAGGCAGATGAGTATTCGTATATGAAAAATAATAAATGCATTTGCATTAGCGATCATTTATATTATTTGCACAAACGTTTTCGCAGTGTTGAGGTCACTAAATTCTTGGTAGCAGGTTTGAAAAAAAAATCAGCTGTTAATAAACTTTTAAAATTACGTCCCTTTACCATATTCATACACGTTCATTTAATACAAATCCTATTGCTTTATTGCGGCAAAGAATTTTTCATTATGTCAAACAATTTTCTGTGTCGCTTGTCTGCTTATGCCTTGTAAAACGTCGACGTTTTGAAAGCAGTTGAAAATGTCCAGTCCGCCCGCAGCCAACACTGTCAACAGCAGCACGGAAAATGTTTCTGTTATTTGCACAGACTAAAGACAGTGGGTATGTTATGGCTTTGAACAGTGCGAATCTAAAAGGACCAGTTGAAATGTCCTTAGGTTAAATCCAACGTGGGCTTTAATGCATGAGAGATGTTTAAAAAGAATTCACTCTCTCGTTCACATATGTTCTTTCTCTGTGTGTGTTGTTTTTTTATTCTTCTTTAACTTAGTTAAATATTTTCTATCCTTAGTTCTTAATTTTTAAAACCTATGAAGCATTGTTTTTACTTTGCATGAATGAAAACATCAGAACAATATTTTACGTATTATGAATAATCAAAAATATAATATTATCTGCATAGAACCTTCTTTATACGTTTGAGTTTTTATTGTTTCAAGTCCAGTTTATGCTCAGATAAGTTGATAGGGACTGGGCCTACAGTTTAAAGTTGAATGCGATCCACTGTGCAATGTACCTTCACAGGCGGATATCGACACCGATTACAAGGCGACAACGTTAATATTACGCCATCGGGGAATTTCTTGTACGTTAAACGTACTACATTTTAGCAGATGTTAATGCATATTGTAGCATAATGCGCTGTGAATCCAGGGGACTTAGATTTGTACACTGGAAAGGGACGTTTGTTTGTCTTCATCATTTTCATCAGCTCATCATCATCGTGGCTATTAAATTGAAGAGGTAGAGAAGCGATGTTCAATATGAAAATACAAACAAACATTGTAGCACAAAAAATAACCTTTGAAGGTGTGTTTATATATATATTTCACGGTCAAATCGTCCGCGGAGCGGCGGCAAGCGCACCTAGCAGCGAGAGTTCGTCTGCCGGCAAACTTGATGCAACATCCGCGTAACTGCAAACGCTAGCTAGCTATGTAATGAAATAAGTTCGTACAATTAGATGGATAGTTACAATTAGAATAAACACATACGTTGTTATAAGACGCGTTAGAAATACTTTTCTCCTGCATCCACACATTTACGGTATCTTTTTATCAATTTTTAACTGACACGTATAAGTTTCTCTTCCAAAATAGCTTGAGTTTCTCTCCTGATATTTTCTTTCAATTCTTCTAATGTATGGCTTCAGGTTCAAAAGCTTGGTAGCTCGCCACGCAGACGACTTAAAAATGTATGTTTCTTGTGCAAGGCACCGGGAGGATTCATTTGGGTTATGTTCCAATCGTGCTCGAACATCGTCTACTTTCTCCTCAGTAAACACACATCGTTGCACCCTTCGCTGCTTAACAAGAACAAACCCTGCTTCCCTAAATTTGTTCACAAGCTTTCGAACACTGTCTCTGTGTGGAACAGGAACATCTGGGAATTCTGCTGCGAAACGCCTAATAACTTCCTTCCCTACAAGAATTCGTAATGGGTTAAGAGTTCTACATAAAAATTCGTTGTTTTAAATTATACGGATAGCGTGGCATTATTAGACTGCAGAAAAGAACCTGTAATATGTAAACTAAAACAAAACAATCTAAAACACTTGTTAACACCTTAACACTTCACAAACACGTGCAAACTGGACTCCAGCTATCTGGATACTGAAGCAGTGATGCGTTCAGTGCCAAGGTCAGCTTAAAGCTGTGGTTCTAGATACCAGCAGACGTGTTCCCACCTGCCCGGCGAGCTGCCCGGCGAGCTGGCTGCCACTCCGCGGACGAATCGATCGTGAAAGGCACTGTATATATAATGTGCAAAATTTTAGTGTGATTTTTATTTCAAAAACTTATTTTACAATCGTAGTTATATTTCTTGCAATAACATCTACGATTTGTAATAAACAAAAAATATGCTGAAGTTATTGAACACAACGTGTAAAATGCAGTTGACTAGGCATGTTCAATTATGTTCTGTGTGTTTCACTATCAAACAGAGTATCCACCAACACGAGTAAAATATTTTCTTTTGTCGACTTTGTTCAGAACAATAGACAGACACTATGCCCAGAAATGAAATTAATATTTCAACGAAAACAAAATATTCATGGAACTTTTATGTACTCTTATACAACAAGATATGTATCAGGCTTAAACATAGATTATACAGTTTGTAAAAAAATAATAGCGACACATCATCCTCACAGCAGTTTTCATGAATATCAGTATGTAACACCGGCATATAAAAAGCAAATTAAAGCAGAATACTATTGGGTTTTATGGAACGCCTCACTTGTTTCTGTATTGTTAATACACCCTCCACATGGTGCTGAAATCGTACAACCATTCAGTTTCTGAGAAAGCAGTTGCTGTGAAGGCGTAAGAAGTCTGTGTGAGGAGCTTTTTTTATCGGCGTTAACTGACCGCATGGTGACATTTTATTGTTTGTGCAGTGACATTTTATTGTTTGTGCAGTGACTGCGTATTGTTTCAACAGTGTCGCGTGATAGTATTGTTGCTGTCTGGAAAGTGTGATTGAGCTGAAATGGGTGAAATATGTGACATTTCACCTGGCAAGCAAGAGCAAATCCTTGCTTTGAATAGTGAAGGCAAATCCCTGAGACAGATTGTTGGAATACTGAAAATTCATCATTCAACAGCAGGCCGAGTTATTAAAAAAAAAGAATGAACGTCAGAAATCGTCTTTCAGACAACATTGTGACAGAAGGAAGAAAACATCACCTAGGGCAGATCGCAAAATAAAAACAACAGCATTGAAGACTCGAGGACTGAGTTCCCGCTAGATTGCGTCTCTTCTGCGAACGGACCTTGAAATTGATCTCAATCATACCAGTGTAGTGTCTCGATTGCGACAGAAGCCGCAGCTGACATAGCCCCACAGGACAGCAAGACGTGAGTCTGTGAGCCGATACTGAGGATGACTGGAAACTTTTGATTTTCTCAGATGAAAAGAAACTTAGAATTCTAGGAAACGATGCAGGTGTAAAGTTGTGGTTAAGAAAGGGCGAGGAACTTCAAAATGACTGTATTTCTGAGACACAGAAATTCTCTGGGGAAGTAATGGTATAGGCTTGCTTTACAGATAGAGGTGTCAGAAGGATCAATATATGTGAAGGATCATTTGATTCTGGAAAATATCTGCACATTCTACAGCACAAAGTACTGGTAACAGCCAGAGATCACTTTTCTAGGTCAAATATGGAGTACTTCATCTACCAGGATGTCAATGCAGCATGCCTTCAATCACAAATGGTTAATCAATCGTTCACGGACATGGATATTCCGAGACTTCGTTGGCCATCTAACTCCCCTGATATAAATCCCATTGAAGATCTGTGAGCCATTATTAGTAGAAAACTGTGCAACAAGACATTTTCGAGTAGGTTGGAACTCATAGCGCAAATCGTCAGGGTTTGGTTTCATGAAATCGAGGTTGAACTTTCCATAATCTTGTTGCAAGCATGCCTCGACGATTGGTTTCTTGGAGAAAGCCAAGGGGGACATAACAAATACTAGCGAACTGTTTTGTACCCGTTGGTAAACGAAATGTTGGTTTAGCTTATGTATTACGAGCAAATCGCTCCTGATGATTTTCAGTTGATGTTTATTTGCAATTTTTAAATTATACCATACATTGTATTATTGTAGGCTACACTCATAATTACATATATATGCATATAAATTCAATATTATGTGTTCATTTGTTTCAAATTTTGGTGTAAATGAGGATATTGTAATAATCATTGACAATATACCGGGTGTCCGAGAAGTCTTTGTATGAAAACAAAAATTAACTGTATCCGCTATATGCAACATAGACATGCAAAAATAGTACCAAAATGTTCGGAAACTATTCAAGTTTTTTTTGTTTCAGATTTCAGTAGCGTTGCAGTAGTGTAGCAGTGCCAGTGTCCAGCAAACCGGAAATGTACACAAATCAGAAAAAGGCTGAGTGTGTCCTGTGGTTTCACGAGAGCAGGTCACAAAAAACAGTGCAGAGACAGTTTCAAACATCGTGCGTATCTGGGGTAAAGAGCCCCCTCATGAGGTGAGGAAGTCGACCATGGGCAACCCGAAGCTGAACGTTTGGTGCGCGCTGCTGCATGACAGAATAATCGAACCATTCTTTTTCTGTGAGGACACCGTAACATCTGGAGTGTATCTCGACATGTTGCAATTGTTGCTGTTCCTCAGTTGCTAGAATACCACCCAGATGTTATCTTTCAACAAGACGGTGCACCGCCACATTGGAGTCTGGAGGTTCGTTCCTACCTTGAACAGACATTTCCTGGAAAATGGATTGGTCGAGATGGACCGACGATGTGGCCTGAACGATCTCCAGACATAACCCCTTTAGATTTTTTCTATGGAGTTATGTGAAAGACAATGTCTACAGAACTCCTGCATCCGATCTTGCAACTCTGCAACAACGGATAACCCAAGTCATCACATCAATCCCTCCTTTGATGTTGGCTAATGCATGGCGAAAAGTTGAATTTCGACTAGATGTACTCCGTGCTACCAAGGGTGCTCACGTGGAGATTTATTGATTTCTTTCCTATTGCCAATAAAACTTGAATAGTTTCCGAACATTTTGGTACCATTTTTTCATGTCTATGTTGCATATAGCGGATACAGTTAATTTTTGTTTTCATACAAAGACTTCTCGGACACCCGGTACATTGTACTGTGATGAAAAAGTAGTGTTAACCTTCATTCTGGTTAATATATAATTTGTAAACCGTGTGTGAGCTAGTGTTGGTATTTTTTTTCTTTACAAACTGTAATTATCAACCAGTTCTCTTTATGATGACTTAAATATGTCATAGAATGAAAATTATAGATTGAGAAAGTTAAGGAGATCGTAGTTTTCAAGTTAAGGTTATCCTAAAAAAAGAAAACTCTCTATCTTTCGTAGGTTTGAAATTAATTTCAGAACGTTGCGCTTGTAATCTCTATCTTATTTGTAGTACAGCCTGGACTGAATTCTTGCAGACTAACTGGGCTCTGGACTCTTAGCCAGCATAAACCTCTTTGAAACTTGTGTTGAGTACTGTATATGTGTGTTTGTGATTTCATTGTTCTCACCACCCATCCTCATATTCGCGATTAGATAAACGTGGCAGAAAATCGAAGTTAAATTAAACAAATCAATCAATTAATCTAACTTATTTATTCTCTTGCTAAATTTTTCAAGTGTTTTTTGGAATTTCAAAGACCGAGAACGTAGTTGCCCGTTGTATGAACACGCATTTGACTTTGTAATTTTCTCGCGCTTGAAGTAGACATTGAACTAGAAAGACAACATTGCAGAGAAAAGCATGAAAAATATTGGAATCCCTAGAAAGTTTTCAGTGAAGAATGAGTGGCACGACGTATGTCCCGTCTCACAGCCCACACTGGGAAACATGGGCGAATTCTCGAACTCAACTGATGAAGTTCGAAGGGACAATAAGATTGTTCGATGTCTCCTGAAATAGGTTTCCGAACTATTGAAGAGGTCCTTGAACATTTCCACCTTTTCCTAGTCTCTTTGTTGACTCGATTTTTTATTACTGTGTGTGTGTGTGTGAACGGGGTCTAGTAGAGTATTATTCTATTTTCTTCTTTCTTCATCTTTCCTGTTTCAAGACCTAAAATACAATATTCCAGTACCAGGTTAATATTAATAATTTACATAAATATGTGTTTATATAGCATGGCATTGAAGCTTTCAGGAATCAGGAAAAGCAAGAGCACAACCTTCATTATTCAATACGCAATAAACATCATCAATTGAATGATATCAGGCAGCTCCACCATCACGATTCTTGCTGTTCTCCTTTGCTGCTTCTACTTTGGCTTTCCACGGTATTATATCAATAAATTATATTAATTTGGAACAACATGGTGAAGCTTTTTTCACTGTTGCTGCCAAACCTATTCAAGATGTTCTGTTCCAAGCATAAACGGGCCTCCCAGATGGCCTTGTAATCATGGAGTCCCGGGTTCGATACCCGATGGAGGCACATACTGGTTCGGATCCCACTTTAAACTGTAGGCCCAGTCCCAATTAGCCTTACTGTGCATAAAGTGGACTTTAAACACCAACTCAATCAATCAATCAAACCAAGCATAAACGAACATTCACTCGACAATCTTGGGACGAGGATGCTATAGAACGCACCAAGAAAATTTTCTCTAGATCCCTGTAACGACTTTTCGGGATTCCTCACACATATTTTGAACATGGAACAAAGATTACTGGGATTTACTGTTAGTTATGTACCTGCTCTGGCTTTCGAACTTGCCAGACAAAACAAATTGCCTCACAAATCTAACAGAGAAAAGAAAACGCAGGAAAATGTGAGTAGGCTACTACTAATTTTTAAAAGGAAATCCTGAACTATCGTTCAGAACCTCAGAGGTTATTGTTATCTGAACTACTCCAAAAGCACAAGTTCACACCTGATAGAATATCCAATGTGGAAAAGACCGTAATCTATAAGATTCCTAAGTAAAATCCTAAGTAATTGCTTTAAAGGGTAGAAAACAGGTCGGAAAATTGTCATCAGCAGAAAGAGGGACACTCGTAACTGCTACAGTTGCTATGATGCTGATGGAAACTTGCAGAGCCGAGTACAAAGAGACTTAACCTAAAGAGCAACAGGATAGGGGGGCACACAAAACTATGCTGAAGGAATTCGGAAAAAGAATACTATGCCTAATCTCTTGGCCTTCGCAGGCTAAAAAGAAAGAAAAATCAAGCTTTGATGAATCGGTCTCTGATGCTTGTTTGTTCTGCAATGGACTTTTTCTACAGCAGCCAGTAAAGAAGAACGGATTCAATGTTTGGAGTGTATAAATTGGGCACGTGATGAAAATTATGACAGATTTGTGTGTGACCTTTGTGCATAGAAAATGTTGCTCATCTCATATGAATTAACCTCTGCCAGTGTTCTTTCAGTCCATTTTTTAATTTCGACATTGTTAGGAAATTATCAGCAGTAGGTATTCTTCCACAACATTCTTCCTCAAATCGTTCGTCCATCGTTTTAACATGTCTGATCTGCGATATGCCTTCTGGAAACAAAAGTCTACCAAGTACGGTAACGAGTATCGTGTGAGGCGAGAACTAGTAGGTGAAAAAGTAACACACCACAAGTCCAAGTCCAAGCAGGAAATCTAGCCTGTATAATAAACCTTTTTCGAGCAAGGCCTCATCTCCAGGAAGCTATCAACTCGCGGCAAGCCACGGCACCTAGCGACCTGTTGAGTGAGATGAGTCAAGGCAAAATGGATAATAAACCTTTTCCTGCTCCCACAAAAATAGGAGGCAATAATTAGGCTGGAGAGTTCAATGAACTAACCGATCTTTAACTATGCACTGGTAATGATCAGGCTGGAAAGTTCATACGAACTAACCGATCTGAAATGAAAGGCAGGAAATCTAGCCTCGTGTGATTCAGGCTTTATATAAGCGGATCCTATCCGAAAGATGCCTGGTCCACAATGTGTTTCGGAGCGTTGCGGTTAGGATCTTCATAGTGGGCTCTACTTACTACTCAACGTTCTCCACAATGTATGTGTATGTACAGTATACATATAAATATAATATGTCTATATCCGTTTTAATTAATCATACTACAACAATTACTTTATAATAAAAATAAAATCTATATAAATGATGGAAGCACATTTTATTTACAATTTCAAATCAACTGTCATGTAGTCTATGTGAATAAGCTTTATTACCATTGTTTCCTATTAACTAATATTAAAGTAAATAAGTGAATAATGTGTTCTTCCTTTTAATTCAAATAAAAATTTTGGATGAAAAATAAATATCTCATTACATAAAGAACACTTCTGATTACTGTCCAAATTTTCCAAATAATACTCCATAGTGTGCGAGCATAAAATGCTATTACAGAATTATGGACATAACATAACAACAATTTTCCTTTTTTCAATTAGGAACAAAATTATATTGATGAGAAGATCTAATTTAATTGCAATTGCAAGATGAAATTTTACTGTATCAATCATGGTCAAACCTATCGTAATTTATCGCATTATAGATTACCCAGAATCAATTGTGTAAATAACATTGGTTTTAATATTTCCAGAGTGGTTGATAACACATTAACCAATATGCAAAATGTCACAGTAAGCCGCCAGACTCAACCACTTGCTTCAGAAGATAAACAACACCAGCTCTCATAATTGAGTTTGCATTGAATTGCCCACATATAATAAAACAAAGCCAGATAAATTCAGTATAATTCTAAGAGAGCTAACTGTGAAAAATGCAGCAATCCTTGCTAATATCCATATGATGGAGCTGGTTTATCTTAAATGCAACATACAACATGAAGCAACATATAATTATAAAGATGAAGAGGATTTCTCGGGAAATTACCTGGTTGATATCCAGAGAAAACCTGTGCGATAATTCGAGAATAAAATTCAGACCTGCATCTTTGTTAAAAACAAAATATGCAAGGAAATTCCAATTATAAGATATGTGAGCTGCATTCGTTAAGAATAGTAGAAATAATAAAACAATATGAACCCTAGTTTACCTGACGGGAGAAGGGGGGGTGGCTGTGAGGCCCACCACCTCTACTTCTTCGATTTTTCAACTGTTAAAATTTTTATAAAAAGTTGAATTAAATTACATTGTTCCATAGGGTGTTCAAAAGAATTTCTGTATTACTTTTGTTCATAAAAAGATAAATGTAACGTAAATAGGAGGCAAAATGCACTTGATAGCCCTATCAGGCGCCATCTTTGAATGTGTGTCATTCCAGACACTCTTGACAGTGAGAGTGTACAATTAGTTGGTAATGAAGGTAATTTTTGTAAGTATTATAATTAATAAACAACTTCACTTTGAAACAAAAAAAAACATTAATGAAAAATTATTGTTTTTTGTGAGTTTTATTGAATGGTAAAATATTTGTGACACTCATGCATTAATTGTTTATTATTTTTTAATGGTGGCAATTTTTTTAATTATTATAATTAATAAATAACTTCACATTTGTAATAAACAAAGAAAGCGGTGATTCAAAAACAAAATGGGTTCTCGAATTTTAATGATGAGAAAAGGTGTGGACCTGTGAGCCCCCCCCCCCCCCTTCAGGTAAGTAAGTTTCTCGTACGGCACGGGTAAGCTAGGATTAATGTAAAATAGATGTTGGAAAGAGAACGGAACATATATTAAGGTACAAAGTTATTATCAGCGTCTTTGTATGTTGTTTCTTTGTACGTGGTGGCTGTGACCAATTCTGGAACCAACCCTCAGCAGTGAGACTTTACTTGGTTAGCATATTTCTGTGTTCTAGTTCAGAACTTGTGCATAAGTGTTCCTTGACATGAGTTTGACTGAAAAAGTACTTTAAGAAAATGCTTTCAACTCCCTATTTATAGTAGGATGTGAATATGTCCTGTTTCTGTACAACTCACTGGGTAATGTATTTTTAAAACAGTCTAATGTTTACGCCCACGAATGTTGTAAAGTCTGAAGCAAAATTAGGTTGCACCTTCAGTGTTGCCATATTTAATATTTTGATTGTAATTAACAATATCAGTGTTCCCTGCTTCTTAAGAGTGTTTAGCACAAGAAATTCATATCAGGGGAGGGAACCATTTTATAAAACTTTTCAAGTCAGAGTGTCAAAAGTCAAAGTTTGATTTAGGTCCACTATATGTGGTACGAAATCAGAAAGTGTTATTTTTCTCTGGCTAGTTGTAATGTTATCTGGCTCGTGACTGGGTAAGAAGTGCAGGGTTGGAAAGTGACGCTTAAAGAAAGGTTTTGTACTTGACGTTTCAAATGCACATAAACCACGTAAGATACGTAGAATGCGTGAAATCTTACAAATGTACGGACCTTTGTCCTGCGGCAGCCAAGCCGTTTTCTAAGATTCTCTTGGTTTCAAAAATCTCCTATGATATTCCAAACTCTGAAAAATTATATGCATCCTACATAGAATTTCCTTCTAGAGCTTTCACGTGAATCTTCGTGTGGTTTGCTTTCGGTGTTGTCTAGATATTCACAATAGTTTCGTAATTACGTAAGTATAATTTCCATCAATGTACATAGACAAAAGAAAAAGTAAAGCACACGAAAATGCACTGAATGCTCCAGAAAAAAAATTGAGCAGATTTAACTTTATAGAATTTGGAATATCACAGATGTTTTTCGAAAAGAGATTTCTTGAAAACTGCTTGGCTGGCGTAGGCCAAAGCTCGACAAACTATAACAATGTAGATATTCAAATTGATTGAATTGGATTGTTGTTGATTGAATTGTTGTTTTAAGTCCACTTTATGCACAGAAAGGCTAATCGGGACTGGACCTTCAGTTTAAAGTGGGATCCGAACCACTATGTAATGTGCCTCCACCGGGTATCGAACCCGGGAATCCTTGATTGCAAGGCTACGACGTTATCACCATGCCATCAGGGAGACACTAGATCAGGGGTCTTCAACCCATGGCCCGCGGCCAGAGGTGTTTGAAAAATTAAGTACTGAACATAAAAACCGGATTAAGTAAATGGTAGATGGCAACATCTTACAGTTCTCAATGTCGCAGTATAGCTTCGTGGCCCGCGAAAGTCATTGAAATTGTTAATGTGGCCCGCACTGTCTGACGAGTTGAGTTCAAATTCTACTAAATCGATTATTACATATAAATATTATTTAACTACCGGAAAGTTACAAAAAATGTGGTGTAGTTTGTAAGTATGATGCAACTTATGTTTAAAATTCTCCTATGCGTTTTGCTACCACCTCTTTCTCTTTGTTTCCATTATTATTTGTTTTGCAAACTTAAGCTTAAACACAATAAATATAACAATTTTAAAATTTATGCTTTCTTTATGTCATGCTCATTTTCTACTCTTGTTTTTACACTTGATTTTCACAATCGGAAAAATTACATATTTGTTTTGGAAAACAGGAAGTAATCATTTGATCGATTTGGTTCATGTTTTACTTAAATTTTCGCCCTTTTGTCTAATCGCGAAGATATAAGCAGTCTTGCTGACGTATGATAATGAGTGCGTGTGTGTGTATATACACATACATTATTTCTTTTTCGAATAAACTTTTTAGAGACGTAAAAATTGTTTTCTGCGCCAAATAGTTTACTATAAAATTTAATCGAATTTACATTAAAAACTTATCTGGTTCTTAACCTGCCCAATCCTGGCAGTATCCCCCTCGTATAAATATCCACATTGCCTTTTCTCTTCATTTACTTTCATTTACACGTCTCGCTTCACTTTTTCCTAATTCGGTTATTAGACGTCACTCTTCCACCTTATGTTAATCGCGACAACAAGAATAACAGATAACCTAATAACT
Organism: Lepisma saccharinum; assembly: GCF_977018435.1. Classification (NCBI taxonomy): domain Eukaryota; kingdom Metazoa; phylum Arthropoda; class Insecta; order Zygentoma; family Lepismatidae; genus Lepisma; species Lepisma saccharinum. The sequence goes on along the minus strand of NC_139230.1, from coordinate 169,841,633 downwards.
TAACATAACCTGTTGCCTCTGATTTCCACCACGTTATGCTGATCACTCTGTGACAGAGTCTTTGTTACAGAAACCGGCGAGATGTGTTTCGTAGAACGTCTACGCAGAACAGAGAAAGTTGAGAAATTGGTCTGGAAAGCAGTGTAAGGGATTATATGGTTCACTTCTCCCTCCCAGCGGAATGTAGGGATTACATACCGCCTCTAACCCTTGAGATCGAGTCGCTAATACTCTCATCGCTAAAGGGGAGTTGCAATTAAACTCTGGAATCTAAAATACGTATGTTTCCAAGATTTCCTAATTGCGCTTTACCAGAAATATCTGTGATGGATGCACTCACTCAAACTACGCAGTTGCTGATGACACAATAATCTGTCCATAACAGCAAAATATAAACACAGAGTATGCAATGATACGCAATGGATACGGTGAAATTCAAAACAGGGCCTTAACTTTTTAACTTATTATTATTAGAATATGTTTTTAGAACTTTATATATTATTACCATGAGTTTGGACACTATTTTCACCAATTGTGTTTCTATCCGGACGTAATTCTATCACAGGGTATAGATGAATTAAACAGAGAAATTATTTTTTTCAAAAAAACAACAAAAAAAAAACAACAACTTGAAACTACTTCTTCATCTAATATATAAAATTTGTAAGCATAATTTTGGTTTAAAATTAATCTCTTACGTCCAACCAACAACACAAGGTGTATTTTGTTTTCTTAACAAACAATATTCATAAAGCGCTTAATTAACAAATTCCATACTTAAAATCACAACGCACGTATCGAACTCAACATAAATTAACTTACGAACTAGAAGAACAAGTAACAGAGATATAGGATTTCGTTCTCAAAACCAGAACGTATTATTTTCAGAATTAAACAGCCAGTTTTTTTAAATAAATCTTAAGTTCTCAAATGCTCATGCGACACCAGCTCACATGGTTTCCATAAATACTGCAACGCAACATGCCATGAAAGCACATGAGGAGAGTGTGAAGGTAAGTATTCTCGATATTGGTCATAGTAGGCACTGGAGCCGCTCTTACCCACCAATGTCGCCCACCAGGCAGATATTGATCAGATCATGATATTGGCGGGAAAAGTTACACCTGAAATCTCTCACCCGTTAGTCGAACCCAGATTCCCCACGTTAGAGTCACCGATTGGGTCACCACGCTTTTGCATACTTAGTGCTTGACATTTACAAGTAAATAGTTGACAGCCTGCGTTCAACATCTCACAGGTTCTACACTGCTGCTTCAAAAAGCTTGCAGATGACATTTGCATCTATACTCTGTTTCAGGTATCTCTGGAGATAGCAAACGAAAACAAGTCTCTGCACAAGTAGTGACGCGAGACTGCTCCACCAATGAACACGTGAGAAGGAATGGGATTCCGTGGAGAGAAAAGCGACTGCAGGTACCAGCCTTCGCAACAGCGTATTCTGCTTCGCTCTGCCAACTGGATTTCCAACTCCCTTCTCTGCTGCGGAGTATAGCCTCTTTCACCCAAGCTGACTATTCACGATAAATCAGTAAGACTGAATCTGGATGGTGAAATCGTGACTGTGTGTTGACATGGTTGCATGAAAGTGCAGTACAACAGGATGATGTAAAAGCGAATACTCAGTTGCAGAATGTCTGAAAGACATTGGGTGCTCATGATTGGGGCGAGCAGTAGGTTAACGTGTGTCACCAACATTTCGAGAGAAATGGGCGTGTCAAAGAGTTTGATTTCCCGACTGATAAACGCCACTGATTCCAGAGAAACAACTCTGGAGGATGGTGATAGTAGAGTGAAGAGTACAACAGACCGAGATGATTGTCATATTGTCCATTTAGGGGAAACTGTCACTCCAGCAGCAGAATTAGCAGAATACCTTACAAGTGTTTCATAGAGCAGCAGAACTATTTCAAATCGACTGAATGGTGTCGAGTTACGTGCTTGTAAGCCTGTTAGGTATGTTCGTTCTCTCGCCTCCACCAGCGCTCCAGATTATACAGGTGTCGGACCAATGTGAGTGGGCAAGAATCATGTTTTCAGACGAATTCAGATTCAGTGTCACTAATGATTCTGGATGTTCCAATGTGAAGAGAATAGGGAACACATTACCGAAAACAAAACATCTGTAAAGTTGGTAATTACGGTGGTCCTGCTGTCATGGTATGGGTGGCCATTGCCAGAAAAAAAAGGAAAAAAGAACCGCTGCGTGCTTTACAGCTGAAGCAGTCTTTGGAGAACGGTATTATGCTCAGATTCCGGACGTTTATGTTTATCTGTTCCGTTGTAAAATGTTCCATGTTCATTGTAGACAACGCCCATCCACACAGAACCGCTCGAATTGCTAAGATACTGAAGAGTGAAGTCATAGAGTGCATGGGTGGTCTACGTATTCACCGGACCTGAATCCAATTGCAATGGTTTGGGACAATTTCGGAAGGCACTTTGCGGAGAGATAACCACCAATCCGGACTCTTCGGGACTTTACAACTGCCTTAGAAGGATATGAGGGAAACTTGCCAACAGCAAACACCAAAACAGCTTCTTGGATTCACATGATGTATTGTTGTTCCATGTGGTCATACGGTTACTTGGCCAGACCTATGAATATTCATGCAAAGTATCTCTTTACTGTCATCGGAAGTTGGTACCCTGTACCTCCCTTTCTGTATTGGTGCCCTGTTTCTTTCCATGGCGAGGAATATCAAACAAATAACGTTAGGATGATGTCTGTACTCGTTTGTGTTCTTCCACAAAAGTTAAGACACAATATGTCTGTTTCTTGCAATTACAAAGCAGTGTATTTAGGATAATAAACCCCTCAAGTCTAAATCATAGAAATAAATAGCAAAAATGACAAATAATTTGTTCTTTTAGGGGGAGATGAAATGTACAGGTGGAATTAAGTACACAAGTAATATTGTACAGAGGAGATGTCGTTGTTTCTCTACCAACCACAAAGTTTACAATCAACTAACACAAGAAGTGTTTTTAAATTATAAATAAATTATTTAAAATAGTGTAGAGTGTCACACTGATCACTCTTTACACGTATTTTAAACTTTAAATTATTACATTGAAATTAGCCTATATGTGTAATTGTCTTCTTCTTTAAAATATTGATAAAGAGTAAACTCTGTTACAGCATTCCAACAGAATTACAATGTAACGAAACTGTTTGGGTCAACATAAGAAAATCAAAATCATATGCATTTGATAATACAAAATTTAAAAATTAATGTTTTAATTGAAGTGCTTGTGGAAAAATTGTATATTAGGATTATGTACATCATAATTAAATAATACGAAGTAGTAAAATATTATTCTAAATTACAATGCAGTTGTATTCAATAATTCCATTATTATTCAATATTACTGTTATGTTTACTTTACGCAGCTTTTCTAACTCTTGAGTTTTTCGTAACTGGATAGAAAGATCATTCATCTACACCAACAAACATAATAGTTACCAAGAATTATAATCTACGATACATGTCTCTGTAACACGTTGTGCTAACCGCTTTGTCATAAAAGCCGACGAGAACAAGACGATAGAAGACAAAAAGAAATGAAGAAAATAAGGGAGCTCATTAAATACAGGCAATGAAAACGGAATGAATAAAATTCTGTCACATTTGAGTAAGAGAGAATTACGATATTTTGTATAATAGTTTCCAGAAATAGAAATAATGTTCTTTCATAACTTTCATTGAATAGGGCAATCGTGAACTCATTATATTACGTTCCATTCAATTAGAAATCAGGCTAGACTTAGGTGGTTAAATAACTCTGATGATACAAATCTAACCAATTATAATAGAATAAAGCGAGAAGTTAACGGAACGTTTAGAAGTAAAAAAAGAGATTACTTGAAAAGCAAAATTAACGAAATTGAAACAAACAGCAAAAATAAAAATATCAGAGATTTATATAAAGGTGTAAATGAGTTTAGAAAGGGGTGGCAACCTAAAGTAAACTTGATAAAAGATAAAGACGTTGATTTTCTAGCTGACCCAAGCGATATTCTAAATAGATGGAAGAACTACTTTAATGACCTTTTAAATGTCCATGTAGGAGATAAATCAGAAGTAAATGAAGTACACACAGCAGAACCTTTAGTTCCAGAACCTAACTTGACTGAAGTTAAAGATGCTATTAATAGGCTAAAGAATAACAAATCATCTGGCATTGATTTAATACCAGCTGAGTTAATTAAATATGGTGGAAATTCATTAATATGTCAAATTCATAAATTAATTTGTTTAATATGGAATAAAGAAGAAATCCCTCAACAGTGGAAAGAATCCATAATTGTTCCTGTGTTTAAAAAAGGTGATAAAATGAACTGCAATAATTACCGTGGAATTTCTCTACTCTCAACAACATATAAAATATTATCTAACATTATTTTAACAAGACTAACCCCATATGCTAATAAAAGTATAGGTGATTATCAATGTGGATTTAAACGTAACAGATCAACTACAGATCAAATTTTTCACATCAGACAGACACTTGAAAAAAAGTGGGAATATAATCAAAATGTCCATCAGCTATTCATTGATTTCAAAAAAGCATATGATTCGGTCAAAAGAGATAAATTATATAATATATTAGTAGAGTTTGGAATACCTAAGAAGCTTGTTATTATGATAAAAATATGCACCAGTGAAACAGAAAGTAAAATTCGTGTGGGTATTAATATGTCTGACAAATTTACAATTCATGATGGGTTAAAACAAGGAGATGCATTATCTCCATTGCTCTTTAATTTTGCCTTAGAATATGCTGTTAGGAAGGTAAAAGAAACTAAAGAAGGACTAAAATTAAATGGTGTGACTCAGTTGTTAGCATATGCAAATGATGTAGACTTACTGGGGGATGATGTGAATACAATTAAGAATAATGCTAAAATATTTTTCAAAACTGCTAAAGAGATAGGTTTGGAAGTTAACAAGGAGAAAACTAAATATATGCTTACAGGCCGAAACCAAATGTTAGGTAATAATCAAAATCTAATTATTGATAACAACTCGTTTGAACCAGTTTCCGAATTCAAATACTTAGGAGTAATATTAACAAATGAAAATTATATTAAAGAGGAAATAAAAAGTAGGCTTAATTCAGGAAATGCATGTTACTTCTCTCTTCATAAACTTTTGTCTTCTCGTTTAATATCTAAGAAACTAAAAGTTAAAATATACAAAACAGTAATTTTGCCTGTAGTATTATATGGATGTGAAACTTGGTCCCTTACATTGAAAGAGGAACATAAAATGAGAGTATTTGAAAATAAGATCCTTAGGAAAATATTTGGACCTAAAAGGGATGAGGAGACAGGTGAGTGGAGAAGGTTACATAATTTAGAACTACATAATTTGTATTCATGTCCAGATATTATTAGAATGATTAAATCAAGAAGACTTAGGTGGGCAGGCCATGTGGCACGAATGGGAGAGGAAAGAGGAGTTTACAGGATTGTTGTTGGGAAACCTGATGGTAAGAGACCTGTAGGAAGGCCAAGACGAAGATGGAGGGACAACGTTGAGATGGACCTAAGGGAAATCGGTAGGGATGGAAAAGAGTATATAGAACTTGCTCAAGATAGGGAAAGATGGAAGGCCTGTGTTGCTGCAGCCATGAACCTTCGGGTTTAAGAAGGCTAGGGAGTTAGTTAGTTAGTCCATTCAATTAGCAGTTATTACGCGAGGAGTTCAAATAAAATATTCAACACCTATGGTAAAATTCAGCAAGACATTAATATATTATTATTGTGTTCGATTATAAAAACTTGGCTTAATTTCTCAAAGAGTGTGATATTACCCATGCACTGTTTGTTGCAAATGTTAACTGACGAATATCACCGAACTTGTAATAATGAGTTAGTAAACACTGAAACCAGAAAATAAATTATTTTATTGCAATCAAAAATGTATGCAACACAACTACTTACTTCAAATTGATAACAACCGTTGCTTTTATTACGAAGCTTTGTTAGTGAGAAGAATATGAGATTTCACGAAATCCCTAGTTTGTGTAACCCCTTGGGCCTTTGAGTTTCTGATTTTAGCCCATAGGCTAATCAGGACTGGACCTACAGTTTAAAGTGAATCCGAACCACAATGTGCCTCTACAGGGTATCAAACCTTTTGACCATTGTTTTCGTTGTCATTGAAATTTAAAATCTGATTGAGTGCCTGAGCATTCTGTTTCCGTCGTTTTTCGTATCGTGGAGAGGTTTTCGTAATTTTACTCTTCCAGTAACGTAAACAGAATTATAATGTTTACGTGGCATTCCAGGATTATCAGATCGCCAAAGCAATATTGACAGGGAGAGCCGGGAGGCGTTACTGCCAAGTTTTTCAATATCCTTCTTTGTCGATGCCGTTCTTTTTTTTTTATTATTTAAGACGTAGTTTTCGTATCCATCCAAAACAAACATAGAGATACTGCTTGTGTTTATCGAAAAAAACTTCCTCAAGTTCCCCTTTCGAAAAATATCTTGAATGATGATTCTGAACAAGGGATTCGAAAGTGATACTTTGAGACATTCACATGCTAAAGGTATTCCATAAATTTATACGGTCGCATTCCAAAAGTCACCTCGGCAAATTTATGTTAGAATAGACTCTTGTTTACCCTCTTGATGATGCTAAAGAGATGTGAATATTGATTGAGAATATGTAAAGTAGATATCGAGTACTTTTTGAGGATCAAAAGTGAACATGGAGATTTAAAGGCTCTGAAATTGTTCCTCGCACCATATAGTTCTTGATAATCTCTGCAAAACATTCATATTTCATTGTCTTTCGTGACAACTGTGGGTGTTTCAAATTTTCGTCATATTTTTTTCTTCAAGTGTTCGATTCATTGATTTGCTTTATTTTACTTCGCTTTTTGTGACACTTTTGGCTAATTTGCAAAGATGGGGATGAGTGATGATATAATGAAATTGATGAATGGACACACGAACATCCATGCTCAGGCCTGGTTTCAAACCCGACACCCGTAACGCAATGTGCTAACCACTCCGCCACGGGGGCCGGCTTTCAAGTGTTTGAGAATTACTTTTTAAGAGTAATAGAATGGCAACTATTGTCACTTGATTGAGAAATGTATTTTAGTTACAACAACTTTACTTGAATTTAAAAGTACCTAAGTTACAGCATCAATACTGGTAGAACTATAACTAACTGTTACTATACTCTGTCCCCAGAATCTCTGAAGCAAGCGAACGAAGGCAAGTCTCTGCGCAAGTAGTGACTCAAGAGTACGCAATCAATAAACATGTGCAAGGGAACGGGATTACGTGGATGTGGAAAACGAGGCTGCAGTTGCCAGTCTTTGCTGCAGCGTCGTGTACTGCTTCGCTCCGCCCTCCCCTTCTCTACCGTTATGTGCGACCTTGTTCCAGAGATTCCCTGGATATAGTATAAGCGTAACAAGACACAGGTAGTTTCACTTACCTTTATTCTCTCACACAATTACTTCTTTATCCTCTTTATTGCTGAATATGTTCAGTAAATTAAACGGACGCAGCATTATTATTTAAAGATAGGTCGGTATCACTCTTCTACATTCGTAGGTTAATTATGAAGATGAAGATGGATGATGAATTAGACAAACACACTTGCCTGATTTAACCTGACATTGTATATTTTTATTTATATTATTGTACGCCTCTTTCCTGCCTCCTCTGTCTAATTACAAAAAATGGTATTGATAATGATTAGATGAAATCGCAACATAAAGAGACACTCATGCCCAGGCCGGTACTCGAAACCAGAACCTTCGGATGTGAGATGGTGAGTCGACTGTCCAGTGCACTCAGCCATCAAAGCGGTTTACCTAGCTACATTCGGACCCAGCGTAGCATCATAACCACTCCATCATTTAGAGCGGCAAAAGGAAAGCTCAAGTAATGTCATACACTCGGTTATAGCTCTTGTCTAGTCTTACGGCGAGCGCTCTACGTGCTGGCAAGGGGAGTGGGGAGCTGGGAATACGCAGCAGACCAACCAGACAACAGCGGTGGCACCGAAAGTTTCGACGTGGCGTGAAGTAGTACTACGTGAACCTCGTTCTACAGGCTGCTGCGTTTCTAATCGCGCTGGATTGGTCGCTTCCCCGCTCCCCACTTTCCTTTCCAGCATGTAGAGAGCCCACCGTAAGACTGTACAGTGTCTCTCAAAAGTTTTAGGACAACAACATTTTAAACTAGGCAACCCAAATTACGTAAGATTGCGTGGGTTGCGTGTAGAGTTAAGCTCAATTTCAGGGTTGCCATATGCACAATAGATTTTTACGAAATATGCGAAAGGAATAAAACCAAGTATTATTTTATAAAACTCTAAAAAAATATGAGTATTACATTTATCGCAAATAAGAAATACTTTCTGAAAGAATAAAAATCGTAGTTTTTCCCCCTACATTTTTTTGGCTGACACAGAAGTTTTCACAACACGCCCACATCTCGTCCCCACAAACGCGGCTAAAAATATGGAAACAGTGACGTATAAATTAGCAATAACAGCACAAAATGAAGCCAATTATCAAGTGGAATATCATCTGTCCCTGAACAGTAAGTATATATATATATATATATATATCCTTTAGCGCGACACAAATGAAAAGTCTCATCATAAGGACGCTGCAGCTCAGTTCATTGCTGATGCAGGACAAATTTCAATCTCATTTTTCTCACTTATATAAAAAAACACCTCGATAAAACTTTCTCAGAATAAAGAGGAAGGATGGTAGTTAAAAATATCTAAAAATGAGAAATATTGATTGGGCGTGTTGGAGCTGTTCGAACTTGAAATTTGAACATTTGAACAGAGTGTTCAAATTTTACTAAGTTTCAACATTTGATCATCTCATAATATACAATCGTCTTTCCTCTTTACAACGAGCTCAATAAAGCTTCTGTATCTTCATTCGTTCCCGAGATATACTTAATTGAAAAGAGCATGTTGCTCAAAAATGACATTTTGAACAACCCTCATTTCGTTCCTTTCTTATACGAAAGGTAATGAGCTTTTCTTGCATATGTATTTTTTTATGGGATATAATCTCAAAAAGTTTCTTTTCTTCCTATTGCAGACTCGTAGTTTCGCTTTTGGCCACCAGGAGGCAGTTTAATGTCTACCACTGGACAGCAGAAAGCGTTCTGTATTCTCGATTTTCATACCAATAAGTCTGTCGTGCTTGTTCAGCGGCATTTCCGAACAAGATTTGGGGTTGAACCACCTTCTGGCAAGTCAATTAGAAAATGGTACGCGACATTTGAAGAAACTGGTTGCACCTGTAAGGAAAATCGACCGACCGGAAGGTTTATGGTCACATTTTCCCCACTGTGACTAAACTGCCTTCTGGTGGCTGACAGAGCAACTACGAGTCTGCAATAGGAAGAAAGAAAACTTTTTGAGATTATGTTCCATAAAAAAATTACATATGCAAGAAAAGCTCATTACCTTTCGTATAAGAAAGGAACGATTTGATTTGATTTCAATTTAAAATTTTGGGTACGTCAGCACTAAGGCTATTTTGCACCCGTTACATTATACTGGGTCCAGCCCCTTATCGTTACACATAACAACTCTTAACGTTGCCGAACTAAAATCATAAAATATTAAAATCTTCTGACTTTCGTTAAAAGCTGAGGGTGTAAAGGAGCACTCAGCACAAATAAGGACAAAACACTGGACAACACAAACAAAATTATACTGGCCATGGGACCAGTCGCCAGAGCCTCGTTAGTCTGCAGTCCAGGGTGTACTACGTGGAAGTGAGGTTGACTATTGGGTGCACTACGTGGAATGAGCACCCCTTACACCCCAAGAAAGGAACGAAATCGGGAACATCATTTTGACTTACGCTGTATATACGTGGGTTAAGTCATGGGAACTATTCTTTTTTTCGCGAACAGGGTACAACACGAAATATAAGATATACGTTTGAAAGTGTATGGAATGTACTTTCGAAAGAAGCCACTATATGTTGTATGTGAACAACGGTGGGGTAGTAAGCACGCACCCAAGTTCAGTCGGTGAGTGACAGCGTTCGAAAATGGAGGTCATTAAACAGGCGTAATGTTCTTAAGTTAAAATAGCAGTTCTCCGCGGCAGAAATGCACGGGAAGCACTGGGTGTGCATGCCATAATAAAACACAAGTGAATAACCTGGGTGAATATTTGAAGGTTGTTGAACAGTGTAGTCTTGTCTACTTGTTGTTCATGCCATAATGAAACACTGCTGTCCAATGTCCTGTGTTCTGCCTCTTCCCTACGAGAGTCTCCTGCATCCAGACTTCATCTTGTGACTTCATTCGAAGGTATATTCTATACACTTTCAAACATATATCTTAATTTTGTTGAGTTGTCCCCTGTTCGCGAGAAAAAAAATAGTTGCCATAGTTGCCATGATTTATGACTTAACCCTCGTGTATATATATATACATACACACACACACATTCATATATACAGACATACATACATTCAATAATATCAACATTTATTTTCTTCTTTATGGGCTTATCTCGGATTGCTCTACACTAAAATCTTTGGTATTGTTTATCAGGTAATGGCAATGTAACACAGAGCACATACCAGAGGGCAGACGTGAATCACGAGTACTCCATTCAAGTCTCCGTCTCTTCAGCTGGTGCTTGACATTGCCATAAACTGTTTTAGCACCGCTTCTTCTGTCCTGGAAACCATAACAAAGATGGTATTGAAACATTAATATTGTTTCGAGGAAGAGGAAGCGTCTCCTTCCCTTTTATTGCATCAGGGGCTGAAAGAAGTTATTATATATTGGTCTGTTCATCTCCGCTTGTTAACGTTCCCATGTAGAGGTTTTATAACAACGACGAGCTGTGATTTCGAAATGTGATGAGAAATAATGAAGCGGGCAAAGACGGAAAGTATGTGGAAAGGAAGATGTTTGTTTGTTGCAGATCCTTGAGAGCAGCAAACATTTGTTACTTTATACTACTCATGCCAAAGGCCATCACTTCGTCTAGTTGTTGCAAAGTTTTTATTATTATGAACAGATTTATGTGTATGAATGAGAAATAAGATCAGGGAAAGATATGGGCAAGAGAGATTTCTCAAGGGTATGGCTTATGAAAGACAAGATGTGTAATGAGAATCAAGAAAGTGACGGAGCAGAGAAAGTACAAGTCAGAATTACAAGGGTGAATGATGCATATATGAGTAGTGTGGAGGGCAGGTTAGGAAACGAGAAGTATGAAATTTAGATGGATAGAAAACTGTGAATAGTGGAAAGAATAGGAAAGGAATGGGTAAATATGAAACCAGATGGAAGGTAGAAAGACAGGATCAAATGGAAGGACTTGATCTCCATGCTAACTCTTGGGAGGATGGAATTGATGAGGATGAAATGTTTGGATGTTAATCGTACAATGCAGGGGTGGAAAATGGTCAGTAAAATCAGTAAAAGTCAGTATTTCATCATAGTATGTAATGTGTCATTTCTTTTTTTTAAAAAAATGGTCAGTAAAGTCAGTATTTCTTTAAATGGTCAGTAAATTAGTTACTTTTTTTTGTTTGCGCTCCCTACAACTTCCCAGTGAGTTATCATATTTTCAAACAATGCAGTGTCAGGCATATTCTTTTTTATTGTTTCTTCTATCATTTCTTGAATATTAGCTTTTTTCAATTACCGAAAAGTTCTAATGTTACTGCCCGAGGGCCACATTTCCTACTATGTTGTTCTACTATGTCGTGTATGTCGTGAATGTCAGTGGTATTTGATCCTTCATGTGCCGAGACCAAGTAAATTCGTTTTTTTAAAAGTCGATCTCAATACTTTTACTCGTAAATAGCCTTCTATTAAAAAGATACTATATACGTTAATTAATATGTACCCTTGCAATTTAATATTAATAAATACATTATTGCATAACTATAGACAGCATTAGTTCGATTATTATTTCCACTCGAATTTATTAGTGAAAATTGCTGCCGTGGTGTCCGTCCGTCAATATCCACATTTGTAGACGGGAATAAACGCGCCCCCCGGTTAGATCCTTTGATGCATCACCGCCACTGTCGCGAAACCGTTTTCTGTTATCGCAGTGAAACCCAAACCAAAGGACATCTATCCAAGTGATTGCCAGCTCGGGCTGCAAGTCGCGAACCTCGCGGCACGGTAAAATTGATATCAGGACCTGCTATCAGGACATGGCCCGGCAGTTGAGAAACTCTTGTGTATATGAGATCAATCATACCTTGTTAATATCACAGAGGAGTTCTTTCAGATGGCAAGAGCAGCTCATGTTCATCACAATCAACATTGTGATCAAGATTGTACTACTGAAGGCAAGGAGCGGAAGAAGAAAGAATTGAATGAAGGAGAATGGCTGTGGAATTAGAAATGTCGATGAAGGTAGAAAATGAAAAAAATAGTATAGGAAACAAAACTGGAGAAACTGAGAGAAAAGCAGAATGAGAAGAGCATGACTGCTCAAATGTTGCCAAGTAAAGAAGGCTGCTGAGGAAAAACCACATGTTGGGAGTCAACATGGCTGAGCCCATGCTTGAAGGGGGTGGAAGAAGCAATAGAACAAAGAAGAAGTCTGATGAAGTCCAGAAAACTATAGAGAAAGAAGAGTTTATTAATATTTCTTTTTCAGCAAAAAACAGAGAGACAAATTGAAGGCAACATATGCTTTGCATATAATTTAAAATGTAAGAGGTTTGTTTTGTGCGTGTGTCTCATATATATATATATATATATATATATATATATATATATATATATATATATATATATATATATATATCAATGAAAATATTAATATTTGTTTACATGTAGTTCTTTATCTTTGAACTTTGACAGGATGCTTGAAACCATAATCATAGAAGGGTGGAAAGGGGCGAGGAAAAACAGTTTGTCACCTAAACTTCGTCATTCGCAAGACATTGTCGTTTTTATCACAGTGTCATGTATCCTGCAACTTCACCAAGCCTCTGCCTCCACTCACTTAAATCATTCCATCGTTCTCCTCGGCCAATTCAGACGAATGCTGGGATCGTATGTACCTGTTCCCGAACGATTTCATTCATAATTCATTTCTTCCTTTTAATCCTTCGTCCTGGCATCTTGCCCGTAGCAGTTAGCATACCGTAACAATTAAGTCAGCAACGACAAAGAACTCGATTGCGGCTTTGGTCCTGACACTACATAAGATAAATGTTGCTTGTGGACTAATTGCCGACTAGATGTGGTCTATGTCAGATCTTTAATTAACAATTTATAGATTTTTTCCACCTGTTCAAGTGGCTCCGGTGCCCACCCAGCGTCGTATAAAGTGGGTACCTGGAGGAAACTCCGGAGGGTAAAGGCGGCCAGGGGCGTGGTGCTGATCACATCACCTCCACCTTTGGCCGTGATCAAGAAAGTGTGGGGCCGTAATTTAACACCCCCTATACGCCTTCATGGCGTGGTGCAAAGCACAGGGGAGCACGTTACCTTTATAGATAAATATAGAGTGGATTGATGAACACAATATATCGAAAGGGCAACGATATATTGCTGTTGGAAAACCCTTTCTTGAAAGTAAATACAGTGGACACTTTTTAATTCCAACTCTAAAAGGACACGAAAAAAGTTGGATTTATCCAAAATTTGAATTTACAATGGTTTGATTAGGTTTATTTTACATCGCTTTTCTTCTACTTTTGGCTAATCGCGAAGATGAGGATGAGTGATGATATGATGAAATTGATGAAGGGACACTCACAAAGTACACCCACGCCAAGGCAGGGATTCGAAACCGGGACTCCTGGCGTCGTAGCTCACTGTGTAAACCACTCCACCACGGAGGTCGGCAAAATTCAAATTAACAAAGCATGTATCACTAAAGATGATTTCGAGGGACCAAACTTCTGTGCGAATCACCGAGTAATTCGAATTATCCAAGTTCGAATTAAAAAGAGTCCACCGTATTAAAGAGAGTGATTGCGGTGAGTTAATGAGATTATGAAAGATTTTTATTATTTGTGTCTATTTCTAGTAACGACATATGAATTTTAGCCACAATTTTCTGGCTAACGATTGCGATAGTTGAGTTATAGTCTCTAATGATTTACGTTCATAAGCCAAGTCATAATCTTTTTGTTGTTCATTATTGTCACCCAAACAATACAAGAGTCAGATATAAAGAGCGCACTACACTTTTGACGAATTCGTCCGATAAAGAAAATATCTGCACCACGTTCAAATGAAATCTCAAACAATACCTGTTGGAACAGAACTAGTATAAAGGGACCAAAAAGGAAATGTTTTACTTCTCTTGGTTATTTTTATTATTATTTTCTCTTTAATATTATCATTATTATTTCTGCATAAAGTAATGCCAAATTATATGTAACTTTCTTTGTTTATGTTATTGTGACATTTTATTAATTCTGTAATTGTTTATGTATTATCATTTTTCATGTATTATTTTATTTTTATTTAATTTCTTTTGTTTTATTTCTCTTTAATATTATCATTATTTTTATCATAATATATCACTATTAGTATTAATGTACCTTTCTTGTGTTCATATTATTGTCATTTTTTATTCAGTATATATGTGTATATTACGTACAGGGTGGGATAAAAGTCGCTTTCCCCACTGCATATATTAATACATAATTTGATGTATTATCATTCTTCATGTATTATTTTTATATTCTCCTTGTCAGGCTACTGTGGACAAGGAATGGTTGTAAGAGCGGCCCAAGAGGCAGAAACGCGCCTGCTTTAATAAACACTGTTGTTGTTATTATTATTATTATTATTCAGTGGTATGCGAAACACGGCAGCGCACACCAGAGCAACTCGACGCCAGTGTTACGGCTTACACTTATTTATATGGTGTTGTTGGTTCTGCAGTTTTCTGCCGCTTACGCTAGTGTAAAACTTCTGCCGAAATCTGATCCAATGTGACCATAACTTTACCCGGAACTGCGAGTTGGCAGTTGCGCAGTCATCATCATCTCTGTCTGCATTCTTATATCTATAAGAATCTATATCTTTTTTCCAGTCTTACGGCGGGCGCTCTATATCCTGGCAAGGGAAGTGGGGAGCGGGGAAGCGACCAATCCAGCGCGATAAGAAACGTAGCAGCCTTTAGAACGAAATGCAACTAGTAGTTCTTCCCCTCGACGTCTTAACTCTCTGCGCCACCGCTGTTGTCTGGTTGGTCTGCTGCGTATTCCCCGCTCCCCACTCCCCTTGCCTGCATATAGAGCGCCCGCCGTAAGAGTAGAAAATACCTATAGTAACTAACCCTTTCCTTCCGATATATTTTATGAAAAAAATACAAAATTTGACACCTTGGTGGAGTGTTTCGATTTGATCATCGTAACTTCATTCTTAAACATCTCACAACCAACTTTTTGGCTATGCGTCGATACGTTTCTCAACAAACGGCAGGTTTCGTCCCGATAATGTGGCATTGCTTTCATAATCAATATTTCGAAACGAGTGTCTCCACTTGTACAGTCATTGACGCTTCTCCACAGTGGTTCAAGTCCCACTTTTAACTGTAGACCCAGTCCCGATTAACCTATCTAAGCATAAAGTGGACTTGAAGTAAACTTTTACTTTTGACTCGCTAACTTGAAAGGTTTTCAATATGGTTTCCTCCCCCTACCATGAGAGACATGTCTCATAATAGGATGTCGTACACGTTTCATATTGGGGGATGAAGGCCTCATTTTTCAAAAACGCTTTGCGCCTAGTTTTTGCATTATTCAGGATAATGTAGTCACCGGCAATAAAAAATGGAACACCCACATCCTGAAATACTCGCTACCCTGCAAGGCGTTATGTGTGTTGCCTAACTCTACGGCGGTGGTGGAATTTGCATTTGAAAATTTGCTATTAAAATCCACTTATAGCACGCATTTACTTGGTTAACATCCAAGATCTGAAGAGAGCTACCGCCACGAACGTGGTGGGGATAAACAGCGTGCGAGTAGTTTTCGTCCAATCACACTCAACCTTCAGCCAATGGGCGCAGCTGTCATTCTGCTCGTCTACTCCACGTGGAGTCTCAGACACATGACTGTGGCTATGCTGTTGCCGTACTTTGCAACTTCGATGTGGAGACCGTGGGAAGGCGGAGAGACAAGGTGGCGTAGAGTAGATGTAGAGAGTAGATGTGTGGCAACACTGTGGGTTGAATGTGATTGTTGCAGCTGGTGGGCGGCTCCGTGGACTTCAAAGCCAGCCGGTCGTTAACGTAGCTACCGCGTAGACTATATTTCAGGATCTAGGTGGCTTATTTTTATTGCCGCTGACTGTACATGGACTCTAACAACAATGAGCGAGAAAAATATATTGCCTCATGAAAGAATAAATCGAAACACCAGCTTTTCAAGGCACTGTAAAGGTACCCAACTAGTATCCTTTCCACAATTGTGATTCGGTTGGTGTTTTTATTTTTCATTATTTTACGTCATTCTTTACCTATTGATTAATCGTGGTGAAGAAGTTCATTAGTGAATTTATGTAAGAGAGAAAGGAATAAACATAAAGAAAAGGTCAAGATTCGAACCTTTGTTGCACCCTACGCTCCACTTCGCTTCGGAAATTGGAGCCGTTATGAATCATTTGCTTGGCAAGTAAAGTTTGAGTTTGATATTGGGAGTGTCTCATATTATATTCACTCACCCTATAATGATCTGGGAGTGTACCTTGTTCGTCTTAAAGAACTGTTCTTGCCGTAGAATCATGAGTTGCCTAGTTGCAGCTGTCATGTTGATTTTGTTGCTCTTTTATTCGTTTGCAGGAGATTCCAGAGTTCACTTTCCAGCCCTCAGAATCCAGTTTGCCGCCTTCCTATTTCACGTTTAAAAGCCACTTCTCTTCTATATGAGCATACTCTTTTTGCTACGATCGACGTTATGGCCTTGTAAAATGAGGGAATGTAGGTGATTGGGCCGTAATTTTCTGCATTAGGTCTCTCAATCCCCTTGAATATTATGCGCATAATCCCTTCTGCAAGATGTGAAGTGCAGTGATCCAAAGGGTGAACAATACCACAGTCGTCCTTTATTTAAGGGATCCCTGGTTCGATTCCTGGTGGAAGCACGTTGTACAGTGGTTTGGATCACACTTTAAATTGTAAATCCAATCCCGCTTAGCTTATCTGAGAATTTAAGGGGACTTAAAAAACAAAGAAGAGCGAATACTTTGTGAAATCATATTTGTTATCTGCTTACACGCAGGTTTGAAACGTATATACCAATAAATATGTTAATTCCATTAACACGAGTTTTACAATTTTTCTGTTACTAATGTGCTTGGCAAGATATGTTTGAGTTACATCAGTTAATTGAATCATTCTTTCGAATTAGTTATCAATTTGTACATATTTTTGACTTCCTTCATTCAAACATTACTTCTGTATGTAGCATTCATTGGAGGATTGATTGATTTGGTGTTTTAAGCTCACTTTATGCACAGTAAGGCTAATCGGGACTGGATCTACAGTTTAAAGTGGGATCCGAACCACAATGTGCCTACACCGGGTATCAAACCCGGGACACCTTGATTACAAGGCGACGACGACCACTACGCCATCGGGGAGGCCCATTTATTGGAGGAGTAAGTTGGTATGTGTTTACTCTTATGTTCAACTATTATTCCTGTAATGGTTTTATGTTATGATACGCCAAATTCAATATCCACTTTGCAATAAGAAATTCGGCTCTAGCCGAACATTGCAAGCACACACAACTCCAAGCAGGGAAGCGGGTATTTCAGAATCTAGGTATCCCATTTATATTGCAGGTGACCGAGTCCAGTTATCCTTTAGCCTGCTGTTGTAATGGTACCGCAGATCCTCAAAATATTATTATAATGCTTATTGCAATTATTATTTTGTTAGACAATTTACTATGTATTAAAAGTAGATTTTTTTATAATAATTGCTTTTGAACAACGTTGATATTGTTGCAAACCCAATTTCTTTCGTTTTTGGAATAAAACTTTTTATGCTTATGAAATAATATAAATTTCGGTTGTCACATTTTACTCTTCAAATATCAGTGAAAGTACGCGCTGAATAGAAAAATTGTTTCTGCAAAAGTTGTTTATTTTTGTAAGAGAAATAAAAAAAATATTAAACAAGAAAATTAGGTTTCCATTCATAGAAATTTGAGTGACCTTCAAATGACCTTGTAAATGTCCCCTTACTAAACACATAATTACATTCGCTTCCTCCCTTGAAGTCAATTAAGTTTCATTCGAAACATTTCTTTCGAAAACGTTTCCTTTGTGAGATAATTTGCATTATAAACTTCAATGGTCCACTCTGAATATACGATTACAGGAGTCTCCGTATAACAATAACAAATTTGTATAACGAGTAGAGGATATCAAAGCGAACAACTTTTTTAGTAACATTTTGATGCAGGAGTTTGACGAAAGTATGGAAACACGACGACGTGGTAAAGGGAAAAATTGACACACATTTGCCTACTGAACTCGGACGTGGTGCGACGTTCATTAGTTTTCGCTTGTCGAACCTGGTTTACCACTGGTAAGGTAAACCAGGTGAATGCCAAGAAGGAAAGAGTGACGTAACACACAAAGTGTGGTCTGCTGAACAATGAATGACTTTCGCCTGGTTTGAAGGTCGGTCACGGTTTAGGGCACCCCATCGTGGTATTCTGCAGGCCTCATTCCCACCTTGAAAGCTAGAGTCGCTGCTGAAGTTTTTTTTCCGATTCACACCACTGGAGCTGTCAATCACAGTTTCATAAACATGAAGGCAAGGTTTCACGCCTTCCCTGGCCGCCACAGTCGCCAATACCAATAACTGTGGTCGGTTGTTGGATAGCAGTGTTTGGACCCGTTATCCGCTTCCGGTATCCCTGCGGAATTGTGTAGGCACAGATGTATAGGATTCCATTATCGTATCTACCATTCAGGACCTACATTTGTCCATTCCAAGGTGATTTCAGGTCATCCTCGATGCCCAAAATAATCCTACGCTATTTTACAAGGGTTGGATAAAAAGTAATGGCAACACTGGTGTAATTGGTACTTGACTGTATTGGCAGAGGAGCACGTGTTACATTCCTTCAAAGTAATCGCCCCTCATCTCTACGACCTTCTGTCACACGTATGGAAGGCGTCGTACACCGTCAGCGCGTCCATCTCTGTCGATGTCCCGCAGTGACCGCCCTATAGCACGTATGATGGCTTCGCGCGTGTCGTAGTGCTTACCGCCCAGTGGTTCCTTCATTTTGACAAAACGGTCGTAATCACACGGTCTCATACCGGTGAATACGGCGGATGTTCCAGTACCTCCCACTACCAGTTATGCAGGAGCGCCGTCACATTGTTCGCAGTGTGACACCTTGCATTGTCAAGCAGGATGATGGGACACCGTGCCGTCGCTTCCTTCTTAATGCGAGACGAAGGTGGTGTTGCAAGAAGGTGCAGAAGTAGGCTGCGTTTACCGTCTGCCTGAGAGACGTTGTTCTTCTTGCCTAAACATATTGTTAGGGCGCTTGCACTCTCGTCCTCTGCTTCAGAGCACTGCTGTTTTTGACTGAATAACATACAATCGCTCCCACTCACTGTACTTCCTCGTCTGACATTCCTTTATCAGCCACGAAACAGTTGTGGCGCTGTGACTCACCCCTTTCACGGGACAGCAGTGTTGCCATTACTTTTTATCCAACCCTTGTAAATGAGAGAGCCCGGCTTTTACCAATTTTTTTCCATATTTTTGTAAAGTCTCTGTATCTGGGGTAATGTTTTGACCTACAAGCCCTCGAAAAAACGTAAATTTTGTCCTGTATGTATGCAACCGTGAGGCACAGGCTCGTGGTTGCCACTGCCAGTTATATTTAAATGATGAAACGACAATTTATTTTAGTATGTTGCAGAAAGACTATGCAACCAATTAATGCAAGGGAGTTTGAATACATCTGCTCGAAAACGTACGAAACACTTCTCTAAAGCACAAATATAAAACAGGATATGTAACGTATACGTGGAGATTGACACATGAGTAGGTTTCAAGGGAAAGGGCTTTATCCTGCCGAAGTCTCTAATTTCCACAGGGTCCAGCCCTTTTCATATGTTTTCCAACAGAAAAATATTAATGACAGTAGCAACCATCAGTCTGAGCCTCATAGCTGCATACATACAGAATAATAATTGCTAGGTTTTCGAGAGTCCGTAGATAGATATATCATTTAACCATTGCATTAAGCACAGGGTTCACGAATAGGCGAAATATAAGAGTTCTCATGGCGGGACTCAAACCCTTAATTTCCGGCAGCAGGACTGCGAGTTGATCACCTCTTGTCTTTAGTAAGCAAATTACGATCCAGTTAACCGAAGCATGAACAAATTAATTAAGTACTTTATGAGAGGACAAGAGAGTGCTTGTGTGGGTCATGAGAGAGATTTATCGGCTCTTACATCATTACCTTGTTGTTTACATGCTAATTTGGTTTGTAAACTAAATCCCTATCATCATAAAAAAATTGCGGGGAACATAAATTAAGAGTATCTGAAAATATAATCCTTAGAAAAATATTTGGACCTAAAAGGAATGAGGAGACAGGTGAGTGGAGAAGGTTACATAATTTAGAACAGCATAATTTGTATTCGTGTTCAGATATTATTAGGATTATCAAATCAAGAAGACTTAGATGGCCAGGTCATGTGGCGCGAATGGGAGAGGATAGAAGAGTGTACAGATTTCTTGTTGGGAAACCTGATGGTAAGGGATAACATTGAGATGGACCTAAAGGAAATCGGTAAGGATGGAAAAGATTGGATTGATCTTGCCCAGGATAGGGACAGGTGCAAGGCTTGTGTTGCTGCAGCCATAAATCTTCTGGTTTAAGAAGGCTAGAGAGTTAGTTATAGGAAAATCGCCAGTAATACACGGGTTGCAGAATGCCATTCATGAAACATTTCTTACTATTTTGGATATAATCTGTAGCTATTTCTATTATACATATTGTTGCGTGACTCAATTTGAATTAATGAATGTATTGTACGCATTATGAACCGTGCAGCCGGTCCTGACCGGAGAAGGGAAAGATGAGGAAGACCGAGCCAGCATTCTTTCTGCACTTCCCTGGCCTAATCGCCGCAGGCTGACAAGCTCATCGATGACGAATACGTTCCTTGGTTCGATGGTGCGACCCGTGAACTCGGACACAAACGACTCTTGTGGACTTTGAGCGGACACGACACTTCACACGTGGGATTCGCGGGCCTCAGGCTGTGCCCTTTTCCAAAACTGGGCCTTTTTATTGCCTTACAAGGGACACTTTCATGTCGTCCTTGCAATTTGTTGTCCTTTTCTACTGCCAGATTGCACACCTCTATTAGGAAAACAAAGCAGGTAGTGTCAAAAGAATTTCCTAGAGGCATGCTCGATGATGTTTGCCTGATTAGATGAGCGTACTTTACAGAGAGAGCGATCTATTCCATGATTTTTTAGATTCGCCCAATTTCCCTCATATATATATATACATACACACACACACACACACACACACACACACACACACACACATATATATATATCCGACATCACTTTGAACCGATACCCATACCGATACCCTTACCGATTTCCACCGATACTTGAAAATTGTAACAATTAAAACTTATTCAAAATATATTTATAATTCCATTCCAATTATAAGCATCAATTTACCAGAGTTTTTCTATTAATATTTAAAAATTACATCAGGATATAAAACATACCTGTTATGTAATAAAAAAAATACAGTATTTCTCATAATATTAGCACAAAATCAATGGAAAATTAATTTTGCATAACTTTCAGGATAATTAGACTGGGAAATTGTCGAGCGGAATTTTTGCAGAAATACCAAGTCGAATTTGACAACACTGAATCAAATGGAGACATATAGGGCCCCATTTGTGTGGCATGTCCGCTTGAAATTCCTTCGCCGACATCAGTTGTAGGAGGAGGTCCTTGGTTACATTTTTTCCCTTCTCAGTGTCTGCGTTGCTGCCACACTTGAAACAATAATAGTTTTTCTTTTAGACACCTAAAGTAGAAAGATAAAGCTTTCCAGTGACATTAATTTTGTACGGTTCGTAAAATAGGAAAGCGCAGAAACTTCTCAACACCTCCTCGTATTATAGAGTATTAGTCTTAGTATTCGTGAGACATTTATAGTAAGTTTGATTCCTCGATTTGTCTAATTTTATCATCATTCTTTGGGACACAAAGGTCAATGACAACAGGTTAGAGATGCGGCAAGTGTATGTTTGTCTTTTATATATAATTCTAATACTAGTCTAAATAGGAAGGGAAAGTTCCAAAAGCAAAAAGGATGTTCACTCTTATGATTTGAACCTCTCCTTCTTTGAATACATACTTAGACGGAAATCCTGAAACATATTCTACGTTGAGATTATGTATGAGGTTTGAGAGAAAGTAATATACCCAACGGAATGATAAATAGAAGTGGCTTCTTCTTTCCTCGCCAATTCTGTGGAAGGAACTGCCACATTTTTCAAGAATTGTGGGCCAAGAAAGCAATTATTCAAATGGTGTATATTCTCATTTTACGAATGGGAAAATAAGTTATATATTCTTTCCTTTTCCTGTGCGTGTCTTAACTGAAAGTTAATATATCCGGGTGATTTGTTGCATGGGCACGTTTCTGAATTACACTGTTCAACTGTGTAAAAAATGCAAATGGTAGAAAACTATTTAAATATTCCAAGAAAGCGGAAATGCTGCCTAAAAGATAACAATACTATTTCTCCGTTTATTAAGACATTAGTAAACGGAGAAATGACGTTACTATTATAGTGTCATCCTGTTACTTTGCTTTTTTTAGGATGATCGTGAGAAAAAAACAACTCCACAGAATTAATAGAAAACATAATATGAAAATCGCTTAAGTCGGTTTCCCTGTTTTTCTATTTGCTAGTTGTTATCTACATCTTGATTTTTGATCAAAACACATTTATTTTATGAAAGATTTTCTCATGTTCAAGAATTTACGCTACACATAAAACTTGTGAAAAATATATTTTGTAAACATGTTTGCGTTTTATTGTTTTGCTATGTTTGCATGTTTTGGTATTGTTCATTGCCATTATGTTACAAAAAGTGCAAGAGAGTTACGTTATCACCAGTGGACTCACTATTTTTGGTTTATGTTGAACAACAGTGAATACTACGTGGATTTCCGATTTGTGCTTAAGGAAATATGTTTAAGCTTTCATTCATTTCATTATAGCTTGACTTCTACACAGGTAAGAGTTCGCGATGTTAAAATAGAATTGAATTTGCAACCAAAATGATAGACACCTGTACATCTGTTTCGTACAGGAAATTATGACCCATGACATGATTTCAAAACAATGCTCTTGTCCACCTTAGGGTAGACCTCTGCGTGTATCCAAGTCGCTCCCCCATTCTGCACCGAATATTTTGTCATGAGCTCATTATCTTTGTTTACCTACAAGCTACAAATGACGACAGACACTGGCAGAAGTACAAAGAGCTATAGAAACAGTATGAAGATAGAAAGGGGTGAGTGGTCACTATAAGCAATGATGTGGTCGACTTAGCACGTACAATTAATGTGAAGATAATCTTGTTATCATCTCACTTGAAACACACACACAATGCTGCCACTAGAAAAAAGCATATGTCTTCACTTCAAAACTATTACCACGAGGAGGTCCTTTAGTGACTGCTAATAAGTCAGCGTCCATTGACAGCTTATGATGTGATGGGATTCTTTGGTAAAGCCTACATAAGATATCAGACTGTAGAAATAGCCAAGTTGATATGAAACATCAGGAATGCTGATTTCAGTGCTGAGACTCAATTCAATAAAGCGTTTTGGAAAAATTAACTTCATAATAATAAGTCTCACAATTTTATTTAAATTTAAACTTTAAGAAAGTCCTTCTATATTGAACATTTTATATCCAAGTGAACATTAAGAAAGTTACAGAAGGAGAACCAATTAGGAAGCCAACTTTTATTGATTTCCTCCATATATATACGTACAAACATACATACATATACACATACGTATATAATACAACAACAAATTTAAAGCTCTGGTCAATAGCAACATAACCAGAAATGAAGTTTTAGTCTTATTCCATTTTATATTTCAGCTTATTAGGAACTAGTAATTCCATAAAATCAACAATATCATGATATTTCTAATTTCATGTATTTCCTGAATCATTTCGTCACCGAAATTGTTAGTTTTGAGTTCTGGCCTGGGCATGGGTATTTTTTCAGAGTGTCATCAATTTCACCTGACCATCATCCTGATAGTTGCGTCTAGCCAAAGTGACAGAAAAGAGACGAAAGTAACAAAAATGCAATGCAAATGCTCATATTCATTATATTTGTACAATGTATATGATGCCTCTCTCTTTCTCTCTCCCTTCCCCTCTCTCTCCCTTTCTCTTTTTCTTCCCTTCCTTCCTTCTTTGTTTCTTTCTTTCCCTCTCTTTCTTTCCTTCTTTCTTTCTCTCTTTCTTTCATTCTTTCTTCCCCTTTCTTTCTTTCCATCTCTGTCTTTCCTTCTTTCTTTCTCTTTCTTTCCTTCTCTTTATTTTCTTCTTTCTTTCTTTCCTTCTGTCTTTCTCTTTCTTTCCTTCTCTTTACTTTCTTCTTTCTTTCCTTCTTTCTTTCCTTCTTTCTTTCCCCCTTTCTTTTTCTTTCCTTCCTTCTTTGTTTCTGTCTTTCCTTCTTATTTAATTCCTTCATGCGTTTGTTCTCTCATTTCATTGAAACTGTGTGAAGATCAAGAATATTAAGAAGATTTATCCAAACTTGTAGTTGATATCTAATTTACTTTCTGTGATTATACGCAGGGATGCAATAGAGTGAAACTGTTGTATACATTCCTGACTCGGTATTTGAAACCGTGCAATGATGTTTTACAAACTGAAATCTGTATGAACTTTTCGCTGAAAGTGTTCAGTATAAATTAGTTTATTTGCATTTGCAATCATCGTAGATAGTCTTGCATCATTTACTTGCAATTGACCAAAGATGACTTACAAAGTAAGGCACGAAAAAATGTTGGGATAATAATCCAGGGGTAAAACTATATGATACATACGATATATACAGGGTGACTGGTAATTAGATGTATTCCCTGAAAGGGGTTAAAGTAGAGACAATTTGCAATAAATTTGACCATATGATACCCCGTCCGAAAATTAGTAGTTTTCGAGATAATCGAATTTCTTTTGTTTCTTTAAAAAATTACAATTTTCCACATAAAGAGATGAATTGAGAAAAAACTGCTCATTGTATGGAACTTATTTCAGCATTTTCTGATAGCTAACAAATAAGTGGTTCGTTGAAAAAAAAGTTTTTCCCAAATAACAATCACGTGTAAGTAACGCGTGGGTCTAAACTTACAAGTGATGATAAAAAAATGCACTCTTAGTTTACTTTGCAACGTATTAATAAGAAAAATGGTATGACACGAAGCGTACAAATTACTTAAATTACTTCCTTGTGACATCTGTTATCCAACAAGCTACAAATGTTGCTAACATTCACATTTGTATACAAGAAATAATACTTCATTCATCTTCATGTGAATGGAATCAATGAACAATACAATTAAAGAACATTACACGTCTTGATCAAAGTGGGCACCTCCGTTAGGAATGCAGGCACGAAGGTTTTTGCGGGCATTTGATCTCTTAACTCGTGATGTGATGGTGTCCTTGATGTGTTGACCAGCTGTTATGATCCTCTCCCTGGCTCCAAATGTAAAAGTCGCAAGGCGTCAAATCGGGAGATCGAGCCGGCCAGGGAATCGGGCCGCCTCGGCCAATCCATTTCTTTGGGTAATTTTCATCCAGCCACTGTCGCAAGCACAGGCAGAAGTATGGATGGGCGTAATCAACAATCATTTGATCGAACCATTTTTCCTGCCGCAAATCTTAAATGGCATCACCTATGAACATTTTGTGAAGAACGGGGTGGCAATGTTGTTGGAAGATGTGCCTCTAGCTACAAGACGTGACATGATTTATCAGCATGATGACTGCCCAGCTCGATCCCCCGATCGATTTGATGCCTTGCGACTTTTACATTTGGAGCCACATGACAAGACACCGGTAAACTCGCAAGAAGAGCTCAGGGAGAGGATCTTAACAGCTGGTCAACACATCAAGGACACCATCACATCACGAGTTAAGAGATCAAATGTCCGCAAAAACCTGCGTGCCTGCATTCCTAACGGAGGTGCCCACTTTGATCAAGACGTGTAATGTTCTTTAATTGTATTGTCCATTGATTCCATTCACATGAAGATGAATGAAGTATTATTTCTTGTACACAAATGTGAATGTTAGCAACATTTGTAGCTTGTTGGATAACAGATGTCACAAGGAAGTAATTTAAGTAATTTGTACGCTTCGTGTCATACCATTTTTCTTATTAATACGTTGCCAAGTAAACTAAGAGTGCATTTTTTTATCATCACTTGTAAGTTTAAACCCACCCGTTACTTACATGTGATTGTTATTTGGGAAAAACTTTTTTCAACGAACCACTTATTTGTTAGCTATCAGAAAATGCTGAAATAAGTTCCATACAATGAGCAGTTTTTTTCTCAATTCATCTCTTTATGTGGAAAATTGTCATTTTTTAAAGAAACAAAAGAAATTCGATTATCTCGAAAACTACTAATTTTCGGACGGGATATCATATGGTCAAATTTATTGCAAATTGTCTCTACTTTAACCCCTTTCAGGGAATACATCTAATTACCAGTCACCCTGTATATATAATACTATATACTATAGTGTACTATAGTATGTGTATAACTTTATCGAATATGAATTATGCATAAAATGACCTAAATGGGTTTTTAGAATCAGATTATGTCGTGTGATTCTTGAATTTTGTATTTGTATTTTTTTTATTTATATTCGGATCTCTGACACTTTTGGTTGATTAATTGCTGCAATGAAAATTTAATAAAGAGAGACTTTCTCACAAAAAAAACGTAAATGCCCAAGTCAAAACTCGAACCTGGAAATTTCGAGGCGACTGCAACGTAAAAATGTGGAAATAATAATGATGCATCTCTTACAATAGAAATCTTCATATTTATAAATTCCACTTTCAATAAATATGTACTGAGCGCCATTTGTTTGTTTACCAAAATAAATTTCACACACCAATTGTCAATCAATTGGTTTGTTTCCATTTTATTTCGACAAATAAAGTGGTATGGATGTTGCGAGTTCGTTAAATTTTGTTCCATGTTATTACATGCAGGGCAATTATATAGCTGTTGATGGGTTTTGGTTTCCCGCCATCGTAATAAAGTTGCCGAGTGTGTGTGTTTTGTAGGTAAATCGCGGAAAATAGGAAAATATATGCACATTGAATATCAGTAATCAGGTGTCATAATAGAGATGTAAAATGTACGAGAAACATTTTCTTTTCTTTTAATTTAATGAACTTTGAAAGTAAAGTGAATTCAGTTTTGTTGCACAAAGTGAATAATTATTTATAATCATGGAAATGAAACCACTATTTGAGTCTGTTGTGCATCATATTTTTCGGACAAAATAAATACCAATTAAGTTCAGATGAAAGCAACTATAGAGGGGGATGCAAAAAAGGAAAATTGCTATGAAGAGAAACTGGAAATTGACATAAAATTTACAAAAATAGTTTGAATCTTATGAGTATGATAAATACAAGTTTAGAAGAATGATTGATTGAGAGAGTGCTTTATTTTACTTCGCTTTTTGTGCTACTTTTGGCTAATTTGCGAAGATTGGGATGAGTGATGATGTGATGAAATTGTTGAATGGACACTCTCAAACATCCATACCCAGGCCGGGATTCGAACCCGGGAACCTTGGCTAAAAAGGTAGAATGAAAGCAACATATGGCTGCATAGAAGAATTTCCAGAGAATAAAAGTACATGTTTACAGTTATATCAGTCAATATGCTAGCGATAATATAAACTAAGGTCATTGTTCACGAGATAAATTCATTGACAAACATGCCCATACATTTGAGGAGACTTCTCCAACTCTCCTTTGGCCGGTCAGCATCCAATCGATAAACAGTGCAGCACGCGCTGGGAGAACCGTATACCCACAACCATTCAGGAACCGACAGTTACATGTAAGAGCCACTGAAGGAATTTTTTTAAAACTTGATTATTCTTCCTCCAAGTGTCAACCCCGAACAACTCGGACATGGCGGAGCCTGAACAAACGCAATGAAATATCTACCTGACACTTTGCTTCCTGTAAAACCATAATTAAAAATTGCCCACAAACCCAAAAACAGGTCTTGGCAAGACCACGTGACGAAGTGGAACCTCCGCCACAGACATAGGCGCGCGCACGAGGGGGCAGGGGGGGGGGGAATTGACCCTCCTACTTACGGACGTTCGCAGTTGTTTTCCACGAAAGTATGAGCAAGGTATTTTTCCATGGGGCATATTACCTCCATGATAGTGCTGCACCCTCAAAAACACCACTTGAATTTGAAATTATCGCATTCTGCGTCCCACCCATTACATAATAATTAATATAAATTATTATGACTCAAATACTGAAACCAAATTATACGTGTGAAATATATACTTTCAGATTGACATTTGTTTTCAAAGGGGGAGGTGTGGTCATCCCCCTCTTTTCAGACATCCCATGCCCCTACATTATTATACTTTCACCTAGAAATTTAGTGTAGAGGTAACTTATTATTAAACGATATTATAGGAGAAAATGAAGTATTTTCAAGATGATGAAAGTTCAAAGCAACTACAGGGGAAGTGGGTGCAGTGGCACAACCACAAAGGGGACGAGGTGTATTGCCAATTTCCAACCTTGAACGGAAATCAATTCTAGGGGGCAAACATTGAAGTAAAAGAAAGCAAGACTAGCAGAATCTAACGGTAGCCGGACAAAAGGATACTCAATTAGTTTTCACGCCTTTTTTGCATTAATTCTTCCAGACGGCCAGGAGCACTTGCAGGGGGCACACAGTGGCAATTGCCATCTCGACTTCAAATTTTATACAAATAAAAATACATTTCGTAAAATTTTCTGAGTCGCTTGGCTCGCAATGTCTGCTTTTCTTACAGTTTTGTCAAGTTCATAGCCGTAGCTAGGGGGCGGCGGGAGTTGTCCGACGCCGAACAATCTAAATGAGAAAAATTGTAAAAGAGAATGCGATGGCGTCCCATGAAATGTTTTGCGCCCTTTTAAATCAATATTATTTTCAATTTGCAAAAATTTGGATCGAAAAAGGTTCTTGCTCGCTTCTCTCCCAACTTATTTTCTGTAATGCATTGTCGGTTGAATTGATGTTTTAAGTCCACTTTATGCACAGTAAGGCTAATTGGGAGTGGACCTACAGTTTTAAGTGGGATCTGAACCACTATTTGCCTCCAGCGAGCCCGGGACCCCTTGATTATAAGGCGACGACGCTACCACTGCGCCATGGGGAGACCCTTTGTATTGCATTGTAAAGTAAGAATAACTAACACTAAACATACATCAGACACATTTCAGAGACAATTTATATCATTTTTGCTGTTGGTTTGTTATGGGGCGGATGAATTGATTATGTGATGTATTTAAATTATATATATATATATATGCACATGCACACACACACACACACACACATATATCCATCAATGCAATAAAACTAAAACAGTGAGGTAAAATGAGGTTTTTCTATCTCGACTGAACTTTCAAGGCTCTTGCCCCCCCCCCTAATCAGAGGGCCTGCGCACGCCTATGGCCAGATAAATAACCCTCCCAGTCATTCAGTTTACATTCAACTTTGCGCTGTAACCAAGCATATGGACGCCATCTTGTGTTGAGGAACTACTAACAGATGACAAGATAAAAATAAATACACCACCCTGAGGACAGAGATAGAAACAGTCTCTGAAAAGTAGGTGCATAGAAACTAAAACCAGTGATTAAAAGTCCAACAATTACACATTTAACCAATCACCACTGATCAGTTATAATCACCCAATAAAAATGGGACCCCTATATCGTGAAATACCCGGTTCCCTGAAATGCATTGTGTGTTGCTTACCTCTATGGGGACGAGCCAACTTGAATAACAACTTTTCAATAGGTTATGTTACCGCCTCAGAGTTAGGCAACACAAAGAACGCATTGCAGGAAAACCAGTATTTCAGGATCCAGGTGATCCATTTTTATTGCTTGTGTCTGTACAAAGATGAATTTCGAGTCTGTCTGGACAACATTTTTCGGAGATTTAGAAATGAAATCATGAACTGCATTAGGGCATAATTAGTGCTATAAGTTTTCATAGAAAGTTTCTAATATAATGTGTAGTTTTGAAGGGGTAGTGGATGGATGCGTATAGGGCCGGTGGCAACCCACCATCGTGAGGAAATTGGGGATCTCCGAGTGAGTGAGCGTAATCCGGTCGCGACGTCCTTCAACGGCTGGGGTTTGGTCGGGCTGACCACCCGTCCCCCTAATCTGGCTGCAGATATCCACGCCTCCCTGGTGGCCCGCGTGGGAGGGAGGTCAGCAGTCGGTAGGTAAGCCAGGGCCCAATATTGGGCTGTAGCGCTATAGGATTACTTTTTAGTGGATGGATGCAATCGGTCAAAATTTCAAGATGGCGGAATTGAGACATTCACAACTTTCAAAACTTTGGAAAACACACTTCCTATGGTTGATGCCAAGTAGACATAATTTAATTTTAATGTATGTGTTGTATAAACGGCTCATGAAGCTTGTTAAATAATGGCATATCTATTCTATTAGAAAATATACACGGTTATTACGAAATAAATATGTACCCACTTGTTTACGTTTCGTTAAAAATCTCTTCTGAAAGTACCTTCACTGAAATGATAAGCTGAGACCTTTCTCAACTAATAGAAATCAATCTTCTGAAAGCTCATCAACGGCTACCCAAGATGTGTTCCTCGGGCTACCAGATATCTGTTTTTTATCGTCTTAAGACACCGCCTCTGTTAATGACGCTCAGGAAGTGAATTATGCAGACTAGTTTTCTCAGGTGGAAGAAAAAGGAATCAGAGACGGCAAAAAGGTTGAAATCCCGTTCTATCCCCCACGCCCACTCTGGATAATAAATAATAGGCCTGCCAAGGAAGAAGCTTCCTTCCATCTTGAACGCTGCCTCATCTGTTTCTTTGTTTCGTCCTTTTTTTTTTCATTTTTTTTTTCAGAATAGCCACTTCGTTTCTCCGATCCTCTCAGATTCTGTTTAAAAAATTGATTTTTAAAGATACTGTCCTACATGTCTCTGTTTCAACATTTCTGGGGCAATTCTGTACACGTTCTTTAGCTTTCGAAACATTGTTAAATATGATATGTGGTCTACCGGATGGAGTAGTGGTAACGACGTTACCTTGTAATAAAGGGGCAGCGGGTTCGATACCCGGTGGAAACACATTGCGCATTCGTTCGGATCCCACGGTCCCGTCCCAAACCGTAGCCTCTTCTTCTTAGATGAAACCAACAGATATTCGCAGTTTGCGACTTGTGTGCCTTTTCCTGAAAAACCTAGATATTTTATTTTACTTTGCAATTTTAGTTCATCAGACTAACATGCGTTCTTATCTCTTGTTTATTTATATTTAACTAAATTCTTATTAGAGTATAAAATACCTTTCACTCTTCATAAGTCATGCATTGTTCTCTGCAGTTTTCAATGCAACATTTAGGCTTTTTGATCGCGCATCTTACGCTTCACATCAGGGTATGATCCACTTAATTTAATATAATTTATAAGTTGGTTTAAGCGAAATTCTCCATTTTTATTCTCTTAATATATGATGTCAATATTACATTGCAAACAGTTATTAATGGTTTCAATGTCATTTACCGGAAAAAAGGTCCGTATTACTTTGGATTCGAACATGCAAACACGAGAATCAAAGTATTGCTTTAGACTGCACTCACGATTTTGAACCGTAAAAAAGGTAATCATTTTACGGGGAACGTGAAAGTTGGTGTGTTGGATTGAGTTGGTGTTTTAAGTCCACTTTATGCACATTAAGGCTAATTGGGACTGGACCTACAGTTTAAAGTGGAATCCGAACCACTATGAGCCTCCACCGGGAATCGAACCCGGGACCCCTTGATTACAAGGCGGCGACGCTACCACCGTACCATCGGTAGGCTCTGAAAGTTGGTGTGTATTGATAGAATATAGCTAATGTCATTCTTAACGGAAAGGGTAGCGTTTTAGCTTTAATGTTAGCACTGACAACTAGGAGGCGATCTCAATGATAACGTGGCTGCATGCTTGCATCACATACACAAGTATATTGTCTCTTCGGAACAACGAACCTGCTTGCAAATTTGCATCTTTGCTCCTTTCAGATTACCTACATACGAAGTGGCTTACAATTCAAAAGGTTTTGAAGAAACCTCAGTTTTATAAATAAAGTTGGATGAAATTAGACAAAAAAGTTATCTTCTGCTGGGATCGAACTCGGGTTGCCCGCAAACTTGTCCGACACAACAACCAACACTCCAAACGGGACAACACCAAACTCTTTCGCAAGTAGTCGACTGATTTTACAGATTGCTAATTCTCATGCGTAGGCAGGTGTGTCTTGCACTTTCTGTGCTTTTGGTATTTGAGTCACCATGGTCTCTCCCTAGGTTAATCACGGCAATAATGAGGAATGTTTTAGACGAAGATTATAAATAGGCACACAGTAATAATAACCCTTGCAAAAATGCCAGAACTCGAGCCTGGAACCTTCGATGCGAGGTGTGTCATTTGTTCGTACTATCTCTGCGTGTTTTCGTTAGATTCATGGTATTTCGTGAGTTGATATGAACAAAGTAAATTAATAAGACAAGTGGATGGAAGGAAGTGTAGATTCATAGCCACGGAACCATTGAGAAGATATATTTAGCCTAGATAGAGAATCTATATACCTATGCCCTTGTTATAGAGAACATATTAGAAGAATGAAAGAACAGATTAAAAATCAAATATGATATGTATCCTTTCGTCAAAATGCCTAGAAAACAATATTACATACATCTTCACTGACAGAAAAGAATACAATATTTTTCCTTTGGTGGGGATCGAACCTAGGTCTCGCTGATGAAAGCTGTGTGCCCTAACCAACACTCACTCAATCAATAACACTACATTCTCTTTTTTCCAGTCAGTCTGTTTCCTTCCTCAACACGTAAAGAAGAAAATTCATCTTAATTTCTCTCATAATTGTTTCAATGTCTATTAATAGAAACCACTTATGTCAAAAATGGACGCATTCTTTCTGTGAAAAATCCCATGTTTCGCACATCCTGCTTCTCCATTTACTGTTATTTGGACATTCACTTGGTAGTTAAAACTTAGCTTTGTGTGTTTGTTTTCACGTGCATGTGTGTGAGAAGAGTGGTGTGCACGTGTGTTGAATGTTGTTCTAGGTGTTATTTTCGTTCAAAACATTAATATAATTGTAAAATATGGAATTTACTGTAATGCAAGGACTGAAAATATAAACCAGGTCCGTCAGGTTCGTTCCCAAACAACATTAAATAAAGTAACATAACGTGGACCGAGTATTGTTCCATGTCGAGAACACGAGACATTACGTCCGACAATCTTCACCTCGTATTTCTCTTTGGCATCACTGCTCAATTTACAAAGATGTATACCCCTAACTGGTATACAAGCCGCAGAATTGCAATGTTGGTTTAGTTGTCTATTCACAAGGCGCTTGGTGGTCAGACATTGTGGACTTCTTCAAAGGGGTCGTTAAAACCCGGCAGTGTCCGTGACTGAACATAAGACTCCACATATTTTCGATCTCGACAACATTGTTGAATTTTTTAATTTGTTTTCTTATTTTACATCACTTCTATGCCACTTTTAGATAATAACGACAATGAGAATTAATGATGATGATGAGATGACATTGCCAGAGGGTCGCTCGCTAATAAACACTCATAAACTCTCCA
Source organism: Lepisma saccharinum (assembly GCF_977018435.1). Classification (NCBI taxonomy): domain Eukaryota; kingdom Metazoa; phylum Arthropoda; class Insecta; order Zygentoma; family Lepismatidae; genus Lepisma; species Lepisma saccharinum. The sequence continues at coordinate 169,807,596 of NC_139230.1, read as the reverse complement.
GGGCTCGAACCCAGAACCTTCGGTGGCGAGGTAAGTGGACAAGTTAACACGCTCGGCCAACGAGCAAGCTTGAAGTTATGCGATTAGCAAAATTCTCTAAAGGAGAGGGCATTAGAATGTATTGAGAGACAACACTAGAAACAATATCCACTCCTGAGTCCTCAAGTGTGGTTTGTTACTGTCTCCACAACTCGATGGAAATTTCTTGACTAAAATAGTAATCACTTCACTCCGAGGATTTAGTGTCAGAGTTCGTATTTCCTTACATCTTTCCATGAGAATTGCATCCCACTTCTGCTCGTGACTGTATCATCGCTCACCGCACGTTCTCAAGACCCTTCAGTCAGACCTCAGAATCGATAAATGTGACTAATTATATACCTGATTGTTGTGCCGACCTCCGTGGCGGAGTTGTTAGCACAGTGCGCTACGACCCCAGACGTACCGTGTTCGAATCTCGGCTTCGAAATGTCCGTTTATCAATTTCATTATTTCATCTTCGCGATTAGCCAAAAGTGGCAAAATACGAAGTAAAATAAACAAAATCAAATCTATAAATCAATCTATTCGGATTGTAGTGATGTTTTATTAGTTTATGTCGTACTCCTGCCTCTAGTTTAATCGCATGAATAATGATTAGATGAAATAGGTGAGAGACGGCCATTTTTTGGACAGATTAGAACTTAGGACCTCTGATTTCGTAGAACGTTATGCCATCCACATGCCAACGGAGACTGGCTGATATTATGCTTATAAACTTTGACTGATAGTAATAAAATTATGCACTCACTCACCCCATATCCATGGATGAAAACTGAGAGAAAATATGGAAGAATGTGAATATTCAGAGTTTCCAGATTCACATTATGCACAGATAGGCTAATCGTGACTGGACCTACAGTTGAAATTAGGATTCGAATCATTGTGTAATGTCCATCGACCGGGTGTCGAACACGGAACCCCTTGATTACAAGACGAATATACAGAGGATATTTCATTCTGATAAAGAGACAGAACTGATAAGAAGGAAATTATAATTTTGGTGTTAAGTTCAATCATTTATTTATTTATTTTACTGTCGACGCTCATTTCATTATCTTGCATTTATTTCGGATAGTCTTATGAGTCTTCTTCAAATCTATTAATGCATAACAATCTCTGCACCATTTGTGTTTTCCATCAGAGTTTTATGCAATTTTGTGGGAATCCTATCTTCGCTCGTTGTTTCAATGTGATCTGATTTCCACAATAGACGACGTCTGGCTGGTTCTGAGATAATGAAATTCCTCGTCCCGCCTCCCTCTTCCCAGAACTCTTCATTTCATGTATTTTACGCTGATTCCATGAGTTTATCCTCGATATCACCCAACCGTATTATCAATACTCGCACTTCAGCAGCTTCAAATCTATGTAAATTACTCAAGCATCAACCCTCCACGTTTTCACTTTGTTCACCGCAACAAACCAATCGTCTGATGTTCTTACAAAATAACATTATGAAATAAACAACATTCTGAACAAGTTATAGTCTCGCTCTCATGAATTTCATGATCAGTTTGCAGTCGGGTGATTCAATGTTAAATCATGCGGTTTTGACCCTTGACCTCTGGAAATTTGTCCAGTTTTTTTTCTTTCAGGAGGTGTGTGCTATATTAAAAATATCTTCGAAAAAATACCGGTTTCACCCACCTAGTTTGATTCGTTTCCGAGATATAAATATTTTACATAGTCAAATAATCAAAGTTTAAGTTCGCTTTATGCTCGGATCTGCTAATCGGGATTGGACCTACAGTTTAAAGTGGGAACCGAACTACTGTGCAATTTGTCTCCACCAGGGAAAGAACCCGGGATCGCTTGATTACAAGGTGACAGACTTACGCATGAGGGGGCTCCATATTCGCATGTGAAAATACCATGTTTCGTAAATAAACGTTTTAAAAAATCCGTAAAAAGTGGACAAATTTCATTTTTTTTTCAGAATCCTTGTATGGTGCTTCACGAAACTAATTTCTACATCTGCTCAAAACAAATAATTATAATCCGATAAGTCAAGGGCCTGATTTGACGTTATTTTATTCTGTCACTTTTTCATGTTTTTCTCTAATAAGAACTTATTTCAAAGATAATCTAATTTAAATTCGACCGCTCAATAGCCACTGAATCGGCTAGTATTCTTCGTAAAGTGCCAACTACGTATATGCAAAGGAGCGTTTAGCTTGAAGCACTACGGAACAAGAAGTCCCAATTTCGAACTAGTCAGTCATGAATATACATTTTTCTTTTCCCAATTCTCATTTCATCATTTCAAAGCAACGTAAAATAACCTAAATATAAATAAAATTGAACATATTGTGGAAAAGTTTAGGACTTATGACGAATGTGGGGTGAAATATGTCACTAAAGATGCATTCCTTGCATTTACATCTCTATTTTTCCTATCCAAACGTGATTCAGCGACCGGACATTACGAGCGCGTTGATCAAGACATCTCAGTGGTAGGGCTAAGATAAAACAGCAGATGAAGTGAAACCATGTCAGATGATGATTCTTGGATGGCAAACCCAGATTCTACGAAATCTGATTAAGAGCGAAAGACGAAAAGGTCAAATTTTTGACACGAGAGTATGTGTTCTCTTACATAAATAAAATGACAACGAAGGAAACTCCTTAAAAAACAAACAAAAAGTAATATGGAAAATTAAGCACCAGTTCTGTGTTTTACTCCCATTCCTTTCATCATATTGAGTTCAGTTGATTTTGCTTCAGAAGCACACCAAAAATCGAAGTATTCTCATGTGTAACTTTGTGAGTGATGAAAGTCATGTATTTTACTGTATGTTTGAAAATTAATTATTATTAATTTTATTAATTATTATTTAATTATTATTATTATTATTTCTTTAATTAAATTATTCAATTGTCATTTTCGTATTCAATACGTTGAGTTACATAAAAACAAACAAAGGGCAAAACGTATTATTGAATGTAATTGAGGAAATGAGATTCCTGTATATGTGGTGAGGTGTTTTATCACAAAGGTCGTAGGTTGGAATCCTAAGTAAGACACGAGCGTGTGTTTGCCCCATTATCTATTTCATCTCATTTTTAGAAAATAAAGTAAACTAGCATGTACTCTGAATTATATTGTAGTCCCAAATGATGACTAAAACGAAAACTCTGTGCCAATAATATATTTAAGTCCATCAAAGCTTCAACTTAGATATATCCGATATTACACCCCCCCACACACATTATATATATATATATATATATATATATATATATTTCATATAGAATACACATATACATATATATACATAGGGCCTTCCCGATGGCGCAGTGGTTGCGTCGCCGCCTTGTAATCAAGGTATCCTGGGTTCGATACCCGATGGAGGCATATAGTGGTTCGGATCCCACTTTAGGTCCAGTCCCAATTAGCCTTTCTGTGCATAAAGTGGACTTAAAACACCAACTCAATCAATCAATCAATATATACGTACATTAAATATGTTTCTGGAATATTGGGGACCACCCCGTACTCTGCTTGCGATGTACTTGGTCACATTACATATTAAATGTAAATGATCGGGTATTGCTTTTAAACATACTATAGATTTTATTCTTATATATCACTTTTGTGACTCATTAATCAAATCGCAACGATAATTAAGAATGATACGTAATTCGATTAAATTGATGGACATTTACGAAAATATACTCGTGACACGTCAGGAATCTAACAGAATCCTACGGTGACAATCGTGAGTGGGCCACTCAATGTGCTTAGCCACTGAGGTGGCACAACCTTTTCGGATATATGTACTTTAGTGTCCGAAAGCATTGATAAATTCGCTGCGTATCACATAAAATATGTCCAGATTGAGTTAACAGGAAACTCGATTGCCATGTCATGGCAACAAAGCCCCTTTAAATTAGTAGGTTCAATGCGAATGAAAACTCTATTAACGTAAATCCTGAAGTAATTGTGCGATATTTACATAGATTTTATTCTGCATGAGTTCTCCAATTTGTTTTATATGTGTGTGTGTTTTTCAAGAGCAATGCATTATAGTATTTTTATGAACAGAATACATATTGACCTGCAGAGTTCCACCTTAGCTTTCGAACTTCTAATTCAAATATAAAGTGGTCCTCTCCGATGGCGCAGTTGCCTTGTAATCAAGTCACATAATAGTTCGGATCCCACTTTAAACTGTAGGTCCAGTCCCGATTAGCCTTACTGTGCAAAACGTGGACTTAAAACACCAAATCAAATATACAGTGTAAATATCTTCCTGCCACATTTGTTTGTTCAAAGAAATTGTCTATTTGCCGTGCATAGCATGATCCAAGAGTACTTATTTAATTTTAAGTGGGTACGATAACTATGTACCATTTGTAGATAATACATAATAAATTAGCACAACCCATACCAATCTAGACTTAAATTACAAATGAAACAAATTTGCTGGTGTCTTGCAATTTGGATGACATTTCTTTCTGCATTGTGTTTGCAACTTTTTTGCTTACTGCAAAATCGCAAATATAAACACTTTAAAATAATTTTACTTAATTGGGAGTTGAATGCCTCCTAAATGACTCTGATAGATATACGATTTCATAGCAGTTTTGCTGATGTAAAGAAATAACGAAACATCATAATTTATATTCTTGAACCTTTCATGTGAATTTCATATTTCGATATAAAAATATTATCAAAAAATATTTCTATAGAAAATTATTTCAAAATCCATATTTTGTAGTGTAAATGCCTTGTCAACAATCATAAAAATCACATGTACATATACTATTAGCAAGCCTGTGATATAAATACCTTCACAAGCTTTGAAGAATGCGTCTCGTCACTATATATATATATATATATATATATACAGGGTGATTCTAAAGGTATAGTACAAACGAAAACCACAGATACCTCCCATGAAATAGAGACGAAAGTTCCCCTTCCACTTTGCCGAGAGATGCCTCCGTGAGGAGCTAGACAACGCCGAAAACGTGTGAAAATGAACTTCACACTTCTGTACAGCCAGTACCAGTGAAGATAGAAAGGCGGAACAAACGAAGTCAAAGGAACACCAAAGTCGCCCATCCGAAAAACACTAGGCGGCAGCTGCGCAACGCATGCGCATGGGGTTCCACAAAGGAAATAGGAGTGTCCCGCAAGACAAGTGAAGGGAAAGGGTAGCGATCGACAACGGTAGGGAGAAAAGAAGCAATGAAGCATGAAGTAACAATTGCACAACGGGAAACAAACACATGCAGCGCGTGGGGAGTCCCCAAACACAGTGGGGAGACACATCAGCAAGAACAAAGCACGGTTCAACAAAAGAGAAAGAGGACCGGACGGGGAATGGTACCTGTCAAGGAGACAACAAATGCGGGACGAGGGATTCCCCGTAGCAGCACCGAGGGGATGTCACATAGAGGTCGTGCGCCAGCAGGACAAACACAGCAACTACGAGCACAGCAGATTTATTGCCACGCAAAGGTGCACTTACAGATACGAATAGTACGTAGTACGTAGTCGTACCCCGGACTGACGTTGTTACAAAAGTTGCTCAAATTGACGACCACCACATTCAATGCAGGCATTGCAGCGTCGCAGGAAATTCTGGCGAACCCTATCAAAAATCCCTGACATGGTACACACCTCGGCCGATGCTGCAAGTATCCGCGCTTCCAATGTTTCCTTGTCAGGCACCGGGGTCTCGTAGACGAGTGTTTTCACATGGCCCCACAAGAAGAAATCCATTGGTGTGAGGTCAGGCGAACGGGCGGGCCAGGGGACGGGGCCCTCTCTGCCGATCCAGCGCTGTGGGTAGGTACGGTGCAAAAGGGTTCGCACTGTGCCATCAAAATGTGCAGGCGCTCCATCCAATTGAAACCACATACGATGTCGCACGTTGAGGGATTCATCTTCTAGCAGCTCTGGAAGGACTGATGCAAGAAAGGTGCGATAGAGGCGGCCATTTAAACGTGGTGGCAGCAGGTATGGACCGATAATCTGTTCATCGATGATACCTGCCCAGATATTCACTGCAAACTGGGTCTGATGGTGCACCTCGACTGCTGCATGTGGATTTTCATAATCCCACACATGGCTGTTTCGGCAATTGAAGATGCCCTCACGGGTGAATGTTGCCTCGTCCGTGAAAAGCACATGGCGCAAAAAACGGGGATCGTCGGTACAAAACTGCAACAGTCGTTGACAGAATTCCACATGTCGTGGGTAATCCCCAGCCTGCAACGCGTGGACTCGCTGCGGATGATAGGGATACAGCAGATCATCATGAAGGGCACGCCACACTGTCGACTGTGATACTTCCACTGCACGTGCAATGCTACGGGTGCTAGTGGACGGTGTGTCGTCCACGCGAGCAAGTACGTCCTCCTCGACCGCCGCGGTGCGCACATGTCTTGGGTGACCGACATGATGGCCTGCACGTAACACACCAGATTCACCAAGGGTACGGTGCACGTTCGAAAACAACCTGCTGTCGGGTTGTCGCCTCTCCGGATACCGTCCGCGATAAAGGCGTGCAGCTGCTCGGCCATTGCCATCTGCAAGGCCGTAGACAAAATGCATGTCCCTCAGTTCTACAAATGTGTAGCGTTCCATGGTACGGTGAGGATAGTGCCAATTATGGAATACTGTACTGCAGTGCACAGGTGGCACACACACTGGTCACAACGGCTTCGAAACAACGTACTCAATTGTCGTACGTCAAGCACACCACCACCGCACCGGCTCTTTCACTGACACGCTCCCTGACGCTGCACTTCCAATCAGCCCACACGTCCGCACGGCGCTGTGGTACAATCAGCTGACGTTCCTGAGCCACCCGTGCCTGTGCTCTTCACTACCTGACCACTGCCGTCAGGTGGGGCCATGTACTCTGGGGCCTTGTCATCGTGGAACACATGTAGCGTCCTTCATTCTTGCCCCATTCACCCACAACACGTACTTCGTCCGTCTTGCTCGAGCCGACGGGGAGCACTACGTACGATCGTGTGGTGTTTGTGTACACCAATGTGGGGTAACCCAGCAGTTGAACAGACGTGCATACCCCCACGTAGCTTCATTACACGATTGTCCCACGCAGTTTATCTGTCCAGCCTTGCTCGGCCCGGTCTCACAACCACGCGGCAGTGTGCGGCTGCGGTGGTGTGAGGCCACGCTTGGTTTCGGAGCGGAAGGCTGCGGCCGAGGAGGGAGTCGATTTGTTCGGCTGGGGTTGCGCTCGGAAGCAAGCAGCCGCGTCAGGTCTGGGAACGGTGGACCTGGTGATCGGGATGGAAACATTCCGACCTTGTCCATTAGTGTCGTCCACCGTACGGAGTGGTGGGGTCCGTACGACACTCCAGCAGCCTTTCGCCCGCTCCCACCCAGAGATGTGTCTCCGGCTTCATTTCTAAGAGGCTGATTGGGCCCCATCACGACGTTTGTTACAACGTCAGTACGGGGTACGTGGTCCTATCTGTACGTGCACCTTTCATTAGCAATAACCTCCTGTGCCCGTAGTTGCTGTGTTTGTCCTGCTGGCGCACGACCTCTGTGTGACTTCCCCTCGGTGCTGCTACGGGGAATCCCTCGTCCCGCATTTGTTGTCTCCTTGGCAGGTACCATTCCCCGTCCGGTCCTCTTTCTCTTTTGTTGCACCGTACTTTGTTCTTGCTGATGTGTCTCCCCACTGTGTTTTGGGGACTCCCCTTGCTCTGCACCGCCAGCGCCGCCATTTCTGCCCCGAACCATGTACGCGTCTGTTGCCTGTCGAGTGCCACGGACCACTTTGCTTGCAATCTCAGTGTGTTTTTACATCCTACTTCGTCCTCCCGTGGTTCTGCAAACCCGCACTACTTTTCTTGACTGCACTGCTTCAGTCATGGTGTTTGTTTCCCGCTGTGCAATTGTTACTTCATGCTTCATAGCTTCTTTTCTCCCTACCGTTGTCGATCGCTACCCTTTCCCTTCACTTGTCTTGCGGGACACTCCTATTTCCTTTGTGGAACCCCATGCGCATGCGTTGCGCAGCTGCCGCCTAGTGTTTTTCGGATGGGCGACTTTGGTGTTCCTTTTGACTTCGTTTGTTCCGCCTTTCTATCTTCACTGGTACTGGCTGTACAGAGGTTTGAAGTTCATTTTCACACGTTTTCGGCGTTGTCTAGCTCCTCACGGAGGCATCTCTCGGCAAAGTGGAAGGGGAACTTTCGTCTCTATTTCATGGGAGGTATCTGTGGTTTTCGTTTGTACTATACCTTTAGAATCACCCTGTATATATATTATATGTATGTATGTATATACGTATATTGTTCATTAACATTACTAAAGAAAATATAGCTGTCTTGATATTATTCCTTGTATACAAATAACTTGCGTGAAACCGTTTTAGCTTAGTGGCTAAGGTGTCGACTTGTAATTGGAGGCCGGAGGTTTAAATCCCGCGGCAGATGATCCTAACTGGGTTTAGTCCGCAATTTTTGTAATTCGTTCCCGTTGGAATACCGAAATAGCACGCTCAACAAAGGACATCAACGTCTCTTCCACGTCGCGACTAACCAAACTGTAAAACAAGCATTTCGATCATCCGACATAACCAAAGAAAGAACAGTTACAGAATTAAATATTCTCCAGTGCTCATCGTTATTATGTACAATCATGATTTAAGTTGCTCAGTCGTAGTTAAATATAAGTTGAAGAAACAATAGGTAATCCGGCAATTAATTCTCTCTTTAATCAAACTCTTAATTTTATTCATAAATTGTGTGATTATTATCTTCAACATTGAATTCTGCGACACCATCAGGAAAATCTAACCGAACCCAGTTGATCAGTTTTATTATTCTGTTTATATCATTCTATATCCTGTTGCTTTACCCATAATTCCACGTGGTTTTTCCTGGGCTACAACATTTTGATCTCTGACATATTATGTAATGGTATAAAAATCTCGACTGTATTCAAATGTCATTTACATGTATTCCCATGTTATCCTTTCTACCCACAGAGTATCGCCCAACAACAGTTTCCTCTTAATGTAGGAAGAGAAAAGAAAAAAAATGTTTTTTTCTCGTTCACAAGGGCGCGTTGATTAGCTTCTGATCAATATTTAAACAATGTAAATGCACGAATTAGTTACTAGGTAAATTTTTGTCTAAACAATTGAAATACTGCCAGTTGTAACGATGCGTTTCCTTCTGTTGATTTATTCATTCTATTGGTCCACTCTTTTGTGTTGTACATCAATATTGTTATATTTTTAATATACGAGTACTTAGGAAACACGGTGGTTATGCAAATTTGTATAAACACTGTGTTGCCTCATTATTTGAAAATATAAATAAGATAGCGATGTTCAAGTTCGATTTGCATTATTATACATATATTATTTTCTGCTTCAATCCTAGCATAAGCTTTGATTTTCCCTTGTAAGTGTCTAATCGTGGATTTCATCTAATCATGTATCATCTTCATCATAGCGTAAAATGCCAGAAAAGTGACGTAAACTAAGAGGCATATAAGATACCGCCCAGGGAGTCCATAAAGTCCTGCAAGAAACTAAAACTCTATAACTTGAAAACTATTAAGTTTATTAACAAAATATTTTGTGTGTACTTACAGCAAGGTTCAAAGTTTATTTCCTGCTTGTTAGGTTCATCGCAAAACCTCCAATTGTGCACCATTCACGTCCAAACACTGTTACAGTCTTTTTGTGAAACCGAGAATTGCGTGCTGACGGTGCTCTCCTGGGATATTCAGAATCACATCCCTTATTTTTTCTTTTAGGTCATCCAGATTAGCTGGTTTCTGTGAATACACCTGTCTTTACATTTCCCCACAACCAATAATCGCAAGGTGACAACTCTGGTGATCTTGCAGGCCAAGGTGTAGGCCCCTCTTCGCCCAATGCATCTACCTTGAAATTGTTCGTTAAGAAACTGGCGAACGTCAAGGGTAAAATGCTGCGGCGCCCCATCTTGTTGCATGTGGACGTCATTGATGATGCCTAACCTATTAAGTTCTGGCACAAGGAATGTCTGTAGCATGTTCAGATAGTTGTTGCCATTTACCGTGTCTTCCTCGAAGAAAAATGGACCAATGATGTAGTCCATTGAAATTGCACACCACACATTCACTTTGGGACTACCCCGAGTTTGTACTTCAAACTCGTGTGGATTTTCAACCCCCCAAATTCGGCAAATTGTGCATGTTCACTTTTCCCGACACATGAAATGTGGCCTCATCTGAGAACAGAATCCGAGACAGAAGGTCACCATCGCCTTGTAAACGTGTAAGCATTAACCCACAAAACAACATTCTCTTGTCACAGTCTTCGTCTTTCAGATCGTGTACAAATTTTAACTTGTAGGGCCGGGCCTTCGCCTTCTTGCGTACGATGTTGTGTAATGTTGACTTCGATATTCCCAGTTCCAGTGATCTTCGTTTCAGCGATTTCATTGGACTCCGATGCACGCTGTCCTGCACTGACTGAATCACATCGTCACTCGATCCTGGCCTTCCACTGCGTGGCAAATCTGACACACTTCCCATTGCCATGAACTTTTCATACCATCTCCTGATACTTGAATTTGCTGGGGGTGGTTTCCCATATGTTGTCTGGAACTTTCTCTGCACTGAAACACAAGATTTTAACTCTGCAAACCACAGAACACACTGTACCTTTTCCTGGATGGACGCCATCTTAAGTCACATGATCACGTGATTACCAGTGCAAGCATCACTGAGCAGTGTGGCCAGAACAAAACTTTAAACTTCCACCCTTCTCACCCCAAAAATATGTATTGTTAAACGCAACAACTAAAAAGTTATAGAGTTTTAGTTTTTTGCAGGACTTTATGGACTCCCTGTATTTAATGGTATGAGTATAGTATTCTTTCCTACTAATGCATACTGAAGTGAAGCTGTGTATTATTTGCACTTTAAGCACATATAGTGTATTTTTGACTGGACCTACAGTTTAAAACACTATGCGCACGGTGGATTGAACCCGGATCCCTTGCTTACAACGCGACAACGTTACTATGGCGTCTGCTAATGCATACAGATGAAACTTTAGCGAAACTTGTATCTTATCACACTTGACGTTTGATCATCTGGATTGGCCATTTGTCGTGAAAGAAGTAAAGATTTAAGTTACAGCCTAAATTAACTTGATTGGCTTCAAGTGAATTAGCCGACCTTCGTGAAAGAGTGGGTATCACAGCACACTACGATGCCGGGGGTCTCGGGGTAGAATCCCGGTCTGGGCATGCTTGTTTTTTGTGAATGTCCCTTCACCAATTGCATCACATCATCACACATAGTCGTGATTAGCCAAAAAATTGAAGAAAAGATGAGCTTAATAACGAAAATTAAAATCAAATCGAGTACATTTAATTATTTGTAGTAACTCATTCATGCCAACTAAACCACTTGAAGCACAGCACTGATACCATTATTGGCTGGCGCCTTTTACCTGTAAATTTTGCGATGAAACTTGAATAAATCAGTGGAGATAACGGGAAACTGGAATGTTGGAAACGCAGTTTGAGCGACACAAAAAATATCAACTTCCATTCAGGGCTTGAAATCTATGGGCTGGAAACAATAACTGCTTATCAGTTTCATCTGAAAGACTTTTCCAAGCTTTAGCTTTTAACATCACTGGATCATCCGTCAATCAATTTTACGGCTGATTTAACCAGTTCCCTTTTCTCTTTTCTAGTTTCTGTTACGGTTGTCTAAAACAGAGCAAAATAAATTATAATCTAATCGTGGAACATGAGTGGCATGATTGAATCCCTTCTTTTCAACTATGGGCCATCGAGATTAAAAGTTCAGGAAATTTTCTCACCTGCTCCCGAAGATGAAATAAGGGATAACACTTGATTTCGACGTTACAGGTTGCCAGTGATACCTATACATTGCAAATAATAGACAGATGCATATCGTTACACTTATTTAGTTCTAGTGCATATTCTCTTAATTTCAACTATAATTTTTTTTGTATTTTTTTTGTATCAATAAAGACGGCGTCATTATTCTCTTATTATTATTATAAACTTTTTAGTTATCTACCGGCTAATTGTCCCAATGGTCCTGGGCTAGGATCCCGGCCAGGGCATTGGTGTTTTCATTGTTCAAATGATGACTAGGTTTTTATAATCACAGTGACATTTTCATCAAGGATAGAAGTTTGTCATGCAAAATACAGGAAGGAAGAAGTAATGTCAATTATTTCTTAATTTGTGAAAAACTTTTACATTACCCCATAATGCCATAAAACCTTTTATTTAACATGTTATATTTAATCTGTATCTTCTTGTACTTATATGAAAATAAAAATGAAGTATACGTAACTAATCAGTGACCAAGCATTTTAAGTGGTAGACCTGAGATCTCGCCACCATAAGCTGGCCCCTGTGGCAGAGTGCTTAGCAAATCGCGCTACAACGCCAGGGGTTCCGGATTCGAATCCTTTCCTAGGAATGGATGTTTGTGAGTGTCCATTCATCAATTTCATCATATCATCACTCATCCCCATCTTCGCAAATTAGCTAAAAAGTGGCACAAGAGGCGATGTAAAGTTATGGAAATCAATCAATAAATCAATCAATTTCATCATAACATCACTCATCCTCATCTTCGCGATTATCCAAATGTTGCAGCAAAGGGAAGTAATATCTCATACTTTTTGTTCTTGTTTTGAGGCAAGTAGCTGTTTACTTGACTTTCAAAATTATTATTGTATTTTTCTTCATCCACGTTTCCAAAACACTAGAGAAATTTTCAACATAAAGGTGATGGAAACTTGAAGCCGCTTTCCTGTTTGTTTCTTTCGTAACGGTAAAAGCAACTCTCTTACCTTGATTCGTTGAAGACCCGTTGTAGCCGACTAGTTGCAGGATCCAATAAAGAAACCTGATCTGGCCAATTTCTCTCGACCTGTGGTTCCTGGAACTTCTCTCGTTGCTGGTAATTCTCGTTTCTTTATTAGTTGGTACCGTGAGAAAATAGTGAGAGATGTGTAAAACACACACACACACATACAGAGAGAGAGAGAGAGAGAGAAAGAGAGAGATAGTAAGGAAGGAACGAGAATTATCAAGTTATCAATTTCTGTAATTTACGTCGCATTTCTCTTGGGAGAAACACACTGCCTTAACGGTTGCTCGAACTTGGCTTCTAAGACTTTGTAGTGAGTTGTGATGACCACTCCGCTACGAAAGTATAAAAGTGGAGATGTTGCAGTAATAGAATATTGATCTATTTGTTAGTTTTTGTTTTTTAAACTTCACTTTTCTGCGACTATTGGCGAATCGTCAAGATGAGGATGAAAAGCTACTTAAATTACCGAAATTGATAACTGGATAATTCTCATTCCTTTCTCACCTTCGCCTCTAACTCTCTCAGGAAGTGGTATAACAGAAAGCGAGATAGGGAGAGAGAGCTTACCTATTCATTAATACACAATGTTTTATCGTGGGAATATTGTTTCAAGACAAGTTATATTTAATCAGTTTATTTTGCATATATTTGACGATAATTGCGAATGTTAAGCTCTGTGTTCGTAAATTTGGTAGAAACTTCCTCCAGTAAATGAAGATTCATTTAGTTATATAAATATTTTTTTCCATTGTTATTATTGTATATCGTTTCTCTGTATCTCTAAGTAAAGATGAGAGTAGGATACGAGAGGATAAACACAAATCAATGTCCAGCTTGGATTCATATTATACCTTAATTCAATAAGAATGTGAATATTTTTATTGTTAACAAAATTTCCACGATATCTTAGCCGCCGTACATGAACATTGGATCAATATTCCATTGATGACTTTTGTACAATTAACTTCATTATCGAACATAATACCACATATTACCAATTACACAGACTTTTTGGAAAACTTCAAAAGTTTCAATATACAATATTGCGTATGCATCCACAACTTTAGCTCAAAATTGGATTCTCCGTAGTTTCCTGTACAATCATGAGCAAGATTTCTTCTTCAATTCCAGCCTCAGGAAGGAGATGTTCTTGAAATCAGCGCGATTACCTAGCAGTTGTCGAAGCTTATAACCAAGAAAATGCCTGACTTATTTTGTGATCCTATTTCCAAAGATGCGATTTCTTATAGGTTTGCCCGAGGCTTTCGTTCATCTTTTACAGTCATTAACAAAAGTGCGTAGTAACTGGATATAGCTAAGACTCTGAACTAATAGCAAAGAGTTGCTTTTGTACTGTGTGTAGTCTTATATGCTAAATGTAATAACTGACCAGTAACACCTTAAGGCTAGACAAATAACATTTCAATCCTTCTGCTTGTGTACTAATCACGAATATTGTAAATCTTAGTAGACTGAGCAGTGATAACGAAGAGAAATACGAGATGAATAGTAGTAGTAGTAGTAGCTGAGTTAGGGTCACTCAGTTCCAATATAAGCTGATTTAGGTAATACGGGTCGAGAAAGTAGCAGAGTTAAGGTCACTCGGTTCGAATAGTAGGTGAGTTAGGATCATTCCGTTCCAAGAGTTGCTGAGTTAGCGTTACTCGGTTCCAAGTGTACATGCCGGGTTAGGGTCACTCGTTTCCAATGTGTCATGTTTTTCGAATGAAGCAAGGTTCCGTTTCGGGGTTTGTTCCTTTATTGACTGCTGCTTGCGTGGGCTTCCCCAATGACACACAGGTGGATTGATTTGCTTTAATTTACTTCGCTTTTCTGCCATTAGAAAATATGGCGCAGTGGTACCACCGTCGCCGTTAATAGTTCCCAGGTTCGATACCTGGCGAAATACATTGCACACTGACTTCGATCTCACTTTAAACTGTAGGTCCAGTCCGATGAGGCTATCTGACCACAAAGTGAACTTAAAACAAACTTTGACTTCTCCTTGCGAGCAAACCTATTAAATTTGCTTCATATTTATGTCTCGTGCATTAAGGTAAACTCTATGTTATACAAAGATATTGGAGGAAAGGACATCGAACACAGACACACACACTACTCTGCTCACACACGCAAAATAAATGTCACATTGCATTCTTCACAATAACAATGTATCAATTATTTTACAAGTTCATTATTCATATAATGCAATATTTAGCAGAGAAAGTAAAATAAATTTAATTTCAGGAATTGAGCATTTTTATCCTGGCTGAGAACTAGAGAATGTCATTGTGTTGATAGTGTGTTCGTTAGCATACAAAGCTTTCTTCAGCTGACTATCTGTTTCATCCCAGCCAAAGGCACTTTTGTTGCTTTTCTATCGGTGAAGAAATGTACACTATTGAATTCCAGGCATTTTGACGAGGGAAAATGTATCATACCTAGTATTATCTGTGTCCATCCGTTTTTTGTAATAGGTCATTTATCTCAATACAGTGTATAGATACCCCAAAGAAAGGAATTATATCTTCTTCGAGACATCTCCTAGCTACAATTCGTCACCCTCTTTTCCGACCGATTCCATTTACTTGCCTGTTCATAACACCCAGCTATACATGATAATACACTTAACTAAAACGCACAATTTTTAAAAAAAATCATGAATATTATATGTATGCCTCTGATAGTGATAGCAAGAAATAATGATCTGATAGTTCTCAGGTTCGGGTCTGGCTTTCTTGTGGGTATTAATTTCGGTAGTTTCATCTAACCATCATTCATCCTTATCGGAGCGATTAGTCTACGGAGGAAGCTTGCGTTACAGTGCGATTAATAACGTAGGCGACTTCCGTGACCTAGTGGTCAGAGTAACGCGCTACGAAACTAGAGGTCCAAGGATCGAATCCTGGTCAGGCATGGATGTATCATTGTCTTTGCCCCATCATGAATTTCATGACCATTACCACCATTCTGTAACTGGTTTACTGAATGAGAAGAGTGAGTGGTGAACCCCGACCTCTCAAATTAGAGCCTGCCCCCCTTATGGTGACGGAGTCGTATTTGGGAGGTCGGGGCTCAAAATCCAGAGGTTTTTCATCGCCAGTTACTCTAGGCGAATCATTAGATGAGACAGTCGTTGAAGGCCACGACCGTTCCTTTCATTCTCTTGTTTCTATCTTTTCGTATTTCGTTCATTACATGTACGTGTAATTAACCAAGAAATAAACCATGCTAAATGATTTTGTTCATACAATAATGAGACATTGTAATTACTTGTGTTCCCAAGCTAAGGTTCTGTGCTACATATATCAGAAGATACAGTTTCTATATGTTAACTATGTTAAAGCTACTCTATGTTTTGTGATACGTTAAAATGTTGAAGGTCTGAACGAAATGCTCTGTACTTGAGCTAGGATATGGTTCCGCAAATTAACTGAATTTATGTTTTTATCCTCTTTTCAGGTGCAATTTACCAACGCTGCAACGCAGACATGTCGCTATTGCGCGTTTGAAACATCCTGCGAATTTTGGTAGCACAAGTCATGAAGTTCGACTCTTCGTCTTGGTTCTGTGTCCAAGCAAAGAGGTAAGAATTCATTCAAATATTTATCAGTGAAGATATACGTGTGTGTCTGTACATACTATGTATCATAATTCCTCCCGGGGTTTCGAACGATTATAGAACAAGATCTATAACACATACATCAAAAAGGTGCACATCAGTACACAAAGTTTCTCTCCAAGTCTGGTGCGTACGTACCTTACAGGTGCTCTATATGTGCACCTCTGGTGACGCGGGAGACGCCAGACCTGAAATCAAGTTCCTGCCACACACGTCCCGACATACGTATCACGATTATTACCAGTGACTGCATGCATGATCCTTTCTTGCAGTTGTGCTAAATCATGTGGAAAAAGGGGCACGAACACTCGATCTTTGATGTAACCCTATAAGAAAAATCGCATGGGGTTACGTCAGGTGAACGTGGAGGATACGAAAGATGGGGAAAGTCATCTCGAGAAGCACGTCCAATCCAACAGTAGGAAGTTGAGCGTTGAGGCAAGCACGGACCCCTCACGGAAATGTAGGGGAGCCCCATCTTGTTCAAAAATGAAGTTCTCGCTATCTTCCTGCATTAGCCACTGTTGCAGCATGTCTAGGTACACCCGTAACAGTTGGCTCCACAAAGAAAAAAAGGCCCATATTCATTTGACGAAGAAACTGCACAAAACTGCACATTCACTTCAGGGGAATCACGGATGTGTTGCACCACAAATGAGAGTTTTCCGTGTCCCAAATGCATACATTGTGACGGTTCACCTTTCCAGGTAGGTGAAACGTGGCCTCGTCACTAAAAATCACTTTCTCATCAAAACCAACTTTTTCTTGCTTCTCTTCGAAATCCATACAGAACTGGAAATAAATGGAAATAAATGTGATCCTGGTGACTCAGCGCTTGCAACGGCTGCGCCCGGTATGGTTTCAAATGAAGACGTTTACGTAGAATACGCCACACAGTTGGCTGCGACATCTGAAATTCCCGTTTCGCGCGACATTTTGACTTCTTAGGGCTCCTGGCAAATATTTCTCGCACAAGGTTTACGGTCTCAGCCGACGGTCCCGTCCGCCCTGTTCGTTTTGCATCGCGCAGACAGCCAGTCTCCTTGAACTTCTACCACGCACCAATTGTCTTGTCTATAGGTGCTTCTGTTCGACATTTCGTACGATATGTCTGTTGTACCGTCACAACCGACTAACATTTAGGCCTATTACGAATACATACTGGGAGAGATTCTTTATGTACTTATATACACCTTTTTGCTGTACATGCTATAGTTCTTGTACTAAACGTACAATAGAGGACATCAAAACAAACAACCTTTCTCAGTAACATTTTTCTCGTTGGTATGTCGATTCGACGCTACAACAATTCAAAAAAGACCGTCTTGCCGCCTGGATGCTGGCAAACCAACACAACGTTTGATCGTATCTGTGACGTCATTTGCTGCAGCGAAACAGTGCACGGCAGTGTTGCAAGGAACATACAAAACATTATTAGCTGTAAAACGAAGCGAGAAACGTATAACCTACCAGCCAGAAGATCAGCAGTCATTTCAGGGGAAGGGGGAAGTGAACCAACGATATGAGAAATGGTAAAAAAAAAAGTATTCAAGATGAAGTGTCAATATTGGATTTTGTCTCAGCCTACATGTCAAATATCAACAACAATAAATTTTATTGGACGTACAGCTTACATGTGGCTGTTTGCGCCAAGCAGCATGTCAAATATTTGCAAATCTCGTTGCAAGGTTGATATCTACAGGTTTGTGTCCAGATGCTTTGTGGTACTTTTGTGCTGATAACGGAAGTATTCGAGGTTCACGTTGTTACATTACGGCTAAAACACGTACAACCACAGTAACAATCTAATGATGAATCAGTAGCGAATATACTGCCCCGTTCACAGTTGCCAACTATCACATGTGTATCCGGTGCGTAGATAAACGTCGGAGAGTTTGGTTTACTACTACTTATATCCCTGTACTTTCAACCATTTTTGCCACTTGCCTCATAATACCCCGAATATACATTATATTATGTGTTGTTTACCTTTGGAATTTTGGGTTCTTTCATTTTTATTTTGTCATCTGTTCAGTTTGTAACAGACAACTTGTAGCAGAAGGACGAAGTGGATAAACTAAATTGTAGGTGCCAAATATTTGACATGTAGGCTGAGACAAAATTCGATGTGACCACTTCCACTTGAATTCGATTTTCTTTCTAACATTTTCCTATAGTTTGTTTACTTCCTGTTAGGTTACAGAACGTGTTTTCTCGTTTTGTTTACGGTACATAATGTGGCTGATTGTAGGTATGTCATTTTTCACAGAATATGCGTGTTCCTGGTAACCATGGAACGCATCTCGTTACAAATGCAATCAAATGTTGTGTGTGATTGCCAGCATTCAGGCGGCAAAACTAGCTTTTTTGAACGACTGTAGCGCCGAAACAACGCACCAACGTGAAAAAAAATAATGTTACTGAGAAACGTTGTTTCTTTAATGTCCTCTATACGTTTCCGTGGTCCGTGGGCGCCATTAAAATGACACCCTGTATATGTATGTATGTATGTATGTATGTAATTGCACAATTTCATTTCAATTCCATATTTCTAAACACGCACAAGCACAAGTTTACAAAGCTAATTCAATTATTTTAAGTATTATATTTGTATTTTAGGCTACCATATTTGAAAAATAAGGGATATAAGTTTTAGTCATATACAATAAACTGCTTCACCTATATCATAATATATTTCTAAATGTCTTTCTACGATGTCCTTGAACCGTGGAAACTGCGGGCTGTCATTGCGAGCCGGAGCGACGGCACGCGCGGTGTCTCCACGTTCAACACCCATCTCTACTCCTTTGAATAAAATTGTATATAAAATCGATTTTGCAGTGTGAATTGTCAATGAAAATCTGTTTTAATTACAGTTGCAAAGAGCCTCAAAACAAGAGCAAAATCGTATATTTAGGGCTCCGCGATACAAAAAAAAAAGATGTTTCAAAAAATTCATAAGAACCTTTTTTGGGCCGATTTTAAAAAACCTAAAAATTAAGAATTGTATTAAAAACCATCCTTCCTGCACTGTATTTAAATTTCATAACGATCGGACAGCAAGTTTTTTTTTATTTATAGAATTTCAAAGAAAGCGGTCGTTTGAAAGACACAAAAAAACGGCACCTTTTTGTTATCTGAAAATGTGTCCCAAAGTTTGCGACGGCCGTGGATGCAGTGCAGGGAACAAGACAAAAACCAATGCTAGCTGAACTCTGGTATCAAATTGCAACGGTTCGTGCGCAACGGATATGAAATCTGTGCTTAGGAATGTGGCTGCGACGACCCATGACACTTGCTTGGAAATTGCATACGTGGCCGGAAACAAATTAATCAACAAAAGTGGTATGACATTTACTTTGGAGCTTTGGCGTGGAGATAATGGGTGTTTGTGTTTGTGTGCCTTCGTTCCTCCGGAAATACACAGAAGCGTGGGCGATCGGAAAATAACAGCACAGGCAGCTGAATCATCATTCAATTCCATGTATCTTACTTCATTCTGTCCAATTACTGTTTATTCCTTTAATTTATATATTCTACGAATATTATGCACGCTCCCGCCAGAAACTAAGAAATACACTACTTTTTAAATACACATTAATCGAATGAGATTATTTTTTATGCTCTGTTCCAGGAATCTGTGGATCAAGGCCATGCATAAGCGTGGAGAAGGGGAGAGACCGAGTGGGCAGATCCAAGCAGTGTCTCGTTCGCTTGCTCCACAGATTACTGGCGCAGAGACTTGGCCAGAATGTTCATGAAATGTATGATTGAATATTATTGCTATACTTTTTTGGGAGCTTAAAATATGCACAGAGGCAAACCTTGAGTTGGGTTTTTGTTTAATTCCACTTTATGCACATTAAGGCTGATCGGGACTGGACCTACAGCTTAAAGTGGGTTCCCATCCTCTATGTTCCTCCTCCGGATGAAGCAAACATTATGAAAATGAACAGCAATATTGTATCATTCATTTTACTCACCCCCCCCCCCCCCCCCCGGCCTGCCTTTCTCTATCTATCCGTCTATCTCCGTCGCTCACTCTGCTGTGCTTTGTAAAGATATAATGAGCATACAGGTGTATTTTTAAATAACTTTCTTTTTTCTGTGTCGTCATCAACGAAAAAGTGTCATAAACTAAAAAGAATTTATGACATGTACGTACACTGACAAGGTAGTTACAGAAGGATATTTGTGTCAAATTATAAGTATTCTTTAGAAAACAACAGGAGTGTTCCGTACAGAAGAAACTTTGTAATTTAATCTTCGCCATTTTGTCCGCAACATCGCCATAAATTCACTTTTTATCCATTGTGCCATTCATCCCTCAGTTTTTAACTTTTCTCAGAAAATTAATATAACTATGGTTTTTATAGAAAAACTATCCGCCCTTTCCTTTTCTAATGGCAATTTAATTTGAACAATGTATAAATTAACTCTATATATCTCCATATAAAATCACGTATTTCGGCACTGTGGAACAAGTTGACATATATAATTAAATGTAATGGTTCAAGTAACTACTAAACTTAAAAGTATTACGGAAATATTTAGAAAAATCTCTAAAATTAAATCACTAATTATGTCCTATACTTAATTAAATTGAAATTGTAACTATAATTTCGTTGTGCTTTTTATATATAAATGCTAGGAAAAGAAACATTGTGCCTCAATGTTATTTTATTCTATTGCAATTTTAACTATATTTCAGCCACACTTGTTGACGGAGTTGTTAGCACAACATGCTACGACACCAGTGCACCTTTGTTCGAATCCTGACCTGAATATGGATGTTCTTTCTGAGTGTCCCTTCATTAATTTCATTGTATCATCAGTCATTTTCGTTGTCGCGATTAGTTAAAAGTGGAAGAAATGCGACGTAAAATAACCTAATCAATCAATCGGCTATATTTTCTTCGCATGTTATCTCTACAATTACAATATTGATTTTATGCCGTCCCCCGTGGCGGAGTGGTTAGCACATCGCGATACGACACCAGTGGTCCCGGGTTCGAATCCTGGACTGGGCATGGATGTTTGTGAGTGTCCATTCATCAATTTCATCATATCATCACTCATCTCCATCTTCACAAATTAGCCAAAAGTGGCACAAGAAGAGCAGTAAAATAAAGCAAATCAGTCAATCAATCAATCAATATTGATTTATGCTGAAACAATTAACGTTTTATAGGTATTTAAGGACTGCTATTAGCATGCAATGTTAATTGGGCATTCTCCATTGTCTAGTGTTTTATACATATTTATGCTAACACTACGTTTCGAGATAGCACAATTCTCTCTTCAGATGAACAAATTACTTTTGAACAAAATATAGAAGAGACGAGAGAAGGGGTGCTCTCTCGAAATGTAGTGTTAGAATAAGTATAGTTAAAAGCACTAGACAATGGATAATGTCCAATTAACATTCTAGGCTAATGTTGGTTCATTGTCACTACCATTCAGAGAAAGGCTGTGTATTGAAACTAGATAGAAGATTCAACACGTAAAATCAGACGTCTCTGTGATCGAGCAAGTGTAGTGCTCGACTCATGAATATTTCGGGTTCGAATCCTGGCCTGGGCGTGAGTGTTTCCTTGCGAGTGTCACCTTTGATTCTAATCGTAAAAACAAGGAAAATACAAAAATCAATTTTTCTTCTTAAACCAGTGACGTCTCCGTAGTAGAATGGTTAGCACAGCGCGCTACGGCTCCAGGGGTACCAGGTTCGAATCCCGACCTGGGCGTGTGTGATCTTTGTGAGTGTCCCTTTATCAATTTCATCATATCATCACTCATCCTCGGCTTTGCGATTAGCCAAGGAAAGGCAGAAAAGTGAAGTCAAATAAACAAAATCAATCAATCAAATCGACTTAAGTAAACACGAATCAAACCACGAATGATAATACTGATGTACGAAGAAGTTGCGAGTGTATCATTTGTCCTTTCCTTGCCTGTAAGCTTATCATTTCCAAGTACTTCTTCTGTCAGAGCCGTAATGGAGCTGGAGAGGAAAAAAATCGCTACTCTTACCGGCCTGCTACCACAAAGCACAGACCGATACTCTCCTGTAAGAAGAACTTATTTTAAGTTGCCCGTCTGCTGTGAGGAAAAAAGGGTGGAGAAGATCAATAGGAGATCAATAGCATCTTTCTGTGTCCACTTGAATAAACAGAAGGAAAAAAGAGTTTTCCTCTGCAATTCAGTGATGCAAAATTTACAAATTGTGTTTACATATAACACCAACTGAAGCGAGCATCGCTGCGCTTCATGATTGTGCAATCGTTACCAGAGATACTCATATCTATTGCAAGCGCTCACTGCTTCTGTGCTTCCCTTGTTTTCCCAAGGCAAAGAGCCTTGCGTCTTCCTTCTACGTGACTCGCAAACGAATGGGTGGATTAGTATCTGTACAAATTTTAAAGTATAATTGCTTTGAATGAGTATTTTCGTTCTTTGTTCGTCTGTGAAAGATGTTGATGCATTGGGCAGTTGCATTTCGTCTGGAATCGATTGATTCTTTCCTTCCACTTACATTTGTCTGTGTGATTGTTCTTAGATCTTTTCGTGGAATCGTGCTTATGTAATTATGAATTTTTATTTCCCCCTTGGTTATTTTACCCCGCTTTTCTACCCACATAGCTTAATCATGACGTTGAAGATGAATGACAAACCACTGTTCTGGTAAACACGCGCCTTAGGTGCGCTGTGACACCAAGGGTCCCGGGTTCGAATCCCGATCGGGCTTGGTTGTTTGTGAATGTACATTCATCAATTTCATCATTTCATCTCCCATCCACATCTTCGAAAATTAGCCAAGAGGGACAAAACGCGAAGTAAAATAAACGAAATCAATCAATCAACATATGTGCCTTAGGCAAAATTCAAACCTAAGAGGGCCCCCCAGTGGTAGCGTCGCCGCCTTGTAATCAAGGGGTCCCGGGTTCGATACCCGGTGGAGGCACATAGTAGTTCGGATACCACTTTAAACTGTTGTTCCAGTCCCGATTAGCCTTACTGTGCATAAAGTGGACTTAAAACAGCATTGTCAATAATGGAAGCTATACTGCTTTCATTTCCAAACTGCGCTTCAAGGTCACGGCATCGTCTCCCCACGCAGTCGCCTGTTCCCCTACAAACACAGCCTTCTGCCTGTTCATTCCGTGCTGCACGGGGAATGCATAGGAGTGGGAGTGAGGAAGAGAGAAGCGCGGAGCTGGGTGGATGTCCTTGAACCGCACAGTCGAACTGAATAAAATATAGTGTTGCTTGGCATAGCGAACACAGCGAATACGCTATCCCGGGAATCTTCGGAGGAAGGTTGCGCGTACTGGGAGAAAGCGCCACCGGGAAGAAAGTTCCGTTGTTTGTCTCATAGAATTAAACGGCGCAACCCACTCGAGTGCTGTGATCCGAAACGCGAGGTATCAGTGTGTGGAATTATCATGCGAGAACCCCGGAGATTTTAAGATAATATTTTCCGTTCGCGGCGTCTGGGAATTCGCTCTCGTGTCATACCGGCTGTCTTCGTGTCGTTCTTAGATAAAACAAAACAAATAAACAAAAGGCAAATGCCATAATTTCCCAACACACGGCGGTTCGGAGCGGCACGGCGCGCTACATGGGCAAACCCTTTCCCCTGAAATATTCCGCACCGCGGTTCGGAGCGTCATAGTGTGCGACAAACAAATGGAACTCAATCTTCGATCTTCTCGAAATTGAAAGCATCTTAGCCATATCATGAAGATATGTATAAGAAAACAGAGAGAATTGGTTTCCAAGGAAATGGTATGGAACTTTCGATTATATTCATTGATTTTGTTCATTTTTACTTGCTCTCTTGCCACTTTTGGCTATTCGCGAAGATGAGGATGAGTGATGATATGATGAAACTGATGAGGGACACTAACAAAAATGTCCAGGTCGGAATTCGAACCCGGGCCGTAGCACGCTGTGCTAAACACTCCGCCCAGGAGGTCAGCATGAAACCTTTGGGGGGGCGGGTAGTGTTACATTTGTGGTGGTTCTGGTGGTTGCATGTGCTGGCAGTGACAATATAAGCCATTTTCTGTAAATATTATAAGCAATGACGTCGTCGCCTTGAAATCAAGGGGTCCCGGGTTCGATACCCGGTGGAGGGACATATTGTTTCGGATCCCACTTTAAACTGTAGGTCCAGTGCCGATTAGCCTTACTGTGCATAAAGTGGACTTAAACACCAACTTTAATTACAAGCAATGATTGAAATGATTCCCTGAAAGTAAGTAAATGTCCATAATTTTATAATTTCAATTCATTCTGTACTTTGTGCTGACTATTGTTAATTTCGTTGTATTTAAAACAAAGTGTGCCGTATTGGAAACAGTTTTTTCTTAACAACACAATCTGCAATACATTCGAAAACTCAAAATCACGGTATTAAAAACAGACACTCTTGAATTTATATTTCTAACTAACTTATCACTATATTGAAAGTTATCATAAGATTCTTGTTTTGTTTCAATTCATTAACAAAAACACAAGAGTCTTGAGGGCAACCTCTCTTAGGAAGGACCGATGATAATCAATTCCATTACAGAATGACATTCATAAATGTACAAGCGGATAACCATAACTTGTATTTTTTCAGCGCTAGATCAAAATATCGAGTAAGTTGGACGCTTGTACTTTCATTTACTTCATCATCATCATCATCATGCGATACCATCATAGCGGTATGTTATTAGAAAAACATCTAACTTAACCCGTGCTGCAGTTGAAACGTAGTCCAGTGGTAGACAAAAAAATCTTTTTTTTTTCTTTTTTGTTATTTAGAGTCGCTTCTCTGACGCTTTTTGCTAATCGCGGCGATAAAGATGAGTGACGAAATTGTTGAAGGGACACTCACAAAGAACACCCATGCCCAGGCCGGGATTAAAACTCGGGATTCCTGACGTCGTGCTAACAACTGCACCACAGAGGTCGGCAGAAAATTACAACAACGCACCTTATTTTTGTGTCAGCAAAATATGCGATCACATCTATCATTTTTAAGATAAGGATTCTAGGAAAGGGTTTTGTCCTCCGTTCTTCTTTTGTTTTTTACAGCAGCACCAGAAATTACAACAAAAAAGCCACATTTACTTACGATTCAGAATAAGAGCCTAGAATAACAGCAGTGTATTTATCGAAAGAATCAGTATTTATGATAAATATTTTTGGTCTCTTTCAGAAAGGAACGAAGAACGCTCTGGAAACAGGACGCACTTTTTGCACTATTCTCTCGGACATGGATTTCCGCCAGCGTCTTCTGGAAGCTCACACAGAAGAAGAATTCAAAAGGCTTGTTTACAAACAGACCCAAGACCTAGCAGAGGAAACTTGTGAGATCGACAAGGGAATCGTCGACAACCACGCGGTTTCGTCTTCTGAATACGAATACGTAAGTCACGCACAATTTATTTTTACTTCCCGAGGTCAGTGCGTAGATGGAAGATCTTCAAAATGCAAAAACTTTCCTCAATTTGACGAATTTTATGTAAAAGAAGTTATTGAAGCAAATATGATATTTTATCAACAATCGACATACAATTTGCTGCTCGTTCAGGAGCCCTTGAAAATAAATATACAGTTTTCCTCCTATGTTTTTACTTTGTGACCTCTTTGTTGATATCACACGACTCTTATCTGGCAAACAAAAGACTGGTGGAAGCTACTGGGTACGTTCAAGAGCTCTTTCCCTCGTCTCATGCCGTTATAAATATAATAAAAGTAGAATCTTATGAGGAAGTTATTGAAATAAGCAATATGCCCAGTTTGGATTAAAAAATACCGAAGCTTTCAAATACCATTACACAAGAAGGGAGCAAATCGTTGAGTCGTATAGCTTGCAATGGTTGCGTACATTTCACTTGCTCTATTTCGAATTAAGCGCTGGTTTCGTTAATGTTATTTTATTATGTGGGTTGCAACATTTAGCTATTTGCACTGGCCACGGGTAGTTTCAGTGACTTTCTTACATAAAATTTTGAGAAATGAAGCATGTAAAGAAGCCGCAAGCTAAAACGAAAGAAATCAGTAAGAGTAGAGAATAGACACCACAGATAATTTTCTTGCTGCGGTTGCAGCAGACACTCTTAACATGAAATGTTTGCTCTCAGGATTCACTTACAAGAAGATAAGTAGTATTTCGAGTATTCTTTTTAAAATAACGCATGTAATCCTTTCAGAAATATTTATTTTATCATATAAACATTTCAAGAAAACGTTGAAATATCATACCTGCTTAATTTCCTTGCTGTGAGAATGTGATAGTGGTTCTTTATTAGCGTGGAATATTAGAAAGAATAATCAATTCATAATTTCCTATTCAAATAGTGAAATCTATTTCCATAGTAATTTCTTCCATTTTCTCACACTTGGGTTGCTGAAACGATATACTCCACTGAATTGATAATATTATATCTGCCAATGTGGCAAAGTAATTTTGTTGTTTAAGAAGAAAAAGTGTTCTTAAGGATCTGTACCTTTGACCGATGCCAGAGCAGCTGTTTTTTAATTTCTTCTTCTTTCAAGAAAACGCTTTTGTTATTTCAAAATCTGAAAAATTGCATTTCCTTCTAGAGCATTCACGTGGATCTTAATAGACTTACGCAGCCACGAAACTATGGAGACGGCCAAGGCTCCAGCCGAGCCTTAATGCAAAGCATAAAAAGAATTAGGACATTGACATGTTCGTTAATTATTATTCAAGAAATATATTCTGAGAGCTTCGATCTTTTTCTTCTTTTTCAGGAAGAGAAGTTCTGTCAGTTTGGTAGAGGTATTCGTGAAGACACTGAGCGTCGAATTCCACACTACATTTCGGACTACAGGGATGGATTCACTGGCCCTAGGACTGTCCACAAAGTGGTCTCCACTACGCTGTTCCTGTACTTTGCCTGCATCCTTCCAGCCATTGCTTTTGGGGTGCTCAACGATCACAATACCCGCGGGAAAATTGGTAAGCTCCAAATTTGATATATAATACGTATATGTCTATATTTCTATTAACTTTTTTATGATAAACAGTCTGCAGGTTAACACATGATTGGAAAATATACGACTGCGGAGACACCAGACCATGATTTATGCATTTAACTGAAGGTGTAGAACAAGAATTTATAGTATCCAAGAACTTGCGGCGTACGTGATGTCCTTAAAATTACTGTAAGTTTAGTTCCTTGTGTTCTGAAAATGTATTGTAGGAAGAGTTGTCAAGAAAACTGTATAGCACGGTATAGCAACATTGCAAATTTCGTTTGTTTTTTCATCCCCTATCTTGAAGCTGGTCGTCCACTTAAATGCAATATGAGGTATCTATTTGCCGTAAGAATATTCCCGCTACAGGAGCTGTAAATTTACAGGGGTTATCTTAGTCACAAAATTGAGGACTTACCCTCCTTTGTCTATCCCTCCTATATAGAATATCATATTTCAAAGATTCCATTGACTGTAGTGCCTCTGTGAGTTTCGTTTCAAATGCGCAGAAATTGTTGCCTGTACAGAGTTTTCAAAAATGACCAAGGAAATTGAAATAATTGTGTACTTACTGTGACCATTTTGAACTGCACATATATTCGTGTTCCAAATCTCGATATCGATGCATATAATTCGGTACGTTGCTCATATTTTACCATATTTGATTCTGTAATGACGTATTTTCTTATGAAAATAAACTAAAACAAAAACCTACAATTACTAAGGTAGTAACGATAGAGGAAATTACAACACTAAGTTAGAATTTCATGTACAGTCATGGACACTTCTGGGTTGCAACAATTCCATTGTAAGTTAATAGAATTATTGCAACGCAGAAGTGTCCATGACTGTACGTACAAGTTGCTGCATTCCTCGCCCGACAGAGGAGAAAGTGTGTTGCATTTTTCATCAATTTCCTCATCTAACGTTAACTTTCGATCTCGTGGTTCGCG
Organism: Lepisma saccharinum; assembly: GCF_977018435.1. Classification (NCBI taxonomy): domain Eukaryota; kingdom Metazoa; phylum Arthropoda; class Insecta; order Zygentoma; family Lepismatidae; genus Lepisma; species Lepisma saccharinum. Next base: position 169,779,119 of record NC_139230.1, on the reverse strand, counting down.
AACTTGCCAATATGGCTCACTGCCACGGTAACTAATGTCTAGATCAAAAATGATGCCAAAGAGGAAAAGTAATGGTCTCGGTAACTTCTAAATGGAATTTAGAATCACCAGTTGCAATCTGTTTAAAAATGAGATCGTATTTTCTCCATACAGAATGTTTTGTTTTTTTTACAAAAATGTCTAAGCAGTGTTGATCACATCGTCAGCACTTTGGCTATTTTGCACCCGTCACATGATACGGGGTCCAGCCCCTTACCATAACTAAAATAACAGAACTGTAATGTCGTGTAACTAAAATATTAAAATATTCTGACTTTGGTTAAAAGCTGAGACTGTAAAGGAGCACTCAGCACACATAAGGACAAAAAACACAAAGAATTATACTGGCCATGGGGCCAAACGCCAGAGCCTCGTCAGTCTGCCAAATGCAGTCTAGTGTGTACTACGAGGAAATAAGGTTGAGAATTGGGTGTACTACGTGGAAGGGCACCCCCTTGCAGCCCACCACAGCAATGAGATCGTCAATGTGTGGATTCACTAACTCCACACCTCATGTGGGCCACGGTGTTGTTGCAATTCGCAAGAGAATGCTTTAACTATAGTTACTTACATGAAAAGATGATAATATATATAACTGATTGCCAAAATAAAATAAACAATCGTCTGCTTACTTTCTACGAATTCAGTTAAGCAACTTGGAAACTACAATGAGGCACAGAGAGGCGGCCATATCTTCCATCAGTTCCTAAAAACAACCAACTGGCTTGATCCTTTCCCTTACCTCCTTTCATTACCCAACTGTGTTTAAAAACTTGGAAGATCGAATATGCATTTTGCCACCATGGTGGATCTTGAAGATGCGTTGCGACAGCGTCATCAAGAAGAGGTTGTCGAAGATTCCGATAATTGCATCCTCTTCGCGGCATCTCATGTCAAATTCATCAGCATCCTGAACGCTGGATGAGCGATAGGTGGATTGAAGATTGCCTGTTATCACCTGAGAAAGTAATTAAAACATGTTAACGGAAAATATCACCTTGAAATGATGACTGGATTTTCCGAAATTTGGTTGAAGGTTCAGTTTCTATTTGCTCTTAATGTTAACTTACTAAAAAAATCCTATGTTATGTTGAATAATATAATATTTTCCCAGTTACTTGATTGTCAACCAAAAATCAGAAATATTCATGTGTTTTTAATTCTTCTGTGTTAGTTATAACAGAGGGTTAAACAAAATTGTTTATTATATTTTATATTTTTGTTATTATGTTTAATAACTGGAATCTATTTATTAAGTAACAAAATATTTCAGCATTATTATTAAATTTTAGAAGTATTTGTCTCTAACTTTGAAAGTTCTTATTCAGTTTAGTGATATATTTACGTATAATTAATGATGTTGTGTCAAATGATGAGAATGGGCTTGTTATCATTTTCAGGATTTATATTTTGTTGTTTTATGATTTACTGTGGTATTAATATTTAATATTTTACTCTGAAGTGAAGAAAATATCATTTCTGGCCCTAACGAATTATGATTATGTTATTAATGCAAAACTATATTCAACAAGATACATTTGTATATTTGAATAAGATCGAATACTTGCATCTGCATATATGGTCTCCCTGATGAAGTAGTGATAACGTCATCGCCTTATAATCAAGGGGTCAACGGTTCGATAGCCAATGGAGGCACCTAGAGGTTCGAATTCCACTTTAAACTGTGGATCCAGTCTAGATTAGTCTATCTGTGCATAAAATGGACTTAACACAAAATTCAAAGATATCAAAGATAGTACCTTATATTTTGCTTCCTTGATGGCGTAGTGGTAACGTCGTCGCCTTGTAATGAAGGGGTTCCGGGTTCGATACTCGGTGGAGGCACATAGTGGTTCGAACCCCGATTCAAACCCTAGGCTCAGTCCCTATAAAGCGTGCATAAAGTGGATTTAAAACCTCAAAACCTAAAAAGTTACTTATCGCCATTTTCCTTTACTAAAATTGCTATTTTTCTACTTTTTTTTCTTAACTTGAACTTGAAGAAAAATATATATATGATGATTTTCTTTGGACAGCGGACATTGGTAAAAATACAAGGGTTTAGATGGAAAATGAGTCTACAATCTAGAAATTTAAATTAACCGAAAAAATTAAAGAAGGAAAATAGTTGCAATTAATGTTGCCTCAATGTTGACAGGTTCGGAATAGAAACTAGTGCTTCTCAGTTTTCGTGATACAAATAACTATCAAACTAGTAGAAGGTAATTCTGAAAGAGCTATCTGCCTGTGGACTGCACCTTCCACTGGGACGTAGGAATGTGTCGAGGTCGGGCCCCGGACATTCTCGATGTAGACCTTACTGGGAGTAATATGATGATCTCCACGATCCGCGCACCCTGTCTCCCAGAGTTATTCAAAGTTCTCACTGATTAGAGGCTGGGTTAGTCCAAGAGCCACTTTATGCAGAGATATTGTCGACAAAATTGCCGCCTGATACCATCCACTTCGGTGATCGAAGCCAGATCTCCCGCGTAGCTGCCAGGCGCCTTTGACTTTTAAAGATATTCTCTGTGCCTCACTTGTCACTCTATTTAGATCTCTTCTTTTAATATTTCAGTTTATTTCTCACTTTTCATTATAAAACAAGCTTTACCCAGGATTCGAACTCAGTACCTCTAGCGTCGTGGCACGATGCGCTAACCACTTCAGATCGGAGTCGGCTCCCGACTGAATACCGTGGCTCTAGAATACACAATAAAATATTTAATTGATTTTACTTCTGCACTCATATAGTAAAGAGAATCTGCCACACGGGTTCATTTTCCGCATTGGACGATCTGTGATAGGAATTTCTCAGTCAATGTCGCTGCATAAGTAGCTTTGGAGCTTACTCAGTCTCACATCAATCGCAGCCTTCAGTAACAAAGACTGCCGGAGCGTGTTGCTGATCACATCATCACTGTAGCAAGAACCGAGAATGCGACAACCCATTCTTCAAGCCACTCTGTGACTTCATATAACGTGCGATACACGAGGATAGTTTTAATTTAAGGGAGTGGTCAAGCGTAACGCGCTGTGAAACCTAAAGTCTCACGTTCGCACTCTGGACAAAGAATGGTCATATCGTTGTGTTAGTCTTAGTCCCATCATCTATTTCGTTTTTCGTACTCATCGTCGCGATGAACCCACCAGTTAGAAAAGCGACGTAAAATAACAGAAATAGAATGAGTAGAACTTGAATGATTGGCTTCTTTGCTTCTGACTCTCTGTATGGACCACCTCCTGGTTTGGATCTGGGTTCTTGTAGTGCTCCAACTAGAACTAGAGTAAAGTAATTGCTATACAGACGTCCCATCTGATTTCGTAATAGATTGGAAGTATTTACAAGGTTGTCAACACACAACAAAACGTAAAATGCTCTCTAAAGTTATATATGCACATATGTGAAACTACGAGGTCTCCGCGATGGCGTGGCGGTAACATCGTCGCTTTATAATCAAGGGGTCTCTGGTTCGATACCCGGTGGAGGTACAGTGGTGCGGATCGCCCGTTAAACTGTATGTCCTGTCTTGATTAGCCTATCTGTACATAAAGTGGACTTAAACAACAATTCAATCAATCAATATGCAAAGCTACGGCTGACATTTTTACACGATTTTTTTTGTCTCATTTTACGCTTTGAACTTACCATCTGTTTTGGTATAGATCCACCAAGCTTTCTGAAACCTCGGAAAATATGCAAACTACAGGCTTCCCCGTAACTTTAAGCAGCGACACTAGCGCCACTGCTCCTAATGTCTGCTTTTTCTGTTAGAAAGAACCAAACGCACAGACGAAATTTAACTCCCGATTATCACTCTGTTCACAATCTTTCCATTATAACTGAAAACAAACCGCGAATGAGATTCTGAGCGCGTCTTCTCTCCTCAAGCGTTCTGTCAATCGGAAGTACCTTCAGCTTGGAAATTGCTCCTCCCTACGTTAATCCTTGGCAACCCACAAAAGCCACTCAAGTGCTGATGAGCAATTCAGTTAGTGGGGATTGTGAGGTTTCCAGACATTCCTGGTAAGACTAGGAGTGAAGAGGCATCCTATAAAAATTAAAATAACCTCAAAAAATATGAATTTGATGGACTGAAAACCTATTGGATCATTTAACAATCAACCTTAGAGGAAGAACGAATCATCTTTGAGGTTTCATCTTTCATGTGTATAAAAGCATTATTGGAGCAGGAAAATCCAATTTCAACTAGATTTTATGGGCATGTAGGTAAAGTAATAGCATTAAGATGCATAAAAATAAGATTATATTGCTAGATGTTAATTAGACATTCTAAAGGTTCAGTTTGTAGCTTACATTTCAAATAAAAATATAATCGCAAGAAAAAATATATTTTGCATCTCAGTCGTTCATGAGTGCAGTGCTGCTTCAGAAGATTGCAAATTGGAGTCCCGTCCTGAGCATAGTGTTCCTTCGACAGTATTTCTTCACTAATCGTATTTAATCTTAATTATTTTCCTTATTGTCACGATTAGTCAAAGGGGAACGAAAAGTGACACTAAATGAAAAATATATAGAATTACACGAGTTATGATAACGGGATATTTATTTAAGGATACGTAGGTCTCTTCTCTTAAAACACAGATTTCGTGATAACGGGTTGCCTGATAGCAACGCTTTCCTTAGGTAATCCCAAAATAGAATACTCTTTATAAGAGGGCTTCCCAGGTGTCGCAATGGTAGCGTCCTCCCCTTGTAATCAAGGGGTCCCGGGTTCGATACCCAGTTGAGTCACACAGTGGTTCGGATTCCATTTTAAACTGTAGGTCCAATCCCAATTAGCCTTACTGTACATAAAGTGGACTTTAAACACCAACTCAAAAACTCTTTATAAGAAAGATGGGATAGCACCCATCTTGGGAACCCAGGTATTTTCTCTAATAATATTTTTTATTATTATTTTATCCACTCTGTACAACGTTGTTCAAGTGATATAACTTACGAATCAGTGGCAACAAGTGAAATAACGCTAAAAAATTATTTTGAAAAAAAAAATCGAAAACATTACGAATAATGTAACCGATCGGGATACATTTTAACAACAATGGTTCCGTTCCGCACGTTTTCTCACGATAGTTATTTCTGTGTTCAATCTTTCAAAAGTTTGTATTTGAGCCATTCTACAATATGTCTCCACTGGTTATCGAACCAAGGACACCTTTATTACATGGCGACGACGTTACCACTACGCCATCGTGGAGGCCCAAATTTTCAAGCTTTCAAATAAAGTATACTTTCATCCGTTACTAACGGACCATTATAATCTGAATCGTTGCATCTTGTCCTCGTTTTATGAAATTTCTGTGGACCTTCCCGATGGCGTGGAGATGTGGCTGTGGCCTTGTTTTAAGGTGTCCTGGGATCTATCCCCGGTGGTGGCGCATTGCACAATGGTTCAGATACCACTTTAAACTATAGGGCCAGTCCATATTAGCCTACTAGGGGATATAAGGGTTGACCTTCTTCTAAGGCACCCAATAGTCAAACTCACTTCCCCGTAGTACACCCCGGTAACAACTTCTTGCAGACAACCGAGGCTCTGGCGCCTGGATCAATGGCCAGGATAATCATCTGTGAAGTTGTGTTGTACTATGTTTGTCCTTATGTGTGCTGAGTGCCCCTTTTCAGGCTCAGCTTTTAATAGGTAAGGATATTTAAGAACTCGGAGACAGTATAGTTTTTGCTATTTTTAAGTAATGAATTGATGGTTTTCAAATTGAATTAGAAACTGTTTAACTGACCTATTTTATATCCTTGTTAGGGACGTGTCATCAATTTTGTTTAGTTATCCCCGTATTGTGTGACGGGCAAAAAATGACTGTGTGCTGAAATTCCCATAATATAAACATCAATTAATCAATCAGATTAGTCTACGTGAGCATAAAGTGAACGTAACTTTAAAACCAGGGCTCGAAATGGACCGGTTACGATCCGTGAATATCTGGAACCTTCCCACCATTCCATCTCGTCAGAAATGGCAACAGATCCTTCCGGTTTGTTTTTTTCTTATTTCTTTTTAGATATTTCACAATTTCCTTTTCAGTGTGAACTAAATTGATAATGCTCTTTAATATTACATATTACGAGAACATTCATATAAGCTTTCCCTCTACGTGGAGATGCGATGTTGCAGCGAGAGAGCTTAGCAGAGTATGATGGCATCTATGTTACCTTCATCATTCTCGTGGCTTGTGGTTTTCGTTTTCACTTTTTTATTTGTTAATTATTATATTTGTCGTGCCTTATGGATTCGATTGTTTTGACAGATTAACACAACAGTAAAATTTCAATTCTGTCAAACATAAGCTTAATCCCAGATCACACGCAAAATAGCAATATGGAAATATCTTTCACGTGTACAAATTGATTTTTTAATATGTAATATTAAGACAGAGTATCGAAGATATGTACTGTAAATTCAAAAACACTTTTCCCAATTGGACAAGCTGACTACCATTACAATTTCCGCCTGTTTAAATTTTTGAAATGAGTAAATTCCTTAAGATTTTTTTTACTGTTCGATGTTTATGTAACTATTTTAATATTTACTATTATTAATTGTAATAGAACGCATCATTTTACTAGTCGTTATATCGTCGCTCTAGTAACCAAATAAGAAAACGTTATGTTAACGAAAATAAAGCGTTCCGTTTCGTGAAAGTTTCCATTCCGAAGCTCTGTTTAAAACCCGAACGAAATTCCTGGCTACGTTGTACCCAGAACGAAACGATAAAAATTTAGAAGTCCGTCACGAGGGAATTTTCTCAATGCAAAGCAACTGATTCTAGTAAAGTTAGCTCGGCCATTGCAACAGCATAAACGCTACAGGAACACATGTTCCGTTACTGGCAAACAAAATGCCATGTCCTTCCGGTTTCCTCACAACAGCTTGCCAACATAGATGTCACAGCTCTCCCTGCGGATGAACTTCCTCTCGGGTTCTAGCCGGGATCTGTGTCAGTCAGTCGCCTAGCAAGATCCGTACGCCCCCAGATCGATAACGCAATGTCACTGTTCCAGAGAACACGACCCTGGAATTTTTGGCGCTAACGGGCAGACCAAGTGATACAATACCCGGCGCGAAATTTAGGTCACAGATCGCAAAAATGCGCCGCCATTGGTTGGAAGAGTCAGATAATATTTCTGCGATACTAGAATTGCAATTGTTCTGCAAGGACTCGAATGAACCTCGAAAAATGACTAACTTATGCAACCCAACCTACAGTAGACGTTCGTGTGTTGCCTGTAGGTTTAGGCGCTCTTTCACAATTGCAATTTTCACACTACATTTGTAAAATACGTAACACAGCGCGCTACAACGCCAGGGTTCTCGGGTTCGAATCCCAGCCTGGACATGATTGCTCTTTGTGAGTTTTCCTTCATCACTTTCATTGTATCATCACTCATCCTCATCATTGTGATTAGCCAAAAGTGGCAGGAAAGGAAATTAAATTAACCAAATCAATCACGTATATGATTGACTTCTTTTTCCCATTACCAGCGCGTTGTTAGAAAACGATTAGCTCATTGAACTCTCCAGCCTAGCTATTACCTATTTTTTGGGGAGCAAGAAAAGGTACTTAAAAGTTCTTACCTTGACTCATTCTCACCCAACAGGTCGGTAGGTGCCGGGGCTTGCCCCGAGTTGTTACCTTCCTGGAGATGAGGTCTGCTCGAAGAAAAGGTATTTAAAAGTATTATGAATGATATCAAGAGAAGGGTATGAATTCTGAGATGAAATACTGTCACATCACATTTCAGTCCGTAAAATTCTTAAAGAAAGGAAAACATTTAAGGAGTTTCCCATATACTATAGCATAGTGACGTCTCTGAACCAAAGAAAAAAGATTTGAACATCATGATAAATTTGTGTAAACGTTTCCTTTCAGTAAGTCATATCACAGAATATGTAATTAATCTGGTGCTGTATATTTACTCACACAAAATACATTTCAAGTTTCGATAGATAGAAAAACGAAACAATGTGAAAGTAGCCGAAACGGTTTTGGAGAAAGAAGGTTTAGATTCAGGTCGTATGCTATCATTCTAGGACTGCTATTAAAAAAAACAGTAACTTGTTCCAGATCTTCTATTTATTTATTGAAATTTCCAGCACAGTAGAAGCCATTTTAAACCGGAAAGAAACTATAGTAAAACAGTAGAATAACATTAAAAACACAAATAAATGATAACATAAAAATAAGCAAGCCAAAACAGTACCAAGGTAAAGAGATCAGTATCACAAAAGAATTACTTATGTGCAATTTGGACGAAGAAGAAGATGTTACAACTGTTATGCTCAGCATGCGAAATGTACCAATATTGGGTCAAAGTTAACGTCAAAGTTCGTATTATGCTCACTTTATACACAGATAGGCTAATCAGCACTGGGCCTAAAGTTTAAAATAGGATATGAACCACTATGTGCCTCAACCGGGTATCTAAGTCTTTGTTACAAGGCGACGACGTTATCACTATTCCATCTTAAAGATCTGAATATTGGGTCTAGTTCTATTCACATGTTGGTATAAAATTAACTGCATCAAACAAAGTGAAGGGTCTATTTCTTACATCATAAGCCTACCAGTTCCAGCGCGACAATTTTTGTTCATATGTTCTACCCAATCGTTCTAAGGTTAGTACAAACTTTTAATAACTCTCCCTCTGCATTTAAAATCGATGGAATCGTGTTTTTCTGCGAATCGATTTCTGAGCAATCAAAAGTGAATAGGAAGTAATTGAAAATGTTTTCAAGATATGAGTCTATTTATTCATTCCAAGATCAAATAAATAACATACAGGTCGAAAGTTTTGTTTTAAACCCACTTTATGTCCAGAAATGCTAACAGGCGTTGGACTTTCAGTTTTAAGTGCGATTCAAGTGAATGAAAATGTGTCACTACCGAGAATATAACTTGTGAACGCTCTTTAAAGAAACGTCAGTATTAGAAAAGTAATAGAAAGAGAAGAGACTCTTTTTAATGGGTGTGTGCATTCGAAATTTGATATAAAACTAGAACATTTTACATTAGGCTTTGAAAAATACAAGTTCAATATATATTGCAATTGTGAATATTATTACTGTTATTTGTTGTAGTGGATGAAGTTTAGAAGTGTTTGAAAAAGTAAAATAATTATATTATTTCCCGATTTGGTACTAAAATAACATAAAATATAAAACAAAGCGTGCTTGTTCGTATCTCGTTTTTAACTTGTTTCATTCACTTCCTTAAAGTTAATCTTGAACGATTGATTGAATTGCTTTATTTTACTTTGCTTTTTGTGCCACTTTTGGCTAATTTGCGAAGATGGGGATGAGTGACGACATGATGAAATTGATGAATGGACACTCACAAACACCCATGCCCAGGCCAGGATTCGAACCCGGGGAATCTTGAACGAAAAAGCACAATAAAACAACTCACCGCTGGTTGGTATTCAAACTTGGAACACATGTAAAATTTGCCTACTTATTGTCTTTGAAGACAACTTCATGGATCTTAACATGTGGGGAATTTCAAACATCTTAATTATTGTTTTTACAGCAGTTTCCCCTGATTTCGTCTTTAAATTATTTGTATTGTAATAACTTATGGTGTTACTTTCATCATATACGTACCGAAATATGTACTGGTCTTATTTTTTCAACTTCCAGTGCTCCAGTGTCATTCTTGTATTGTGAATACAAATACTCAATGCGGAATATACTGCTTAAGGACTTGTTTACGTCATAAAGTATATTACTGTACTGTAGGGCATTTTCTAACACATTTCTAATGTAAATAGTTTTGTAGAAACAGGCCATATTAAATTCCAAAGAAAATAAGTTGCAAAAACTGACTAGACCAAATCAAAAGGCTATAAATATTTCTATCGACTTACGCGTTATTGCAGAGTTTCGCCTCTAGGCTAATTTTAGCATTTCCGACTCAGACTGATGGAGAAGATCTAATTTGAGAACTAAAAGATAGAGAAACCCCAGGACTGAAAAGGATAGTTGAAATTTTAACATTGCAGACCCCGTGCGAAGAGAAGTCTGTGATCCGCCAAGATAAGGCACGGCGGCTAGACAATGCTGATAGTTGGAGAATCAATTTCACTTGTTGAAAGGGCGCATTCACCGGGCTTTTTAAAAAAGGGATTTGAAAGGGAAAGTTAAGCTCCTATTCTCACGCGAACGGAGGAAAGGAGATTTTGTCAGATGCTTTTGTGTCTTTTTGTACTGCAACGTGAGAAGATGCCTTTCAAGAATTCTGCTGAATGGAAGGTGTGGACTGAAGGCTTCAATTGGCATTTCCAAGATGGAATGTAGCAAAATTCCTCAACATCACACTTAACTCTCGACTATGGTGAACATTCATGCATACTATATATATATATATATATGTGGTATGTGTGTGTGTGTGTGTGTGTGTGTGTGTGTGTGTGTGTGTGTGTGTGTGTGTGTGTGTGTACATGTATAATATTGAAAAGGAACATTGGTAAATATGATGCAACGAAATAGTTAAAAGATCAACTTTATATATTTTAAATTATGTATATTTAATTTTTATTTATTTTTACTCCAGTTTTCTTTACATTTTCTTTTATTTTGAATAACTTTTCATCCTTTCCTTCATTGACAACATGTTCATAAATATGTTTGGAATGTGCATGTTTCTCAAACCTGTGGTTCGTAACTTCTCTTTTTTGTATTTTCAGACGTGAAGAAGGCTATTATTGGTCAGACGATAGGTGGATTATTTTACGTCATTTTCAGCGGCCAACCACTGCTCATTCTTCTCACCACAGCTCCACTTGCTCTTTACATCAAAAGTAAGTATTATATTTTATTCCATATATCATTCATATAATGATCGTGTTCATTCAATATTTGATTTAATTTTTTGTAATCTTACAAATCTTAGATATTTTAACTACAGATATGTCCAAGGTTTAGGAATGAGTCTCGGATATTTCTATTACATAATTTTTTAGTATTTTCTTAATATTATATCTTTCCCTTTGGAGACTTAAAAATCTCAGTCACTGTACAAATATTAGCACCAAATACTTGTCGGTAACTTTTCCAAAAGCTTCTAAAAATATACATGATCTGCACGACCAATTACCAACAGTGAAAATGTATAGTCGATAAAGAAAGTCAAATTCTACTAAATTGTATGTATTTATATCTTAAAGAAGTTGTTCATTAGCTTCTGTTACGGTGAGATAGCGGTAAATTTGGACTTAGAAGAACCCTCCTATACAGGGTGTATCATAAGTAATAGAGCAAACTGGCAGTTGAAAGTACACGATAATAGAAGCAAAACAGTCTCGGTAAACATGGGTCTGCAAACGAGCCGTTTTCGAGATAATTGCGAATGTGTGGTTACAAGCCGCCACTGACTTCATTGTTTGTAAACGTCGTCCTAGTTGGTAAAATGCTAATAATACAGTAAGGTTCCATTTTCACTACGCAGCACAACTGACGTGACTCCCACAGTACGATTAGACTGTGTACTGATTGTATCCATCCTGTTTGATTACAACGCCACCTCTCGGAAATTTTCTGTTTTGTAAACAGAGCAAACCTTGGAACGCACAAGGAATAAAGCACTCGGTGTTTTCAAAATGCAATCAGTGACGGCTTCTAACCACACATTCGCACACATTATTAGCATTTTACCAACTAGGACGACGTATACAAACAATGAAGTCAGTGGCGAAACCACACGTTCGCAATTATCTCGAAAACGGCTCGTTTACAGACACATGTTTACTGAGACTTTTATGCTTCTATTATCGTGTACTTTCAACTGTGTCAGTTTGCGCTATTACTTATGATACACCCTGTATACAATATTCTGTACCAATCTCACATTCTTAATGCATTTCTCCTGCTCACAGTGACAATATGACAATGTGATTTCATTTTTGACACAGTAAGTGAAGCTCTTTTTAAATATTAGAGTTGATTTCGTTAGGCCATTCTCTGTGGAATATAAAATATGCAAGAACTAAAGTTCTTGAAATCAAAATATGGCCGCTTCAGTTTCAAATTGGTTCTTGTAATAATTATGTAATAAAACATACGTACTTGCGATGAAACAACATGTGAGGTAAACGATGTCACTCAATTACACACTTGGCAAGGGTTGCGTGTGTTTGCGGCACAACATTTGAATATGCTGTCATAAGATCAACCAGATTTATATTTCATCAAACAGGGACATCTGCTTACTAGGCAAAAACAGTGAAACTTCAGGATTCTAGGAATATTATCATAATTGATTATTTTAGCATTGGAAGATAAGCCTAGTACTGTTGACTGTGAATACCTGATATTCATAGTTACCCAAATCGATGAAGATCAAGATTCCGCGCATTGCATTTTAAAAATTGGCAGGCAAGCCTTATACTATGCACGGCTATTATTCAATTTACTCAGAACGTAGGATTACACGTTTCTATATATATACCACCTTCCGTGTGGTACGTTTTAAGAATTCGCAGATGTTTTCGCATATCTCATCATTACTGACCTTCTTTAACATTTGCAAATAAACGTAATACTCTATACTGAGCATGACTATCGATCGATCGATTGATTTAATTTATTTTACTTCGCTTTCCTTTACTTACTTCTGCCACTTTTGGCTAATTGCGAAGATGATTGATTGATTTGGTTTATTTTACTTTGATTTTTGTGCCACTTTTGGCTAATTTGCAAAGATAGGAATGAGTGATGAAATTGATGAATGGACACTCACAAACATCCATGCCCAGGCTGTGATTCGAATCTGGGACCTCTGGTGTCGTAGCGCGATGTGCTAACCGCTCCGCCACGGGAGCCGGCTAATTGCGAAGATGAGGATGAGAGACTAGGTCATGAAATTGTTTAATGGACACACACAATGAACACCTATTCTCAGGCCGGGATTCGTACCCAGGACACCTGGCATCTAATGCACTGTGCTGATCACTCTGCTACAAAAGTTGGTACACAACTATGGACCATATTTATCCATATCAATGAATTTTAGGTTTGAGCTTAAGATTGTATTCCATTGGGTCAAATATCTTGCAGAAACAAGATAAGCATGATGAGAAACGTATTAGTGTTGCATTCTATGTTTCAAAAATGCTTAACGATAATGCGTATTTTAATATGCATCTACGTGGCTCTAAAATTAACTGAACTGATCTGGAACTCAATGAGTATCATATATTAAATATATAATATAGTTGATGTATCAGTGGGTGGGAAATAATTATCCCAAGTTGGGATCGCCCAACTCCTTCCTTCAAATCGCACCCTGACTACACCAACTTTTTACTTTATTCCTTTCTTCTACAGAATTCTCCACCGTTTTCTTGTTTTATTGAGTCTATAGAAAGGAATGTGACAAGTACATCCATAGGGTTTCGTTGCCACGCAAGAAGCACGAGCCATCGACATTGTATTAGAGGTTCGTAGTAAAGAAATTCCTGGACCAAAGAGATAGTTGAATATCGATCCACATTTCGCCTGTCTCCTTGTTCCAGGAATTTCTTTACTACAAACGTCTAACGATGACTTTCAGATATTCAGTTTTTCTGCGAGCCGCTCACAATAGTAACACCACCCACAGAAATACTCAGATTCGCTTGGAAAGATTCTCATAGTCGTCACTATTTTCTCCGGAACAAATACTTATCTTTATTACTTCAGTCTGCATCTCACTTGTTCGTTCAATCGTCTGTTACTGATTCACTCAATCTGCAAGAATGAAATAAATAATCCAATTCACGCTATTTTCTCGCTGATGAGTCGGTAATAATAATAACAGCATTCTATATGATACTGGATCTCCACCAACATATTCTTTGCCATTGGCTTTTGTAGACGGGTTGTCCAGGAGGGCTGACGCGCTCCAACGTTCTTTCCAAGAGGCCACAGGAGACTGCAGATCCAGCCCGTTGGCTCAAAATTTCCAGCGATAGAGTTCACTTTCTGCGGCTTCGTGCCATCTGCAAGCGTTTCTTTGTTTAAATTAGCCAAATATAATATCGCTGTATCTGTCAACTGCAAAAATCAACACTATTTACTGTGTTTCCACCTTTACAGATTTTATAAATATTTCAGGATGTTTCTGCTTATAAGTGGTACATTCTCACAAGACTCCCTATTAGGTCAGTTCCACTAAAAACATTTCCAGCTATTGATTAATTGATTTGCTTTATTTTACTTCGCTTCTTGTGCCACTTTTGACTAATTTGCGAAGATGGGGATGAGAGATGATATGATGAAATTGCTGAATGGACACTCACAAACATCCGTGCCCAGACAAGGATTCGAACCCGGCACCCCTGGCGTCGTAGCGCGATGTGCTAACCACTCCGCCACGGGGAATTTCCAGCTATGAAACTAAGATATTTCCTGCTTGGTATAGCCATCCTTTCTTGGTTTTTATGTGAATGATAACAACTCAACTTCCCGTGACATGCTCTCCAGCTCTCAATAAAGAGGCAGTGAGACATAAAAGTACCTGGTACCCATCTAATCGGATCAATATGAGTGCAACACAATCACCCATACTTAATTTAGGCAATCAACAATACAATTTTAATCTAATAAGTTTGGACACAATGACAGGCACATCCATCCATGAATTAGACCTAGGGCTCGTAACTTTGTAGCAGCCCACCACGATGCCCGGAAGCACATGAATCTCGTCGGTAGCATATAAGGGTGTCAAGAGGAAGAACGCACTTTCTCTCCGAAGCTATAGTTAAATAAATAAAAAAAACAATAAGAGTAATAAACAAAACAGAATTTCCTCGTCAATAATACTAAAAAATTTGTGAATTTTATTGAAAATAGTAAATAACCATGCCTCATTCAATTATTTTCTCTGTACCTCAATTGTCACTCTATTTACGTTTATTCTTTTAATTTTTCAGTTTATTTCTCATTATTCGCCACAACCCAAGCTTTACCAAGAATTCGAGCACATTATCTCTGGCGTCGTGGTTGGATACACTGACCATTCCAGAACGGAGTCGGCTCCCAATTGATCACCTTAGCTCTAAAATACACTACACAATGTGTGACTCGACATCTACTTTTTTCCATTTTTACAATTGCTTTCCCCAAAGATTGCTGGTTTCTTATGTTTCCTTATTTTGTTCAGTTGTATCTCACGTATGTAAAACAAATTAGTACACGTGGGTCTGACGGGCCATGAGCCTTAATTTATGGTATGTTGCAGGCTGTGATAAATATACGTTTTCTGCATTGTTGTTGATCACTGTTCGTATTTCATCTGTTGGGACTTTTGTGAAGAAGCTCCTACATAAAGGCTGGTTCTACATCATGTACTTTCGTCGCCACCAATGCCTGTTTCTTCACGGCCGATAGTACGTCACAACTTCTCATTCAATTTGCTTCAGACGGGAAACATCTTCTACTACTCTACCTTATTGGTCAGGAGTGACTAAAAATGACATCTCAGGGTCTCTAGGCTTGTGTGTTCAATCCGGCATTTATGTTAGAACGTGCACACCACCAAAACCATGGAATGGAGCGTGGAGTGCACTTTCACTTCGACGGCAACCACAACAGCTTATTATGTTTCCAATGACAACCACTCCAGTTGTCTCCCAGGTCGAGTTGAGTTCTTCTTCGACTATTTTATTTCAGTCAAAAATGTATATACAGCCTCGTTTCTAGGTGATAGAGAGAAATAATGATTAAAGGTATAAAGTTTTTCTCCTGTACATTGGCATTGCCTGAGTTTGAGTTTTTTTTGTTTTCAATCTTCCGTATGTACGGATAGGCTAATCGGGAATGGACCTACAGTTTACAGTGGAATCTGAACCACTATGCGCCTCCACCGGGTATCGATTGATTACAAGGTGGCGACGTTACGACTACACTATCGGGAAGCCCGTCTTGGCACTTGATTTGTTTTTATATTTATTTGGCGTCGCTATTCCGCCACTTTTTGCTAATCGCGACAATGACGATAAAATTCCATGAAATTGATGCCGACTTCCGTGACAGAGTGGTTAGCACGGCATGCTATGACGCCAAGGGTCCCATCGCGGCCTGGGTGTTCTTTGATGACTGTCCTTTCATCATATCATCAATCCACTTTCCAGCGAGGGATATACTTCGGGTACCGACCTGGTTGGAGTTGAACACGACATAAATTAAAATAGGATGAAGATTATTTTTAATATAGTGGCTATTACCGTAACTCAACTGTGAAATTTCATTGAAATCGCTTTGCGTGCGCGTGCACCTTGTAAGATTGGCAGCTTGCGAGACATTCATCTTCATCCTCGCGATTAGTCAAGAAGTAGCAGAAAAGCGAAGTAAAATCAACAATATCGTTGAAATTGATTACAGGACCCCTTGTGTCGTAGCGCGCTGTGGCCTTGGCATTGCATTGTGCCATGGGGTCACATTGGCGGTGTTAAGGTAGGGCTACACACACTATCGGTCTCGAACCCAGTGGATGGGGTTGTAAGAGAAACCCTTTCTAGAGACACCCAAATGTCAACCTCTCTTCCACGTAGCATGCTCTGAGCTGCATTTTGCAGACTATGAGGTTCTGGCCCCTGGACTCGACGCTAGGATAATCCTCTGCGGGGATTGTGTTGCGTCATCCCTGTATGTTTTCGATTGTCCCTTCATCTTATCACCAATCATCCTCATCTTCGCGATTAGCCAAATAAACTTATAATCTAACACAGTGGAGGTGACGTGGTGAGCGCCACGCTCTGTCCACCTTTGTCTCCAAGTATATATTGGCGAGAGGCTGAGCAAACTCCAGACCCACTTATGCAAGAACGACGGAAAAATTCCCACCAGAGATCACCTATCTCAAAAATCGTAACCGTGTCTTCCGAGTGGCAGCCGTATGCCATACTGGCCGAACTACAATAGTTTTCGTTACAGAAAAGGAATAAATGATTATATTCTTTGATAGACAATTATTTTTTTCCACCATTTTTATAATTTTAAGTACGAAGTATGAGGTGTCGTGTAGGAGGTCCGCAGGATATTTCCTAGGGAGGGTCAAGCAAGCTACTTTGTCCAAAAAGGGGCAAAGAAGCTTAATTTCCTCCATAATAACGTTGCTCCATCAAAAAACCCTTCTTCAGTTTGAAGGGATCATGTCTCTGCAACGCTATTATAATATTTAACATAAGTTACCCTGCTAAGTGAAATTATATGCGTGAAACATATATTATAAGGTTAATCTCCATTCTCCAGGGGCCTGTATCTCTTCCGGACGCCCATTGTGGTAAAATTGTCAGGATTCTGCCTGATTTTCCCTTCACTGTAGGGAATTTTCCCTCAGTCGGAAACACTGCTTCGAAACCACGAAGCGGATGTGCGGATTGTCTGAAAGTTGAGATATGGAGTCTCCCTGCATTGAAATTGCTCAACGTGCACGCTGTGGCTGTCCACAGCTAGCGTACGTGTGTGACCAAATTGCTGACCAGCTATGCGAGATCCTTCCAGCGAATTGTTCACATTTGACGTGCGCTTTCCCTTCAGCCGGCTTCCGTGGCGGAGTGGTAACGCGCTATGAAGCCAGAGGTAGCAAGTTCGAGCCCTGATCAACACCTATGATCGTCCCATCATCCATGTCATCTGCTCATTCGTTCAGTATTATCGTCTCGATTGATTCAAAAGGTAGAAAAAGCAACGCAAAATAACCCAAATAATAAAATAGTAGTAACAGCTTTCGCCGCAGACAATTCCGAACGGCTTCGAAAAGTTATTTGTAAAAAGAAATACAATTCGTGTTATTTAATTTTGTTCTGTCTGCTGGTTAGTGGGCGATAACAAGTAACATTCTAGGCTCTCCCACTCGGATTTCGCGTACGTACAGTTTGTAGCTAAACGGTTTATTCGGCCCCCGTGGCGGACTGATTAGCACATGGCGCTACGACGCCAGGGGTCCCGGGTTCGAATCCTGGCTCGGACATGGATGTTTGTGATTGTCTGTCCTGAAAGTCCTGAAATAGAGATTTGAGTGGAATTTTATGAGTAAATGGAGTGTGGTGGGGGAACCTTCCGCTTAGAGGCTTTTCTTTAAAAAATATAAAAAAAGACTGTTAGCGCTCTCGCCTTTGGTGCGAGCGGTTCTGGGTTCGATTCCCAGTGGATGCTAAAAAAAAATTATGTTGATGCAGCATCGTGAGGACAATTGTGGAGCTGCTTGAAAAGAAGAGGTAGCGGGCTCCGGTCTCGAAACAGCGACGATGGGAATCGATGGACTGGCCACCGAGTTTCGTTTCAGAGTTTGAATTTTCCCTAATTTATTTTGCTAATGTGCCTCATTAGGCTAATCGCTATTGGCCAATTTAGCACGTAATCTCCCGCCATTCAAAAGCGATTACTAAGTATTATGAAATGTGATGATATTCATACCTAAGACATTCGGTCAATATTTAATCATATCCTTTTCCAGACTTCCGAGCAGTACATAGAAGTAGGCTGACCGGTACTATACCTTAGTGCAACCTATCTTGACAGTGACGTCAGCTGGGACCGCACTGCAACTTGATGTATCACTCCGCGCCAAGCATGAAAAAATTTCTCTGCCACATTTTCGTCTCAAGAGTCCAAAGAGAAACCACATAGGAGGAGCGGAACGTTCTTGTGTGCAGCTGATCTTCATGCGGAGAAATGTAAATGCTTGTGGCTAACGAAATACGAACATGAAAAGATAAAGAAATTACAAAGTAAGAAATATATTTGGACTGAGAAAATAACGGACTTTTAATGTTTTGAAAACATGTAGTAAACGAAGTACTGACATAAAGTAAACATTGATTTTACGAGTCTCTCAAGAAAGCCACTCTTGATGTAATTTTTTCTCGAAGCATTGTTTGGTACAATCTCATTGCGAACAGAATGATACGGATTATCCATGACAATTACGCTATTTGGTTGCAGTTTGGGTAGAATGTCGACGATCCACGTCTCAAAGCGCTGTCTCAACGTCTTTTCACGAACGAAACAACAAACAAACTCTTTCCACAAAATCATCTTCGCTTCCTACATACACAACATCGAACCTTCCATTTTTCGCCTGGGCTGAACTCTGAGCCTAGATGGAAAGCATACCAATGTGACAGGCACGTATGTAGAAATACATTTCGGGGAAGTCCGACCAAGTGTCTCAATAATAATAATAATAATATAATTAGAAAAATTATATTGAATTAAAATAATATTAATTAAATATATAAATTAATAGTAAAAGAATAGATATATAAGATCTATTCATTATGTAATTTACGTGTGTTTAAGACCGCCAAAATTTGTGTAAAAGCAACAGCCTGGCAAGGAAAATTTTGTCAAATAGACATAGAATTGAATATTTATTGAATAAAAAAAGTACTTAGATCATATTGTAATAGGCAAAAATAATTGTACTTGAGTTGTTGTTTTAAGTCCACTTTATGCACTGAAAGGCTAATCGGGACTGGATCTATAGTTTAAAGTGTGATCCGAACCAATATGTGCCTCCACCGGGTATCTAACCCGGGACCCCTTGATTACAAGGCGACGACGCTACCACTGCGGCATCGGGGAGGCTAAAAAAATAATTTTACTGTGATCGCTTTTAATTGCCTATTGGAATTGACGAAAAGTAAATTTGGTGATTAATATTTCTTGCATATTATCATACGTAGTAGTGTGTATAAATCTTTGGAAGCAGTATGAGCCAAATTCCTTGCCTTTCAATAAGTTCAGTGGGGTATAATCATTGATTGTACAACAAATGCTAAACAATTATATTTTGAATATTTAAAATTAATACTTGCTAAGTCTCTCGGAAGGTGGGGGTCCGAATGCCATGGATCACCTAAATACATGCTTGCAATGTGAAACAACTGTTGTGCCCTCCCAAGCTTTGATTACAGAATGGCCGAAGGCCGACATTAACTCATGTCTCAAACATGTAATGAAGATTTTTTTTTTTTTGACAGCAATCCGATATCGCTTTATTGCTGCAGACATTAGTGAAACCAAGCAACAATGTCGTCTACGAACGCTTCCTTATCGTAATACAAACCCAGGTCGTACAAAACACGCCTCATTGTTGATGTACCTATAGATCAGGATCTCAATGAATTGCGGCAGCCACTTTTCCCACTGTTGGGAATTTAGCTTTCTCATTGCCCCTAAACGTTTTTGTGACAACTGAAATCAGCGTTTCATCACAAGTACGTCGCAAATACGAATACGTTTACACCCCCCCCCCCCTCCATATGACTATTCAAGGTTTTCCCTTTACAATGCGATTTAAAGTAACACGCAAGCAAAACTCTAGCCCGGATCTCGCTCGCTGAGGACGTGTGATAGCCAGCAGACAAAGACAGACTCGCCCTTAACCTCACTTAGACCTGCAAACACCTCCGATATTCGGGTCAACGAACCCACGCATAATTTTTTTTAGCTTTGACTTGCAGCAAAACAATCGTACCGGATACTCTTCATTTCAACAGGTTTTTCAGAATCTAACATCTGCAATACATTTCTATGTACTGTATACGATGCAACGTGCTTCAAGTAAGGAACTATATTTTTGTGCTCAAGTCTCGGGAGCTTGCCGTTCGAAGGCGCGTTGCCATCCCGTATTCATTATCGGAATCCAAATCAGTCTCGTATTATGGTTATGTGTCGTGCTCATTTTAATGATTATTTATTATACTTGTACGTTATTATATTCTGCAAGAATCCTCGCATTGTAACATTTTGAAATTCCTTCCCTTCTATCTTAATCTAATGAATTTCATTCCCTTGTTTTTCTTTTTTCCGAGTGCAGGCAGTGAAAGTACGAACGCTGTTACGACATCACTGTCAAGATAGGTTGCACCCGAGTATAGATCTCTTTGAAATTCAAATATTCCTCCACTGAAGGGCACATCCGATTACATCTTGATTACAGATCGATAACGTTAATACTACTATAATGACCTCATTACAGACCAGCAGGAGCAGTGACGAAGATACCGGTTTCGGAACCCACACACAAGCAGAACTGATCAATTGATTCATTTGGTAAAATTTTACTTCGCTTTTCTGCCACTTGTGGCTAATCGCGAAGATGGGGATGGATGATGAAATTGATGTAGGAACACTGGCAAAGAACACCCATGCCAGGACTTGATTCTAACCCGGGACCACTGGCGCTGTGCTAACCACTCTACCACGGAGGCATGCAGAACTGAATAAGGGGGCACCTATATAAATAGAGTTTGAAATAATGGAACAGAGCTAATAATGATATGGGATCATTTTACCACACTGTGATGAATACTATAGAAATCATAAGGTAGACATGTTTTGGACTTCGCTGAAATGTAGGTCTTGTAGTTTACGTTGGACTCTACTTGCTATAATACGTGAATCTTGCACCACTAAAGTAAACACCACGAAAACTGTCCAGTCAAGGTCAAAGCTTCCCCTTGCCTCCTCTACACCCCTGGCCCTCCAGGGTTGCCACACTTCTTCTAAGCTGTTCGGTCGACACTTCGCGCTCTGTACGTATGCGGCCGATTGCGTCTTCAATGGTGTATTGTGTACGGATTATTTGATTTTGCATTCATTATGAATGACATTGAGGAGCAGCGTAGTAGTGTATTTTAGCCGGTTCTACGCCATCCCAAGTAGGTATCCCCTATTTTCTATGGATTTAGCCTCAGTTGTATCATATTATGACGATTTGTTTTGTGGATTTTATGGTGTTCGATGACGTTCCAGTACAATTTTCAACGCAACTCTGTCTTTCCTACCTCATCCTTTGTAGGTATGCCACGATCTTACGTGATATAACTTAACCTATTCACTTTTTTACGAGTTAGGTCACATACATTCACTCCAGTTGTGACCTGTCATGAGGATTATTTTTTTTAGATCTTTTACACTAACCTACGTGTAGAGTAGTATGAAACGGTAGGAGCTGGAGACGCCCTTTGACTTACTTTTGATTTTACGGCCTTTTACGTGCTAAGCTAACCTACAGAGAGAAAAAATGCACAGTAGAGGCTCTGGCAACACTTTTTCACCAATTGCAAATTTTCGCCATGTTTTTTCTTACGCTTACCGCTTCCTTTCACCTACTTTTTATCTTTACGATCTTTTACGGACTAAACTAACCTACGTATGCATGTTCAAGAAGAAAAAAACAGATTTTGACCAAGTGTAACCGTTTTCATGATCCCGTCGCCATTTTGAATTTCTTCCAGTCAGGGAGGACATCGAGACGATGCTAACGCAAAAAAAAACATGTCTCTAAAATCATCCTTTCGAAAGTTACGAGCGATCGAAAAAGAAATTCGGCAGTTGGCAAGGGCAAACTATTGCACAACATTTTGCAACAAGTTATTACGTAATGTAATGTGATGACTCATATCTAACGTGACCTCTTCTGATCGGTTGAAAAAGTATATATAAGGCGGTACACAGTGCAGATAAGTCAGTTCCGTGAGAGCGGTTGAAGAGTACGGACGTCCTGTCGCAGCGCTCCTCGTTTTTACAAAACGTATAAAATAGTTGTTTAACTTGTCTTAAAGCTACATTCGAACAATTATTTCAAGTTTAAAGTGTCTTTTGAAGGTGTTTCATAGTGATTTCGGTCAGATTGAATTTTGACTTGATCGGACGTTACGTGTTGTCCCCGAGAAATCCTCTATAAATAACATACTTGCAAATTCTATCGTAATTGCGACCATAGTCATTTAACTTGTTTTAAAGCTACATTCGAACAATTATTTCAAGTTTAAAAGAGTCTTTTGAAGGTGTTTCATATTGATTTCGGACAGATTGAATTTTAACTTGATCGGACTTTACGTGTCGTCCCCAAGAAATTCTCTATAAATAACATACCTGAAAATTCCACTGTTGTTTACTTGTTTGTGTGATTCCCTAGAAAGCGTATAAATACAGCATTAATAAATGGCATCCAGCAGTTTCACTCGTAAAAATGATGAAACCGAATGCGATACTTGCGGGAAGTTAATCTCAAGAAACAATTTATCAGTACATAGGGCAAGGTGTAGCGAAACGGGTTCAGGAATAAATCGTTTGTTACCTTCTAAACCCTGCTCTCAATGTGGAAAGTTAGTTAGCATTCCTAATCTAAATAGGTATCTGAAAATTAGCAAACTATCGACCGGATATCTACCGAAAAGAAAAATTGATAATCCAGGAACTGAAGCTTCTACTTCAAAACAAATTAAGTTATCCAATGAACAAAATCCAATTAGGTCTGCATTTAACGGTCAGCTCGAGGATTTCCCTTTTACGTCAGAACCAGGCCGTGACATTCCTAGTTTCTTGAGTCAAATAAAAACATCTATAATAAATATTCTGAAAAATAAACTGGAAAACAATTCCATTAAAGTATATGTTGATCTATTTTCTGAATACGAGAAACCCGATGGCACAACGAATATTTTTTTTATCACAGAACGAAAAACCAGGTTCTTTATTTGGCAGACATCGATAATTTGGACGACTTCTATTCTAATTTTTCCAACGAATTGGTTAAGCAACACGATGATTTCGAGGGTAAGGGATCAGGTTGGTCATTATATGCTAGTCCTCACACATTAATCGCTCATTTAAACAAATTCACACCTCTTCGCGCATCCAGCTACGTGCCTCTTCCACTAGACATTCAACATAAGAGGGCTGTGCTGAATATTCAAAATAATGATACAAAGTGCTTTCTTTAGTGCATCTTGGCGGCTCTGCATCCGGTTTATTGGTCAAATCATCCAGAGCGGGTTAGTCATTACACACAATATGTTGATGAGATTGAAAAAACTATGGTGGGTATCGAGTATCCAGTTGCTCTTAAAGATATATCAAAATTAGAGTAGCGTGCACGAGACGGGGAAGGCAATCGCTTAGTCATAAACGTGTATTCCTATACATCAGATAAACATGTCGTACATCCCGTCAGAATAAGCAATATTGATGACGACAATGCTCGTGCAATAAATCTTCTTATTTCCAACGAGGATGTTCATCACTACTGTCTTATTCGTTCACTTTTCCGGTTGGTCAGCGGTCAAACAACCAAGCATGAACATCATATGGCTTGGAGTGTAGTACATGTCCACGTTGCCTCTGGTTACTCTTTTGTACGCGGTGTACGCTTCATAAAGTTTGAGGTAATCGTTGGTGTTAATGTCGAGGTTGTAATTCTCGCGCGGGAAAAACTTCGTTTCTTCCGTTCTTGAGGTAGGCGTTCTTGATTTTGCAGTTGTCGAATTTGCTGGAATCTTTTCCTGGTCGTTATCGCGTCCGGTCTGAAAAAGCACAACCACGAAATCTGGTATGTCGAACTGTATGTTGTTGAGTTGGGTCGTGGCGTCGAATTCGTAATGGTTGCCCGAAGCGGGTTTCTGCACGCACTGGTAACTGTAAAACTTAATGTGTACTTGTGGATTTTTCAAGATTTCCGCTTTGTACTTGAGAGCGTAGTTGGTTTCGTAATCTACCACAGGCATTCTCAACTCCCTGCTCTGAGTGATGCATTTGGCTGCTTCGGGTAGGGAATTGGGCAGTGGCGTGCCGTCGGCGTTCAAGTTACTGTATCGCATCAAAACATTGTTGTCGTTCAAGGATCTGCGAAAAGTGTATCAGGATAGACGATGTCAAACATATCCCTAAGATTACATTATTTCATATCTCCAGTAAATTTGATAAATTGGAGTTGCGTCCCTCAAGTTCTCACACGATGAAATGTCAGTCGATATACTTTATTTCAATTATCGGTGAAATACGATTGATTGAGGTTAAATAATGAGAATATTTTTATTTATTTATTTTGATTTAGTTTATTTTACTTCGCGTTTTGTGCCTCTTGGCTAATTTGCGAAGATGGGGATGAGTGATGAAATGATGAAATTGATGAATGGACATTCACAAACAACCAAGCCCGACCGGGATTCGAACCCGGGACCCTTGGCGTCGCAGCGCGATGTGCTAACCACTCGGCCACAGGGTCGGGCAAATAATGAGAATAGTCTGAGCCGACAGTAGATTTGTTCTCTGTCAAATATACTATACTACGTCCCAGGAGTCTGTGGAGCAAGGGAAGGTGAGAACGCGAGTGGGCGGAGCAAAATAGTGCGCGCTGCTGCAGCCGCGGTTCCTCGTCCATGCAATCTCTTTTCCTATAACGTGTTCATTGGTAGAGCCCTCTCGAGTCACTACCTGCGCAAGGGACTTGTTTCCGTTCGCTTGCTCCACACACACTCCTGGGAAGGAGTATAACATACGAGGAAGTTGCTGTGAAAATACTGTGTTAGTGTATATCATTTGAAAGGCTCGGGTATAAAACATGGTAAGTGACATCTTGGTCATTTCTGAGTTCATTAAGAAAATAGGTTATTTTAAGCTATACTGTAGATAAATTGTTCTTGTGTTGTGGTTACAAATATCGGAAGGCTTCACTGAGTCCAATGCAAATTGTATAACATGGCAATTTCACTCGAGAATTAAAGGATGGCACATTCTACTTTGCAACTCAAAAATGACCAAAATGTCACTTAACATGTTTTACATCCGAGCCCTTCATTTTATTTCCCTTGCTATAAATTCCATGAAATTTCATTCAGAGCTGTATCAAGTTATAATAAAATAGAGCTGCGTACGGCTGAACCTCGCCCACTAAATAAAGGAATAATAATAATAATTATTATTATTATTATTATTATCAGTTATTATCATCATTTGCATTTTATTGGCATTTTTCTTACGTTACGCCGCTTTTCTTCCTCGTTAGGTGAATCGCAACGACAAGAATGGATCAGTAAATAAAATTGATCTGAAGATACATACACACAAAGACACATTCATGCACGGGTGGTGACTCGAACCCAGAACCTTTGGTAGCGGAACTGTTAATCGATGACTGAACGCCCTGGGCCACCGAGGTGGCTGTATTCATTATGTATGCCTGTACTAAAGGTGTGTTGTATTGGCTTGAATGCATCCAAATGCAAAGCAGCTCAGACCTGGATTTTGTTCCCGAAGTGTCGGCCTTATCTTTACAACATTCGTTGCAAGAGGCGATCCCAGGGAGTAGTCGATATCTACACACCCTTCCCGTTACGTGACATTTTAACAGTGGTAAATCTGCTGGTAATCATTAGTTCCAGGTCGTTTATAGCCCATTATCTTTATTTCGTACACGATATCTTTAGCATAGTCCCAGAAGATGTGCCCATGGGATTCATATCTGGCGAAAGAGGTGGTCATGATATGGCGTCTCCGTCATGGAAATATTTGGTTTTGAGAATCGCGAATGCATCGTCCCAGTCAGGAGAACGCATGCCTTACTAGAAGGTCAATTTATCGAGGTAAACTAAAGCAGAACTTACTTTTTCAAGTAGAAATAATTTGATATCATGTGACCGACACAGCACGTTCACCGTTGAGCTATTCTGTCCAAACTCTCTACTCGCAAAAGTTTTTTC
Source organism: Lepisma saccharinum (assembly GCF_977018435.1). Lineage (NCBI taxonomy): Eukaryota > Metazoa > Arthropoda > Insecta > Zygentoma > Lepismatidae > Lepisma > Lepisma saccharinum. The sequence goes on along the minus strand of NC_139230.1, from coordinate 169,752,571 downwards.
TGTTCCCAAACCATCATATTTTTCACCTATCCTCGGGATTTAAAGGTTTCCACTTCAGTAAAAGAAAAACACCAGCGTTGTTGCGACATTTCTCGAGAAGAATCTTCCTTTTCAATTAGTAAAATTTACTTTCAACAGATACCTGTAATATGACTTCAATAATCTTTAATATATTACGACAAATGTGATGCATGCATGTCAGCAACTGTGAATTTTTAATGGCTTTTACAAACTTGAAAACAGGCTTTGTTGATAACCTGCATAAAATTTCCTTGCGTGTATACCCAAACATAATCACACTTTATAGCAAATCTTACACACATTCTTTGCAAAGCTTCTACATACACGAAGGAAATTATGAGCTGAAAAACACGAGAAAAATTAGCTAATGTTGTAAACCTGTACTCTCTCATCAGTAGTTTGCTAAATATCTGTTACCTCATTATCTGTGTAACACTCTTCACTTCGAAAGAAATGTTGAGATTGATAAGTTTGAGGCAAATATACAGGGTCCAGCAGAAGTAACGCCCGTTTTTCATGAGTTGTTAATTTACACCAAATCTCTTTATTAGAGGATCAGAATTGTACAGATTTCTTACAGAAAATTATAAGCATGTAATAATGGAACACAATACCACATCACCACACTGAAAGCACGTCACACGATATTTTAGGTTAAATTTTCAAAATACTGTCGATCTCGTTCGAGACATTCACATACCCTACCAACCACACTCAAGCAAATCTTAAGACATAATTCGACGGCAATGTCAACAAATTTTTCTCTAATGCTGTCTTTCAATTCATCAACGTTGCGGAGTTTGCTCTTGTACCCAGGGTGGATAATAATCATAATTTTTATTTAAAAAAATCATTTTGATAATTTTTTATTTAAATCGGATTTTGTTATTTAAATCGATTTAAAAAAACACTTTAAATTACTTGTATGGTTTTAGCCCCAGATATAAGTTTTTTTTATAGAATGTATTTTTCTAGTAAACGGCCAAGTAAAATATTTGAACAGTTTGATTAAAGGAAAGAAAAAATGCAAATATATATTTTTCTGTTTCTGATACTGTATGCATGAACCTACTATGGAACTGTTTGTTGAGTGTGTTAATGAAACTATAATAATTTCAGTAACTTTTGTTCCAGTAAAAATAAATCATTCTGGATGTACTCTATAATTGTAACTTAAAATATTTTTATAGTCATTGTAGCTGAATTTTGGCAATTTTATTTAATGATCATTTGCAGAATATCAGCTGCCATGTTTATTTACAGTTTAATGATAACGAAGCTATATATACGGTGTAACATGACTGTAATTTGTATATTATTCCACACAAAATGTTTGCTTTTTTATTTTGCTTTTTTTTACTTCGCTTTTTGTGCCACTTTTGGCTAATTTGCGAAGATGGAGATGAGTGATGACATGATGAAATTGATGAATGGACACTCACAAACATCCACGCCCAGGCCGAGATTCGAACCCGGACCCCTAGCGTCGTAGCGCGATGTGCCAACCACTCCGCCACGGGGGTCGGCACAGAATGTTTGCTATTTCTGCCGATAATAATTATTGAATTTTAAATCAAGATAAATGTAAGCGTGTTTACAGTTTGCATATAACATGTCCTTTCGTGTGTGCTTCACACCATGAGAACATATATTTTGTTTCCATTCTTTTTCTTTCTTAGAGTCTAATAAACACTATTAAATGGTTACAAGTTAAATGTACTTTCACGAAAAGTGATTCTGATATCTACAAAATCCTTATGTACATTATTCTATAAATTATTTATTGAAAGTGATTTAAATTGATTGTTTTTTTTTAAATAATCATCTGATTAAAATAAAAAATCACCTGATTTAAATGAAAAATCACCTGATTTAAATCGCGATTTAAATCAACCTGATTTAAATCAATCCATCTTGCTTGTACCCAAGATCTGTAACACCCTACAAAAGGAGATATCGGGAGGAGTTTATGGTTCATTTTACTTAAGGAAGCCTGGAACACAAAGTTTACTAAGACAACTCGGTTGCAATTACTTCACTGCATCATATTACACTACTTAAAGATGGGCGATACTTCTGCCGGACCCTGTACATTTGCTTAATTTTGTTGATTTCCTTATTATATGACGTAATTACTGTGACAGTACTTGCAAGAAACATGAACCCTAGGTCGTGGGCGCATATCTCAATCAATGTTCCAAGTAAGGTTTTCGATTCTGCCTCTAGGAATACGTGATCTACTTATAGGCTCTTGACTCTTCTTTAGTCAAGTTTGGTTAATTGTTGAACGAAAATTATCTAATTAATGCCATGCCTTTTAATCTCTTTGCTTCACTTCACTTGAGCACAAAGTTCAATTTCATCTTGGTCTTCTCTCTCTCTCTCTCTCTCTCTCTCTCTCTCTCTCTCTCTCTCTCTCTCTCTCTCTCTCTCTCTCTTTCTCTTTCTTTCTCTTCACTCGTTGCTCCAGTTCGCTTCCCTTTAGCTTTAACGTCTCTTTAACGACTTTAACTTCCTCAAAATGACAAACTGTTAACGTTCATTTATCTTCCATGAAGAAGATGTGCTTAGAACAAACAGAAATCTGCTCTTTCTTTCCAGCTCAGCCATTTTCATTAGGTGATCTTCTAAAGCATTTGGGAAAAATCTCTTCAAAGGAGTCTCTTCTTTTTTCTCTTCATTTTTAAAGTTTTTTTACACATCTTGTGTGGAATACGAATTTTTACTGACCTTTTATTTTCTTTGATTCTGTTGACTTGAAGCTCTCCCCGTTATAGCATTCGTAAATTAGACATTTTTAAAAAAAGTTTAAAGTTGTGTATACCGATATCAACATTGGCGAAAGCTAATATATCTATAATATTGTGTTTCCCAATAGCGTAACATATACAGTAGTGTCTTAATAATCCGAGGTAAAAAAAAAACCTGAGCAAGACTATATAAAAAAATTGGCTGCTTTGGAGGCGGCAATGCACTACGTAGAACAGCAAGAGACATATGCTAATAAGTTCTCATGTGCATGGAGAAAATTCCCAAAAGGAATAAATAATTCCATGAGAGAGTTTCAGAATGCCCCAAAGATATATAAAAAAAAAGTAAAGTGTTCTCCTGTGCATAGCACCACGCCATGAAGGCGTATAGGGGGTGTGGGGGTAACGCCCCACACTTTCTTGATCCGGTCGTGAGTGGGGGTGATGTGATCAGCATCACGACCCTGACTGCCTTTACCCCCCAGGGTTTCCCCCAGGTACCCATGATATTCGACGCTGGGTGTGCGCCGGGGCCGCTTCCACCGTTAGAAAAATTCCCGGGTTTGAACCGGCCGGGGATCGAACCCGGGACCTTTAGCATGGTAGTCAGACGCGTTACCGACTGAGCCACCGCGGCCAAAGATATAACTAGATTCTTATTATGACGTAAGATTTCCATTAGCTCTCAAAGAATTTTCTTGATTAAATTTGGTATATGTTGTGACAAATTATGAGCATTTCTATACATTTCAGTTTATTTTCATCACTTGTGAGATGTAAAAATAAACAAAGAAACTTGCCTTCTGCTTATATCAAGGTTAGCATAATAAAAGTAATAATCATTATTTTTATTGTGTTGTTGTTGGCTGAAGTGATGGTATGAATACAAGTGCTTGAGGAAAGTGGACTTTTGGAGGGTTTAACCCCCCTAAGAACTACTTCCGAAATTATAATATTAATATTTAATCATGAAGAATTAGCTTTCTTTATCCATTTACATGTCTAATTGTGTATACATGACAGGGTCAAAAATGCCATAAAATAGTGTGTGTATCAGTTATGACTCTCTCACAACCCCTCCCCATTTTTTTCTTGACACACGCCTGCTTGAATATCCAGAAAATAAATCTTATATCAGTAACTTGGCACTCCCTCCTATGCAAATTACTAGCGATGCTAATGTTGTGAGCACATAGAAGGAGATCTGTTGATCATCGAACTGCCTCAAACGTTATGTAGAAAGCAATGCAATTTGAGCAGTTTGTTCCTAATTGCTAAGAGCCATAAACCTGGCCCTCCCAACCTAACCACATATGCATTATTAGAACTAGTCGGATTTGTAATTGCAATAAACGCATATGTGGTTAGGTTGAGGGCTCTTAGCAATCGGTGCTCGTAGATAGACCCATTTTAGCTAACAGATTTTAAAATATTTCCGTGATAATACCAGTCTTCAAATATCACAAGCGCTCATGGAATCATGACACTTTGACGCCTTCTTCGAATTCCGTCGGTTTCTAATGGCGTCCAGAAAAAGGGCTAGCATGTCTGTTGATATGAAGGGGTGGCAATTCACGTGCGTTTTCAAGAAACAGGATGGATATTTTGAAAGAAACCTTTATTGAGTCGGACAAGTACGCCTCCAGATAAAACGCATCCCAAACAATACAAAGAATTTTTATTACATTTGTTCTTTACCAGTGCACATGATTGAAATCAAATAATAACAATGGATTTGTCTTAAAATTAAACTAGACTCTGTCGGCAACCTTACTAACAAGAACTAAAGGAATGTCTCTCCTTGTTATCAGGGGGCTGTGTAGAAAATACCCAGAAATTATTGGAAACGCCTTTTTGAAAGCCTGGAATTGTTTTCAGTAAAAGTGTTTTCAAACGTTTCAAGTTATTTCCGAACGGAAAATAGCGCAGTTCGCCCCCATTCAACGGCTGGCAAAAAATCCAGAATTTGCGGATTATTTACCCAAGAGCCTTCCCAAATGAACCGCCGAGGACAATAAAGACATTTTTGAGGCTGGCAAGTATGCTGAGCGCACAATAGAAGCTCCTGTGGTGAAAGCAGATAACTGAACTAATAATTAACTGGCGTCTGAAAACAATGCTTTGGCACCTCCGAGTGTTCTTGGTTTCCCTGTTCACTTTGTTCATCTGTTTCTATGCGCGCTCCAGCGAGATTCCAGGTAGAATATCTGTGCATGTGGGATGTCCGCGTGGTGTTGCAATTGCAAACAATCCATACTCCTGTTCAGTTTGGTGTTTGTTACCAAAAGGCATTTTGGTAAACCGCGATTGTTACTTAATGGAAAATTTCGTTTGAGTTTTTGCTCTGAGTCCACTTTTACGCAGATAGGCTAATCGGGACTGGTCTACAGTTTAAAGTGGGATCCGAACAATTTACGCCTCCGCCGAGTATCGAGCCCGGGACCCCTTGCTTACAAGGCAACGACGTTGCCATCGGGGAGGCACACTTTTAATGGTAAAGAAATGTGTAATGTGTGTGACGATTCGTAGATTAAAATTTTCATATTAACACTTCCATGTGCATCAAATTTTGACAAATATGATATTGGTTATTGTTATACAAAAAGTCTCAGAAATAAAGTGTGGATCCACTTTGTTATTGTCCACGCCCGAATGTAGGGAGCTTGGGGGCTACGGCGCTGGACTTCAGTCTGTAAAGCGACCTCCAGTGGAGAAAAATTACTTTTAAAATGGCCACAAAATTTTATAAACAAGATATTTGGAATGTGGCAAAAAATATGAAAAATGAAATACACTTAGCCTAAATGTTATAACGCAAATTGTATTTTGGGGGACCTTACGATGATGTTACCCGTATGCTTCCACATATTTAAATATGGGCCTGTTTTCTTGAACAATTTGTTTAGTTTTGACTTGGTCTTCCCAAATAACTATAGCTTTCCCTCTTGGCCTTTGCTTTATTCGCAGTGACGATTTTATGGTTAGGTTGAACATCTGTATTTGGTGTCCCTCCAAAAATAATACACTTTCATGGTGGTGTGCTATGCAGTTGAACAAGAAGATGAAAATGTTAAGGCACAAATATAACGTTATCATAATCATATAGCCTGTAATTCCCATACTTTCCATGTTCCTCTTAATGTGTAATAGTGAATCAAATCAAGTGATACACGGAGAGTAAGGGGTGCCCTTTCCGAGGACACCACGTAATTCACCCTGGACTACATTTTGCATACTAGCGAGGCTCTGGCGTCTGAACTCACGACCAGTGGTATAATCCTCCATGGTGCTGGTGTTTGTGTGTGTTCTTCCATCTATTTCATGTTATCACCATTCGTCCTCATCTTTGCAATTAGGCAAAAGTGGCAGAAGCGCGAAGTGAAATAAATCAAATCATTCCTTCATTGATTCAAGTGAAACACATTCTAAGATATATATTTGATTAAAATACAGGGTGGTCCAAAAGCATAAAGACACCCGAATAAAAGTTGAATGACATACTGTTCCGCAAAACAAACACTGTAGGTTTGTAATAGGGGTGGTGGAAATGATATAGGACATGTGACGATGACGGCCGGCGCCTTCAAACCCGTCATCTTGAATTCAACTTCAAAATTTTAAATGGAAACCATAGTTTGTGACACCTCAATTAAATAGGAAATTTTCTCACAAGTTCAATGGTATGCTTATTGTTGATCTAGCACCAAACGTGACGAAGTTATTAACGTTTCTATGTTGTTGTCACCCTAAACAAGACTAGTCATGAACCCAAGATCACACACGTTTAAATGATGGTGTTCAATGTGCCGACCATCCCAATGAACTGTTAAAGCTAATCTCGATTCCCATTCGTGCAAAACCCTGCTTAAAGTGTCTGCGTCAATGATTCTTTGCTTAAGATTTTCTACATCCAGAATCTTCACTGAATACGCAATGGGCTTGACATGCCCCCACAGGTAGAAATCTAGCGGAGTAAGGTCTGGGGAACGGGGTGGCCACTCCACAGCACCTCACCGACCAATCCAAGTGTTTAGAAGCTGCATATCCAGGTACTGACGAACACAATTGTCGTGATGACGAGGAGCGCGATATCCTCTTCCAGCATTCGACGATACTCCACCGCCGTTAAGTTCCCGTTGATGAAGAAAGGGCCCACAACGCGAATCCCCCGCTCACCTCACCACATCATCACCTTTCCGTGAACACCTGCAGATGCATCATACCAATATGGGTTACTGTCCGACCAATATCGGACGTTCTGCTTGTTTAGCTCGCCCAACAGTAAAAGTTTGCCTCATCAGTGAAGAGCATTTCGAAGGCGAAACGGGGGTTTTGCTGTGTTTTATCTATGGCCAATTCCTCAAATACCACACGGCGATCAGGATCGTCTTCTGATTTATGGATAAGTTTCAGCTTACAGAGGTGCCACTTATGCACGCTCAAAATCCTCATAATGGACGTGCGGCGTTCGTGGGCTACACGACGAGTTCTCCGTTTTGGACTCTTGCAGAATGCATCAACACTGCTGTGGATGTTGCTTCATCCGTCGACTTGCGTAACCTGCCTGATTTGCGTTTATCATCCACAGACCCGGTTTCCAGAAATTTGGCAAGCATCTTAACGACGGTACCATAGTGGATAGGAGCCCCGTCAGGGTGACGGCGCTTCAAATCATCTGATACCACCCTTGTGCTTCGCTCACCTGCGTCAAAGTCATGCTGTGTTACGTCGCCTGCAACACTAAAGCAAACAAAGAAGCGTTAATAACTTCGTCACGGTTGGTGTTAGAGCAACAATAAGCATACCATTGAACTTATGAGAAAATTTCCTATTCAATTGAGGTATCACAAACTATGGTTCCCCTTTAAAATTTTGATGCCGGCCGTCGTCGTCATATGCCCTATAACATTTCCACCACTACTATTACAAAGCTACAAGTTTAGTTTTGCGGAACATTGTCATTCGGGTGTGTCTATACTTTTGGACCACCCTGCAAAAATCTTGTAAATTAGGCTATAACTTTTATTGCAAACAATTTCCTGTCCCTTAATTTATTCAAAAGTTACAATGGAAAAACTAAAAAGTACCAGAAAAATCACGCTTTCAAAGATTATTTTTTAAATTATGGTAAAACCACCGATATTAGTGCAAAGTTAAACAGTGTGTTTTTTGTACCCCATCTAATGAGGATCGAGACTTAAAATGAGTATCTGCTTTGCTTACCACCAGGGCCGGGCTGGCCCACCGGGCAAAATCCCGGTGCGCCTTCTCGTGTCGGCACAACTCCGGAAACACACAGGCGCCTTCTTTCCCTACTGCTCACAATCGGTCACGGATATAGCAGTGGTGAATAAACCTTTTATTTGCTGTTCCCTCATGGACTTAAAAATCAGATAACACCACTGAACGGCCTGGCGCGAATTGAAAAGAAGCAATGACTAGACTATGAAGGATCAGTAAAAATCAGAACTACTTTCAAATTTTTCCTTTATTTTTATTGGTGGTTTTTAAGAATTTTAAAATATATTTCAATTTTATTATCGTGGGTTAAATTGCTGTGCATTCAAACTTTAATAAAATAATCTGACACTTGTTATATTGTTATTTGCGTTAGTAATAACAATATCTTGAATTTATTGTCTTCTTTTAATGTATAAAAATATGAATCTGAATTCATCCTTTAGCCGGTCTCTGTGGTGGAGTGATTACACGCCGTGTTATGACCCTAGGGGTCCCGGCTTCGAATCCCGGCCTGGCCATGGGTGTTCTTTGTGAGTGTCCATTCATCAATTTCATCATATCATCATTCGTTTGTTTGTTTGAGTTGGTGTTTTAAGTCCATTTTATGCACAGTGAGGCTAATCTGGACTGGACCTACAGTTTAAAGTGGGATCCGAACCAGTGTGTCATGTGCCTCTACCGGGTATCGAACCCGGGACCCCTTGATTAGAAGGCGACGAAGCTACCACTGCGCAGGGTTGTCAAAGGTCCAAGAATCCATAAATTCTAATGGGCTCCGCTGCATGACCGGAATATTTATCCTCGCACAATTTAAATTCGGTCCAACTTGCCACACAAACACCAGCACCATGGAGGATTATACCACTGGTCGTGAGTTCAGACGCCAGAGCCTCGCTAGTATGCAAAATGTAGTCCAGGGTGAACTAAGTGGTGTCCTCGGAAAGGGTATCCTGTACTCCCCGTGTCTCACTTGATTTGATTCACTAGTACACATTAAGAGGAACATGGAAAGTGTGGGCACTATAGGAACTATATGATAACGTTATATTTGTGCCTTAACATTCCAGGAACCTTTTCTCCGGATCAATTTAAATACGGTGAAGGAACTTTTTTCAATGAAACATAAAGCAACTCAGGTTCATTATTCTACTTATCTCCTTTCTAAGGTAAACTTTAATTGTTGCGTGGATGAATGGTGATAACATGAAATAGAGGTGGTGGAATAGATAGTAACCCAAGCAAAACAGCCCATGAGCCCCTTGTTGTTGGTTTCCATGACTGCGTTATGCTATTCAATCATACCTCCCAAATTTCCTCATAATGGTGGGTGGGCCCCGGTCCCAAACACTGGACCGAATTGAAATACTTTAAACATAAAAAGGTTCTTTACAGTCTAGAACCCATTTACGCTTGCTGATTTTCTCTCCTGGACCGGAATTGAATTTAATTAGAATTCCTGGACCTGCCACTGCCAACCCTGCCACTGCACCATGGGGGAGGCCCCCATATCACCATTCATTCTCATCTTCACTATTAGCCAAAAGTGGCAAAAATGCGAAGTAAAATAAACCAAATGAATAAAGACAATCAATCATATCAATTCAGCCTTTACTGTAACACTCGGACATTAAAATCAACGATTTTTGGAGCGCCCCGTTGAGGGAAATTTCCACCGCCTTCATAGTTCCAGTCCGGCTTTGCTTACCACCATTAGTTACAGAGATGTAGGTAAAAAAACTAAGAGTCTGCCAAGATTGGATGGGATGCTGGGAGGGGGAAAAAGCGAGGGGAGGACTTTTGTGATTTTGCACTTCAAGTGTGGTGATCTGACAAGTGACCAGAATTTAGCTCTTAAGGAATAATTCCCAACATTAGACACTTTTTGCCATTCATTGAGTGGGCTATTACACCTTTGAAACAAGCCTAAAAGTCTTAAAACTTCAAGTGCTTTGCAGCACGCCTTTCCATTGTTGGATGAAATAGATATTTTACATGGTTTATTTCCTTGGTGAATGGCATCAGTTGAGTGTAATGACCCTCGAATGATATAATATGTTGGATTACTGTGCTTTCGACATGCTGATTTGTAGTGATTAGTTGCGAGTCAACACTGATGCAAGTCCAATGTGACAGCCAGCTGCACAGTATTTATAAACAATAAAAAAGCTTGAAAATCATATTTTTAAAATAAGGGAATATTATTTTAATGCACACATACAAAAAATTACAATCCAGAATAAATCAGAATTTGTTTTAAAAAGAAGTGTGGTTAAAAAATGTGTGCTCTCAAAAAAAATCATTTTGTTAATATATGATTCAGTTGAATTTTTTTGTATGAAAGATTATCTCAGACTCTCTCTCTCTCTCTCTCTCTCTCTCTCTCTCTCTCGCTCGCTCTTTTGCTCGAAAGATTAAAAATTACAATATTAAATAAAATATTGTATTAGAGAAATATAATTTTTATTCCAGCCAGTTCTAAATTAAACTACTTTCGACTCTGGATAGAACTGCACAAAAATCTGTTATATTTCCATCTTAAACAGCTCTTGACTTCCAGCAGTTTACCTGACTTGTAAGGAATACACAATTGTACCCCAGTAGTGCAACTATTTGCACGGATTGCAGTGAAACTTTTAAAATTCATTTCAATCATCACACTTGTATATTAATAGATTATAGTTACACAGTTCAGGAAGAGCGATTCCAACTTGTATACTTGGTTTTAAATTTAAGCTGTTATCAAATGATGCATGTGATAGCCTACATGCCTAGGCATGGGCGTCCGGAAGGGGGGGGCAGGAGGGGCCGTGCCCCCCCCCCTGGAAAATGAAAGTCAACCAAAAATGATGTATTTCACACATATAATTTCATTTTAGCCACAATAATATGTGTTAATTATTGCATGAACATCATAAATTCAAATTTAAGCAATGTTTTTTTTAGAGGACAACACTTTTTGGAGAAAATGTGCCTTGTTTGGCCCCCCCTGGAAAAAAATACCTTCCTTGCCCCTCCCTGGAAAAAATCCTGCGGACGTCCATGTGCCTAGGCATTAATTATTAAGTTGGTTATATATTATTTCCCACGCAACAATTAAAGTATACCTTAGAAAGGAGATAAGTAGAATAATTAACCTGAGTGGCTCATTTAAGAAGGAAATACTTCAGAACCTCAAGAGAGACTGAATATATTACGATAGAAATTCATTGGAAAACAGCATGAAAAAGGAAAGGATGTTTCCTTTTTTCATGTGTCACACAGAAATAAAGCACACCTTGCACCAGTAGAAGATCTTGTAGCATTTCCCAGCATGCTTTGTATGCATTGTGCAAATTTTCAGATTTTCAGAGCTAAGTCTTCTTGAGATGGAATTAATTAGGTTCAATTGGACTGCTTCCTGCCAGTTTAGGACATATGATGCTTAATGCCAGTATATATAAATAGAATTGTTTAAAATTTAATGACGTATAAAAATAACATCTAATTAGCACCTTGAGACAGAATTTTGTTAACTACTTATGCTAAGAAACAAAAGAAATTGAGGTGGTGGAATAGATAATAACCCATGCAAAACAGCCCGTGAGCCCCTTGTTGTTGGTTTCCATGACTGGGTTATGCTACTCAATCATAGCTCCCAAATTTCATCATAATGGTGGGTGGGCCCCGGTCCCATACACTGGCTGAAATCTTAGGAGAAAGTTGTTACACGTCCCCACAGGAGATTTGAACCAGCATGCATCTCATAGCCTGAGCCCAAAGCCTGATACCTTATACTGCATGGCCATTGTATTGGATGGCGGAGTAGATACCTAATTTAATATGTCAACCTTAGAAACAAGAAATAATATTTTCACAAAGCAAGACATAAAAATTAAGAAAAATTAAGATTAAAATGATGCAATCATAACAATATCACGTAACTAACCACTGCACCATGTAGGCTAGATAAATACGTACACTGGTCACTTTATTATGAACACCTACTCCATCTCCTGCCAAATAAAACAGTATATTAAGTTATTCATGTTTGAGAAGTTGCATTAGGTTCTTTACTTCCATTTGAAGGTAATTTTGGTGCCAAAGCTTACCTTATAACTGTTACCGAGTAATTGTATCTATTCTATTTATTTGCATGGCGTGCCTTTCATGAAATGGCTTCTTACAGCAAAATAGTCAGGGCTCTATACAAAATGGTGTCATGAACATGGAGCCGATTCAAAGGAATCCAATGGCTCTCACAGCCACCAGATCTCAATGCTTTAGAATATCTTTGGAATTAGGTCAAATTAGTTGTTCAAAGAGACAATTTATCCCTGAAAACTCTACAAGATCTACATAATGTCACACAATCTGTGTGGATCAGCATATCTGAGGAACATTTCTGAAAATTTAGGAAGTCCATTCCTGAGAGAATTACAATTCTTCCAAAGTCAAAATAAATAAGAGTCCCACTTCCTGCCAGGTGGTGTTCCTACTTAAGTAGCTGCTGTGTGCTTGTGCATGTGTGTATTGAGGGGGTGGGGGTAGATAAGTAGAGAGATGACACCCAATCAAAAATTTTCTATATAGGGGATGCTCTTGAGTAAATCAAATTATATGGAATTAACAAATAGATTTTCAAAAAGTATCAATGAAGAGTTTTTTTCTATTTTGGATGTGTGACAAGCAAGTGCTAGGGTCAGTCATAAAGTCTTTATTATCGTAGTGATGAAATTGAGCTGGTGTCATGAATGCCTGGCGTGGGGTTAGTCCTTCTCTACATATGCACCATACAGGGCAACGCACTTCTCCCAGCGGTGGATGAGCTGGTGGAGGCTCTGGTTGTAGAAGTCCACTTTGGCTCATAGGCGTGCGCAGACCCTCTAATTAGGAAGGGAAAAAGCCAAAGTTCAGTCAGTGAAGAAAAACCTTATTTTATCTCACTGATTTAGTTTTACTGCATTGATGGGTATTTGTGTGTGTATATATTATATATAAATAACATATTATTTAATACAATACATAATCAATTCATCTGCCCCATAAAAACCAACAGCAAAAATTATATAAATGGTATCTGAAATGTGGCCGCTCCTTTTTCTCCAAAGCAAACTGTCATAACAGCAACTGTTTGAAGCACTTAGTTGTTGTTAGTTCTCTCAGGTAATTTAGAATGCATTACAGAAAAGAAATTGCGAGCGAAGCAAGCAAGAAAATTATTCGATCCAAATTTTTGCAAATTGAAAACAGCATTGATTTCATAGGGCGCAAAAGTTTCCATGGGAGGGCATGGCATTCTCTTTTACAAGTTTTCTCATTCAGTTTGTTCAGCGTCCAGGGACAACTCTCGCCACACCTAGCTACGGCTATGAAGTTGACAAGACTGTAATAAAGTAGATATTGCAAGCGAAGCGAGCAAGAAAATTTTACGAAATGTTTTTTATTTGTATAAAATTTGAAGTCAAGGGGGCAATTGACCCTCTGTGCCCCCTTCCCCCGTAGTTGCTTTAAACTTTCATGGCCTTGAAAATACTTCAGTTTCTCCTATAATATCATTTAATAACAGAGATAAGATTCCTCTATACTAAATTTCTAGGTGAATGTATAATAATGTAGGGGCATGGAAAGTCTGGAAGGGGGACAAGGATGACCACACCTCCCCCTTCGAAAACGAATATCAACACATTAATTATTATGTAATGTGGGGCCCAGGGGGTCAGCACTATTATCAGGGTAATAATGGAAAAATATCTTGCTTGTCCCTTCGTGGAAAAATCTGAGAACGTCCGTGATTATGGGGGGAGGGGGGCAATTGCCCCCCTTGCCCCCCTGTGTGCACGCCTATGCTTTGGCTGCCGAAGAACTGCTCTATCTCAGAAATCACCTCGTCGTCGTCCTGGGGGCTCTTCATGTGAGGGAAGAGATAGAAGTTACTGGGTGCTAAGTTGGGTGAATAGGGTAGGTAGGGCAGAGTTTTGAAACCCAACACAGCCGCTTGTGTCACCATCTGCTGTGCAGAATGAGCTAGTGTGTTGTAATGGAGCAGACGAACACCCTTGGAGAGTTTTCCTTGGCTCTTTGATTTGATGTCCTCCCGTAACTTGGTTAGGAGGTCATGGTAGTACTTTTCTGTGATCGTTTGACCCTTCCGAGCATAATCTGTGAGAAGGACTCCCTGGCAGTCCCAAAAATACTCAGCATCACCTTTCCCAATGACTTCTGCATCTTTCCCTTTTTTGAAGGTGTCGATGCTGTGTGCTTCCACTGTTTGCTTTGTTGCTTTGTCTCGGGGTCCTAGTGGTTTACCCAGCACTCGTCCATGGTTACCAGCCGATGAAAAAAGTCGTCAGGATCAGCCTGGCACATCTGCAACAATTCCGCAGAAGTGTCCCTTCGGCGTTCCTTCTGCATGGGAGTCAGCATTCGCGGAACCCAGTGGACAGTGACCTTCGTCATATGCAGAACGTTGTGAAGTATGTTGCATACGGACCCATGACTTATGCGGACAGTTTGTACTATTGAATCGAGGGTGATGCCTCGATCTGTGAGCATCAAAGCCTCTACTTGTGCTGCGACTCCTGGTTCTTCACTGAGCGATGGCCGCCCACTTCGTGGTTCGTCTTCCAAACTTGTTTGCCTGCATTGAAAGTGCCTGCGCAACTTTATCACACTATCATAAGATGGGGCATTTTCGAGATACGCACTGATTGGTTCTGCATGGAGCGCCTTAGCGTTATCCCCCTTCAAAAACAGGAAACTTACACTGTCTCCACTGGGGGTGCCTTGTTGGAAGCAATGCTCCAGCAGGGATGTGAAAAACATGAAAAACACAAACATTGGCTTCAGTCTTGTTTTGCACTACGATACCAATCCTCGTAGGCAGGGCATATTTGCTTCAAATGTATTAGAAAGACATAATTTCCACTGAATCATGACATGATTCAGAAATACATTGGGCACTTTATAGACTCAAGGTGACTTGTGCTCACATTTAAACTGATACGTAAATAAAATTACATGTAATGATTATTTATATCCTTTTATCATAAATTGCATCCATTTGAAATGTTAAATGAATGATTGACTCAATCCCACCACTGTAGATGGTATTATCGAGAAGAGATGAAACAAGGACTTGGCAGTGTCTGGGTGCATGTCTCGTTCCCAACCTCATGTCGATTTATTAGCATCCGTCTCATTATCATCTCATTTTATATGTATCTGTCTCAGTCCCATCTTAATTTATAATCATCCATCTCATTCCTGAAAGGCAAGTCTTGACCTCATCTCGGTCTCATCTTGAATCTTGAAATATACAGAATAAACACTTACAACAGGACAGCACACAAACTTTCACAGCATACAGAGGCTATTAAGACAAACAATTTTTTTTAATAACTTTCTTTATGCCTCATTTTGACAATACACGCCTTCAAAAAATCATAATTTTATCCTGATTTAGGAGATTCACAATTGACAGCCATGGGTTGAATCTGCAAAATTATGGTATGGACAAAATACCTGATTTATCTATAAATAATCAATGAATATACCTATTTGGACATATATATATATATATATATATATATATATATATATATATATATATATATATATATTCACAGAAATTTTGAATTTTTCTACTGTCCGGTGAGTGTTTCCTTTTACCTTCTTTTATATATATATATATATATATATATATATATATATATATACCTATTTCGTATATCTCAAAAAGTCACATTGTAACGTAAATTTGGTTTAGGTGAATTTTTAAATATCGTATGAAAGTCTCAAATAAGATTGAGAGCCTCGGCAGTCTCATCTTGATTTTTCAGAGTTCTGCCTTATTCTCAATCTCATATAAGCAAGTCTCAAAGGGTCTGGCCTCATTCTCATCTCAGTTTTTACAAGCCCATCTCAGGCTTGTCTCGTAACCTATTCATCACCATAGGTTCCAGGTTTGGCTCCTGACCTTGGCTTGGCTGTTCCATTGTGAATGTCTTTTCATTAATCTCATCTTGAAGTGAAAATTGTTAGGTGGGGGAGATAATTAACCAAGCCTTGGAGATTGCAGGGAGATATTTGTATGTGAAACATGAGGGAACTGGTTATCGTTATTCATCTTCATTGTCACCATTAGCCAAAAGTGGCAGAAATGCAACTTGAGAGAAGAGTTGTAATTAACTAAATTAATCATTTATCTACATCATTGCATTGCAGCCAAACTGACAGACAAGTTATGTAAAAATAGGACAAAATTCATCCATTGGAAAAGTATATTAACTAAAGAAAACAGTCATTTACTGCAGGAAATTCATAACTCTTTTTACCATATCACTACTTACATTCAGGAAATTGTTGTGTAAACCTGAGTGTTCTAAACATCTTGTAATTTTAAAGTTTGTTATTCCAGAAAGTGCATATAAACTGTTGTTCTTGTAACAATATTTTCTTTGAGAACCTATACATTGACAATGAACAATGCTGTTCACATGTTCAGCTATTGCTACTATCAGTATTACTCTGTCAGAGCAGTGGACACCCTCTACTGAGTAGCTGACAGTTGCTAGGATGTGTAGCATCTACAAGAAATGGTGCATACGTTTTGCACTGCAAATTTTAACATACTTGTGTTTTTCACAGTAATGAATTACTTTTTTGCTGTTGCTTTCACAGCCTATGTCAGAGTTTAGAGTGTGAGCAGAAAGTGCTACACTGCCACACCTTCATAACAGAGGACATTTCTACTTCAGTGATGTAGGATGTGACTTTTAGCTATGCTTGAAGCCTTATTTCTCAAGAAGGAAAACAAATATCACTGAGATATTTTAAACATCTCATCATTATTTCCATAAAATGAATGGATTTAAAATGTATTTCAGAAATGTCCACTACTTGAGATTTCTGAAGATTACATGAAATTGGTACCCCATGGATAAACAGAAGGAAGAAGTATTTTAAAAATTCTATATATATTTCCATCGGTTATATATGAGTCATTGTATGTGTAGTATCAAATATTGAAACTGCACTTTAATTGATTGACTAATCGTACTATTCAAGACAATCTGTGTCCCATTAAGCCTTTTTTTTGTATTTCTATTGGTATCTAAAATATAGTAGGCCACATAATATTGATTGGTTATAGGCATGTACAGGTTGATATGTCATAAATCACTATTGTACGCTTGGATGTGACAGGATTTTTCAATCTATAAAATTTTATTGTTATTAATTGAACTAACAATTTCAATTTACTTTTAACAAAGATAAAGCATGTGTGTTACATTTCTCTATTCCTTTCTACCTTTGCAGTAATCTACAACATATGTGAAGATTTCAAGCTGGACTTCCATGCCATGTACTGCTGCGTTGGTCTGTGGAATAGCTTTTTCCTCATTCTTTACTCATTGTTTGATGTTTCTCGTCTTATGAGGTGGTCCACTCGTTCCACTGAAGAAATATTTGCTCTGTTCATTTCCATAGCATTCTTTGTAGATGCTATCAGGGATATGGTGAAAAGTAAGTAACGTAGACTACTTGAATTAGGTTAACTAAAGAATGATCAACTAGTTTTTCAACTTGTTCAATTTCCAAATTAACTAAATGTGAGATAAAATTCAGTGCAAGGTAAAAATAAAAAAAATATCCATTTCCCACCTTACCCTAAACATGTGTCAATTATATTTTCTTATTTCTTTCCCATTCAGTTTTCATGTAGATAAGATCTATGATAAAGAGATCATTATCAGCACAGTTATTCAAATTCAAACTTCAGAAACCAGAATCTCCTATATTTTCCTAGCATTATCATTCTTATTATACAAATTGTTTGTTGTCATTTACAGAAATGGAATTACTGATTAAACAAAAGTACATCTTGCAGCAATATATAAAGAGAGACGAAAGGAATTTTAAAGAAAATAAACTAAAATTTAAGACAGTACCAACAAATATTATTCCAAAAATTTTACTATAAGTAATGTGTATTTCTCATTATTTTTTATCTTTATTATGTAATCAAAATTTGCACAAGACCATGAAGAATTACAATTATATTCTGTGAGAATATTTTCTTGAAGCTATATTAAAATGAAAAATGACATCTACTTGAAATTTTATCCAATTTGCTTTCATATAAATAAGCACAATTATGATTGATTGATTGATTGATTTGGTGTTTAAAGTCCACTTTATGCACATTAAGGCTAATCGGGACTGGACCTACAGTTTAAAGTGGGATCCAAACCAGTATGTGCCTCCACCAGGTATTGAACCCTGAACCCCTTGATCACAAGGCAAGAATGCTACCACTGTGCCATCAGGGAGGCAAGCACAATTATACACTTACATCTTGTAATAATTATTATAATAAATCAGTTGAAAATCCATTAATAAATGTCCATTATTTATTTTTACTTTCAGATTTTGAGGATAATTACAACACTGAAGCTTGTAAAGCATATTCCTCTGCATCATCGAACAATCTACAAAACATGACAGACTTAAATATAACTTGTGCATCTACTGGTCGAGTTGATTGCCACCGTGAAAGCAGTGTGTTGTTTATATTGCTCATGCTAGGAACTCTTTGGTTGGGTGTGTCTTTGTACAACTTCAACAAAACGTAAGTAAAATACTCGGGAAAAAAGTACAAGAGATTTTTTCAGTGCCACAAGTACATTTTATTAGTGATATAGTTACGCTAAAATTTACAAGTTTTCATCATCATAGAACATAATGTAAACACATAAAGGTGTGTGAAAACAAGATGGGAAACTTTAGATGAAGATAGACATCCATCAAGCCTAAACACAAAATGTACATATATTTCCTTAATTCAAGATACCATTTGGTTCATGAATGACAAAATAAAACACACACATATAATTCTTAGTCAAACTTGAAATGCTTGAGTTTCAACATTACCAAATGTCATTTTTTCACATTATGTAAGTACAACAAAAAATTAAATAATGAACAAAAAGAGAGAATGTACAATTTTCATTGAAGAAAGTGTTAACACATCACAAAGTGATGATGCAAACAACATATACATCTTATATATTTTCGACAAATTGTTTTCATTTTAATAATTATTCTTGGTGCCATATAGTGCTAGAACATACAACTCTCAGTTGATAAGAAATGTGCTTTTGAATAATTGCATTTACATTATGATTTATTAAAACAATTTACATTACTTAATGTGCAACATAGCCAATCTATCAAAAACTTAAAAAATATTAACATTTGCACCATTTTTTTAAAGATTTCTTGAAAAATATTTTCCTTGATAAGTGTATCAGGAATTTTTGCAAGTGTTGAATCATTGTAGTGCCACAGAGACAGTATATTTAATAGAATATGTTTTCTTTAATTTTCTCATATTATAATATGTGTTATCAAAGAAATATGACATATAAATATTAATGACATTTATAATCATAAAGAATCAATGTGGATTATTCCTATGTAGCCCACATTGTGTACTCTTTCAATTATTTAAAAAATGAACAGATATTATTTATTTAGCCTGTTCATGTCATATTTTTTCATTTAATTGTTATAATTAATTGATCATTATTTTCTTTACTTAAGAATTGTTACTTTGTACTTTAAATATACTGTATGTCACCAACAGTCTCATTCTTCACTTTACTTTGTTTCTTATATTATAATTAGTTAAACCATTACATGCCATGCATTTTGTGTTCTTCATTTTAGCCATAATAAATGATAATTATTATTGATTCATACACTGAAATGAAAGTTGAAAATGGCTTGGTTAAATTAAGCAGGAAACATTCAAACTTAATTTCCCTCATCATCACAATGCGTTAAACTATTAACATAGCAGTAGTAAAATCACAGGTAGAAATAACAGCACTAGTTTAGAACACAAGTCATCCTAGAACCAAGATGATAAACAAGGCTGCCTTCTCTGATGGCATAAAGACAATGTAAGCCTTGTAAACAAGAAGTCCCAGGTTCAATACCCAGTAGAGGCACATTGCACGATGGTTCACATTCCACTTTAAACTGTAGGTACAGTCCCAAATAACCTATCTGTGCATAAAGTGGTCTTAAAAATACTACTCAAATAATGATGAATGATGGTAAATAGAGAAAGTGTCCCTTGTAATTTATATAATATCTTAACAATTACAATGAGAATATTCATGTTAATCTTTAGTTTTTACATCATCACCAGCTACTTTACACATGACATCTATACTTTCCATTCCTGGGATCAGTAATACAGTTTAAATGCTACCATGTTGCCTGTGACAGACATCATTTTCTCATATGTTTTACCCTTTAATGTGGGCTGGGGGGGGGGGGATTAAGGTTCATGTCATTTTCAAGTATTTTTAATTTTATATTTCAAAACTTTTATCATTCATTAAAGTCAGTTGCTTTTTTATTAAGCTTTGGCTTTGTGTGTGTGTCATATGTAAAGAGAATGAGTGCTCCCACAAATATTTTTACGTCCTTTTAAAATATCCTGTAAAATATCTGTACGCAGGATGTTATGATCTTCTTTTGGCTTGTAAGAGGTATGTTTTCACATAAACAATGTTCCTTAAAATACATTAGAGTCAGTTACACTGAAGAAACACATGCCTATCTCCCATGGGTATGCCACTTTTCATAAATATTGCACAATATACACCTGTTTGATACCTGTTATGTGATTAATTTCAAGATATTCTGCAGCCATTATGCACTTCATAATTATTTTTTTTATTTGTAGATATTACTGCCAATTTTTTTAAGATATGGTATATTTTGTTATGCTTTTATTTATTCTGTATTAATTATATTCTGTAGATTAATAGTTAATTCAGTAAGTTAATAGCATCATCAAGCAGTTTCTTCATTGGGATAATGTCATCATCACATCTTTTTTCAGTAGTGAGTATCTGGTCTCAAAGTGTGTGTTGTTAAGTACATGTAACTTTGAGTTATAGTTTGACATTACTGTTACTTGAAAGATAACTCTTTTTAGTAAAAGAAATTAAAAGTTGATTGGACTGCTCTTGTTTGTATATTTAGAGGGAGAATATGTTAAGCATATTTAGTTTTGGAAAATAACCTGCCTAGCTTCTTATATCAGAATTTACAGTTTTACTCTTTTCCAATGGTTTAGATTTTATCAGTAAAATAGTGGTGCTTACTATGTATGTAAGTGGAAGTCATAGCCACATACAAATTCAAAAGGAAATTAGAGTTGGTATGAACAGAGTTTTCTGTGTAAGGAAATAAATAATATGTTACTAAATTTTAATTATAAAAAAAAAACCTGGGGACATGGAACATAGATTGGGTTAGCTGGAAGAAAGGAGTAACTCTGAGTTATGTTTTTATAAGTTTTGAATGCTTGAAGTTATAATGATAACATGACACTACATGGCATTATTTCGTTTCAATTTTGTAATAGCAATCTAATAAAAGTTCATATTTTTTGTAAAAAAATATTGTAAACATCCTCATTATTGTAGAGAAGCTTAGCCTTCTATGTGGAAAATATTATAAATATGGTAAATTCACGACATTACAAACTACAGTTGTTGTTTTTCATCCATCTTGTATGGAAGAAGAGTGTAATTCAAAATTTTGAAATGCTCCATTCTCATAACCATATTGAAATATTATCCATGAAACTCAATCACAAGAGGATGTGTATCCTAACAATATTCCAGTATAATGTTAGGATACACATCCTCTTGTGATTGAGTTTCATGGAAAGATGCTGAGTGCAGATAGTTTTTGTTTATCACCTCCCAACTATGTGTTCTGAGTTATGCACTTCTTTCATCTAATCCTTCAATTAATTTGTTATCATATTCATTCGCATTTGTAATACATTTTGTAAATCTCCGTAGGATTTATATTTATTGCAAAAATTTAATTCTTTACAAGTTGGAATTTTTCCAAGCTAATATTTATTTTTCTATTGATTTAAAAGATACATATTTATTCACAGGCCATATCTTCAAGCAAGTAAGCGTGAAGCATTGGCAGATTATTCTTTACCTGTTGCAGTTTTAGTGCTGAGCTTCATAGGATCATACTTTTTTGGTGATATTGAGTGTAAGTTTTGTATATTTATCTTAGATGTTTAATTTATATGTATTCATAGGCAAGGTTTAAGCAAGTAATGATATTTTATGTTTATAAAAGTAACCATTTTGTAATAAATGAAGTATCAACCAATGTCAAGCCATCTGATGTAGGAAGAAGGCATTTATTAGAGGCATAACAACCAAATACTTCTAAAAGTGAGCTCTGTTCAAAATATGATGTGAAAGGCTCAATCTGCCTAATTAGTAGTCAAACGAGCATACAGAAATTATACATTTCTATGTTAAAATATTGGAGCCACAATGGCCCAGCTGGTGGGGCATCTATCTGACTGGCATGTGGAAGACCCAGGTTTGATTCCCCGGGTAGATGGGAATTTTTTTTTTTACCATATCCCTGTATAATGTGGCTCTGTCGTTCACCCAGCCTCTAATAAAATAAGGTACCTGGGAACAACCCTGGATAAGGGCAAAGACAGCCAGAGCATGGTGCTGATCAGGTCATCTCCACAGCAGCAGCAGTGGGGATCATGAATGTGTGGAGCTTCTACCTCCACAGCCCTTCCTCTGAGCATACATGGCTTATTACAATGTGCAGAAAAATGCTTTGTTAAAATATTATGCCCTTATTTCTTCTTCAATTCCAAATGTTCGTGTAAGCTACAGGAAAATGACTAGCGAGCGTGGGATGAGGGATATGCCTATAACCAACAGAATTGTTCACGGGGTCATTCCATGTCAAGTGGCCTAAATTCAGATATGGTCCTTGCTTGACCATCTTCAATTTTGATCAAACTTCTATAGGTTGTGCATACGTATCCCACATGGAGACCTGCAAAGTTTCAGATTCATAAGTAGTTTATTTGGGACACCAGGGCTGCTTCTATGAAGGTCACTTTTCAATGCTGTGGCAAATACGAATGTTGTGATGAATTCCTCCCCAAACTTGAGCAAGCTGTAACTACTGAATAAATTGATTTGAAAGGATGGTATTTCTCCAGTTCATGGGTTATGGGCATATCGTAAAGCTGCTCAAATGATGTCCTGCATGCTCAAATATTTTTGAGTTATCCATCCTTAGCCCCCTCCCCCAAAATTTAGTTTATAAATTTGAACCCATTTTCAGAAGCCTATATCTCAAAACTAACACACCTAATTTGATCATTGTTAGCATCACTGAAGAGAACACATCCAAGTTGTCTGTCTAGAAACCCTGTGTTTCTTTTTGGCATGTAGCCACCATATTGTATTCAAAATGGTGGAATTTATATTTTAATATCTCTTGTTTCTTGGATATTTATCAACCAATTTCAATTTTTTTTAAAATTTGAATACTCTAAATAATATCTTAAATTGTTATTCTTATCTTTTTTTGCTAAAATCAAAAATACTGCTAGAAATTGGAAAACAAAAGTAGCATTTTAAGTAATATGACCAATTTATGCTTTTTGGGAGAAATTCACCTGTAATGCAGGATTATCTGGTTTCTTAGATCAGGTCTGACTTTATGCTGGGGAAAAGCCATTTATGGTGCAGGATGCTCAGAAAGTAGCATGTTCTGATTCCGGATGTTGATAATAATGACGAAATTGGCTGCTTCCAATTTGTACCCAATGGATATGTCAGCACAAATAAAAATTTGGGATTAGGACATGTATGGTATGCCAGGACTGCAAAAAATACGACCATATCAGGCCCACCTCTGCTTCATATGGTTGAACGTGCAGTTCATTACTAGCCTGTCTAATGGAATTACATGGATTCCAAAAGAATGCCTCACACACCCGTTCCACATCATTCAGCCACATGCTTTTTAGGATGTTTCCCAGTTTCTGAAACCAAATTTCTGGTATCCTTTAGAGTCTTATCCCAATGATAAATGGATTGTGTGATGGAGATTCATGTTCCATTCCCTTCATGCCTTCTGCTGAACACTTGTCACTGATTTCAACTCAGCCAACCACAACACACACACTGCACTTTGTGCTGTGGCATCCACATCTTGAGAACTGTTCTCATGCCATTTCTGTGCATTCGTGACTCAACAGCACTATTGATTGTACAAGTTTACTACTGATATCTGGGATACATGGTCTATCGACTGAGCTTCACAATGAGGCAATATAAGGAGTAGTTTTCACATTATAAGCAGTTATTTTTGTACACCTCTAGGACACCCTATATATAGGGGGCCCTGAAACCACCTTGATGACTTACTTCTGTGTAACAAATAATAAAGGATACAACATAAAGAAATAGAAAGGCATAGTGTATCCAAAAAGCATAGGCTCAGCAATTCAACACTTTTCCATGGTGAAGATCTTACCATTAACCCAATTCCCATCCTCTTTGGATGTTTTATCTTCAACTAATAGTAGTGAAACAGAAGTTACAGGATATGATCCACTTCTCCACTCTCATCTTGAGCGAGGAGCAAAGAGGAAGGTTTTACAAATACATATCTGGAATGGACAACAAATATCAAGGCAGATAGAATACTGCATTTTTGGCAGACTATTGTTGGGTGATGAAGAGGAACATTCATGGCACTTCTTTTATTAGTGCTTGTAGGAAAACAAAGAGGTGTGCATTTATAACATAATCAGTCACACCTTATTGAACTCTATTGTTATATTTTTAATGTGCTTTTGTTTTCCTATATGTAAAAATGTAAGATTCATCACAGTATTGCATCTCCAGTGAATTGTTTAGTGAAACAAACTTATTAGTGTAAATTGTTTTCTTGAATTCTGCTGCAGTTTACATTTCCCTTGTGTAAATTTATTTTCTTATGTTATGTAATAAACGTATCGTAATGGTGAATATAAGAATTTTGATTCAAAATTGTGAAAAATCCTGATGTGATTGGGGAAAATGGATGTCATTCCTGTGATCAGTATTCAAAATACTTCCAGAATCACCTATTGGTTTGGAATTTTTTTTTTAAATGAGTTGTTTGTATTTCCTGTTTGTGACCTTCGATGTATGTTGAGCATCTCTTATATTAACTACTTCCTATATGCCATGATAGCATCAAATATATATTTTTTTTAATTTTCCATTTCTGTTCTTTATTTTTAGTGGAGCATTTCAAGTATGATGACAAGGAAGTTTTCCATGTTGCTCCATTGCACAAACTTACATTTGCAGCTGCTTGTGGAGCAATGGGTCTTGGGTTTTCCCTTTCATTATTGTTTTTTATGGATCAGAACATTACCAGTGCCATGGTGAATAATCCTTGTAACAAGTAAGTATTTCTTACTGTTGTGACTTGTGTGCTTTGCGACTAAACTAAATTAAAATAAATCTGCATTTCTTATTGTTTCTCAATTATCTTCTTGATGTACCCTTTGAAATTATTTTTAGTAAACGTTAAATTTAGTATGACCATAATATCTACATACAATAAGAGTTATGTATTAATTTTGATCAAAAAATTTCTGACTTTGGTTTTCCTGTTATTTTAGTAATTATTTACCTTACAAGTTTCACATTTGACATATGTATTTCATCTAAGTTTTACTTTCTTTGCTCAGAGTAATTGTAATAGCTGAACAAAAAATATAGGAAACTGACTTTTTATTTTTTCAATCTCTCATTGATTAGGATTATCTGATTTGTGTTAAGTGAAAATTAAGACTTTTGAAACCATATCTTGAAAGAAACATGCTACTGAAAGTGTTATCATAAATGCAGTAGTACACACACACACATGCAATAGATCATATTCCATTCTTGCAATATGTGAAGGAAAATTGTACTTTCAAAAATTGTAGTTCCTTTTTCAGAGGATGATTCTCTAGTGTTACTAATAATTGACACTGAAACAAATCCCATACATAACAAGAGGGAAAGTGTTATGCACAATGCTTTTCAACCAGTCACAATTATTACAATGCTAATTCAATTAAAATTACAGTTTTGATTACTTATCTCTTCTGAGTATATCCAAAATAGTGTAGTATCCTATTCATTCCTGAATTTTACATAGATGGAAATTTATACTGTTTTCAGTAGACAGAATCTACTGTTATCAACTGAACTCTACTGTGTCTCCCGGAAATCTACTGAAACTCAATGGTTTCCTACTGAACTTCTACTGAACAAGTTCAGTAGGCCTACTGTATGTGTGCAGTAGAAGAAGTACAAGTGAAATATTCTCTTCAGTATTACATGCAATATTGTATACAGTTCGCTGTAAATTTAACTTTTCATTCCTGCTGATTTACAATTTGCTTTTATATCTATTTGAAAATCTAAACACAGTAGATGTTTCAAAACACCTATAGATCTACTAAAAACAGTAGACAAAATTTTCAGCAGAGTAGTCATTTATGTTTTTTAAATAATGATGTATTCTTCCTCATCTATTTTAATTAATTTACATCATACAATTGTATGAAGGCCCATATATCCCTATATTTTGTAAGGTGTATATTTGTGTGTGTGTATAATGTATGCATGTTGTGTGATTATTGTTATATTTATGAGTAAGACGACATTATTTTCTCTGTAATCATGATTTTTCTTGAAGCAAATTAATTTAATCCAAAGGAAATGTATCACAAGAAATTGTGGATACTTAAATAGAAATCAAATTTATCTTACAAGAAAGAAGTATATATGCAAACAGCTGAATTTTATTTAATAGTTGAAAACTGTGTGCTCTCATTTGTAAATGTGCTTATATTCCAAATGAAAGTGCAAAAATGTAACTTACAATGATTCTTTCTTGTTGTTAGATAGTACATCAAAACCTCACTTGACGCAGTACTACTTTAGAGTTGGCCTTATTCAACTCTGGTAATGTTAAATATATTCATATTGACATATTTTTTTACTTTAACAGCTAATTTAAATATCTGCTGTTTTCTTTTGTATTTGTGACTTTTGAACAATCACAACTATGTCATGATAATTTGCACAACTGTGCATGTCATGAGCATGCACTGCATGACTTAATAAATTGTGTAATAAACATTTGAAAAATAAGGTAACTTAAGTATGAAGTATGAAGTATGGTAAGGTATAGATTGATTTTTTGGCTAAAAATTGCTTGTAAGTGCTTTTATTCAATAATAAGGCTGCTTCTAATGTGTAAATATTGTCACATTAATGAAGATCAAGCAATGCATGACGTTTATATATGATGCCAGTTAACATATAAATCATGCATTATTTACGATCATATGTTATTCAACATATTTTTCTTCTTTTATATTAGCTTGATGACTTTCATTGCCACATTATTTCTTATTGAATAATTAACATAGTAGATATATGCTTACAATTACATTTTTAGCTTCTGCATTAAAATTGAAGGTGGAAAAGGCATAACTCAGTAACATAAGTAATTCATATAAATGAAATTCTATATGCATATGATATATATTGCATGTTTTACAGTGAAATCTCAGTTTGAAAAAATAATTTCAGCATTTTTTAATTGAATTGTTATTATTTATAATAACTTGTACAGTCATGGACACATCTGACTTGTAACAACCTCATTGACTCTTAATGTTATCATTACAGCCCAGAAGTGTCCGTGAGTATATGATAGTAAAAAAAAAAAAACTAGTCCAGTACTATGAGGTACCACTATATGAATGCAAGTTTTTAATAGAAAATGCAGACTTGACATTTAACTGTAGATAACAGATTATAATATTTTTCCATTTGTTGAGTTTGATTTTTTATTATACAGTGTGAGTTAATGTTAAAGGGATAACTGTGAAGAAGTGAAAAAATGAATGATTATAAATAAACACAAAAACAGACATTCCTTCCCTGGAGATCAAAGTGTCCATTGTGTCCTGTTGGCATTGAACCCAGTTCATTGACCAGTTAGGAAATTTCTAATATTTTTTTTATATTCTAATATGTTCTCGTTCTGTTGACTGCATTGTTGTATTTCTATCTGCAGCAGTATAGTATAGTGAAGGTTATTGACACAGTGCTCTAGTGAATGGAGCATCTGACTGGCATGTTGAATTTCGAGGGTGGGGTGATCTCTGGTGGGAATTCTTTTAGCAATATTTCTGCATAAAGCAGCTCTGATCTTCTCAATAATGGACACCTGTAGACAATCGTAGAGGGAATTATATGACCAGAACAACGTGCTGAATTACATCACATGCACTGTGGCTGTAGTCGAGAATGTGTGAAGCTCTACCTCTACAACCTACATGTGCCTTCATGGCATGAGGGAATGCTCAATAAAGAGCTCTGCCTTTTTATATAATGAAAGTATGATGAAATATGTCACTGATCATAGTTTTATAAATACTTTTTCTAAAGGTCAAAAAGTTCACAAATAACTTTCAATATCACATTGTTCTGTATAACAAACTCTATCTGAACTATATTAGATATTTATGTAAAACTGTGCAAAAATTATACATGGGTCAAATTATGTGAAATATGTTTCATAGAACAAAATGAAACTGTTGAAGTTAATTTTGTCACTGTCACTGTTCTTGCTGTTTGTAGCTGTCCATCAGCTTGGGCTGAGACATTCTTTTAGAAATGAATGTTTAGTTCCTTTGTGAAGCTAAAATATGCAGGAAATGGAAGTTGCAAAATTTTGCAGATTTTGGCACATTTTCTCAAAATATATAACACAACACATTTTGTTACGTTAGAATGGAACCTTGTCATTGGTTTTATGATAGAGTATATTTGAACTTTGAACTTCTCTGATGTAGTCAGCACCTAAAGTTGATTGATTGATTGATTTGTTATTTTAAGTCCACTTTATGCACAGTAAGGCTAATCGGGACTAGACCTACAGTTTAAAGTGGGATCCGAACCACTTGTGCCTCCACCGGGTACCGAACCCAGGACCCTGAAGTTGAAAATGTTAGCTGGGGAGGATGTTTTTTTGAGCTGAGGCTTAACAGGGAGATGCTTCTATGGTTTAACATGGTGACAATGAGACAACTGGGGAGATGCTTTGCGAAAAATTTTGTAGCTGGCGATACCATCCCCCTGCATCCCCCTCACTTCAAGCACTGGATGTAGCAAATCCTTTGTGCATCCATTCCATGCTTCAGCTCTTTGCTCTTTGAATCTGGTGTGTAATGATGTACCCATGTCCAGTACTCAAAGTGAGGGACCATGGGGGGATGTTATCCACTCAATTAAGATAATTTGCATAAAGCATCCCTCAGCTAGGATAATTTGTGTAAGAATCCTTACACTTGCTCCATCTTCTCCACGTTGATCCATAGAAGCATCCCTCTGCATATCTGCAAACTCGACCAGAGACCTCCCTGATGGTATAGTGCTAATGCCATCACTTTGTAATAAAGTGGTTCTGCATTTGAAACTGCACAATATGTTGAAATAGGGTGCTATTTATGCACCCCTCATGCTCATTCATCTCAAAGTTAGATGAAAGACACAATTAATACAATCGCAAATTCACCACAGTGCTTGTCATATTCTTTACAAAATAAAAAATCTGGATAATAATTTTGACACAACATACCTGTCTACATCTTGCTCCAATGTCTGAGAAGTCTAGGGAAATGACAGAATAGATGGCTAAATACTGTAGTAATGCATCACTTGGACAGAAGAAAACTATTTTTGCTAAAAGTGTGGTTAATATATGCTGTTTTTCCTCTAAAACTCATTATATTCTCTTCTACACACTCCTTGGGTAACTTTAGTTTAAGATGAATATCAATTTTGTATGTTATGTGCATAGTTTCTGAAACTCCCCTAAAACTGATTGAGTGACAAACATTCATTTATTTTCTAGTAACCAAAATTTCTCCTTCAATTATTCATTATTATTTTTTATCAGACTTGATTGTTAAATTTATTATTATAATTGTATGCAGTGGCATACCCAAGGGGGGGGTGGTAGGGGTTTCTAAAAAAACATGAAGTGTGGGATAGGTGGCAAAATTAAGGCTGACTACCAAAAAAAAATGTATATGTAAACCTGCTTTTTCGAAAATTCTGAGCATGTCACTGATTCTATGACTGTATAATATAATTATGAGAAATTTTAGGGTTTGTATGAGGGAAACTTATACTTCAACCCGGCACACCTGAGATTCTTAATCGAGCAGTGGAAATATGTAACATGTTATTGGCCTGTTGGAATTATTTCATCATTCTTACATGCCAGAGGTGTATTCATGGCGTCAGTCTTTGATGATGTCTATGCAGAACAGAACAGAAAGCAAATAACTGAGAAATTCCACATCTTCTTAATATTGAAAATTGTATTTTTCTTTTCCTATGAGAAAAAGTAGTTATCATCATATGTATTCATTGCAAGCCATTTCTGGGGAGGGTCACTGCAAGGCCAATGATGACTAATTAAGTGTTTCTTTTATTTTTGTATAAAAATAGTCTCTATTAAAAATTAGATATACTCTGAGTCTGCCTAGATCAAGTTTACATACATACAATACATCAGTGCTCAAAGTGGAAATTGTTAAGTGCTTGAGCCTTGCAGCTAGCTGGGGGATGTTTCTTTGTTTATATATGATTTAACATGGGGACAATGGAACGGGTGGGGGGATGTTTTGCATAATTTATCCTAGCTGGGGGATACCATGCTGCATCCCTCTCCACTTCGAGCACTGATGTGAATATGAAGTGGTATTCATTTCCTGGGCACTGTGCCCTAATATGAGTGTCTGGTGCCTACAGGTGCCTACAATGCTGTTTACAGTGTTTTATAGATTCTGAGTGTTGCATTATAATATCATTCATGTGTTTTTCTGAAGTGCTTGTTCATTTTCTTCCATTCTAAATAAACATGGAGTGACATTTTGTGCAGATTCACTCCAAACCCAGGCTCAAAATACACTGATACCACAACTGTCCCTTACAGTTATATTAATTCTCCGGACAAAAATCCAGGATGAGAGTAACTGAATTGTGTGAAGATACCCATGATTTTTTTTTTTTAAAGTGAAGGGAAATCTTGGTGTAGATTTTTCAGTCTTAAAAAAACACATTGCATTAAATTTGTGTATATTTACTAATTTTTAAACCAACAATAAAAATACCAGAAACTTTGTTAACAATCTCTTGATAATGTGCTGGATATGTACTGTCAGTTTTGAATTGATGACATGTGAAAGCACGAAACAATACTTGCTTCAAGAAGAGGTCAACATTTGAGATTGAATGGAAATATTTGTTATAAGTGTGACTATTCAATGTGTGTGGAGGTAGGAAAGGGTCATTTGGTCTATTGGGAAGGAATTCCCTGTCATCTGTTAATTTGCACCCTGAATATCACCCCAATCCCAGAAGTACTTTTTCCTCCCAAAACAAATTCATTTCTTATCTAAAAAATTGGCTAACATAGTACTGATAAACACAAAGTTTTTTTATGTGTTTTGTGGGCTAGACTAGGATAGGGTTCCCAGACATTTCAGAAAAAATTCGGGACACTCATTTTTCAAAGCTACAATGCACAATACATCCTTCTTCTAACGGAAAGTGTTATACCTTGTTTTAAAGAATGACTACTGATTATATCTTCTATAAAAATATGAGGGTAAGGAAGCTTGTATTTATGGGGCTTTTCACACAAAATGATATTAATTTTTTTTAATTTTTAATGCAATATTCTAGTATTATCACTCACTGTGATATCTAATTGACTGATGAGTTCCGTGTGTGTGCAGAACACCAAGTCAGTGGAGTTTAGTAGCCCTTATCTCTGCAATGCTTATAAGAGTTTCTTATTACGGAATGTTTACAGTCGTAGGTTATCACAGTGGATTAAACTTCTCCAGTATGGGTGAAAATAGAAAATAGTGAGGCCAGGTTGACTCAACGATTCCTATTGTTGAAATACAGGACAAAAAGCTGTCTCGAGGACTTTTGTCGGGACAATGGGAAACCTTAACTAGAAACGGGATGTTCCCGTATTTTACGGGGCATTTGGGAACCCTAGACTAGGACTCAAACTGGGTCTCTGGGATACTGTGCCATTACTCCAACAACTGAGGTACTGAGCCAACCCTGCCTTTTCCTGTTGCTGTACCTGTGTGGAATGGTCTCTGCCAGTGTTACCACAACAGGATTTGTTGCCTTTGAAACACTGATAACATCAACAGTGCCTAGTTTTTCCCAGCATAGAGTTGTAAATTATTTATAATTTGACACACACAGTAGATGTATTATGCAACAGTGACAGCCAAAAACCAGGCAAAGCCAGGGCTGTCTCTGTAGCTCAGTTGGTAGAGAAATGGCATGTATGTCAGTGACTTTGATTTCAAGTCCTGGTCGAGCCTGCATTTTCTCTAAAATTTCCACATAATATGTCTCCTGTGTGTGCCAAATCGTAACTAACAAAGTTTTATGTTTGTCTATTTGTCATATATATTTTGTAATTATTAATATTTACTTGTTTATAATGATACATTAATTTTCTGCATATTTGGGGAAAATTGTTTATTTCGAATAAAGAATAACCCTAAAACAATTAGGTGACAAAGATTATGTTAAACCTGCACATTAAAGTGAAGCAAATTATATCATAAATATTGAATTAAACATTCAAGGTGACATTGTGTTTGTTTGTGATAGATATATTTAAAGAACAATTGTAAATGTACATTAGGATAGAAAAAATTGATGTCTTATTTGATCTGCTTTCTTCTCTTTTCTTCTCTATTAGGAGTTTGTGTGAAATTTACTTGCTTATGCTTATGACACTTTGCTCATAAATCAGTGATTTGAACATGTTCACACAAATTGACTGCTAAGAGTGCATGAAAAGAATGCATAATAAAGCAAGAATACAGATACAATTTATATCCTGGTAGCTTTGTAAATATATTGCTACAGCTAAAGCATTGTTACACTTTTAACACAAATTATGAAAAATGCATGAGAAAATTATATAACAATATTTTATATAATTATTACAAATTTCAGATTGCTTTATATGCATGATTTTTACTATAAAATAAGTTTATATTAAGTAATATTTGTAACTCTTTTTGCACCTGTATATATTTTCATGATTCTCTATTGATTATAAAATAGGTCACACATTATCAGCAGTTTGAGTATTATTAGTTGCATATTTGTGTGAACTACTCGTGCAATGGAAGTTATATACCTCTTATGAACTTTGATGTAACAAATGCAATGGAATTTTGTTATAGACATTACACTTTATGTATTTTTATTAATACCTGGAAAATATTACACTTAAATATCTTAATCATGTCAATATAAGGGTTAAAAATATTGCTGTTTTATAAATAGGACATGGACACAATTGAAGTGTAGCGAGTGTTTGCTTTTATTTGTAATACCATTTGAACTCATATGCATTGACCGATTAAGGAGAGTATTTTCGAAAAAATGTATTGGTTAAAACAGTTACAAAATTTCTTCTCCAAATTCTCAACTTTATTGCTTGCTGCCCCTATCCTGCTGTTTATGTGCCACGAATTTTATTGGCACCAAAAGTAGACATACCAGTCATAATATCTGAGCATTTATAAGTTTACTGGTTCAAATTTTTAACCCCCTGAATCATATGTTGTACAGCAGGTTTAAACATGAGTCGAATTCATGTTTGTAAAATGTGCTGGAAGAACTTTCACATTATCTATTGTGGTTCTGTGTGTGTTTCTTTGGTTTCTCTTAAGGTCCTAAAATTACTAATATTAAGGGTCTCCTCTTACATGGTCCACTTTTAAGAGAATTGATTTGCTTTATTTTACTTAACTTTTGTGCCACTTTTGGCTATTTTGCGAAGTAAGGGATGAGTGATGATGATATGATAGAATTGATGAATGGACACTCACAAATATTCATACCCAGGCTGGGATTCAAACCCAGGACCCCTGGCATCGTAGCACGATGTGCAAACCACTCCGTCACGGGGTGCTGGCACTTTTTAGAGAAGTAATGATTAAGAGAGAAGTAACGTTATCAAGAAACGAACTTCATACTTCTGTGATATGTTTAACAATATTTGTTATATATAACAAGAGAGAACCATGTTCAACACAGTAAAAAAATTGAAAGCAATGCACAGTTGACCAAGATAGGAATCATATCTGCCTTTTATGAAATTTCTTGGCATGCTACTCTGAGAATGGGTATGTATGTATGTGTAGGCATGACACATATGCATACATACATGATTGTACGCAAGTGTGCTGAATTTTACACTCTATCTATTATATTTGAAAAAAAGAAAACAAATTAGAAGGGTGCTAAATCATGAGTGGAGAAAGGAAACACACACAATGGTTGATATAGAGTGTTCTTCAGGGTATAGTGAAACAATTCATGGGACCCTGAAGTGTAGCCAAATGAACATTGTAGAAGGTGATCATGTGTTTAACAAATGGTGCTCATTCCAGTGCTAGAATCATAGATATATGGTTGGCTGGTTGGATAGGTGTCAGGTGAAATGTCAGAAGTAGTGATGGTGATGGTGTGTTAGCATGTTTGGCCCACAAAGGCACTAAATAAAGTTAGGGGAAAAATAACTGCATATTCTTATTTCTGAGAAAACGCACATCTTAAATGCCACATGACCTGCTCCCACTTGAAAATCTGGAGGTAATTCCAAGATGGCCACCTTGATGCATACTGGACCTATCTGGTGTGCTCCCACCCCCATTATCCATATCCGAAGTTTCATCATCCTCTGTCAAGATGTTTTAAAATTAAAAGGGTGCTGCTGGACTTTTCCTCACCCTGTATATTATTACAAACAATATGTATACATGCTAAGCTACTTTTGATTAAGCAATTGACTGAAGAACAATTTTCTCAATAGGCCTACAATATTGTCAACTCACCCCTTCTTTCTTATCGTCAACTCACACCCCAATTGCCACATTGGAATTTCTAGTCATACTACTGCTAAACAAAGCAGTTTAACAAAGTATCAGAATGTAGTATCAATACAACTTACCATAGGCTTCTCAATAGCCTTACCATAAACCATCATGCTTACTTTGAAAATGTATAAGAAAGAATATAGAGTTGAGAAAATTTAATTCGCAAGTAGGAAATGAATTTGTTTGTCATGCAGTAGAAACTTCGTGAACAAGATGCTCAACTTCTTAGTTGTGAATTGTTCCTAGAGATGACGCATATTCACAGTAACCTCTAATGTTGTCAACTCTCATCTAGTAGGAATAAAAATACACTTTGTCAACTCACCCCAGTGTCCCCTAATTGTTGGTATGGGTGGCAAGTGTTGAAATGTTAGTTTTGAAAAAAATAGGGAGGTTTGAATGTGAAAGATAGGGAAGTTGTGAGGTTTGGGTAGGTTTTGCACATCAAAATGTACAGGAGCTTGTGTGGGGTGTGAGAAGTGCATCAAAATATTGCTGATGTTGGGAAGGTGACAGAAAGCCATTCTCTATCTAGATTTTTCAGGATCATTGTGGAGAAAGGAGAGCATGTTCTTTTCTTGAGGTGAGGTGACAGATACAGGACAGTTGGTGTCAGTTTATTATTATTTTTTGTAATTTTGTAAGGAGCATATAAGGTTTGTGGGGAGATGGTTATAGTCGACTAAAGCTTGGTGCAATCTAAGTTGTAGAGGATGTGTTGAATAGTTGTCTTCTGAATGCCAGTGAAAAAGCGACAACTTTTTTCATATGGTAAGGATAGGAACTGGAGCAATGGAAGTAATGGTTGGGAGGTTTGATGTTGATAAAGTTTTTTCTCCAAGTGACATCCCTCAATGTAGACTTCTATATTCAGGAAGGTGACTTGGCTGGTAAAGTCCACCAGATAAGCTCCAATTAAACTGTTTGGCTGCAAGAGGATGTGTGCATGAGGAATGGAATAAATTATGTTCATATTTAAAAGAAACCATACAAGGGGGTTATCACGCATGAGCCAGTAAGGTATCTAAACACTGATAATGAAGAACCAATTGTCATCACTGTACCTGT
Source organism: Lepisma saccharinum (assembly GCF_977018435.1). Classification (NCBI taxonomy): domain Eukaryota; kingdom Metazoa; phylum Arthropoda; class Insecta; order Zygentoma; family Lepismatidae; genus Lepisma; species Lepisma saccharinum. Next base: position 169,716,568 of record NC_139230.1, on the reverse strand, counting down.
TGAGGTTACTGTTGTGCTGGCCCATGGAGAGCATCTACGTTAGGCACAGCCCAAACCTCCACATGGACTCACTCTATGGTGCACACACTAAGGCTACTCACTTCTGACTCTCTGGCCACTAACTTCCAACTGTCCCAGCGACCTCTCATCACCGGGGAGTTGGCTTGTGACATGCCACCTCCCCCTGAAAAGAAATGGGGTTGACCAGGGGACAAGCCTATTTCTTTATTAACAATATAGGTTATAATTTAAGATGTACTATAAAATTTATGTACGTAGTAAAATGACATTATCCATCAATAAAGGAATGCACCTCGTATATGTCGCATCTTGTCACAAACAGTGTCTACAAGTTAATATCGGCGCATATTCATATGTAATCACAGAATAGTAAGGTTTATGTAATATCACATTAAGTTGCACTATATCACTGTAGAAAAATTAGTACACAAATTTGAGTTAAGGCACCGTTCTATGGTGTACAATAGAGTGAAATGGAACAAGAAAAGCACAAATATGTCGATCTCATGATGAGCGCTGTTGTAAACACTGTTGAACAAAGACAACTTATCATGGTTAACACAGAAACAAATGTTAAGTCAGGTGTTGTCAATAATTCTGGAAGAAATGTACATACATTGATGTTGATTGAAGACAAGATAATGTGTACGAAGAAGATTCAACAAGGAAAGTTCCTGGAATAATATTGATTGTGCCTCTGGATGACATCTGGAGAAATGATTGCATCTTATTTCTACAACAAAGTACATTAGTGATGACACTAGCATTTAAGTATCAGTGTTTAGGTGCCTAATCCACCTCAGGCATGTTCACTCCCTCACCTGTTCAGCCCGTGCATAATAAATTGGTGAAGGTAAATAGAGCATTAATTTTCCCCCTTCTCACATATGCATACATCCTTTCACAGCCAAGCCATTAGGCAGGCAAAAAGCCTAACTCTAATGACCTAAATGAATGGCCAGCTCGTGACACTTGGGTTGATTCTTGATTAGGATACAGAACAACTTGGTATCAATTTAAATAAAATATCAAAGACTAGTTCATAAATTATGGAGAGAATTGCAGTGGAATTTGATGGTCCAACCACTTGCCACCAATTGAAAAGGTTTTCTAAGCACTGTAACCTAAAACCCCTGAACCTTACCATAACATTATTTTTTACAAAAATTTTTATTTTCAGTAAATGGAACATATTTTACACATTTGTTGTGTTCTTGTAAAATTGTTTCTTTCCATTTTTATTTACAGGTTGAAGAAGGGTCCAGCTTATCACCTGGATCTGTTTGTGGTAGCTATTCTTAATGGGTTCCTATCAATATTTTGCTTGCCCTGGATGCATGCTACATTGCCTCACTCTCCACTCCACGTACGAGGCTTAGCTGATGTTGAGGAAAGAGTGGATCAAGGCCATGTGTATGAAATGTTAGTATTTTTAATTGCCAGCATGTGCCATATCAAACTAATAACATTAATATTGTATTAGTGACTGTACTAGAGTATTTCAGGTAATAAATGAGTTGAGTTGTGTTTAAAGTATCATGTGCTCTTTGGGTTCATAATCAAAAATTATATTATTATATTAATGAGTCATCAGATATAGACCATTGGTTCATGCACATGTGATTACATGCTCATACCTACTCCCTTGCTCAATAATAGTTCACTTGCACAGAGAGACAGGAAGCAAAGTTAAGATAAGTTGTATCTTCATTGTCAATATAGGCTTGCTAATAGTTCAACAAATGTATTTTGTAGCTCCAAATAGCAACATAAATCTCGAAGTGACACCTACTGAATATTCACAACATCCAGTCAAGATCACATGGATAGTTTTCCATAAGATATCTATTTCTGGACATAAATGAGACATTTTGAGGTGTCTAGAGAACATGTATGTCCCTATGTTATAAAAAATGGACATTTGTTGTTTGAATATTTTGATTTCCTTTGGATGTTTTCTGGACTTCTAAAAATAGATATGATTATAATTATATACCTGTTGTTCAAATTATACACCATGTAGCAGAAACTACTGCCATCATTTACATCCTTACATTTATCACTTCTCAAAATATTATATATACGTTTTATGATATAAACACCTTAACATTTGGTTAAAAAAGAAGTAAAGCTCATTTTAATCTAGTTAAGTAATATTTATTCAGTCAAAGCTGCAGTGTTCAGTGTCTCTATGGCACATGACTGCCATGTCTCAGGGTCTATTCCCAGGTGGGTGATCTCAATGCCCCTGGATAAAGTAACTTTGGGACTCACCCAGCTTCTAATCAATGGATATCTAGGGACAGTCCTGTGGGGTAAAAGTGCAGTGCTGAGTGTGGTGCTAATCACATCATTTCCAATGTGTCTGAATTCAATCAATGTGTGAGGCTACCCTACTTTAATGCCCTCCGTGTGTCCTCATGGCAAGGTGCAATAAGCAGGGATAAACCTCCCTGGTATAGCTGCCACCTTGCAATCAAAGGGTCCTAGGTTTGATCCCAGGTAGAGGCACCTGGCACAGTCGTTCAGATCCCACTTTAAACTGTAGTTCAAGTCCCAAAACTTGCTGGACTGATCACTTTTTGATGGCTTGTCCACACCACAATTAAAAGAATTACAACCATGTCTGGAATAATCTGCTATGTTTGCAAGGTGAAGTACCTCAAAATATAAATTTAATATCTGATAAATGTGTGCATTACATTTTAAAATTTCTTTAAAACAATGGCAATGATGATAATTTGCCGGACAATATTAAAGATATTGAAAATATCCTAAGCCTGTTTTTTCTAGGCCTATCTGAGTTGAAATTGGTTTATTTTAAGAATCTCCCTTACACAATATAGTGATACAAGAACATACTTTTTTTTCTACTATAAGTTAAGCTTTCATTGGTACAAGAATATAGAATCTTTTACAAACAACATATTCTTATCACGTGAATTGCATCAAAAATAGATACGGAGTTTGGTTTTAAGTTCATTTTATTCACAGGAAGGCTAATAGGGACTGGACCTACAGTTTAAAGTGGGATCCAAACAGTTTCTTTCACTTTTGGCTAATTACGAGGATGAGAATGAGTGATGATATGATGAAACTGATGAAGGGAAGCTCAGCTCACAAAGAACACTCCCATGCTGGGATTCAAATCTGGGACCCCTGGCACCACAGTGCACTGAAAGTTGGTTGCACTTTTGTGATTTTTTTCAGTTCTAAATGTTTAATGAATATGGGCAGTTCTGTGGCACATTAATATATTATTGTATGTAAGAAACTTTTGTCTACTTTACATAAAGAGGACTTCACCACATACCTTTCAAAGTTATGCACGAGTGGAGTGTTCGAACTGAAGGGGTGGCAGGAGCGTGGGAATAACCCCTCTTCTAGTCCAAATATTTCAAATTTAACATTTCTAAATTCACTCCCAACCAGTAAAAGAAGATTCCATTGTCTGAGAATGTATGAACTATCATTGTTAGCTTTCATTATTCAACAATAATTTGCAGTTTTTCACTTAATTATTGATTTGTTTGGGAAAATTGTACTAGGTCATGTGAGATCCAGAGGGATGTAACTCCAATTTATAAAATACTAGCTGATTACCCAGCATTGCCTAGGTATTTATTTATCCCAAGCTTGTATTAGACAGGAAAATAATGAATTCTAACTATAGTGTAAAATGTAACTAATTTTAAATGTGATCTTGAATGTCATCAATTAGCTTAGTAACTCCAAAAACTATGGATTCGACACTAATCTAGGTCATTTGTGGCATTTTATTTTTAACCCTCTCTCACCCTCCCCTCCCCCACCCATGTCGATAGGTGAGGAACTTGGAGTTGAACTGCATTGCGAGTGTCACAAAAACTATGGATTTCATTCGCAACACAGCCTGAATGTTAGACAACCTGAGAAACACTATCATTGTTCGGATTGCATAGAGTCACGGATGTCTGTTTGTGCGGAATTTCGTATCGGTGGTTTTCGATTATTTTTACATGTCACCCCTTCCCACCCCACCCCCAGGGGTGGCAGGGGTGTCTTACCCCCACAGTATTTATTTTCAGATTGCAAGTGATACGTATACCAAGTTTCCTTGAAATTGCTCCCGGTATTCGAGAGTTATGCCGGAACAAACAAATATACACACCCACACACACACACTCACATACATCCATTTTTATATATACAAGGTGTTTCGTAAGTTCGTTTACAATGCTTGGGAGGTGATTGTACGAGTGAAAATAAGGTGGAAAGTTCATGTAACGAAATTCCTGAAACGGCTTTGTTGCCGAGTTATTGGCGTTTGAAAACGTGGGAAAATGATTTTCCGAAGTGAATAATGGCAAAACGGGTGGAGAGTAGTCGTCGGTGTTGGGCGGTCCACTAAGAAATTGGTACGCTCTTGTCAAAAAATCATGTAGCAATGTTGTGCAATGTCGGCGCAAGGGATTCCCCAAAGGATGCGAACGAAGATGTTGACGGGAGTGGGATGGGTGTGCGTTTTGCATGAGCTGGTATCAACGAAAATTGGCATGTATTGAATGGCACCAAAAAACAAAGAAAATTTCCTGAGCGAAGGGCACCATGACGTAAAAACGAAAAAAATGAACTGTCATAGGTTGCATACCCTGAAGGGCACACAGTATGCTTAATGGAGATGTGAAGGGAACCTCATCACAGACGGTTTTCAAAGTGTCTACCATGTACTTCCAAGCAGAGGCAACAACGGCGAATCAAGGATTGTCTGGTGTGACCCAACAACCCCGGCGTTTCTGCTATCGATGCTGCAGCTACATTGATACGGGCAACGAGGTCCTCGGCTGACACGACGGGTGTTTCGTAACCGAGGCGTTTCATCTCTCCCCAGAGGAAGAAATCCAGGGGTGTAATATCAGGCAATCGAGGTGGCCATGTCACAGGCCCTCCCCTGCCAATGCACTGGTTGTGGAATACGGTATTGAGGAAATGGCGCACATTCCGATCGAAATGTGGGGGTGCACCGTCATGTTGAAACCACAGTCTTTGTCGCAGTGCCAAGGGCACGTCCTCTAGTAGTTCAGGCAAAACCTCACTGAGAAATGCTTGATAAGTGGGTCCACATAGGCGAACAGAGAGAATATACAGTCCAATCAAATGGTCATGCAGTATCCCGCACCACACATTCACTGCAAATCTGTGCTGATAATAATAATAATAATAATGCCTTTATTTAGCAGGCGAGGTTCAGCCGTAGGCTGCTCTACCACCTAACCCATGCACTAGCAGTGCATGTGGATTATCATGTTCCCACACATGACTGTTTTTACTATTGAACACACAAGTTTTCGGAAAGATAGTACCGTATTCTGAGAATTGGGGATAGTTTCAATTTGATGAACAAACCATTGGCAAAAGTCCTCACGTGGGACAAAGTCCCGAAGTAAAAGATCTTGCACTTTCTTCAATTTGTACAGGTGCATCCTCTCTTCTGCCAGGACTCGCCACACATTCACATGGGAGGTGTTTCGTTCGTGGGCTAGTGCGCACATACTGGTACCTGGATGATCCATCACTGCAGTTAGCACATCTTCCACAAACCGTCTTGTTCGCACACTTCGCGGTCGTCCAACTTCTCGACGAGGTGGCAACACTGATCCTGTTTCCCGAAGTCGAGTGTCTACAGTTTGAAATAAGGTGTGCGATGGTAACACCCTATTTGGAAAACGTGCCCCATACAGACACCTTGCAGCACGGCTATTACCTCCAGCCTCCCCATAAACCAGATGCATGTCCGCCAGCTCTTGGGACTTGTATGCAGCCATCCCTTACACCGGGCTACACCGGCCGTTAACACTAGTACACTTCACAGAACACGATGGTCTGTGGCTAAGAATTAACACGTAACACTGCTAGGTCAAATGTTTGACCAACACTACTGTCCAAGAACCTCACGTCTTTCCATTCAACCGTGAATGTTTAACAGTTCATGCACACAAAGCGCAGTAGTAAAGTCTACGTGGCATGTATGTAAATGAACAAGTGTAGTGTAAAGGATGATATCACATTTTTGGAGTTTTATTGTCTCTAGAGCTGAGTATATTATTTTCAAACTGGGTAATCAAAAATATTCCACCCTGTATAATTATTAGGGACATTGAATTTTTGCGATGCGCAAAATCGCGAAATATGAAAAAAAAAAAAAAAAGTGCAATTTTGAACATTGTGCACATAACTACACCCCCAATGATGAAATATGCATGAGTTTTATTCGTGAAGTAATGCGAAATGTGTGCTTTTCTACGAAATGAACGCTTTTTCGTGAAATAACCATGAAATATCATCAAATTAAGTAGAAAACACACAAAAACTGGCAATCGAGGTTGTGCGCGCAAACTGTCGATTTGTAACAAAATGTTTGCCTAAAGTTTCCTACCACTTGCAGCTGGAGAACGTTTTATTTTCGATCACATCAGGAAGATGCTGCAAATTGGGATTTCCCAATTTCTTCTTTTTTTTCAGTGCAATTATCAATGGCGTCGATTTGGGGGGGGGGGGTGCGGGGTCCTTACTTCTTTGCTCCTGCACTATGGCCTCTAAATACTAAGCCTTGTCTAGCAAGAAAAGTAAACTATCCTAGCCCCACCCAATTGCCACTACTGGCAATTACAGTTGAAATCTATGTACTTGTGTATGTGTACAGTATATAAAAATGAAGTAGTTTATCAATTCATAGCTCTTTTGTATGTTGTTTCCTCTCATGATGAAAAAGTGTGTGCCAATTTTTATATTTTTTTTCCACCGCTGGTATATACCGCTGATCTTACATTTTATTTACCGCTCTCCTCAGTTTTTATTTACCATAAATTTGTCTCCCTAATATTTATATTGCATATGTCCATATTGTTCCCCAAATCCCAAAAAAAAAAAATTTGAAGTTTGTGCCACTGACTGATTTGTCAAATGCTTGTGATAGAATGGAAAGTTGCACATAACTGTACTTTTGTAATAAAAATTGGCTGTTGATTTTAATAAATATACTTTAAATACTACATTTTGTTGCTATTATTATTGTAATGACACTATTCGAATTGACTTCTATTAGGTAGGTTAGGTCATAATACTAAAAAAAATATCTACAATGCAAAACAAAGTTCTGAAGTCCTCCTCCACCCTCTACACTTTGTGTAATTTTAACACTGCATGATAGTAAGTGCATAAGTTTTACTTAATTCTTGATATCACGTGATATCAAATATGTAAGAAGGAAACTTGTGAATTAGATACAAATCAAATTGAAGTAAATGTGTATATGTTTAAATAAATTTAGGCTACAGCTAGATTACAAGAGCAGTTGTAATTATACTTGTTATTATATGCAATATTTTTTAAAGTATAATTTATTATGTTTTTATTTTCCAGCATTGTAAAAGTGAGGGAAACAAGACTGACAGGAATGCTGTCACACATCCTTATTGGCTTGTCTATATTTCTCTTGCCCTATCCAATGGCTTATATACCAACAGCAGTTCTTGATGGGTTGTTTCTTTACATGGCTGTAACATCATTAAATGGGAATCAAATGTTTGAAAGAATAACCCTTTTATTTATGGAGCAGGTACGTTAGTTCTGTTTCATATATAGTAACTTCTATCTTACCTGTAAAAGTACGATACAATTAAATCAAATTTATGTTTACTTCTTTGCATTTTCTTTACGAACATTTTCCAAAGTTTGAAAGTCTGAAAGTTGTTATATACAGTGTGTCCTAAAATAATTATCAGTGTTTCATTGTCGTTTAATTTCCTTTATATGTGGGGTAGAAGGACAAAGCTTATATGGGAGTAAACAACAACTCAACAAGTTTACATAATGTACCTTATAAATGTTCAATGTGAGCACATTTCGTGATACAGTACACATCCTTCCAGTAGTCCAATGCTTCTCGATGCTTTCATTCGACACACTTGGAAGTCCAGAACTCTTCCCTTTGCAGACACATCCAGTTATTTGAAACTTATTAAACCATCAACGAATGTTGTTATCTGATGGAGGGTCACTTCCAAATCGCCGTCAAAAAGCTCGCTGAACTGACACAGCAGAACCACACCTTGCAAATGCAATGACACAAAAAGACTTCTGCATGTAAGTTGCAGTGACGTGCGGTGACGTCGACACTTGGGATAGAAGTCAGTGGCATGCTCAAGGGGGGGTGGGGTTGGTGTGGGTCACACTCCTCCCCCCTTTAGGGCCCATTATTCCTAAAAAAAGAATGTCAATAACAGGAAAAGATTACAAAATGATGAATGAGTACTAAAAAAAGTACACATAAACCCAACCCACATTCGAAAATAAAAAACGATTTGATTTTACTACTAAGCCAGAGATCCTGAGTTAGAATCTCAGCTTGGCCATGGATATTCTTTGTGTGTGTCCCTTCATCAATTTTATCATATCATCTTCGTGATTAGTCAATAGTGGCGGAAAAACGAAGTAAAATAAATGAAATCGAGCAATCAATTAATGATTTGATTTCATTTTTGTTACTTAGCGTCACTTTTTTGTCACATTTGGTTAATTGCAAAGATGATACGATAAAATTAATGAAGGTACAAACACAAAGAACACCCATACCCAGGATGGGGTTCGAACCCGGAACTCCTAGTGTCGTAGCGCACTCTGATAACCACTCCCGCACAGTTGGTTGATTTGGTGTTTTAAGTACACTGTATGCACAGAAACAAAACAGGAAACAAAACACACTTTTTGTAGTTTCTTCAATAATATTCATTTGACTTTTTGAGTTCTGAGATACATTTTTCATTCCAAATTATTTTATTATTCACTGCAGAGTACAACACATAGGACAAGAATGTGCACTCATCACGGGTTCGAATCCTGGCCTGGATTGTTCATATGAGGTCCCTTCATCAATTTCATCATATCATCACTCATCCTCATTTTCACAATAACCAAATGTGGCAGAAAAGCGAAGTAAAATAAACCAATCCTACAACAATATGAATGCACGTTCTCTTGCCCAAATAAATACATCCGTATTTATGACTGTTAGAGGCCAAGAGTAGTATATTTAAATAAAACACTACTAAAACGAGAGTGAGAGAGAGCCCGAGCACATATTTGTAATTTAATCATTATATATTCCATACTTGAAAAAAAAGAAAGAAAGCATAACATTATTGTCTGCACATAACACGTTCCCATTTCATAAATAATAAAACTACATCCCATATTATACATACATATTGTACAACGTGTAAAATGTTGTGTAAATACAGAGAACTGCAGAAAATTTTACCCTGAGTTCTTTAGAGGATTTACAAAAAAATCTATGAGAAACCAATCCCCTACCTGTCCTATAGGAGATAGACTGCGGGACCTGAAAGCACGGGCTTTCAACCATTACATCGGGAGAGGGGTAGAAATCTTCCTTTTCTTTCGGGCGGCCGTTTCTACCTGGAAACTGGTCAGACGGAAGAAGAGCGAGCTAGGGTATCCAGCCAGCTTTACCCGTGGAGAAGACCGATGGACGAGAAGAGCATGGAAAAAAAAGGTGTTGCATATGAGCTGTGGTGGCTTTAACAATACAATAAATATTGTGATTTGAATATAATTCGAGATGTGAGATTGATTGATCTATCTCTGCTAGACTAGCTACTCCTCAGTGCACGTCACTGGTAAGTTGCTTTCTTATAATGCACCTATGCCGCTGTGACTGATGTGAAAAAAATTATAACCGCTCAGAGTAGCAAACTCCCAGAGCCATTTTTATCGTGCATATATGATATAAATATTCACCTACATTGGCTGCAATATACCAACTGCTTGAAACCTCGATAATCATTTTGGGACATGTATATTATGACAAGATATATATAAATTAGATACATAAAACTTCTCACATTATAAATCCAGCATTCGTACATTGAATTAAAATTAAGTACTCTAAAGCAAAGTTGAAATTCAAATGTTGTCTGATACTTTCAGGGCATGCTAAGCATGATAAAATTTAGTTGACAAAAATAAATAGGAGATCACCATTATTGCTTTCATGGTATGCACTTTCATGCACCTGTAGAATTTTAACTGTTTAATTATGTATTTTCATAACTTGAGCACATCTTCAGTACAGAGAATATATATGACATCCAACATTCTCTGTAGTGAGGATGTGGATTAGAAAAAAATGATTAATCTTAATTTTGTTTGGTAAGTGTTTCATGTTTACTTCATACATATTATATGCATTTTAAACCTTCCAATTATTTCCTTTTTCACATTACACACACACACACACACATGCACATACAGGGGCCAAAAAGAAATCTGTAATGGGACTGAAACACGTGCACATAATGTGAAACATGCACTGCAAACAAGATGTTGCACATTGTATAGCTCTCTGGAAGGAGACTCAACAGGTTCCAAAGCCTATCAGATTTTCATGTTACCTGCCAATTACTCCAGAACTAAGAAGTCAAGGGTGTCACTTGGTTCATGGCCAGTTTTAGGAGTCAATAATATATACCTTTTCTACCATAGAGGAAAATTAACTTTAAAAATGGATTTATCTGCATTCCAAATTTTTATTTAAATGTGAACGTTGCTTAGGCTGGAGTCGACCTTTGCTCAATGGCAGTGAAGCCATTTTCGAAATTTCCTCTCCTTTTGAAAAAATTCCATGATATTCCAAATTCTGAAAAATTACATCTATTTAAAATTCCTTCGAGAACATTCACATGAATCTTTGTGTGATTTGCTCTCACTGTTGTCTAGATATTCAAAATAGTTTCATGGCTACATAACCATATTAAACTTTAATAAATTAATAACTTAAAATTTATTAACAGCCACAAAACTATTGTGAATTTCTAGGCAGCAGCTAAACAACAACAAGCTTTCCCTGAATGTTAATAAAACAGTTCTAATAAATTTTAATCCAGCAAAACAAATAAAAAACTTAAATATAGTTATTAACAATGAAGTCATAAAATAATGCAATGCAATAAAACTCTTAGGAGTATGGATAGACACAAACCTGTCTTGGGACATGCAAATTACTAATTTAACTCAAAAGTTAAGCAGGCTCTGCTACATGATGAGAATTTTGAGAAATGTTTTAACTTTGAATGATTTAAGGACAGTATATTTTGGATAGATTCAACCTGTACTTACATATGGTATCTCTTTCTGGGGCAGTTCACCCAAAATGCAGAAAATTTTTATTTGGCAAAAATGCATATTAAAAATTATGAAGAATGTATCCCTCTCAAACCCAACAAAACAAATTTTCAATGAATTTCAAATATTACCTCTTCCATGTTTTGTACATATTAGAAACGTTGTACTTTATTCATACTAATTCTAAAATCTTCTCAAAAAATCTGGACATACTCAAGTACAGCACTCGTATGCATAACTCCCTCCACCTTTCTACTGTCTGCACATCCAAAACACATAGTGGTCTAGGATTTCAAGGTGTAAAACTCTATAACAAGCTGCCAGAGGAATTCAAGAATCATAATCCAACCAAATTTAAAATAACAGTAACAAGCTTGCTTATGAAGTATTTGTTTTATAGCACAGAGGAGTACTTAGATCATATTTTTCATTAATAGACAGACATAACTTTTGATTTTTTCTTCTATTTTTATGTTCACTAATAGCCATAACCTTTGATATTTCTTCTATTTTTTATGTTATTCTATACTCTTTTATACTTTTTAATATGCATAAGTATGTGTTAATTCCTTTGTACTCAAAATTATACATGTAATTGACCTATCCCATATCATAGTGCTATTTGTACTTATATGATCAAGTAGATGGAAATAAATCATATCAAATAAATCATATCATATCAATGTACATATTATTGACACCTGAAACTAGGCACGAACCAAGTGACCCCTTTGACTTCTTAGTTCTGGAGTAACTGGCAGGTAACAAGAAAATCTGACAGGCTTTGGAGACCTGTTGAGTCTTCTTCAAGAAAGCTATGCAATGTGCAACATCTTGTTTGCAGTGCAAGTTTCACATTATGTTCACCTGTTCCAGGCCTATTGCAGGTTTCTGCTTTGGCCCCCGTGTGTGTATGTAAAGTGAATGGAAATTGCATATATTTTAAATCTAATCACACCCTCAGAAATGTAACTTCTCCAAAACTCTGATCTTACCAGAAATATATGTATGATTTTCATTACTAGGAAATGTTACATTTACCATCAATTGATTCTCACTGAGACTTTGCTATCCTGTAAAAAAGCACTCTGATTGTTAGAGTCACAATCTTGACTCAATAGTTCCAGGTCTGAATCACATATAAGCAAACCTAATCAAAATAACAGTACATGCAATGAAATTTAGTTTGTGTTTGTTAGTAGCATTATATTTCTCTGCAGAAAAGTTTGTTAGGATATGCCAGGAAGTGAGAGAAATATAACATGTTTAATCTAATAACTTGTTTCTCTGAAGAAATAAGTTTCATTTTTTCTTTTACCTAATAAATACTGTCAGTCCAGTATCTCTAATTACATTTTACGGCCATTGTAGGTGTTACAATCACATTGATCATTATCTTTATCACAATGAGCAAAGGTATTGCTTATTATCACAAACGAAAAAAATGAAATATTCTGGTCTGTCTGAAAAATAAATGTATGTAATAATGGATTGATTACATTTCATTTCCTTGAAAGAACCAAGGTATTAATTATAATTTATAATTGAACTCTTTGTTTTAAATGTATTACTTGTGTGATTTCCATATTTGCTTTTAATAGGCTGCTTATCCTCCAAATCACTACATTAGACGAGTTCCACAAAGAAAAATTCATGAGTTTACAGTTTGTCAAGTTGCCCAATTGGTTTTAATGTGTGTTTTTGGATTTGCTCCATGGGCATATATAAAGATGATATTTCCATTTATGATATTACTCCTTCTACCAATAAGGTATGTATTTTATTTGTACAATGTTAGAAGTTAACTGTTTTACATTTTGCAAGGATTTAAATGTGTAGAGGCTTGGATTCATTACCTAACCCAGATGTTGCTTCTTATCCGTGAATCAGGATAGCATATATCATGCTATTGCCTCTAATCTTAAAAGATGCAGTCAAATTAGAAGTACAAGGTATGTACTGAAAGTAATGAGCCAAGTGATATTACTCAAAGTTTAAAACCAATATTTTTATTCTACCTATAGTAATACATAATTTGGACCTTGTTGTTCCTTTTTCATATAACATCCAGATCAGCCAACACATTTGCACCACTGTAACGACAGCTGGAAAATGCTCCTCTTGTAGAAGTCCGTTTCGGCACAATGTACCTCCGGCAAACCTCATTCTTCACCTTGGCACCCATCTTGAAATAAACTTGTGATAACCAAGAGTCTTTATGATGTCCTGTGTTCAGATAATGTGCAATTTCTCGTACAGTTAACTTCCTGTCATTTTGGATAAGCTCGTCAATCCAGTGTTGCGTTTTGTTGCGCGTGGAAGCTGTATTCGATCTGCCACTACGAGGTTTATCAACAATGTCTGTGTTACCATCTGCAAAATGTCTCACCCATTATTTCACTGTAGTCTCTACTGTAACCCATGTAGGCACCTCCACAGAAGTTCAGCAAATGCTGATGAATTTCTGCACCTCTAATGTTTTCACTAACAAGAAATTCCACGACTGCACATTGACAAATTTAAGTGTCTGTGGACGCCATTTTTCTCTTACCAACAGCACTGACAGCGAAAGTGCACATGTGTCTGCATGTGGTTCATGCAGTTAACAGCAGATGGCTGTATCTGCCGTACATGTGGTTTCAACCAAAATGGTCAAGGTTTGAGAGTAATCGAACAAGGCTCACGACTTTCAGTATGTGCCTTGTGATATATTTTAGAAGCTGTTATGGATGTTTCAAATATTAATTCACCATGTAAAGTTTTTTAACATAGGATGTCCTAATGCAAATTAGACGTTTCTGAGAATGCTGACAATGTTGTGTGTGTGAAAGGTGAAGATGCTTGTACATATTTACTTAAATATTTTAAAATTATTTTATTATTGTATTATTTCAATTCCTAAAATTCAAATAATATTAAATAACTCTGAAAAATCTTAATTTGCACATTCAAATATTACTTCAAGGTACCGTATTAAGGTCAGGATTCAAATAATGCAATGTGCCTTCTTGAAAACAGGGAATTAATTTATTATTTTGTTAGCACATGCTAACATTACACGCAAAGAAATTGAAGCTGCATTTACCACATAACTACTATATCTGTCATTTGTACTACTCAGAATCTGACTTGCTTGATATCTTATTGGTTATAGATTGTTGAAAGAAGTGTTCGATGAGAAGAATTTATGCTGTAATAAACTAGTGCTTGATAGGTCTTTGAGTACATGACTATAGATCCCCCCACAATCAGTTCTCCATATTGGAGACTTTAATTTGATTCTTTCCTCAAGTGGAAATTTTTCTGCCAGTGTCCATGCAAAAGTGGCCCTACATCTGCTATGTACAGTCATGGACACTTCTGGGTTGTAACAACCCCATATATTTTCAATGGGATTGCTTCAACCCAGAAGGGTCTGTGACTGTACCAACATAATTCAGTGCAGTGAATCTGGGGATAACTTGATCTTTCAATTCTTCGATCCTTTAAATTCCATATCTTCAATTTTCCTGAAACATGGATAGTCCACCATGATGCCAGTTGTTACTTTTGACTGTGTTGATTCAAATTGACATGTAGACAGATATCACAATGAACTAGAACTTCGTACTTCTCTCAGTGCATAACATTTTTTACGAAGATATATATATGAAAGTGAGAGAAGGTCAAGTCAGCTACTACTTTGCCCTTCTAATCCCCCTTTCCATTGTGAAAAAAAAATTAGATAACTAAATGCATTTTAGCTGAAATATGATTCTTTATGTGTGGTTTAGGATACATTATGTGTAACTTATATCACTGAAAAATAACTCCCCACACTATCTCTTCACCGCTCGTGTTTGTCTGACTGAATTAATAGTAAAAAAAATAATTGGATGTTTGAATTGAGTAGATAAATCGACAGATTAACTGACAACGTTTATATTGATATTTTGATCCAAGGAATTTTGTTTTTATTTCTGATCTATCAAAGGATAAAGAGATATTTTGTCTAGACTTACTATCATTGACTTCTGTACATAATGCATGTTCTTAGTATATTGATAGTTTATATTCAGATTCGAGAATGAAGTTTCTTACAGAGTATCCATATTACTTAAGGAACCATCAAAACAAAAATGAACTCCCCTCTCCCCAACAGTCATATTTATTAAGTATTAGTTAGAAGTGAAAAATTTAATAAAGACATCTGATGACTGAACGCAAGAGATAATTTTGCCACAGAATGTTCATATTCAGTGGTTCATAAAGGGCGTGCCATGGCAAACTATGGTGCTATGAACTTCTGTGACCTAGTGTTATATATTGTGCTATTTATTGAACAACGAAGGCATGAATTTAATAGATCAGGTCAGAAGAGTTTAAATAATAAAAAAAAATGTACTGTATGAATGTGTGGCAATATTCCACAGGACGAAATGGTGTGCATTGATCCAAAAAAGTTTGAGAGCCACTGCTCTCAATAATGGAGTATAAAATCCATTATCTCAGGTAGGGAAATGGTTAAATTTTTGGTTTCTTTCTTAGTGTTGCCTAGAATTGAAATTCTTAGGTCATAACTACCTGGGTGGACACAACAACCAAATTTATCACAAAATATCTATAAATTTGTAATGTAGTATGAGTTTAAGGTTTCTCAAGAAACAATTTGAGACCCTAGTTGGAAAACACTAGAGGAAAAGTGTTAAATTTTTGTTATATTATCTCAAGCTGGAGCTGAAACTCTCGTGTAAATCCTGTACCAAATTGTACCTTATTGGCCTGTCTATCCACCAGTCTTTATATTGATTGTATAGTTATGGACACTTCTGGGTTATAACAATTCCATTAACTTTCAATGGAATCGTTACAACCCAGAAGTGTCCATGACTGTACAATATAGGTTCCAGGACAGGTGACAATCATCTGTCATCATACAATAAAATTGTATATTCCTTTTCTGTACAACTGCATCTACGTAGCCTTAAAATGTGAAGACAGTGCATCTTTCATGCCATGTTGTCACAGGGTATTTACAAAACCTTGAAAATGATAAACTGTTGGGGAGATGTCAGGAGAATATACTGAACGAGACAGTACACAACTCTGTGACCATTTTTTGGGTAGCTTATGCTGTGTGCAGGCGACCAGTATGCATGAAAAGGAGAGGCCATGAGACTTGACTTCTTTGGTGTGCAATGGCAGTGATTGATTGACCTTGGTCCAGGAGTTCAATCAAGAGCTGGTATCAAGCTTACCATAGCTTGTGTCATAGTTAGTCTGATACAGCATGCTTAGTGCAAGCCTGTTCTTCTGTCATATTCTTTGCATAGTGAGATTTTAGCTTGCACAGAAGTGCAGTAAGCATCACTTGGCAAGCTTGCTGCTACTATCAAGCAGAAATAAACATGTTCACTTGACATGACAAGCATGTTTCACTGGCACCCGTGGCAGAGTGGTTAGCACATCATGCTATGACACCAGGGGTTCCAGTTTTGAATCCCAGCCTGGGCATGGATGTTTGTGAGTGCCAATTCATCAATTTCATCATATCATCACTCATCCCCATCTTCGAAAATTAGCCAAAAGTGGCACAAAAAGTGAAGTAAAATATACCAAATAAATAAACCAATAAGCATGTTTCAACTTTGAAGCAAACTTAATGTTTTGCCTGCAAAAATGAACCTTGTGTTGCAATGCCCAGAATTCAGTGAGTAAAATCTTCTATGGTGTAGTGATGGCTTTTTGATCTTGTGAGGTAGCTCACCTGGTGACAAGCGCTAATATGAATGTAGCACAAGTTGTACAAAGCAATTTTCATCATAAGTAATGATACTCTCCAATAACAGCTCATGTTCATGTCTCTAAGGCAGCAAGGGACACATTGTTTGATAAAACCTCTTGTTGGCTTCTGCATGTAGGTGATCTTGGCCTGTTGTTTCTTGCACATGCAATACCTGTGCTCTCTGCACCTGCAATTTGTGAATTAATCATGTTCCCTGGATTCGAATCCTGGCCTGTGCATGGGTATTCATTCTAAGTGCCGTTTATCAATTTCATCATATCATCACTCATTCTCATCTTTATGATTAGCCAAAAGTGGCAGAAAAGCAAAGTAAAATATACCAAATCAAATGAAAATTAAATATACCATGTCGTGTAAAGTATCAATCAATCAACTCAAGGTCTGCCTGCATTGTCTCATCTTAACACATTCTCTGCCACATCGGTCATAATGACCGAAACCGGCGCACACCAATCACACCATGTTGGACATTCTGTCCGAAAGATGTGGGTTGCACTTTGTTTTCCTTGTGCACTATTGGTCACGAGTATAACAAAGATGCACATAAGGCATGACCAACAAGGTATAGGGAGTTGAGTGCACATAATAGTGTTTTGTCTGTTCTGTTGTTTTTTTTTTACAGGAAAAAAGCTAAATTTACAAAATAAAGTTCAATAACCACTTTGGTGCAGGAGGAAGAAATTGGTGAAACCACCCTGGTAGGGATCGTGTTAATCATGGAACTTCCAAATTGAGAACTGCCCTTAGCAGTCACTTAAAGTGTCCACTATAAACAAATAACATATGTTCCGCTAGTAATTCTTTCAAGCTTCACAGTCTGAATCATCAATAGCAGTGTGGCAAGATCTTGCTTTTAATATAAACTCTTACATGTACTGCAAATTCACTCATGTGTCTTATAGAGCCCTGACTATCCTTTGGGAAATATATTCCTACTTATTTTAATTTCTTATATATGCACCTTGCTTGAAAGTTGATTCCAAAATCTGTAGCTAAGAGAAATTCAATTATATTATTTTTTTATGGTAGAATATACTCACAATAAGTTTCTCTATTTCAGACATCGGCTTGTTCCATTAGTTATTGAAGACAGATATTTAGAAGCTTTGGATGGAGAACATCAGTAGTTTATTTTCACTTATTGCATGAAAGTCTTTGTTTTAGTTGTGGTGATCTAAGAGTGGGATATAAACAAATTTTTCTCAATATTTAAATGAGAAGCAATAATTTGTGTTGTGTGAGTAATAGAGTGCCAATGATCTTACCTTAAGGACATTTAATTTTCTACAAGAAAGAATAAAGAAAGGAGTAGTGTTTTTTCTAGAATGTGTGAGTTCCTTTTTTCTCCCAGACTTGGTAGTTCAGACAAAACTAACCATTCAATTAATCAGCCTAACTAAAGTGTGCTTTTATGGAAGTTGATTCCAACATAACCTGTTATAGTGTTACTAGAAGTGCACTTCACAAGTGACAGGTATGTTTTTTTTTTGTTTTTTTTGGAGTAAACCCTACTAATAGAGTGAGTGAATCAGTGCTCCATAGGATTTACTATTTAATGAAACAGGTAGTTAAGAGACCAACTCTGAAACTCACAAAATTGATTTCAAATCTTCAGAACATCTTAAAATTTATATAGCGTGTTAAGAGTATCAAACAGTTGTTAGTAGTAACTGTACAAATGTTGCTATTTGGTCAAGAATGTGTTATACATAATTGTATGATTACTAGAGAAAGTAATTAGGTGTACATAGGTCGTGCTATAGAAGCTTCTGAAGTAATCTACATGAGTTTTGGATGAGGTCTGAATAATTCAAAGATAACTTCCTCTTACTCATGACACGATTTTTTGTTTCCCTTTTTTAACAGACATAAAGAAAGTAAAGACCAGTGTTCAAGTTTGCATGGTATGATGTGATGAGGGTTTTTAAATTGTTGCTGGGGAAAAAGATATTAATAATGATATTGTTATGATATAAGCAAGGGACTTTATTTTAGTATATACACTATCATAAGTCAACCAAAGGGTAGACAAGATTTATTTGTAAACATACGTATGTTTACTGAATATACACAAGGAAAATATTTGGATAATACCCGTAGATGTGTGTAGACATATTTAAATATAAATATATATATATGTTTCTTGTTGAATCATACAAGAACTATTTTTGATGAATGTCCTTGTTCGGATCTGTTGCAGAATGTAGTTTTGGAATGATGGTTACAAGCTTGCATTATATCAACCTCTTTGAGATTCATGTTTATTTTGTATAGTTTTTAATCCAGTCCATGTTATTGTAAAAATGAAACATATATTTTATTGTTTATCAAAGAAGATATATTTGAAAAACGATTTTTCTAGGTATAATGAATCAATTGGTAAAGATAAATGCAATTTTTATGGAGGTATTTTGTGGAGGTATGAAGTGAATTTTAAGGGCAAGTGCTGTTTGAAGGAAATGCTCAAGCATTGGATGCTTAACAGGATAAGGCAGTTTCACAATTATTGATTAAGCTTTATTTTGCGTAACTTCAACCTGAAATAAAATTTCAATGTTGTTCTTCAAAAACTAATTCGTTTTGAGGACCTTAATTCAACAGATTTCATTTGTATGAGAAATCGTTCTGATGAAAGTGCTATTATGTATATATGACAGTATTTAATCATGAGTATCTATTAGTATTTGTGTTTATCACATAAGATCATATATTAAGTGTTAGAAGATATTTTTAGATAGTACGTATTTGTGATGTTCTGTTGCATGAACTGTGGTTATTGGATTGTATTTCAGCTACATATTTTCATTTTTTTAAATCTTGCAAGGAATTGAATATTTCCTGTGGTTGCCTAAATTTTATTTGATAGCAGGAAGAAACAAAATTTCATTCTCTGAAATAACTTACAATCATGAAATTACTTTATTAATATAATTATGATAAAATTTAACTTTAACTTGTTGTATGAAATGCAACTGTGTCAATGAGAGCAATTGGTATAAGGGTACTGTTTTCCTGATGAGGGGTAACCAATGCATTTACATATTATTGATCTGACTTTCAACTATATTCAATATGTATGTCATATTTTAATCTAAAATACATTGCTTATGGACATTGAATTTGAGTAGTATCTATTACATATTTAATGTATGTTTCCTTGGCTTGGTAAGTCAACATTTTTAAAAATGATGTTTGTGTTCATGTCTCACCAAACTTATATTTTTAAATTAAATTTACCATGCCTATCAAATTACAAAATGCAAAGCACAGGAATAAAATTACTGTAGGAAATTTGTAGAAGTATAACCACTTATACATGAGTGAGTAAGATAGGTTACAAGGTTTTTGTTTAGAGCATTGCAATCTATATGTACATTATGATATAACTAACATTGATCATGTATTCTTTCAGTTTCTTCATAGTTTAATTAAAAATGGCATGTACTAATTATTAAACAATGTGCATGGTTGTGTGGAGAGTGCAACTGTAAGTTGCATGTTATATGTTAACAACTCAAACGAATTATTATGAAGACAATAAATCATGTAAATATGAGCATTTCATGTGAAACTGTATAGCCAAATCCTATTACATTATTCTTCTTGTTTGAGAACATACACCATGCATTGGTATTCAAAATTTTCACACATTTGCTTGCTTTTGTGAAACTTTTTTTTAAAATATTAAGTTCTGTTAATGATGTGCTAATTTACTTCATCAATAGTATACCCACACCAATGTATTTAATAAGAGTACATTTATAATTATAAATGTTATAGCATTATAAATGTAAAATTATTTGTTGAAGAGAATAGCAAATGGATTTTTTATTTTTCTAGCAGAAAAATATATACATATATAACACTTAGAAAGTTATTGTTCATTAAGAAATTGTACTATATTATTTCAATGCATGTGATGAGAGAAAGAAACTTTATTCTTGATTAAACCATGATTTTAATGTTAAGAATATTTGTCAGTGAATATAGTTGCTGAGAAAAATTTGAAACATCATAAATTCGGACAGCAATATATTAATGTTATTGTTTTCGAATAAGTAAGAGATATAGAAAAATATGACACTCTATTTTGAATATTGTTAAGTGCATACTTTGTTATGTGAAACTAAATAACAATTATAACTATTTAATGGGGTCCATAACAAAAAATGTGGAAATGTTCTGAACGATATCTTCATAGTTACAACCACCAAACTGTCTATATCTGTCAAATTCTTGTTCATTGTTAAAATATTTATATAATTTAGTATGTATACATTATCAGTGTGTTATATATTTATTGTATTTTTTATATATATACTAAATACTATGGTAAATTTTACAGCACTTCTTTGCACTTTGAACAGTAGAAAGTGAATGTGTAAATTAAGTTATGACATATGCATATTAACAGTCTTAGTACTTGTACTTTGATTTGTATTTTAACATTTTATCTTAAAAAAGAAAGCACTGGGTAACAGTATTATGGCATATGAACACAAACTTCCTCTCCACACACACACACACACACAGATGCTAAATCATGAATTTCGAAAAGTAACTGTAAATTGAAAATTTTGAGAGAAATAATTCACTTGCATATGCATCCTTTGTTTTCAATGCATTTCCTACACCACTGTACCAACTTCTTTATCCTAGCAGAATGCACTGCTTCTTTGACTTTGTAATCACTCTGAAATCTTCATGTTCTGAGAAGGGGGTTCAAACGCTAGATCAAAGCTGTATGATAAAATGATGTTAGGTGTGACATGAATGGTGGCAACAGTTGCAATGGCCATGTGGAAGCATGCACTATCATGAAGAAAACAAGTGCCTTTGAACAAAACCCTATGTGGCGGCTGCATATTGCACACAACATGACATATTTGAGATTATACATAATAAGAGTATTGGCAGATCCAGTGCCCAAAGTAGGGGAAGATGATGCCACCCCCCTCCCCCCCAACTAGGATAATTAGAATAAAGCATCCCAAGCTATGATAATTTGTGAAAGAATTGCCCCACCTGCTCCACTGTCACCGTTTTGAACCATACAACTATTCCCATGCCCAACTAACAAGCCAGAAAGCACCCCCCACCTAGAAATTTCCACTTTGAACACTGCTAGATCCAATACTCACATCAAGTTAAAAAAAAACGTGCCTGTTCTGATAAATAATGGTGTCAGCACAGCCAACTTTCATGTTGTTGATAGCCATGTGAGGTAACTGTATTATTGCTCATCACAGGTAGATGATCATCCATGTGTAAACAACTCTACCCACTGTTTACTTTTCTCTTGCAAATATAACAATCTCTATACTGAAATAATTCTTGAAGCTTTCCTGGTGGCATGTATTCTTGGGCAATCAACCAGGTGATTTCCAGATAGGATTCCTACCTTTTGAGAGCTAACGTCACTCTCTTATTCAGGGATTGACATCCTATCTGGAAATCACCTGGTTGATTGCCCGAGAAAACCTCTTCATCAATCTCTATATTGTTGCAATATTCTTCCATAAATTTCACAAGGCTTAAACTGTTTGACCACAAAAATTTAATAACTGCTCTCCCTTCCTTTATAATGCAAATGGTGTCCTTCCGATCATGCCATCTATTGGGTACTGTCAACACGTTCTGTTCCTTTCCTATGCAGGAGCTGAAATTCCTCCGGTATTCTTTTCTTAAAATACTGTCAATTTAATTTGTAAACACACACTTTTAATTACATGACATATATTTCCAGTGTCATTTCCATAATTCATTGTATTTTATTGAAAAATATTCTACTGGTATACACTTTAAAAGAGGCAACATTATCTCAGACAACATAGTTGAATATGCTATCATTAGCAAGTGGAAGATTCCCACCCTAGCAAATAGTCATTTGTGCTAAAAAAAATGTTGTATTTTCCATGTATGAAATGAGCAAAACTCAAGACATTTATAATTTGCTGAATTTGTATTAGGTACAATGAGTTTTATTTATATGCATGATTATTAGATACATTAAAATGTAGTATTTTGGCACTAATTTTATGTAGTGTGTGAAGAATTTTCAAAATGATAACACTTACAATAAGAAAATTAATTAATCCATAAGAAAGAAATATATTGTGAGCAATATCTTTCTGCAGATTATACAAATTTCGAGCTCAGTTCTATGCCTAAATTGAGCAAAATCAACATTTTATTGTTAATTGTGATGAATGAGTAATACTCTGATATTGCCAAACAGCAGGGCTCCAAATGGGGAAGAAAATAGGGGAAACCTTCCCTTTAGCCAGAAAAAAAATGGTCACGTTGAATCAAAAGCATCCTATCCTCTTATACTCTGTCCGAGGAATCTCTCGAGCTAGCAAATGAAAACAAGTCTCTATGCAAGTGGTGACTTGAGATGGCTCAACCAATGAACTCGTGAGAGGGGAAGGGAATGCAGCTACCAGCTGTTTGCAGCTGTACACACTGCTGTGCTCTGCCAACTTCCTTCCTTCCTTTCTCTTCTGTTATGCATTGCCTTGCCCCACAGATTCCAGAGACAGAGAATAACAATTTCTGCCTCAAGTGTTGACACACATGTTATCAATATCAGTGTTCGTTTGTTTTGCAAGGAAGCATTCTTCATATATATATTGTCAACACAATTTTTATATTCTAATGTCAGTGGGAACTATAAATAGGTACTGCATGGATGCATACACACAGGATAAAAATTCAAATTCTCATGTGTGCATCCAGTTTTGATTATTTAAGAAAAGTTGTTTTGCGTTGATGTCCTCTGAAAGCTGTGAAAGTTTGTTGATGTAAAGCCAAACCATATGTAAATATAAATGAAGGGAAGTGAACCTACATTGGACTGCTGATTAATTTTTCCTCCATGACTTCCATAATGTTAAAATTATAATTCATTTTTCACTCTCAAAAGATTCTTTCAGTAGTTGCTTAAGAAGTCCTTATTGCAGAATCGATTTAAAAAAAATATTTTGAAGACCACAAAGAAATTTAGCAATATAGTGCCACAAATGGTAATTTTTAAATGGTGCCCCAAAATAGGACCCAATTTTTCATCCCTAAATGTAATTTGTTCTTTAGAGAAAATGATACCAAAATTGGGATTGCAATGGAATAATTATGATCAAGAACTTGGAATATTGAAGAAACTTTTTCTATAATGCTCTTCATGGAAGATTGAATTATTGATAGAGTTTGTGTTTCAAGTCCACCTCATACAAAATAAGGCCAGTTGGGACTGGACCTATAGTTTAAAGTGGGATCTGAACCACTATGTGCCTCCACCTGATATCAAACCCCAGACCCCTTGAGTACAAGGTGACAATGTTACCACCATGCCATCGGGGAGGCCCTCTTAATGGAAGAAAAAGGATAGGATTTGTCTTAATATGAAGAAAGAGTTTCTTCAATCTAATGCCAGTTCCATAATTCAAATAAATTCATCTCTCTATTCTCCTGAGTACTCATTTAATAAAGACAATGATAACAATCTTGAAAAAATGGTAGCATTCATTTTAAGGTAGAGGATCCGAATTTGAAATGACTAAGGTGCCCAGCATGGAAAGAGTGACATTTTAAAAATCATATCATCTAATATTACCTGTCAGAAACAGTTTTATGCCTATGTAATATGTTATCCCTACTCTGTTTCTACATAGCAGTTTTCAGAGACTAACTCATCAGTTTAGTAGTGAAGAAGTTCAGTAATCACAAAACTGAAAACAAAATATTACTTAATTGACAAAATATAATGGAGCCATAGTGATTCCTCAAGTTCATGACATCAGTCTGAAATAGTTAGTTGATTTAGCACCTGTCTGCAGCTCTATATTACCAGAATAAGACAGGTTTTTTTCTATACAAAATGTAAGATAACCTGATGTATTAGGTGTTGCAAGAAGTGTGTCGTGTAGATGGATTTGTTGTACCTCAACAACTAGTTATTAGTTTACTTTAAAAATGTCTTTATATTTTATTCATGTTCTTGTTAAACCTTTTTTTGTGTGTGTGTGTGTGTAAGCACCTTGTTCTTTCCATAATTTATCCACACACTCCAACACTCCAACAAAATTTTAACATAATCCTATTAATTTTTTGACAAAGCTCTAATTTATGGTCATTTTTGCTCTGAATTTAACCTTACACCCCACCTAAATATGAATTTATAACTCCTGAATGGAAAAATTTTGTTGTTCTATCTTGGTGGTGGACGGCATTTGCAGCCCACTTTTGGCACTCTCCTAGAACTTTATTTCCATGGGCTGCACAAGATTGATTATCCAGGAGCATGCTATTCTCCAAGTGATATCCAAAGTCAGAATTATAATTTACGTTAAGGTTGTAACTGCTTGATGCTTCAAGAATAGCTTGATATTTGTAACATTTAAAGTCTGAATGAAATTTTGTGTTACTTGTTTTAGTGTTATATTGCAAATGTGTGGGAGTGAGGCTAAATTGTCCTCTGACAGGGATAGAGATTCTGTCCCTTACCGTGGCTGTGCAGTCTAAGGCTTTGGACTCAGGCTACAGGATGCGTGCTCATTCGAGTCTCCTAGGGGAAAGCGTAACAACATTTCTCCAGTGTATGGGACCCGTGGTCACACACCGCAATGAGGAAATTGGGGTGTAGTAGTGTAACCCAGTCATGGAAACCTACAGCAACGACTGGGGGTTCATTGTGCTGACCACATTATTATTACAAACTAACGATAATAAATTTTATTTGAAATAATAATATTAATAATAATAATAATTATTATTATTATTATTATTATTATTATTATGTAAATGCGGAGAATGTAGCCACCAAACGAGTGAATACCAGCACAACTATTTTCCATTACTTCTTTTGCATTTTATGGAGTTAGTATCTGAATGCATTTTGATATTAACCTTTGCACGTCTCGTTCAGGAAAGGTCTTTAAATGTTAGGGGGATTTTTTTTTATAAAGTGTATTGTGTGGCCTCTCACCTGTAACTGTAATTATTAGAATTTTGAAAACTGTGAAACCATTTGTTCTTTGGATGAAATGGTAGAATATAACATTGTTCCTGTATTTTTCACTCCATGTTTTTGATCCAATGCATTTTACTTTGATTATTCTGTTTGAATGCTAACTAAATTAACTTTTTTCTGTTCTTAACAATAAAAGTAACAAACTTTCGGCTTTCTTTTATCTTTAAATGAACAATGTCAATTTCCAGGGGGAGTCCAATGACCCATTCAATCCCCCTCCCGATGCCCATGCATGCAATATGGTTAATTGATGGATTGCTTTTGTTTATTTTACATCGCTTTTGTGCCACTTTTGGCTAATTGCGAAAATGGGGATGAGTGATGATATGATTTAATTGATAAATGGACACTCTCAAACACCCATGCCCAGGCCGGAATTCGAACCCGGACACCTGGCATCGTAGCAAGATGTGCTAACCACTCTGCCAC
Organism: Lepisma saccharinum; assembly: GCF_977018435.1. NCBI lineage: Eukaryota > Metazoa > Arthropoda > Insecta > Zygentoma > Lepismatidae > Lepisma > Lepisma saccharinum. The sequence goes on along the minus strand of NC_139230.1, from coordinate 169,690,124 downwards.
GGGGGCCGGTTACACGCAATATGGAAATTACATAAATAATTTTGAGCAAATAAGTCTAGCAATATTTCTGTAAATATACATTGGACACCATTTTGGACATTGTTCAAATTTAATGTTTAATGTTTCTTCATACTTCATTCTTGAATAATCTTTTAATTTATATTTTTGGCACCAGAAGATAAACTACTAAACTCATCAGTAAAACTTCTTTTGTGATAACATATGTACAGGATTGAAACCTTTTTAATGTATTATTTTGGAACTCTAATTATTGGCAATTTGTTATGTATAAAATACTGAAGATCAGTTAGGTCTTCTTATTATCACCCATTTTGAAATATGCACACAAATTGTGAACAAGGATAAAGTTTCTTTACTTTTTAACATTATAAAAATTACTGCAATGACTATACATTTATGACAGATCAGGTGTTTCTGATCCAATGTGGTACTACTACTTTTTTCCATAGAGAGCAGGATTTGACTTAGTAACACTCATTAAAAATATTGTTTTTATGTTACTTCTAATTTTATTGTACTAAATTCATGCTAACCAGCAAGCAATATAGGGCACGATAAATCTGCCTGGGTGACCAATCAAATTAAATTGTTCAGCAGCATTGTTCCTCTAACAAAGCAATCAAATGTATTTTCAAAGTCTTGACATTAGTTGAAAAGTTACAGTAACACAGTTCATTTATTTGTAGCATTAAAAAAAAGAATTTATTTACAAATTGAAACTGTTTCAAAACCTGCCCAATGATACAAGTTATTATTTAAAATTTAAAGAGTTTTTTTTTTTTTTTTGGCTTTAAGTGATGCACATTTCAAACTTGTAACAATTACTTCTATGAACTACTAATTAGTGCATATTTCAATTGAAGGGTGTGCTGCAAAAAGGAGGTAGCTCCACTTTTGGAGGATTTAGTGTTCTGTACCTTATCATGTGCAATAAAACCGCCACTTTCAGTTGGTGCAGGAAAGGTGAAGCTCCAAGCGGTAGTTCTCACGTTACTCACAAGATGGAGCTGACTGTCATGTTCGTTTAGTGCAAGAAGGAAGTACCTCCTTGGAGCTGCCTGTGTTTTGTGCCAAATGCCTGGTATGGTTGTTTGACGTGAAGGGTAGATGTTAGGTACCTGTTCTGACTTCATTATACAACTGTATTCTTATCTATTTCCAATACAACATTACACATGGTATGACTTGTTTACACCAATCTTTTCCCTACAAATAAACAGATCATCCATTTTGTGGCAACAAAGCGGTAGCTCCACCAACAAAACATGTGCCAGGTCATCTAGAACATATGTTTTGGGTGAAGATATTGTCCCCATTCTAAAGGAAGACCTAGAGAATGTATTGAAACAACTTTTGTGCAAATAACTCTCCATTTCAGATTTCTAAACATTTTTTTTTCACTTTGCCAATAATTTATCAAATTGGAGCTACCTCCTTTCTGCAGCAAACCCTTCAATTGTTGACACACTGAATATACATATTCATATTTAATTCATATATGATACATAAAAAGCAATAAAATATCCTGATTTTTCTGAGCAAAATTTATTTTCTTGATGTTAATCAATCAATTAATGTTGTTGATGTGGGTCAATGAATACTGTTTTTATAAATAAGAAAGTGTATTTTTAATACATACAGAGTCATGCATACTATTTTCAAAATTAATATTGGATATGAAATATTTTTCAAGTGTTAATATTTAAAAAAATTGACACACATGGAATTTTAATACATACATGTATAAAAACTGTGGAATGCAATAAATTTATAAAATATATAAATATATATGTAAAATTATTGAATGCAATATTTAATAGATCATCTCTATCAGTTTGCTGTCTTCCATTAGCTGTTACTGGCAAAATTAAAAATATATTTGTCAGTGGCAGTATGTATACTCAAGTTTACTGGCATTATTTTGATCAACATAAATTTAGTATTTGTACACATTTCACCTTCAATTGTCAATCATTATCTTAACTGTCAACCAGAAAACTATATATGTAAAGAGAAAACATATTTGCAACAGTCTTTTAAGAAACCTGCAAATGTAAATATTTTGAAATATTTTTTTTAGTAATCTGTTAAATGTGAGCTTTAACAAGATAAAAATTTATGACATGGAAAACTGTTTATAATATATTGTTACATATTCTTTAAGAGCAATTCAAAACAACAAATTAAGTTTCTATGAAGAAGGAGACAAAATCTATTTTATGTAGAAATGCTTATCAGATCAAATATCTAAAAATGTGTGCAATTGTCCCTTCATGTATGACGATTGATACATGTAAATGAGTAAAAACTTGTATGAAAATTATAATAATAAAGCTTCCTCAAATTGTATCATATTGTGTTGTAAATAAAATGTTAAAGGAAACTTATTGTTACAGTTGATGAGAATGTTGAAATATTAAGGTCCTCAAAACATAACCACTTGTTCCAAATAAATTTTGAAAATTGTTAAACAATGCTGCTGTAACCCACGATATGAGGTTTCCTCTGTCCTGTGATGGGTGATATTCTGAAATCTACCTTATTTCTTTTAGTATATTAGAACTTTTTGTTGTTTTCATTTCACTGTGTATAGAAATATGACCAGTTTATATTTTATTGATATGTATGTTGCTTTAGGTGAGTTAAAATATACCAAAAAATGTTGTGGTTGTTCTTCCAATGTCCCTAATAAATAGTTAACATACATTAAAGTGTTAACCAATGCTCAATTTTAGTAATGTTAGCAGCCTCAGTGTATAAAACTTGTTACAAAATGTAAAATGCTTTGTTGTGTGTTAAATAGTTCCTCATCATAAGAAGGTCAAGAAGTGGCTAGCTCTACAATTAATCTCTCTTTGAGTGAGGAATGTTAATGATTTGTTAGAATTACACCAACACAATGTGATATAATCAGAAAAAAAAAGTACTTGGGAATTATAAATGTCACTGTGTGAGGATTAACAGAATCTATGTTAACATCAACACTGATCCAATTAGTTATTAACAATGTTGATATCTGTTTACGTAAGTGTAGAATATACAAGAACATTCAGTATAGACATGATTTCAGGAGATAATACTGAAACTGTATGTCATTAATTATTAGTGACAAGGCGTTGATGTTGAGTATTCTGTGGTTTAAAAAAAGAACACTTACTAGTTTCTTTGTTTTTTAAGCAGTGGAAAAAAAAGATTCACGCACTTAAGCAGCATGATAGATAGATAGTTCCCTTCTTTGTGCTTATTATTAAAGAGTCTTGTTTTCTGTATGTATTAGTGAAGAAGTATACTAAAACACTATGTACAGTCACATCAAAAAAGTTTTGTTAAATAATCCAATACCTGGTTAGATTGAATATTTATTTTTTACAGTTGTTACCTACAAATTATCTCTCAAGTTAAAATTATTGAACTTACTGTGTAACTGTGCTGTCTGATTAGAAGTACTATTAAAAAAAAAAAACAATAGTTGTGATCAGTAAGTCATTGGTGAAAAGTTGAACTCCATTTTAGTGATATATTTTGTAGTATCAGCAACAGCACAGTGTCACATGAGAGTGGATGAATTTGTTAAGTTTACTTTTTCCCTGATATCAAATCCAAGATGCTGGATGCTATATTGACTGGCTAATTAAAAGCTCTGTTGCAGTAAAAAATCTTTATTGTGTAGAATGAAAAATACGAACAATGTAGATTTTTCAACAGAACTTTTGAAATAGCTCTCCACTACTAAAGTTGAAAAAATATGAACCTTTGCATACTGGTTTATTTTGTGATGAATTTGTCATTATTGTTGTTAAGGAATGGAACGTTTGATTGTACGAAGTGTACAATAAACTTTTACACTAAATACAATATTTTCACTTTCATTCTCTGTATATTAGGACAATGATAATTATATAGTAATCAATTTATTATGCACTGTTGTTAATAACAATAATTTCCCTGGAATGTCTGTTTTATTAAAGGCCCCACTGTGATCAAGTGAATGGGTGATTCAAGATCTCACTCGAAGGCTCCCTTTGTGAGTCAAACACTTGGACATGAATATTTCTTTTCAGTGTTTTTTTCAATTTCATGCAACCATCATCCACCCACATCATCACAGTTAGCCAAAAATGGCATGGAAATGTTCATGCTGAAAAGTGATATGAAAATATGTACACATACAAATTGCAACAGACACAATAAATTCAAAAGTACTATGGAATCAATTGGACCTTGGATTTGTTCCAGCATGCTAACATGTAATCCAGAAGGAGGTGATGCCAAGACTTGGTTTCTGAATACATAATTGAAGCATTCCACCGAATAACGCTGTATGTCACATTTGGGAATGTGCTGCTTACCAGTGGAATCATGCTGTGGCCCTGCGGCTGCAGGCTCCAAGCTGGCCAGTCATATGGTCAGATGTTACCTAAAGATTGATACTGTGTTTGCATAAGGTTTTATGTTTTTTCTACGGTAGGCAAGTAACATACAACAGGTTGTATCCGTTGTTCTCGCATTCACTGAAATGTGCCATACAGCATTATTTGGTGGAATGCTTCAATTATTATTGACAATCCAAGGGTTACATATATAAATTTTGCAGGCTTTACAGGAAAAGTATGTTTTTATAGAATAAATATGTGCGCTCATGCATTTCCATCGTAATTAGTGTCCACAACTACAGATAATCAGGTGTTTTCATCTTAAGAAGCCCAAACAAAATATAAGTAAGTTTGTTTAACCCAACTGGAACTGACTGTTATCCATCTCATGAGGAATCCTGCTCTTTCTTTACATATCAGACTTCAGATGAGGATCATCCATATTTCAGAAAGAAGAGCTATTGTGTGATTTTCACATTGATATTCATATGCAGCATGTCCAAATTAATTTAAAATGGCTACTTTTGTCTCAGTAGCTATGGTGGTCTAGTTGATAGGGCATCTGACTGCCACTCGGGATAACCCAAGTTCAATTCCTGGGGTTGGTAATCTAAGGTTGGAATTTTTCCGACCTTATTCTCACATAAAATGGCCCTGGAGCTCACCCAGCCTCAAATCAATGGGTACGTGGGGACAATCTTGAGGGGTAAAGGTGGCTGGAGTGTGGTGCTGATCACATGACCTCTAAAATGCCCAAGATCAAGAATGTGTGATCACATCCCCTGAACGTGTCTTCATGCTATATGCATGGAGAACTTTACCATTACCTTGCTTTTGTCTGCAATACACACAATAAATCTAAATTTGTTATTCACTGCCATTAGATGAAATTGATGAAGAAACATCCCCAAAGAATCACCAAATGGCCCCATTGGAAGTTTAACCCAGATCGATTGCTAAATTGTAAGTAGGTTTCCCAACACACTCATCCACTGATTGATTGATTGATTTGGTGTTTTAAGTCCACTTTATGTACAATAAGGCTAATCGGGACTAGTCCTACAGTTTAAAGTGGGATCCGAACCATTATGTGCCTCCACTGGGTATTGAACCCGGAACACCCTGATTACAAGGTGACAATACTACCACTGCACCATCAGCTAGGCCCACATCCACTGAGGTGACAGTATGATGTAAAGAAGAATTGATAACTACTACCAAGCATTTTTGCCAATTCAAAATATTGACACCTGTGAACAATGTTTGCTGTGTCTGGGTGAAAGCAAGAAGATTATTCCTCACTTTTCATGCCATGCAGTGTTCGTCCAAGAGGATGAGAGATGGATGTCATTTTGAACTGTAACAGGTAAAGTCAAGGAAATATGGATATGGTCTGCTGGAATGCAAAACGCCCAAAAACTCGAGTGGGAGGTCTGAGTTGGCTAATTATCTTTAATTCACATCATACATTTTGATAAAAATAAGGTTGCATGTATTTCTTTGGCTAAAATTTCCCTTTGTGTGTTTTAATTTTTTGTTAATTTTTTTTGTGTTTTTCTGATGTATTTTGCATGTCAACTCCATGTATAGTTGTGAGCTAAGATTTCAAACAGCTAACCTAAAATTGTTGACTACGCTAAAGGATTTGAATATATCTTGAGAGAACTGTTCAATTCATGCAGACTTTAACATGTCTAGAATACCAGTGGACTATAGAGATGGAGAACGGAAATTATTTCAGCAGAAGTTCTCCTATTGCATTCCAAAAACATGATCCTGACCATTTCTGATTTACTTCTTTTTTTTTTCAACTTATAATGAGGTTTCATCATCAAACAGGACTGTAAATATGTTACAAGTGATAGTTTATTTGAAGTCCATTTTACGCTCAGATTGAAAGTGGATGTAAAATTTAAAGTGGTATCTAAACTACTGTGCAATGTCCCTCAACTAGGAGCAAACACTTGATTAAATGGTGACAGCGTTACCACTACACCATGAGGGAGGCTCACCAGACCCGAAACACCATGCTTCTCTTGGCCTTCCTGATGGCATCAGGGCCAGCGGAAAGGGAGGTGGGTGGGCAGGGCGAACTGTGCCACCACTCAGAGCAGCAAATTTTCAGGGTGGCAAAATTTGAAGAGAAGAGGAAAAATTAAACCTATCGAAAACTGGAAAGTTATAATATTATATTTTATAACTTGGAAGTTAATATCTGGCAACTCACTATTTTTAAGGGACATATCAATAGACTCACTTTAAAACCACTGAGTGCCACAAAGTAGGATAGCAGATTCGATGCCTTAACTCCGTTGAGATATCAAATGGGAGAGGTCTATGATGCACTTCCTTCAAATTATTAGCGACAATAAAACTGTCCAAATGGTCACACATGAGGCTCAGTGTATTGCAAACCAGTTGTATGGCTTTACATTCCTTTGCTTACTAGTTATCTGGTATGACTTTTTACTCCACGTAATGTTATGAGCAAATGTCTTCAAAACATTAATCTACGATGTGTTAGATAATTTCTTGCTTTGAAAAAAGCAGCAGTGATGAAAAATTTCAAAGTTTCTTAGATGCCACTTGGCAGCCTAGCAGGGCCTCCCTCCCTCCACTCTTGGAGACATCGGGGGGGGGGGGGGCGACCTGTGAGTCCCAGTTGATGAGAGAGAACTGGCATCGAATTTAGATATAGATGATCCAAAGATAGGCAACACTGTACAGGGTTGAAATCGAAAGTAGAAGCAGTTTCAGTATGATGAAACTGTTGAAGATGCACAAAAATGGTACAAAGTTGATTTTTATTACCAAGTTCTAGACGATTACTTCATTCCAAGAGAAAGATTTGAGCAGCTTAATCATCGTAGTGAATTTTCAATTTATTTTATGATATTAGTAAGCCTTACACCAAAGAAGACCTTAAACTGATAAAGGGTCATGATATTGCACCTAATGTGTGTGTAGAACTTCAAAATTATTAACTTTGTCGGTAACCGTGGCAAGTGGCGAACAAAGTTTTTTTGGAAATTAAGCTTTATAAAAATACTATCTTCCATCAATCATGTCTGAAACACGCTTGTTTCCATTTTATGCAAGATAGCATTATACAAAAAAAGAAAATAACATGCAAAGGTAAAGGTAAAGTTCCCTGTGCATATAGCACCATGTCATGAAGGTACATTTAGGAGATGTGGGAGTAGGGCCATACACATTCTAGATCTCGGTCATTTTGGAGGTGATGTAATCAGCACCACTCTCAGACTGCCATTACCTCAAAGGGTTGCCCCCATGTACCCATTAATTTGAGGCTGGGTGAACCTAAGAGCTGCTTTATTCAGGAGTAACGCAGGAAAGAATTCAGACCTTGATCACCCACATTTTAAAAAATCCAATCATATATCACAGACCTACAACGGTAATCATATAAAGTCAAGCTTTCATTTATTTCCTAATCCTTGCTTCATTTAAGATACGTTTAAGAGAGAGAGTTTTCATAAAATATAATAATAATATAAAATTAGTGTCGCATTTTTTAAAGTCTAACTGTGGTCAAACGAGATATCCATTTGTGCTTAATAGCATTGAAATAGGGTAACAAGTCTCATTATTTATTTTATAGTTTGATGTTTTACTTAGGAATATATTGATTTTCAATTTCCTGTTTCTGTGGGTGGGGAGTTGTTTGAAAGGGAGCAGCATGTGTCCCCACCACGCAGGGTGGCAAAATGACTAGCGCCGGCCCTGGATGGCATAGTGGCATCACCTTGTAATCAAGGGGTCCTGGGTTTGATACCCAGTGGAGGCATATAGTGATTCAGATCCAACTTTATACTGTAAGCCCAGTCCCGATTAGCCTTTCTGTGAATAAAGACAACTTAAATCAACAGTAGTGTAGCATTCTAGTATGCCATTATGTCCGGCATTCCCTGATTTAAAATTTTTAAAATGCATAAATGCTGTAAATATAAAGTAAAACTTGACTAATTCTATACATGTTTGAGCTTTATGCCATTATAATAGCTATTTTTCATGATCCGCCTACAACACTCCACTAACAGCTCTCGTTGTAGTGTTTTTCTAATGTCATTGCTTCCCGGAACACCAACTAGGTTTGGCATATAGGACTCTGCCTGCTTGGAGAGAAAACTTGGATCTCTACAGCATGCACGAAATGCTCTCTCTCGTACACAGGCATACGGAACAACTTGATTTTGATGTGATCCTTCCTGCCTTCCGATGCATATGACAGAAATAGAATTCCTACCCAGTTCTTTGCGCTCCTGTTGTGTAATGCTACAATACACAATATTGACTGATGTAACTTTACTAAACTCAAATATACCATTTCTTAATGACTACTGCATTGTGTAATTTATCGCACAAACAGTGAAGTGCATTAAAAAGTAAAAGAACAACACAGTTTTTTTCAAACAAGTTGATAACGTTCTCATGGTAGAAGTTCAGTCTGTGGCTGCTCTATCTAACCGGGAAAACTAATTTTTAAAAAATATATATTTTTTCGTTTTCTACTGCTTAATATTTTGCCAATGGAAATGTTTAACATTCGTTTCAAAACTCCTTACATCGTATGGTCTCTGGATAAAATGATTTTAAAATGTTTATCAGCATTCTCAAGATTCAATAAAAAAACAGTGGTCTGAATTACTAATCGGCACTGTTACATCAATAGAGTGTACGATAGTTGGATCATCCACCCACCTACATGTCAGTGTGTTTTGCACAGCATGCCAGGGATGTCGTTAGGTGGCCCTGGCAAACGTCCACGTGGCCCCGGGAAACTGTTCTGTATTTGCTGAAAATTTTACTTTGATGACAAATATTGCAAAATAATTCTTCAGTAAATTTTGCTTGCAGTTTGAAACACTTCTTCAATTTTCAGTAGAGCAAGGCATTTCTTTCCTATTTCCCTGTTTCTTGCTTGTTGAACACAAACAGATGTATTGAGAGGGGATGCAGTTAATGGTTTTGTGGTCCGGCCCTGTCAGGAAAGTCTGAGACCTATTGAAAATGCACTTTTCCTCCCTGCTGCACACCAGATCCAGGATCCCTCCAAAACCCACACTTTCTCTTCATCTGGCCCTGCACTGGCACCATGGACGCCGAAAGGACGACACAAACAGGAAGATTTAGCTACGGGTGGCTAGAACTTTTTGGGTTAATTATTTTATGGTTCAGAAAAGATATTCCCATGTGTTTTAAATTCCAAGATCAGAATTCTATTGCATGTCCCTCTTTCGGCGTGGGAATGAATGACATAGCAGTTCTTCTCACATGCACTTAACCCTCCTGCTAATGACCTGCCCTGCAAAGGAGAGGAAAGGCCACTTTCTGAAAATTCGGAGAGACATCAAAGCGGTCGGTTCATCTGTTGATTTGGTGGACAGTTGATATCTGTCAGATAGTTTGAAGTAGGATTTGTTGTCCGAGCGGTGTAAACTTATGTAAACGTGAGAAGATAGCATCACGAAGTGCTTGTGATCTCGTTTTCCTACATCGCGAGTAAAATGTCCAATGAGAAGCTGCCAGATTGTCTTCCTCTGGAAACAATGGATCAGGATCGTCTGATCGTCCAAATATCCAACATATTTGCATTCTAAAAGAGAGTCTGACTACCACACAAGATCCTGGGTTCGACTCCCAGGGTGGTTCATCTCATGTATAATGAAGAATAAACCACGTTTCAATTAAGGAAAGAAACTAGGTATGTAGCAATTGTTTTTACAGCCGTCTGCATGCTCTATAAGTATTATGTTACAAAATTTGTAAACCTTTCTGACTTTCTGTGATTTTTCTTCATTTAGCCTCCACCTGATAATGCGGAAGCTGCTGCTGTTTAGGTGGCTAGGTTGGCTAGACATACAAATATAATTAATCCCTAGTCATGCAGCGAATAATACTTATAATATAATCATGCGTAATGGAGAATCAAATAACTTATCAAGTATTTTCTGTTTCTATTTGTTGTGCAGTGGTTAACAAGGTACATTACGATGCAAGGGGTCCTGGTTCGAATCTCGGACTGCCCGTGTGTGTTCTTTATGATGGTCCTCTCATCAATTTCACATCACTCATTTTCATCTTCATCTTCACGATTAGCCAAAAAATGTCAGAAAAGAGAAGTAAAATAAACCAAATCAATCATTTATATATTTCTATATTACGTCGCTTTTCTACATCTTGAGTTAAATGCGACGATGAGGATGAATGATGAACCGAATGAATGGCGATGGGACAGACATGATACAACTGTACCTGTCCAATGTCTGTTCTGTGAAAATTACAGAACACATTCCTACCTGGAATTTCCACTAATCTTTAGAATTATATCATGTGTTACTCTAGCAATATTACACTTGTGATTTATTAGGGTGTATGGGATTCCGTATAATGTTGTATCAGGATTGGGGGGGGGGGGAATTCCCTTCCAGATTAGACTTCGGGAAATGATTTCACAATTTTTATTACCTAGAACAGTTGTGACATTTTGAGTAGTATTGTATTAAAGGTGTCTAATGTGTTTGGATGTTTTTCTTGGATGGGTTGCTATGAACTTTGAATTGCTTAAATTTTTGTTTCCCAAGTCTATCTTTTGGTAATAGTGTGGTAGAGAGAGGGAGTGGATATTTGATTTTTTTTATTTTGCATTGCTTTTCTGCCACTTCTAGCTAATCGCAACAACGAAGAATGACGTGAAATTGATGAAGAGACACTCATAAACAGTGCCGCAACTACAGGGGGCAGGGGGCATTGTCCCCTCCCCCTGCCCTTGGACAGAAGTCCATTCTAGGGGAAGCAAACATTTAAGTAAAAAAAACAAGACTAGGAGAATCTAAGAATAGCAGGACAATTAATTGGATACTCATGATGGAATTAGTTTTACGTGTTCCTTGCATTTTTCTATCAGACGGCCAAGGGCACTTGCAAGGGATACAGAGGGGCAATTGCCTCCCTCAATTTCAAATTTTATACAAATGAAAAAACATTTCGTAAAATTTTTTTGCTCGCTTCGCTCGCAATTTCTGCTCTTCTTATAGTCCAAGTTCTGATCCATACCTATGGGGCAGCAGGAGTTGGCCCTTGGAGCCAAACGATATATATGGAAAAAAAAGATGTTAAAGAGAATGCCATGGTGTCCCGTGAAATTATTGCACCCTATTAAAACAATTTCTTTCTATGAAACGTAATATGAAATATTAATGATTACACTGTAATCCAAAAAGTCATTGATCAATCAGGGGATTCCTATTTGTCAGGTGTCAAAAAATGTATTTCGACTATAATATAATACAATTCACAAAATATTTTGCAAAATGGTTAACATAACCAGTAGGCAAGCGTTGTCTGTAGTGATGCAAGAGTCTCCCCTTTGAAAGAAATAGAGTTCGTAATGGAGTAAGGGACACATGTTTTAATGTTTTAGCTAGTACAAAAAAATGTATTAGCTACAAATTTTTACACAATTCATCAAAATGTAGGTAATATGTAACCATTATTATTTAATTAATTCGATTTTTCTTGCATAACACAACACAATGGTGGTGTTGGATTCTCGTTAGATTCCTTTGTGTGTAAAAATCTTGCATACTGGAAACTAGAGGAAATCATTATGAAGCATCGTTTATAAAGGGCTCCCTTAATCAGTTCTGCAGAGGCGCCCAAAGTTGTTGGTGCATATTAATCATCTATTAACATTATCGACCTGTAAATATCAAGTAGATACAGTCCCTATTAGCCTACCTAGGTATTTATGTTAAACTTCATATTCTTTGGCAATCTGGGAAGGTCATTATCGAAATATTGCTATTTGATGTTGCTCGAAGTTATTTTGTTCATTGCAGTTTCAAGATATTATCCCTTTTCTCTTACTTATCTCTTTTGGGGGAGGGGGCAAGTGCCTCTGTGTACCATGTTATATCTGCCAATGCGACACAATAAATTAAAAATTTGCCCCCTCTAGGATTGACTTCGCCCCCCCTACAAAGAATTCCTGGCTATGGGCCTGGCCTGACCACCAGGGATCGAACCTTGAGCCTTTCAATTGATTGATTCATTTAACTGGTGTTTTAAGTCCACTTTATACACAATACGGCTAATCGGGACTGGACCTACAGTTTAAAGTGAGATCCGAACAACTATGTGCCTCCATCGGGAATCGAACCCGGGCAGGTTCTTGAACCTGCCAAACCAAAGATGAGAGCGTAATCATTTGAGCGTGTGGGAACTTTGTTTTATCCAGTGCCATCATATATTCAGTTTTCCACACACAAATAAGATTAATTTTAAGAAATTAGACGTGTGCATATAATTTCTTATCGTCATCATTTCCCAAGTGAACAATCAGATGCCATAGAAGACTTGGGCCAGCCTTTTAGAATAGTGCTTAACGCAGTCGCCTTGAACTAAGAGATACCGGATTCGATTCCGGTATGAACTGTATACATGAGATGCCTAGCTTGAACTCATTACGCACACATTTCATATTTGCACTGTTGCCAATACTTGTAAACCTGGTTCCAGCACTTTATATCTAAAACCACTGAAAAGGGTTTTATCTACTTCTCAATTTTCTTCCAGCAAATTTTCAAATCTAAAGACTAATAACATTGTTCTTGGTGTATCAGCCATTAAGCTAATGAGTTCATTCAGCATTTAGTTTCCCGAATAATGTCTGTGGATTTCAAGAGAGCATATCCGTAGACTGTTGGGGGCTACAGAAGAAAATGATGTTCCTTTCCAATTTATTGATTGATTGAGTTGGTGTTTTAAGTTCACTTTATACACAGTAAGGCTAATCGGGACTGGTTCTACAGGGTAAAATGGGATCCGAAGCACTATGAACATCCACCGGGTATCGAACCCGGAACCCCTTGATTACAAGGCGACAATGCTACCATGCGCCACCGAGGAGGCCCTTGCTCCTTTCCAAGACTATATATATATATATATATATATATATATATATATATATATATATATATATATATATATATATATATATAAATGAAAGAAGGTAAAAGAAAACACTCACCGGACAGTAGAAAAACACACCGATGATGCTATGAAATTAGCAAAAATTTTGAATTTTTCTACTGTCCGGTGAGTGTTTTCTTTTACCTTCTTTGATTTTTACTTAGCCCTTTTGGCCCTCCTTGCTTTTATCCATTATATATATATATATATACATATACACACACACACACACACATACATGTATAATGTATGTATACAGTATAGGCCTTATATGGTGTATAAATAGTTTGTTAATTTATAATAGTTTGATAGAAAAATCTTACGTTTGGGCCCCCCAAACTGATCAACCTAGCTACGTCCCTGCAGCACGTTAAGATACCAGAGGGTCCTGGTTCGATTCCCAGCCTGGATATGAGTGTTCTTTGTGAGTGTCCCTTCATCAACGTCATCACTCATATTCAGCGGTGTAGTGGTAAAATAAATAGTACCAGGACGGTCCCTTCCCTTCGGTGTTTTCTCATAATAGACATCTTCGTGTCACTAATGCGCCTGTTTCGAGACATATTCACTGCACAGTATTTCATAAATTGAATAAATATTATCGTAACCTTCCAATTTCTCCCATAATGCAGCAAATGCCAAATTCCAATTTGGTTTATAAAAATATAAGAACATTTTGATATGCAACTTGCATATTAATCATTAAAAAACTACGAAATAGAGGATAGATCAAAGGTTAAAGTAATAATTGTAACAGCGAAAAATAAGAAGAATATATTTAAAGCTTTATATGTAAACCTTATATTTTCTTATTTAATAAACGTTTTATTGTAAAAAAAAATCGCTTTCAGTGCACTTTTCAGAAACTGTAACAGAAAATGTGTGTACACTTTTGTGTTCGAAAGTTTACCCAATATATTGAATATGTGCAATATGTCAAAATATTTTAGACCATTTTTTCATTAGAAATGCATGACAAATGGAATCTTGACTCACCTATCAGAAGAATTTCCATATTCCGCTCTCCTCCTCCTCCTCGTCCACACACTGTCAAGTTCTGGTGTCATTAGCTGAACGGTAATGCAGTAAGCAAGAAGTAATGTAGGTGTCAGTGTTCCATTTAGAAAGAGGTGGTCCATTGAGTTTTATAAACTTTGCACACGAAACATTCTGTATCAGTAGTTTTGTTCTAAGTTTATTTACAATTATGTTCGTTACACTCAACCCACATTCACACTCAGCTGTGCTGCATGGTATTGACTGAACTTCACTTGTTAAGGGAAGCAAGTTGTTCGGAACTTTCTTTTCCCCTTCATCTAAGTATTCCCGGAAACCATTTACTATTGTCCTTGCATTAGGAAGACGAAATTGTGAACACATTCTCATTACAACTCTCTTTGCTGTACCTCAGATTATTTTCACAGTCTTCCGGCCACATGTCAGGATTTAGATCTTCAAAATCCACCAGCACAATTCACATTCACATTCTTTTTCAGCACACTGTTTTGCTACAACATGAAGCAACAGTGGTGAAACAATGGGCATTGACATTGTTGACAATACTTGTAAGAAACTGCAGTCTGTTTATGCAAACTATTTTCTTGTTACTTTTTAATCAAAGTCCTGAGTAAGTCATGCTCTCTGAAGCTTTCATTACTCTTTTTCTTTTTGTCCTGGGTTTTCTTTAAATGTTTCAATAATTCTGATACTTCTTCTGATTAATTTATCAGAGCGGGTTACAGTAACTTTTCTCTCCTGCAGTTGCAAAGACAAATTTGCCAACTCTTCCAATACATCATACATCAAAGCTAGATCCTTTAAAAACTCCATTGATTCCATGCATAAGAACATACCATGTAATTTATTTCTTTCATTCAGTGATCTAGCACCATCATTCACAGCAGTTTAAAAAAAAAGTCACCAATGCTACATACGCATCCCATACTGCAGAAACTGATCTAAAGCTACTTGAAACCCACCGTGAATCTAACACTCTGTCAATTTTGTGTAATTGCACACTTACTGAAGCTGCGACTCTTTTCAGTTCATTCATTTGTTTTGGTGATTGATTGAATAAAGCATACAATGTGTCGATGAAACTTTTGAAAGGATTTATAGCATTCATGTCAGCAATAGAATCATGAACAGCCAGTTCGAGTCGATGATTAAGACAGTGCCATACAATAATATTTGGTTGTTGTAACTTGTCCTTAAGAAGTTTTACAACACCGAAGAAACATGTCTGTTAACCCATAAGAATACAGACAATTTAAAATTTCATTGGCTATTGTGATTGCTTTTTGATCACTGAGAGTTACTAAATCAAGGAAAACTATTTTGTCTTTACCATTTAGGGTGGTTTTAATATACAGGATAAAAACTAATTCCCTGCCTAGAGTTGTTGATTCGTCTAATAGGAGAGAACATTTATTATCTTCGGAACTTAACTTCAATGTTAACCTCTTCTTCATTTCAGATGATATGTGTCTAATTATTTCGGTACTACTATAACGAGAATGAAGAAGACATCAAGACCGTTTTCCCTTTGCAAATTGATTAGAACCTTATGATCACTGAATGGTCTATCCTTCTTAGCTAAATAGTACGAAGTACTGAAGATTCTTTTCTGTCGCATCAATCAAATGCTCCTCTTGTTTTAAAGTAGCATTTTCAAATTTCTGTTTTTTAGATGCAGCAAGAATTTGTGTTACCTTCTGATGTGCTACAGATAGCTGGTGGGCCGAAATTTTTGTTCTTAAAGACTTCAACTGTTGTTCTTTATTTGTGCCATTAAATGAAACTTGACACTTAACCCATTCCTTACTTAATGATAATCCCTGACTGTTATCAGGCCCTAAATAACCTACGGAGCAACAATCATCACACCCTAAATACCCATTTCTTGCTATCAACCATGTATGTTTTTTGCTTACGCTCCAACTACTGTTGCTCAGACCATATAGAGTGAAAATCAGAACACGAAACATTACCTGTATTGGCTTTATGTTGGAATGTTGCTGTTGTTGTTGTTGCCGTTTCTGAGGTTGTTGCTGCTGGTGTTATGTGTGATACACTTGGTGAAGGATTAACACTGTGCACAGCCAGTACTGCAGAATCACTACCATTGTCACTCATAGTTTTATTTTCTGTTTTTTGTACTTTTTGGAAATAATTTGTATCCTTGTTCTCACACCTTCTTTTCATTTCGAATACAAAATCAGAGCGTGACCGAAAATACATTTTAATCACCTCAAAACTCACAATGCAAAATGCTAAAAACAAAAGAACAGACGCAAGTGAGAGTCAGCCACAAATTCTCCCTTTTTTATGCTTCACCATCTTATCGCAACTAAAATCCATTGTTCAGAGCAAAAATGCTGGTGGTGTCGGTCTTAGCTTCCATTGTTGACACAATGCAGCCAGCTGATTGATTCTTTCACCTAAATAACAGTTGCTTTACTGGCCTCTTACATTCATAACAGAGTAGATGTATTTTATTATATCAGTTAATATGTTTTCGATATAGGCCTACATATATTTTAAGAAAGACTTTTAAAGGAAAAAATAGTTATTTCAAAAAAAAAAAAAAAAAGGAACCAGGGTGGTCCCAGGGGTTAAAAGAAAGTACCGGGGCAGCACCCTGCTGTCCTACCCTCGCACCCCTGCTCATATTCATATTCGCAATTAGCCAAAAGTGGTTGCAGCAGGTTTTCACATATGTAGTTCTAAACGTGCACGCAAGAATATAGTTCCACTGAGACGGGTTCTATTCCGACACAACTGCATACTTGCAAGAAAACAGTTATTTAATTTGTAATATACAGACAAAATAATACATCTATTAGCAGGTATGGACTTAATTGGTTGCAATCACTGTGCAGACGAAATTAGAACCGCACATTCGCCAACTGCAATGTGTATTGAGTTGTATGATCCACAACAATGACGTCTACTGTTGTTCTGGATTCGCTTGTGATTCAGGTAGGTTTTTTAATTACTTGCATCATGCCGAAAGGTTTCCTTGATTATAAAATATAGTTTTGCTACACATGTGTTATGTGTGGTCATGTGGAGTTACTGGTCTCCTAATGGGCACCTCCCCAGATGGTGGATAGGGAAATGCCCACTAGATATAGTGGATACTGGGCAATCAAAACCAGAACTGCTGGCCTGCAGTTAGTAGAGGGATCTACAAGGCCTAGGGGAAGAAAACCCTGATAACAAATCACCTGATCCTCTAGGTTATGGGTTGGCTGTATGGCCTTCTACCATACCCCATAAAAGAACCTGCAGTTACGGAAACAGCCTCGGATGAAGGATGGAAACAACAGGAGATAACCCCGCCAAAGAAAAAAGGATAATGACGTTACTATAGTGGAACCACAAGGAAAGAAACCTGTGCAGACCCGCTACTCCTGTGCACCGCACTCCCACGAAGAGGAGAAGGAGAGAGTGAACCATGCTTCCTTATGGCCCGAGCCGAACGGAAGAAGGGAAAGTTGCGTGGGGACTTTTCGTCCAAGGTTTTCTTCCTTGTGGTCACTCTATATAGCAACATGGAATGTAAGAACCATGAAGATAGCAGGAAGAATGCAGGAAATAGCAGACATAGTAATAAATAACAAAATAGGTGCAATAGCTCTCCAAGAGATAAGGTGGCATGGAAAGGAAGGATAGATAAACCCAAATACACAATGTTAAACAGTGGAGCAAGGGACGAAGTAGGGTTATATGGAACTGGATTCATAATAACCAAACAAATGAGAAGAAACATCTTTCAGTTTGAACCAATAAATGAACGTATATGCAAAATGAGACTTAAGGGTATGTTCAGAGACATTAGCATGATAACGTTGCATGCCCCAACAAACGAGAAAGAAGATAATGAGAAAGATCAATTTTATGATCTATTAGAAGAAACTGTAGATAGAGTACAAAAATATGATATGTTAGTAGTGATGGGAGACTTTAATGCTAAAGTAAGAAAATAAAATTTCATGAAGCGAATAGCTGGAAAGCACACACTACATGAAGAAACCAATGAGAATGGGATGCTCCTTAGTCAGTTTGCTATAAGAAACAAAATGCTGATAAAAAGCATATTCCACCCACATAAGAACATACACTTAGGTACAAGGAAGTCACCTGACAATACGGTTAACCAAATTGACCATGTTTTGATAAATGCAATGCACTTTTCATCAATACTAGATGTCAGAAGCTAAGTCAAGCATCAAGTCAACCTTGCAGCAGGTTTTCGCATATGTAGTTCTAAACGTGCGCGCAAGAATATAGTTCCACTGAGACGGGTTCTATTCCGACACAACTGCATACTTGCAAGAAAACAGTTATTTAATTTGTAATATACAGACAAAATAATACATCTATTAGCAGGTATGGACTTAATTGGTTGCAATCACTGTGCAGACGAAATTAGAACCGCACATTCGCCAACTGCAATGTGTATTGAGTTGAAGAGACACTGAAACTTTAGAGCGAGTCGAGCGAGACTGAATGCGTTGCAGAACGCATGGAATCGGTGATACCAGTGTTGCACATCCCACTATTTTAACCCTACGTTTATTGTAGAGCGGCGAGAATGGCTGAATCTCCTGTTCAGCGCGCGGTTTTACCCGAATGTTATTTTGGGCTTCATCCGAAGGGAAATGCTCTTCAAAGTCAAGCAAGTTGTTTTAAATGCATAATCCTCCTTGCGGCAACAAGATCAAAGTAAAACAGGGCGTGAGGTGAATGTGCGCACGAATTGTATCACGGGTCTTGAATGATTTGCGGTTTGAGTTTAGCAAGAGGAAACGATTGTTTGTTGTTTGACGACAAAAGAAACTCCGCGGTATTAAAAGATATTGCAGTGAGAAGAAACATGTTTATTATTTGGACGAGATGTCCTTCAACTCGGTGAGTGGGGGAAGGGGGAATAAAACATGGAAGGATACCACCATGCAAAACCACCGCCAGGGCTGAAGAAACCCACAATGAGGGGAAGGGGGAGGCTTATTGTTTCACCCACTGGCATCAATGAAAGCTTTGTTGAAGGCGCATATTTACTGTTCCGCGCAAAGAAAGGGTGATTATCAGCAAGAAATGGACAGACCAAGATTTGAATCCTGGTTTAGTGAAGTGATTCATAAATTGAAACCAGAGTAATAGCAGCAGACAATGCACCTGATTGTATATATCACCAATAACAAATCATGCTTTTTTGGTGGTATAACTTGAATTGCGTGTGTCTTACAGGGACGGATGTATTGCGGATGAAGCAACCACGTTTTTCATAAATGTATTTCTTTCTAAACCAAAAACAATAATTTGTCATTAAATTCAAGAGGGGCCTATTGTTGTTTACTTTTATCTCCGTTTATTTTTCATTTTGCGTGCTCGAAATATACACACATGCTCTCATGTTTAGAAGTTATTTCGCTCTTATATTAAATAATGACACATTTATTAAATAATATATGCGCAGAAAGTACTTTTAAAATTTTATGTGTCAGGAGACAAAGAGAAGCAAAAATACATTCCACTTGACATGCATGCGGGTTTTGATGTGTTGTGCGGTTGGCAATACTGTGGATTTTCTCAGTGTCTGCGATGTAAGCAGCTCGGCGGTTGAGGCAAGACTGGCACGGAAGATTCTCAGCTCAGTTCTCGCGCGGATTGATACATAAAACCTGCTGCAAACTTAGCCTGACGCGCGGCTTATACAGGTCCAAACTGTGACTCAGATCATTTTCTTGTAAAAGGGAAAATTAGAGAGAAGTTAAATAAAATGTACAAGAGGAAAGGAGATGTAAGGAAGAAATGGAACTCTGATAAATTTAAAGATAAAGAGATTAAAAGGAAGTATCAAGAAAGTATTGAGAAGAAGTTACTAGAAAGAAGAGCAACGATACAAGGAGAAGAATCAATTGAAGATAAATAGGGAAGAGTAAAATATATATTAACTGAAACAACCGTAGAAGTAATAGGAGAGCAAAAAACCAGAAGAAATGAAGAGTGGTTTGATGAAGAATACAGAAATGTAATAAAGAAGAAAAACGCAGCAAGAGAAAAAATGTTACAAAGGGAAACCAGGAATAGCTATGAAAAATACTGAGATGTGAGAAGACAAGCAAATAAAATATTCAAGAGCAAGAAGAAACAGATGATACAGAGTAAGATAGTAGGAACTGAACACTTGAATAAACAGAATGAAATCAGAAAACTCTATGCTGCCATTAACAAAATTACGAAAGGATACCAACCGAGAAAAATAGGATGCAGAAATAAAGAATGTGAAATAATAACAGACGAAAATGTGATGATCAACAGGTGGGTAGAATACTTCAACGAACAACTTAACATAGAAGACGCAGAAGAGATACCAAAAGGGACATACAAGGAGATGAAAGAATATACAGAAATTAATATAGGAGCAGTCCAGTGATCAGAATGCTACATTTTAAAAGCAGCTTCACTACAGCTATGGCTACTCTTCCAAAAATGTAGCTTTGCTACAGCTAAGCTACTTCTGTTTGGTACTGCGCTACTTTTTCACCACTTTTTCCTTTAAAAAGAATAAGGATATTCAATAGATTCCATGATTTATTATCATGATACCCATCATTCTCTCATTTTGATAGCAGTGTTGCCACAGTAACCTATTTTTACTACAGAGTTTGAGAATGATATGTGTGCTTATATAAGTGGCAAATTAGTACAAATTAGATATTCGAGTATTACAATTAGGGTGTTACTCAAATTTCACATATTTTTATTTATTGTTATTATATCAACATATTTATATTGAAGATAAATAGCATTTGGTCGGATTATATTGATGTATGTCATTTGGTTATCTGGATATCAAAATTATTCACATAGCAATGAAATAAATTATGTGGATATCTATAATCTGCGATATCAGAACATTTATCATCTAGATTATCCATGTTGACATTATCTTGTAATATATGTGGTCTTTTTAAACTCCTACACAAGTAGGAGTAAGTGTTATTGTCCATTTTTTGACACTGTTGCCTCATAGAAAATTTACCTCAAAACTCCGGGAAGAA
This sequence comes from Lepisma saccharinum, assembly GCF_977018435.1. Taxonomy (NCBI): domain Eukaryota; kingdom Metazoa; phylum Arthropoda; class Insecta; order Zygentoma; family Lepismatidae; genus Lepisma; species Lepisma saccharinum. The sequence goes on along the minus strand of NC_139230.1, from coordinate 169,668,664 downwards.
ATGTAGCTGTAGCGAAATTTTCGCTACAACTACAGGAATTTTGTAGCTTTGCTACAGTGACAGCTACAATTTTTAAAATGTAATGCTGCTACAGCTACAAATTTTGTAGCTAGCTACAGTAGTGTCACTACAAGTAGCACGCTACGTCTGACCACTGAGGAGCCCCTAGGAAAAATGATCAAAAAGTTAAAATCCAACAAGTCCCCTGGAAGTGATGACATTGTGGCTGAAATGATAAAGAATGCAGGAGGAAGTATTATAGAAGAAATAACAGAGCTCATTAGCAGCATATGGAATAAGGAGAAAATGCCTACAGAGTGGAGAATCGGTATCATATGTCCTATACATAAAAAAGGAGACAAATTGGAATGCTCAAATTACAGAGGCATAACATTACTGAATTTAATGTACAAAAATACTATCAGGAATCTTAAATGAGAGAATAAAAAACTACACAGAGATGATACTACTGTAGATGAATATCAGTGTGGATTTAGATCAATTAGAAGTACAACAAACCAACTATTCGTAACAAGACAGATAATAGAAAAGCACTATGAACATAATGTAACCCTCTACATACTTTTTGTAGATTTCAAACAGGCCTTTGACAGACTAACTAACTAACTCTCTAGCCTTCTTAAACCCGAAGGTTCATGGCTGCAGCAACACAGGCCTTCCATGTTTCCCTATCTTGAGCAAGATCTATATACTCTTTTCCATCCCTACCGATTTCCCTTAGGTCCATCTCAACGTTGTCCCTCCATCTTCGTCTTGGCCTTCCTACAGGTCTCTTACCATCAGGTTTCCCAACAAGAATCCTGTAAACTCCTCTTTCCTCTCCCATTCGTGCCACATGGCCTGCCCACCTAAGTCTTCTTGATTTAATCATTCTAATAATATCTGGACTTGAATACAAATTATGTAGTTCTAAATTATGTAACCTTCTCCACTCACCTGTCTCCTCATCCCTTTTAGGTCCAAATATTTTCCTAAGGATCTTATTTTCAAATACTCTCAAGTTATGTTCCTCTTTCAATGTAAGGGACCAAGTTTCACATCCATATAATACTACAGGCAAAATTACTGTTTTGTATATTTTAACTTTTAGTTTCTTAGATATTAAACGAGAAAACAAAAGTTTATGAAGAGAGAAGTAACATGCATTTCCTGAATTAAGCCTACTTTTTATTTCCTCTTTAATATAATTTTCATTTGTTAATATTACTCCTAAGTATTTGAATTTGGAAACTGGTTCAAACGAGTTGTTATCAATAATTAGATTTTGATTATTACCTAACACTTGGTTTCGGCCTGTAAGCATATATTTAGTTTTCTCTTTGTTAACTTCCAAACCTATCTCTTTAGCAGTTTTGAAAAATATTTTAGCATTATTCTTAATTGTATTCAGATCATCCCCCAGTAAGTCTACATCATCTGCATATGCTAACAACTGAGTCACACCATTTAATTTTAGTCCTTCTTTAGTTTCTTTTACTTTCCTAACAGCATATTCTAAGGCAAAATTAAAGAGCAATGGAGATAATGCATCTCCTTGTTTTAACCCATCATGAATTGTAAATTTGTCAGACATATTAATACCCACACGAATTTTACTTTCCGTTTCACTGGTGCATACTTTTATCATACTAACAAGCTTCTTAGGTATTCCAAACTCTACTAATATATTATATAGTTTATCTCGTTTGACTGAATCATATGCTTTTTTAAAATCAATGAATAGCTGATGGACATTTTGATTATATTCCCACTTTTTTTCAAGTGTCTGTCTGATGTGAAAAATTTGATCTGTAGTTGATCTGTTACGTTTAAATCCACATTGATAATCACCTATAATTTCATTAGCATATGGGGTTAGTCTTGTTAAAAGAATGTTAGATAATATTTTATATGTTGTTGAGAGTAGAGAAATTCCACGGTAATTATTGCAGTTCATTTTATCACCTTTTTTAAACACAGGAACAATTATGGATTCTTTCCACTGTTGAGGGATTTCTTCTTTTTTCCATATTAAACAAATTAATTAATGAATTTGACATATTAATGAATTTCCACCATATTTAATTAACTCAGCTGGTATTAAATCAATGCCAGGTGCTTTGTTATTCTTTAGCCTTTTAATAGCATCTTTAACTTCAGTCAAGTTAGGTTCTGGAACTAAAGGTTCTGCTGTGTGTACTTCATTCACTTCTGATTTATCTCCTACATGGACATTTAAAAGGTCATTAAAGTAGTTCTTCCATCTATTTAGAATATCACTTGGGTCAGATAGAAAATCACCGTCTTTATCTTTTATCAAGTTTACTTTAGGTTGCCACCCCTTTCTAAACTCATTTACACCTTTATATAAATCTCTGATATTTTTATTTTTGCTGTTTGTTTCAATTTCGTTAATTTTGCTTTTCAAGTAATCTCTTTTTTTACTTCTAAACGTGCGGTTAACTTCTCGCTTTATTCTATTATAATTGTTTAGATTTGTATCATCAGAGTTATTTAACCACCTAAGTCTAGCCTGATTTCTTATTTCTATTAGATTATGACATTCATTATCAAACCATGGCTTACTTTTTCTCGGTTTATGGTATCCTATACTTTCTTTAGCTGCTGATTCTATTGCATTACGTATGTGCTCCCAATTCTTATTTACGTCTGTTTCATTTATATTTTCATCATCATTTAAATCCTGCAACACATCAAATCTATTTGACAATTTAATTTGGTAATCTTTCTTAATTCTTTCATTAGTAAACTTTCCTGTATCAAATTTTAGAACTTTTAGATTTTGTTGCTTATGATTTATCACTGAGAGTCTTTCTCTTAATTTAGCAATTACTAAATAATGGTCACTGGCACAGTCAGCACCTCTATGTGTACGAACGTCAATTATACTAGTATGCCTTCTCTTATCAATGAGAATATGATCTATGTGATTATGAGTTTTACCATCTGGAGAAGACCAGGTATATTTATGGATATCTTTATGTTTAAAAGTGGTACTTTTCACAATTAAATTCTTTGAGGTTGCAAAAGTAATCAATCTTATACCATTATCATTACTTAATTCATGAAGACTTTCTTTACCAATTGTGGGTTTAAATGTCTCTTCTTTGCCAATTTGTGCATTATTGCACAAGAAAAGAATTATTGCAGATCATGAGACAATTAAACTACCCAGATAAAGTAGTGAGACTAATAAAAATGATCCCTGTGCATACAATAGCAAAAGTTAAAGTTGGAAATGAGATAAGCACTTCATTTGACCTCAACAGCAGAGTAAAACAGGGAGATGGGTTGTCAACTACCCTTTTCAACATTACACTTCACAGAGCCATTAGTACAATTAACAAAAGGCAGACTATATTTACCAAGACTAGTCAAATCTGCACCTATGCAGATGATAGAAAATTCAATTAAACAAGTATTTCAAGAACTACCAAAAGAAACAGAAAGTAGGACTACAGGTAAACATCGAAAAGATTTGGGATTTGATTTAATTTTGTTTGTGATATTGCCAATGTATTCAATGTATTTCGTTTTCTGCAGTTTTTTAGATTGGCGTCGTAAATCGGTGAAAGTTTTTCATGTGTTTTCATTTGGAAATGTTTTCCAGATATCCCAGGGCTTCTTTAGGTTGTGAAGGGCAAGTAGAAGTTCAGGGTCACACCAAGAAGGAAATTTGCACGATTTATTTTTCTTGAGTGGCACATAGTATTTTATTACTGCGTGAATCACATCTGTCAGCATGTCACACGCTTCGTCCACATTTTTACTTTCCAGGATTGTCCAGGGGATGGAATCCAGAACCGAAGGGATGTCGCCCCAGGGTGCTTTGCTCCAAACAAGGTATTAGCATTCTGGGGTAGGAGATCCTTGACTCCTCAGGTGGTCAGGGAGCCAAAATACAGTGTCCAGCAATTCGTGGTCTGAAGGGATGAGGTTTCTCGAAGGGGTGATGTGCGCTGAAGGGAGTGAGGATAGAATGTAGTCCTGGTTATTGTCTTTATGCGTGTTGTACATATTGTGTTGTTGAAGTCGAGGCCATGTATGAAGTGATCCAATGCCGTGCGTAGAGTCGGTCCATGTGATTGAAAGATTAAATCACCGAGGAAAATTACATCAACCATAGAGGATGCTGACATCACAGGTAACAAGCCTCCAGAACTGCTACAGGGCAAGTTTTGTGTGGCCTGTTAAAACAACGGATGTATAGTTTGCTTTTTTTGGCGAGAAGCACCTCCACCCATAGGATTTCACAATTACAATCCAGATCACTTTGATCCACACTTCTCCATTTGTTGTTCACAAAAAGCATCACTTCCCCGCCCCTTGATCCTCTGTCTTTCCTGTAGGTAGTGAACTGTTTTGAAAATGGCAGTTCACAATCCAGAACACTGTCCTTCTGCCAAGTTTCGGTTATTGCAATGTAATCTTGTTCCATAAAGTATCCCATTTCTATAGTGCAGTCAATGAGCTTATTTTTGATACTCTGGGCATTGTGATATTACACTTTATAGTCCCCACACAACAGCACAAGGAAGAGAAAGTTCAAGCGCCAGTGATGAATTCTTATGATACCTTTTTAATCAGCAAAGTTATAGAAACATAGACCAATAGTAAGTATAATAACTTTAGTTTCAATTGCTATTTTTTTAAAATTCTTGTTGTTTAGAAATGTACACGTTACTTTTTAAAAAAAACTACGAAGTGGCCACTTTGCCCACCTTGGTTGGGTAAAACCAGCACCTTGCCACTTTACCCGCATTGGTAAATGAACAAATCACATTGATTCAGAGTGTGTATTTAATCAACAAAAGCTGAAATAATACACATTAAGAATAAGTATTATGTTTTTTAAGTATTATCTTAAGTATGAAATCTTTGAAAGATAAAGTAAATAGTAATTTGTAATCAATTGTCTATCAATAAAGGATTAGGCATAGGGTCTATTTGCAAAATTCGCACTGTAACTCATCATCTTCTTCGTCTCGACTGGCACACTCTTTATGTGCCCACTTCTTACATTTTAAACATCTAATCCATCCTTCATTGGCTTTCGAGTTTGAGTTTGCAAGGCACAAAGTGAGAAAAGGCCAAATTTCTGGAATTCCTTTACATGTAGTGAGGCGATGTTCATTTGTATCCATCTCTCCACATTTTCATTCTGCGTCATCATCCTCTTCTTCTTCGTCTGGTTCAAAAGTAAGCTGTCTTTTTGTTCGAACTGCCTTTTGAGTTTGAGTTTTCTTCTGAATGTTAGGCTTATGTTTTTTATTAGGTGGGAGGCTTTTTTTTCTCCATCCTCTTTCTCTTCTTAACCTCCTCCTCTTGTTTTTTCTGCTTTTCTGTAATTAGTTCATTTTTATAAGGACTGGATGTTATAACAGCTGCTCTACCTTTGTTCCTATTTTGCTTTCTTTACTTTACAAAGGTCTGTTTTGGTAGAGGAATAATTACTGCAAACAAACTTCACGCTCCACCACTGGGTCCAGCCATTGCCACCTCTTCAGCCAAAACTCCACCACTGGGTTCATCCACTACTTCCTCTTCAGCCAAAACTCCACCACTGGGTTCATTCACTACTTCCTCTTCTGTTGAAATTGGTCCATCTCCATGTTCATCCAGTGCATTTTCACAGTTTGCTTGGTCTTCGACAACATTGAGATCATTGTTTTGGGGGTTCATCGGAATGTCAGACACTTCTGCAGTTGCAAAATCAGCATTAGAAAACACATCGGGGTCCAAAGGAAAGACCCCTCACAAAATTAAAGAAGTTTACTAATTTGGAACTGTGTTATGATCCTTCCAGGGTTGTTTTGGAGGAACTTCTCACAAGCTTGAATGTAATAAGTCTTAAAGGGGGCCATAAAGGACACATCCAGTGGCTGCAGCATGTGGCTACAGTGGAGAGGCAAACATACCACTGTTGTGTGATTTTCCCTGGCCTTTTCAATAAAGGCCAGGTTCTTAGTGTGGGTGGCATGACCATCTAAAATTAGAAGGGCTGGATCTTCTGCTGCAGGCTTGACATGTTTTACAAAATGGTCAAACCATTGCATAAAGATATCTGTTTGCATCCAGCCACTGGGATTGCAGGTAAACTCAGATCCAGAAGGAGCTCCATCTGTAAGCTCGGCTTTCATTTTTTGCTTTGGAATATAATAAATGGAGGAATGAAAGTGCCCCCAGCAGACATGCAGACTGCAAATGTGGAGAGTAAGCAGAAGTTATTGCCACGACCTGCCTTCTTCCTTTCAAAGAGAATACCTTCAGTTGCGAGTTTGAATGGTCAGAAGGCCAGTTTCATCAACATTGTATATCCTATTAGCAGGATGGAAGTGGTTGTCTTGCAAAAGTGTTGACATTAGTTTTATTAAAACCTTGGGCTCTTGACATGAATGTAGCCTCTGGTTTTCTCAGAGTTATGTTAGGGTGCCTTTATCTGAAGCCAGCTACCCAATCCCTGCCTGCCATCTCCTTCTCTTTGTTGAATGGGTGAGGAATATTGTTCTTCTCTGCAAGAAAATACACCAAGTAGCATAAGTCATTTAGGGTAATACCGTAGAATCGTCGTTCCATGTCAAATATATGGTCACAAAGTTCCATTTCCTGTTGCTCAGTAAACACTTTTCTGTAGTTACCTAGAATTTTCTTATCTTCAATTGAATCACGATTTTTATTCAGAATTTTCCTATTAAGGGTGTTCCTTGGAACATTAAACTGTTTCACTGTAGTAGCAAATGGCATCTTGTCTCGTTTTACAGCTTCTATAGCATGTTGCATCGCCTCCGCATTCCACGACTGTTGTGTAGATTTTCTGACGTATTTGTAGGGCATCTTGCTGTCCTGTAACAATGAAAAATGGTTAAAATAGGATTTTGTGCTGTAAGGATATTATTAGGCCTATAGGCCTAATATAACTTACATTTAACTGAGCATGGGCCGTTTGTAAAAAATATTTATTTGGATGATTTTGCTGTTGTTGTAATTTGTTGCTTTCGATCGGCCACATTCGTCGTCACCATTTTGAAGTAACGAATGTGAAAATCATTGGTTTTCAGGAGAGCATAAAAAACACTTAGGGTAGCTATTGTAACGATTTTCAGCATTATTCCATTTATATAATTTTATACTGGCTGAAACTCGTTACAACTCCTTCGTTATGCGCTCAAAATACGTAAATGAATTGGAGTTAATTGCATCATCTCTCAATAGATGGCAGCACTTAATCCTCCCTCAATTCGAAACTGTTTTCCTGATAGCCTACATCAGACAGTTCAACGCGGTTCTCTCACGGGCAGCTGCAAGGGCAAGCGAGTTCTCCCCCCCCCCCCTCGCTGAGCAGCAAGCATTACGTAATGCTGAAGTTTCTGACTTCAACGTACGAGTGGAACATAACGTTTTGACTGGAGGTACGGCATAGTTTGAAACGGGCAGTTTTAAAAGTGAAACTACGTAAGTTGTCCAGTCCAGGCTTATGCACGAAAGTGTATGTAGTTATGGAATTAATGAAGTCTACATACGCTGAATTTCGACAAAACGGTACGATATGGTGAAGTTCCAGTTGCTGTGATACGTCCCGCGTGTTACTAGCCATATCCCTTTTCCACTACACTCTAGCTATTTAGAAGGACGTAAGATGGTGGTAACGAAGAAAGTGTGGAACGCCGTTATGTACTAGTTCAGGAAAAGTGATTTTGGATTATTAGTGCCGTAGTTTTGTGGAAAGATGCGTTTATGCCCCAACCCCTCTTTGAATTGCAAATCACCGTACTGACTATTTAAATTTTGAAAAGTGAACAAACTGTAATTGTGCCGAAGTCAGTAAATGCAAACTTTACGAGTACCTTGATTAAATTTGGCCTTTGTCGTAATTTGATAACTTTCATTTGAACTTATTGAATTTTGCAATACGTACGAAAAATCACGTTCGTAAAATCGAAGAACACAAAAGGGTGAAAGTGCAAGTAAATTGGAGAACGCAAATAAAAATTGTTGAATTAAATATTTGGTTTTGATTAAAGAAGTCCGCAAATCACGAAGGAGAGAGAACGTCGCGTGAAGTGAATTGAGTTAACCCCAACGACACGGTCATTTACCCACGTTGTTTTTCAATACTGGTTTACCTATTCTTAAATTCCGAGTCTAACCCTTTACCTTGGTGAGCATCTATTGCGTAGCCTAGTAAATGAACAAGCATTAATTTGTGGAATAAGAAAGCACATGAGTATATTTGATTAAATCAAAATGATACGATAGTCAAATTGTAAATAAAAACTTATATGATTAGTTAGGTTGATTTGGGCGTTGAAAGCTGGTAAGATAATTTTGCCGGTCAAAATTACAAGGAATCTCTGTATTCGATTTTTAGTAAAAAAAAAAAAGTATGATTTTACAATACCGGACCCTTCTCCAATTTCGTCCATATTTCGCATACTGACTAATTTAGGGCTCCTAATCACGAATCTGCGGTTAAAATTCGGCGCTCTCGTGTGGAACTTTCAAAATAACGTGTAGAAGGTTGTGATTTTACAACACCAAAAAAAGGCATAATTTCGTTAATAATTCTAATACTCACTAATTATGGAGTCCTGATCACGTATCTGCAGTTAAGATTTGGTGGTCACGTGTAGAAATTGTAAATTAACGTGTAGAAGTTGTAAAATAACGTTGTGAATTACCACGGTGATCGTCGATACGTAAACAACGAAGCCATTTTTTCTCATGTGAACAAGTGACGTTCGCAACTCGTTACGTTGCATTCAGAAGGTTGCTAAAGTGTTGTGCGATAAGTGAGACCCGTTATTCGCTACGTTGCGTTCAGTACACAAGAAGGTTGATAAAGTGTTGTGCGATAAGTGAGACCTTCAGTTCGTCAGTTGTCCATGTGAGGAAGATGGTGTGTTTTGAAGGAAGGAAGTAATGTCCATTTTTCCGTAAGTTTTGCTTTGGAAAAAGCCATTTCCTCTCTGATTTTCTTCATATTTGGCATACTTACTAATTGAGGCCTGCTAATAACGAATCTGAAGTTAAAATTTGTCGGAAACGTCTAGAAATTGCAAAATAATTGCGAATCATTGACGCTAGCCTCACGAACCATTGGCGCTAGCCCCACGAACCATTGACGCGTGGTTAAGTTAGGCTAGGTTAGGTTAGGAAACAGTTAAAGTTTCGTGTCGTGGTAGTATCAGGATTTATAAATTGCAAAATAATTGCGAACCATTAACGCTAGCCCCACGAACCATTGGCGTTAGCCCCACGAATCATTGGCGCTAGCCCCACGAACCATTGGCGTGTGGTTAGGTTAGGCTAGGTTAGGTTAGGAAACAGTTAAATTTTAGGGTCGTAGTAATATCAGGAATATATATATTTCGTTCTTTAAGTATTCGAAACGGAAAATCTTGCGATAAATAATGAGCAATTGTGCATTGTCGGTTGCGATGCCTGACCCTCTTATTTTGCAAGTTTGACACGTGAGCGCCAAATTTGAACTTCAGATTCGTAATTAGGAGTCCTAATGTAGTGAGTATGCGAAATATGAACGAAATTGGAGAAGGGTCCGGTATTGTGAAATCGCTCCATTGCAAGATTGTAGGAAACTGTCACGGTACATTAAACGTGCCAAATGAATTGTAAGTAAATGAGCAATTTTATGCATGTCAGCAAATGATAACAAAATGAATTACGAAATAATGCATCCTTGAACAAGTATACTTGTAAAAAGTTATTGCTACGAAAACAAATTGTTGTTGCATATACATATATAAGGTGCGTTGCAAAATGATAAGAACGGTACCGCAGATAGCGAAATGGGGAAAACAAAAAGTAAACGGAAAATAAAAACGATGGCCACGGACACAGATAGACGTGTGTATTATACGAAAGCAGTTACTGTTCGCGCAGACGGGTATATGTACGAGCAAGTACGAAAACATGGCACATGAGGTCGGTCGAGTGTTGCAAAATGATAAGAACGGAGCCAGGTAACGTCTTTCCCGTGACACCAGAGGCAGCGAACGAACACGTCTCAGCACGCACCAACGGCAGACAGTTGTTAACAGTGATTTGCCCAGGAAAGGTGGCGAGGAAGTCGTGCGGACAAGTGTAGTAGAATGGGCCGTGGAAAAGCGTTGTCAGAACGTGAAAAAGGCCAGATATTGGCTTATAAAGAAGAGGGAGTGGCTGCGAACGTGATCGCACGTCGGCTTGGGCGGAGTGCGTGTGTGGTGAACAATTATCTGCGATTAAGGGAACAATATGGTATAAAGAAAGCGCCGGGAAGGCCGCGAAAATTAACGCCGCGGCAGGAAGGTTCTGTTGTGAGGAAGTTGGCAGCTGGGAACACATCACTTGGACAGTTGTCTCGCGATCCGAATATGCGTGTACATAAATCCACGCTCTGCAGGACCGTCGAACGGTGCAATCGTCTTCTCTATCGCAAAGCCAAGGTACAGCCGCGAATCACTGCACAACATAAAGATCGGCGAGTCGACTGGGCCAGGACGTGGAAGGAGGAATGGCGGCGTGTCATCTTTAGGACGAGAAAACAATTCAATTTAGACGGTCCAGATGGCTGGCGGTATTATTGGCACGATCTACGCAAAGAGGAACGGATCTTCTCCAAGCGACAGCAAGGAGGGCAGTCTCTAATGGTGTGGGGTGGCTTCGGATATCATGGCACCGCCAACCTAGCATTTCCTACGAGTATTCTGAATGCACCAGCATACCAAACCATACTGGAGGACAACCTATTGCCTTTTGCTGCACACATGGCTGACACCCCATGGGTGTTCCAACAAGACAGCGCCACAATACACACGGCCGAATCCACTGTAATGTGGTTTCCGGAGAGGAACGTCTTTGCAATGGCTTGGCCTGCTAATTCTCCAGACGTTAATCCTATGGAGAACCTTTGGGGTATTCTTTGCCGAGCTGTATACGCCAATGGTACCCAGTATGACAACATCCACGATCTACGACATGCTATTGTTGCTGCATGGAACGATCTCGATGTTACTCTGTTGCAAACACTCGTGGATCACATGTGTGATAGAGTTTTCCGTATTGTGCACCGACAAGGTTCCTTTATTGGCTAATAAGTGATAGTGTTCGTATCATTTTGCAACGGTCGGAGTAGCCTGTTTTGTCTTTTTTTCTAAACTGTACATATTGCCCTTGTTGTCACATGCCTGTTACTTTTCAGAACGATTTGTGTGCTCTTTCTGTAATAATATAACCATTGATTATATGTTCGTACTCTTATTTTCGTTACTTTGTACACTTTCCACAGCGTTCTTATCATTTTGCAACGCACCTTATATATTTAATCAAAATCAAATACTCTTCTCTCTTGTTACTTGTTATATGAGAAATGGAATTCTTGCAAAATTACGTAAGTTGAATAAACCTGTTGAATTGTTGAAACTTAAAGCTTACCTCTTGGTTATTTACAACCTGACATTAGATTGTCAAAAGTTGACATCGGTAGAAAATCATGCTTAGTTAAAAGTGATGGTAGATTAGTTAATGATATAAGATCTGGATATGCTTAAGTGTATGATAATCATGACGTATGTTGTAAAATGCAAATTCACAAACTGGAAAGTCTCGTGAATATTTTTTTGATTTTCAGGTGAAAAAACACTGTTCTTATTGTATTTCAATCGTGCAATCTTTATTTGGGCTCAGTGCAAGACTAAGCGATTGAAGACCTTAGTAACCTTGAGGTGTTATGAACCACATAACAAATATCTCAAACTTCCTACGATTTTGTACGTTCTACTAATTCTTGATTAAAATCCGGGTCTCCAATTTAAGATATTTATGGTAGCTTCTCCCTTTAACTAAAATTAGAGTAAGTAGATCGTTACAAAATTCATGGTATCAGACCATGGCTATTTAAACTGCCTGAATTATAAAATTAGGACACTAGACCTTGCTTATTATGCGGCTGAAATGCAATTCTGGGAGTGAATCTTCACAAACATTTTTCGGGAGTGGACATATTAATTTATTTTTTTTTGACATTGAAATTTCATTTTTTCTAATGTAATTTGACATTTTTGAAAAATAAAATTTCCTTTGATACCACCTTCTGGAAATTGAATTTTGAGGTTGGATAAGAATTAATAACTTTGATAATCAATTACAATTTTTTGCAGTGGCAAAGTATTTTTTTTCCATACAAATAATTTTTTTTGTTTCTTTTCGGCTTCACTGTGGAATTTTGTAACGTGTTGCATTAATTTACCTTTGGCTGGAAACTTATATTTGATAACCATGCCTCCACCAGATTCTCCTACAAAAGAGGATTTCACACTTTTGACGCTGACTTCATCACAATTTACCTATCCTAATCCTCCACCTCTCATAGGCTCCCATTTTTCTTCTTCACATGCATCGCTCTTTGCGGTATCTATTACATTATTTCCTGCATGCTTTTCCCGCTTTTCTTCTTTAGGCACGACTACTGCCTTCACTTCTGGCAATTCTACAGTAACGGTTTCTAGTTTAATTACAAACCCCATTTCTTCAGCGACTGCGTCCACTTCCCAGTCAGGATCAGTCCCTTCGGACTAATCATTACACTAATCGTTACACTATTTTTGAAGTAGTAAATCGGCCTATTTAAACATGTTCGCGATTCAAAATTTTTGGCATTCTTTTTGTTCAGAACATAACGTTTTTTTGTGTTCAGTGATAAATAATTTGTACTTAAATTATATTGAAAACTGTTGAAAGTGACAAATGCGATTTTCCACATTCGTTACTTCAACGTGGTGACGGCGATATATTTTAAACCGATTTTAAACGTGCAATCGCATTTATATAAATGCATTTTCACTGTTACATATCATAATGTTTTAATATCAATTACTAAAAATGGTTTAGGCTAAGTAACATTTTCTTACGTACAGTGACGAAAAAATCGTTGCCGGGCAAAGTGGCCATCTGGCAATTTTACCTGGTCTGTTTCGTGGTCACTTTGCTCGGAATGACACCATTTCAAAAACTGTGGTCTAACGTCTAACCTACATGACTTAGCGTTTTTAAACATACATCATTTAAAAAGTTATTTCACGCTGATCAAACAACACAAGAGCATATAATTATAACACTTACTATTATTTAGCTATAATCAACAATTTGTACCACTTACCTAAAATCAGACTTGCGAAAAAACAATAAAATGAGTTCACGTCTAGAAAAGTGCAACCTTCCGTTTCAAAGTCACAGACCACATTGGCAGCATCCGTGGCGACTGTTTCGCCCGGCTCCCGCGTAGCGGCAATACTATACAGCGAAGAAAACTCATATGGCTACTTTGCCCGCACTGGCCACTTTACCTTCCTTCCTTCCTTTACTATTATGTCACAGATTTGACATAATTTGTGGCAACAACTAGTTGCATTTGATTAGGGTTTTGAGGATCATCATGACAATGACTAAATTGAATAGTACATTAAAAATGGTAATTAACTTAGGCGTACGATGAAATGTTTATGTGGAATTAAACTTGGGTTTCTGGTGGGATACATTACATGGGATATCAACACACTGTAATTACACAAAATACTGGCGATATTATTATCCCTTAAAAACCATACCATTTTAACCGTATAGGGTTGTGAGTGATTTTGTCAGGTTATCGAATGCTGAATTTTCTACAGGTCTCGAAAGAGACAAAACAATGAATGTTCTCCGGTGATCGATTGAAGAAATCACTGGGGTATTTCTAAATTGTAATAAACCTTATTTTTATAAATTTTCATGAAACTCTGCTATCGTCTCATTATCAGGGAAAGGTGCGTCATAACTTGGATTGCCAACACGATTAGCAGAAATAATTGGGTGGGAGTAACAATACTTCTTCTGGACGCGAGGCCAGGGGCGATTCCTCCATGTAGGAAGTGAGGAACTTCCTACAGTTCATTTATACTTATTTCAAGTTCTTTACTTTTTAGGAGTTTAATGCTCCAAAGACGATGGATTTGCTGCCGCTCGCTGAGGAACATGGGCGGTCATCCTACAGACAGATGGGTGAGGAGCGGATGGGACAGTGAAGGGATGGGGAAGGGAGGTTGTGAAGATCGGCGAGAGCCGAGGAACCAACAAGATTTTCCTCAATCAGCGTTGCCAACTCCAACATAATGGTACTAAACAGTTTGATCCTTGTTGACACTTAGAACCCTGCTTTTGGTATAATGGTGAAATCGAGCATAATCTGAAAAAGCCAGTCCCTGAGAGAGAGAAATCGAATTCAAAGGAATATGTTTTCAGGGGGAAAAAAATTGTCCAAATCTAATTTCTGCTTCACCAGAGGACATATGTTTCAAACGAAAGGAAGTATTCGACCCACCGGCATGCTCTTTTACAACCATCATACCACAATCCATCCTCTATCTTTTCTTCATTCTACCCGATTAAGTTCGTCACGTAGAAATCGGTAGAACGTTCGGGTTAAACAATTTTCTCAAACCCTTTTAAGTTCTATGTTGAATCCATGTCTTTTGTTGCACCATTTTAAACAATTTTGGGGGGAAATTTACACTATTACATAGCTGTTAATAATAAGTATCGCAAGTAGTTGCTATCTGAGATAAGGCCGGTCGCTATTTAATATTCGCAATTCATTTGCACGGGTTTTAATTTATTTGCAAGTACTTAGAGTACTTTACATTTATTTATTTGCATGTTTATAACTTTTTATGAATATATATTTATTTATTTTATGAATAATATGTATATAAAAGGTAATTAGAGGTATTAAATGCTATGCATATGGTTTTATATTCATTACTGCAAAGTATGTAATGTATAAAATGTTAATATTAATGTTTATAATATTGAAAATAAGTTTTCTATGGTTTATGAACCGCTATGAAGGGTGGTAATGGGTGTAGGTATAGGTCCAATTACGATTTAGGACGGTCCCGGTACTCGAACCCGCGATATGTAATATTATTAATTAGTACTATGCAATAATGTATGTTATTATGTTATGAAAGACGGTGGTTTCACACGCCAGACAGAATACTGTCTCCGAATCTCGACTCGGCGGTGAAGGTAGACGAGAAAGGAATTTGGGGAAGTGCGGTGATGCCAGACAGAGAGAATGAATTAATATTCCGCGCAGGTAGACGAGAAAGGAATTTGGGGGAAGTGCGTTCAAGGTGAAAGGGTTGTGGGCGGGATGTTGTTGTGACGGTACAAATACACAACAAGTCATTTTGGGTAAAATAAATTGGTTAGAGATACGATCCGCTTCGATTTCAGGTGGAAAAAGAAAATGTATCACGGGGTGATTGAGTCCCTTGAAAAAATACAAAAGATTGTAAAATGCTAATTTTAAAAGTCTCCTCTAAGCGGAAAAGTCCGTCTGTGTGTGGAGCGATACGGAGTTTAAAATAGTAAGCGCCAAGGCAGGTACAGAATTTGGACGTAAAAAAAAAGGATTTTAAGTTAAAAGGACATGAGGTGAAGGTGATATAATTCAAGGCGGGTGGACGTAAGGAATTTATCTAATGGAAAGAGAGGCTGTGGGTTTTAAATTTGGACGTCTAGAGTTAACGAGGCAGCGTGAATTTAAAGAGATTGTTAGTTTCCAGTATGGAAAATAGGGGTGGTTGGAAAAGGCCGTGATTCTTTGGGGTATTTAAACTTGGGAATCCGAATTTGTCCTCAGATTTCTACTTTTTTCTATTGAGTTTGCTGGTGTCTGCTGAGTTTTCTGTTTTTGAAGATGATGATTCATATTGTAAGTATTGCATTTTTTATCTAAGTACAAGTGTTATACGAGAATGGAATTTGACTAGTGTTTTATCCGAAATACAAACTAACTTGTCAAGTTCTATCTCGGTTGTGTTTTTTTGTTTAGCGGCAAAGTGTTTAGCGTGGCGAGACGGAATAAAAGTGAATTGTAGTAACAGTCGCGATTAATGTATTTGAGATTTGTGCAAGATCCCTAACAAGGATCGAACCTAGGACCGTTTGCACCAACAATATTAGCTTTTTTACTCTACATATAACTATAAACCTTTTATTTTTAAAAAAGAAATAAAACGCACAAGTCTACTACATACAAGTTTATTGTTCTAAAACTAATCTACTACAAAATAAATACAGAGTCAAAGTAATTTTACAAAAGGTTACACATACCGTTAACACAACGCTTTACAGTTTTTTTTTATAAGTCATTTTGTACACATGTTGTAATACATAGCGTTCACACAACGCTTTATATTTTCTCAAGCAAAATTGTACATAGATAGTAAACAGCTTTAACACTACGCTGCTATATTTATACATTATAACTACTCAAAGTACAATGCTTTTAAGTTGTTACTTTGTGGAACAAATAGCTTCCCAAAACTCGTTCTCCAAAGAAAAATCATATGAGTGAAACCGGTGCGAATCCAACGCACATATACATTCGGGTATATACATATATCCCTGCCCACAAAAGTGAAACTTTTTTGTTGGCTTTTCATTATATTTAAACACACAGTGACGTACGGGATTACCGTACAATTCTCTTCTGCGTAATGTCTGTACTGGCGCCCCAGAAAAGTACACTTTATTATTATTACAGGTGATAAATTCATTTATATACATTACACCTTTTTGTTCTGTTTTTGATTTGTTTGGAGCCCACAAATCATTGCATGTATATGCAATATGATGATTATTATAGAAAAATGTACTATGCAGAAATTTAGTATACAGTTTCATAACTAGTTCGATATCTACACTGTCCACTTTTGCATTGAACGCCTTTCTGTCATGTATAAATATTCTTTTATGAGCCTGCTGGAAGTAGCAGCAAATAACACCCTTGTAAGTTTTGATCAACTGTTCCATTTTCTCTTTTTCTATGCACTCAAGATTTAGACATTTGTGAAGTTCTTCTTTTGGTTCGCCAAGTTCACATTCAGAACATGTAGGGTTGGGATATTTTTCTACTATTGCTTGTGCAATAGAGAAAATAAGACACTGGTCTTCGATGCAGTATTCACTGCAGGCACACTGTAAATTAATTAAAGGCACTTGAGAATTTTGTCCATACAATTCTGTCATTTCTTTTTAAGTTTGTTCCAAACAATGACAGAAAATAGGTTAGGGGTAACTCACGGCACATATAATGTAAAAACATAATACAATAAATTCCACACATTGATGAGTTTGGGTTTTGAACCACCGTTTCACTGATGCACCATGATATACAGTTCTTTTTTATAAATTTTAGTACATTTGCACTAGGAGGCTGACCAAAACTATCAAAGTACATGGCCTCCTTATCACTGTTTATAAACAAACTTGTCCAGTGTATCCCTGGTCCAGATTCATTGTCGGTGTTAATAATCAATGCAGCAGGCAATTGCACATTTTTTGGCAATGTGTTATTAGCAAAAACACCTCGAAAAATAAAAGACAGACATTTGTCTGATTGAACAGTTTTTTCAATTTCAATGTTATTCATTGTTCACTATCCGAAAATGCACTATTTTCGGAAGAGCAACCTTGCTCGGATAAGTAATACACACTTGAAACGTCGTTGTAAAACGAAGCTAAAGAGGAATATCCACTGTCTGATGTTGAGGTGTTCTGTTTAGGTGCAGTCCTTGTGGCTTCTCCTATAATATGCTGTTGAAGCATGAAGCTACGGAGATAAGATGCGTATAAATGTGCGTCTCTAAGAGCACATTTGATTGTTCTTAATCTGTGATAATTGCGACAGCAATTTTGTGCAGGGAAGGCTAACAGTGACGCTTTAGGGCATCCTAGGTCCTCGAGGTTAACCACAGTGCGGTGAAGTACTGTAATCAGAAACTTGCATTTATCAGCTCCAAAAGAATAAATAACTGATGCGTTTTTGGTGTACTGGGAAAGTACGGAAACCAATTTTGAATAGCAAAGTTCACCGATAGGCCATTCGAGAGAATGCTTGTTTTGTGTTTGCCACATATTTTCGTTTTTTGCTCCAATATCTAAAGTATCCCATTCGTAAGGTGGTAGAAATATCCATGTTTGCATACTATCTGAGTCTGCATCGACTATAGCTAGTTCTTTAGGAATAAAATTGCCAGAATTGTCTCGGAATCCTTGAAAATCAACGACAGCCCTCATATTGTGATCCGTACACCTTCCTGGCTGGTACTCAACTGATTATTATTTTGTATTATCTGGGAAAATACCTCTATGTTTGTCTATTTGGAGCAGAGAATCGAACTCTCCATAAATAATGCACGTGACCGCCGTAGGCAACGGCGCAGAGAATGACAGTTTAGCACTTACACTCCCATCGCGTAATATGTCCCAAGTAGAGTCAATTTCCATTGTGGGTGAAAGAATAAAGGGATACAAAGCAAATCCATTATCAAAATCTTCTCGGGAGAGACTATTTCCTGTATCCTGGTAATGTATTCCCGTTCCAGAGAATAAATTGTAATATGCTTGGATAATATTTTTGTCTGTGAAGCTGGGGCAGAGAGGTTGGTTTGGAATGGTTCTAGTTCCAACTTGGAGTTGAATTTTATTCAATCCGAAATGATGGAAATTAAAAGGGTTTTTACGTATTTGACCATTGAAAGCTGAATTTTCAACAAAACCTAATATTACACGTTTAGGAACAGTACCTAAAAATATATTATCTAGATTATAAGAAGTAATATTTTGAGGGATAGTTATTGATTTTACTTCCACGCGTGTAATTGGGTATTTAGCTGTAGTAGTTTCAAGAGCATTTGCATGAGCAAGACCTATATCTGGAGATACAGTAACTCTTTTTACATAAAGAGAAATGTCCTGTATTTCTACACGATAAGAAGAATTCTCGGCGGCCATCAATGAAAATGCATCGTTTGATCTATGTAATTTAATTCTCATGGACACATTGACGAGGTTGGCACATAAAATCAGAATACAGTCGCCCATACATGTCGAATGACCGACTTTGCGCAGCAAGACTCATTCGTTTTTCAATTCCTTTATTTTCAGTTAGATTTTCTAATTTCCCAGGCGTATCGCGATACCAGAGAGCAGCAGTGAGATGAGATTTTTTAGCCTCATTAGAATAGTTGAGTAATGTTTCAATGTATGCCCTGTAAGCGTAACACCCTGCAGAGGACGAAATCAATTTGTCATTTAACGAAACGTCGACCTGACTGAATGCTGTATGTAGAAAATTGTTTCCGGGAGCAACCAGGTTATCGGCAGCTAAGGCCGTACCATCTGGTTTAGTTATTTTACATTTTAGGTACAGATAAATGTGAGCTGGATCAATGTATTCCCCACTGTCTCCAGTAATGGCGAACTCTACTGGACTGTTACTAGTTAAAGATGAAATGGGACGATACTCCACTAAACAAGAATTTTCAATGCTAGTTTGAGTTAATGGCAGAGAAAACAAATCCAATTCTGTATTTGTGCATTCCGATGAGTTACAGTTTACTAACGACATGGTAGTTAATTAGCGAATATATCTCTGTGTACCCTTCGCCTTTTTTTGCGTGACTGGCAGGTAATAAAGGGTGGTTCGAATTTTATAGTTTTACCCTTTCTTTTTTGTCTCCCCTTTCCTGAAAGAATCTGAGAAATTTTTCTCTCCCCCTTTTCACGAAGAGCTTCTCCCGCCTGATTTACACGATCTCTGAAAGATTGTTTGAGAGGCCTGTTTTGTAAAACATCCCCAACAAATTCCATTCCCGAATGTAAAGCTTGCTGGCCAATTGCTTTAGTACCCTGTTTTGATAAAGGGGCAGCAAAACGAAACAAGCTTTTAAATATTGAACCGAGGGCTCTGTGGCCTTTCTGATAGGGAGGACCGGAAAAATAAGGTAAACCTGTTCCCGCCTGGTTGAGATAATAATCTCGATACAACTGACGTCTATCGTATCTCATTGTCGCTTGAAATGTAGTTTAACACTCAGATCTCCGAAGGCAAATGAGAGTTTACGACCTGTGTTGTCTCTTAAAACTATTTCTATTGTATCAAATAAATATTTCGATACAGGCATATAATGAACGGGGTTAAATATTATAGATTGTGACCGACCATAAGGGACCGAAGAAAATGTAAACATTCTTAAAAGAGGTGCCTTTGTATCTCCTACAAACTGGTAACTGAGTACATTAGTGTATACTAAAACCTGCTGGGGATAACCAATATTTAGGTTGGTCTGTTTCGAACTATGATGTTGTTTAACAAGAATTCTATTTGGTTCGAATCCTAACTGCAGAGCCAAAATATCAGAGAAGTTCAGTGTAGATAATTGTGCATTGTATTTTCCCTCAACAATATTGCTGGACGAGTTATAACCGAATCGAAATAGCCCTTCTCCAATATGATCTTGATTTAAAACTTGTAAAACAGACTCCACATTTGAATAATATCCAGGGGGAACGATTGTTTTACCACTCTGTTTACTTGACTGATCCGAGTCTTGGTTATAATAAGTCCACATAATTTCATTTTGTCCTTTTTGAATATTAAACAGACTGTTTGTGAAATGAATTTCAGACAGACCCACTAACCAGCCTCCAGACTCGAGCTTAACAGCATTAGAAAGTTTAGTTAAAAAATGAGAAGGTGTATTAGTCGGAAAAATATTTTTGGATGCATTTGAAACCAAAGTTACATAGTAATCATTATCACTGCCTTCAGAAATCATTATTCCACTTTTTTAAAATGTAATGTAACGCTTGACGCTCCAAACTCAAATGGAAGCAAAGTTCCATGCTCTGTTTTTAATATAATTTCAATTGTTTCAAAGTAACGCTTCTCTACTTTTAGATACTGCCTGGGCTCAAATATATAACTTTTTATTGCTCCATATTCATAATCAACCACACTAACCGTTCGTATTACAGGACCTATATTTGCTTGATATTTGACAATATCTGTGCATATGTTGATTTCACGGGGGATATGATAATCTAAATTACAAGGATAAATAGAACTTGATCTTGCCGTACCTGGACCAATAACCGAATGTATAGATATTTCTGACTTAGGAGTATCCAACGAAAAACCAAACACTGGAGCTAATTGTGGAGATATATACAATTTCATAATTTCATCTTCCTCTAGCGTTGTTTGTGTATACATACTATGCGTGGACAAAGTATAGCCAAATCGGACATGTTGAGCAAGCAGTTTTCTTTTTGAAGGGGGAATATTGTTTAATAATAATTGAATATTGGAGTAGTAACCTTTAGGAACTATACTTTCACTATAAAAAATTTGGTCCTTCTTTTTCGGTTTAAATTGATATGAAATGCTATTTGTATCGGAAACAATATTATAAAAACTCCAAGTTAAATGAAGCTCTGTGGCCGCCACCACCCATTGTTCATTTAATTCTATTGGTTCGCTCAGCTTAGTACGGTTATGTGCTATTTTATTATCAGGAAACAAGTTCAAGTTTACATTGGAAGGTAAATGTAACATAGAATTCGTCCAGCGGCATAATGGCAACTAACCTAAACACGCGTAATATCTGATTTATGTACATAACTTGCACATGCGAGGGGGTAGTTTTTCCATTTTACTAGAACAAAGTCTCCCTTTCGTTTTAGAATTTTCTCGATAGTAAATGGCTTGTCTGGATCAAGTGTAATTTTTTGTAATTCTGGTTCATAGAAAATGCCTTTGACAGGATCGTTACTCCAGTCTTTTATACGATATGTAGGGGGATCAGTACTCATACGATCGCTAATTATAAAAATTTCCTCTGTCCAACTAGGTAGATATCCTTTCTCGAATTTCATTTTGGCTTTACTTATCCTTACGTAGTTACCGATATTAAATTTAAATTTGATATTATTGGTTTTTTGACTTGTATTGTTTCTAGACTGAGACCAGACCTGCAGCGCATTATTTTCGCTCACTTCAACAGGAGCCATTTTTATAGAACGGTGATACGAGTGATTATATGATTTTACTACAAGGGGGAGAATATCTACATAACGATATGTATTATTGGCTGAGAAGTGTTTATACAATTTTGATTTTAAAGTACGAATAAATCGTTCCACTACTGCTGCCTTTAGTTCTGAATAAACGCTATAATGAATAATATTGTACTTGTCAAACACTTTTTTCACTTGGGCGTTATAAAACTCTTTTCCTTGATCTGTCTGGGAGTAAACAGGAGGATATTCTAACATGTTTATAATCTTAGTGATTGCTTTTGCCATAATTTCACCCGTTTTGCTTTTCACTGGTATACAGAACGCTTGCCTTGAAAACACGTCAATTGCACAAAGTATATAGCGCATACCGTCATTGTACTTGGCGATATTCTGCATATCTGCCAAATCCATTTGCATAAGTTCCAGGGGAAAAGTGGTTTCGTAACGTTTACGTGGGAATTTTTTTCTAACTGGAACATGTAAAGTATATGCATCTTGTTTTGATAGCCACTCAGAAATATTCTTTCGTGATTGCGTAGAATGTTTGGATAATTTTTCAGTATTGGAAAATGAAGTCGGTAGTTCATGTGTATAATACAATGTTTTAAGATCCATACTTTATATATCTTCCCATATAAACTCAGCTTTCCTATTTCTTGAAGGGGGTGGGGTCGTGCGTGTAACTATATATTATTTGGGTATGTTTAGAGAATGAAGGATAGATTGGAACTGATCTCTCCCTACAGGATCTCTACTTTTCTTACGGTGGCGAACAGAATCATTAATCAGATCTATGATATTTGAACCCTGAATTCTTTTTCCATTTATGTACACTGTTCCATATGCGTCCCAATTTATATATTGAGAAGAGAATAGCCTTTTAAGTAAAAGTTCTGTTTTCTTCTGAACAGTTTTCGGTACTGAAGCAAGAATTTCTTCCCTGAGAGTAACACTAGGAGGGGGGTCGTCTTGTTGCACTGGTTCACTTATTTGTGGCAGCTTATTTTCTTCTTCGATCAATGGTAGGTGTGTGGGAATAGGCTTAGTAAAATTAACAAATTGTCGAAGTGCCTGTTGGTAAAGTTTCCATTTTTCACTTTCCCCTATATCTTCACGTGCTAATATTGTACGAATATTAGAATCTAATCTTGATTCGTGTCTCTGAGCTTTCTCAACGGAGGCATGCATATTAGTGGCAAAGTCCTCGGGAACAAGAATCATTTTTCTCACGCTCATTGTGAAAACAATGCACTACCTAACGCTGATATAATAGGACCGATTAAAAATGGCAAAAAGCCGGCGCCTTTTTGAATTAATATTTTCTTTTTATTTTTGAGCGAAGTGCCCTTCGCCGCTAGTTTACGCAAACTGGCTTTATACTTTTGAAGCTTAGTTTTTTGTACCCCTGAAAGCGGAATATTACCGCGTACGGTATTGGCTGCACATTGTCCTAGTACACGAACTAGTCCTGGTGTTGCTCGTTGCAAAAGGCGTTTCCGTTGAATAGGTTTTAATTTACACAATAATTTAAGTGCCGGAGCATGTTCTTTTAGTTGTGATGTCATTCTGACGTTCGCACAAGAAATGGTTTGTTGACATGCTTTCCAGTGGCATAAATAGCCATTTGTTCATCGGGGAAAATATGCGCCCTCATACGTAAAATTTCAGGTGTATTTTGTGTTAAATCGAACATTAAATAACTGTGTGGTGTTTCAGTTGCATCTTGAAAAGCTTCCAAAACACTTTTACTATTGTCAGGTTTGAATTGTCGTGCTAAATGGTATATTTGGTGTTTGTCACGTGGATTTTTGAATATCACAAGATAGTGTGAGTTGAGGCTTATGTCTCTCATTTTAGCACCTTTGTGAAATAAGTTTTGTACTATAAAAATAACACTTATATTTTTGTGATGAGAATATTTCGTAAATATATCTGCGACTGCTGAATCTTTGCTGCTTTCATTCATTAGATCATCAATGACTATTAATCCAGGAGTTTCAATATCCATATTTGCTACATCAGGGATTCCTTCAATAAACTGAATATTTGTATTTTTGCTTAATTTTAATCTGGGAGGAACCGCACCATACGCCCATATTACTGTTTTTGGAACTTGTGTAAACATTTTATGTTTATAAAATAGAAGCTTATCCACAAAAGTGGTTTTTCCACTTTGTGAGGGCCCACAAACCATCATTGCTAACGGGTGTGTAAAACGCAATTCCATGTTGAACAACACACGTTCTCTGCTTGAAGCGCAGACACACAATGGCCCAAATATATACCACAAATTAATTTTATCTTTTCTTTTCAGGATGAAATATAACAAGAATGTGTTATCTGCTGGGAGGTGGGGTTCCGAGGAAAAAAAGCCCTCATGGACCATATAAGGGCGGAACACCGCCTGCGCCCGGTGTCCCCTCCCTCGTCGCGCCGGAGGCGAAGAACATCTGACAGATGTAGTGTCTGCGCCAGGCGGAGGATCGAGGGGGAGTGCCCCTGGATAAGGACCCAAATAGAGATTTTACAGATGGCCCTTGGACTGTAAAGAACAATAAAAAATAAAACAAAACACTCGTTTTTTATTTAGATTCCATATGGAACCGTCTCAAAATTTTCAATTTTTCTTCGTTTTGTGTGGACTGCTTGGTGTGTTTTCTGCTCAGATTCAGAAACAATTTCAAAATTGGCTTTTCGTTTAATTTTACGGGGGTTCTCAACAACTCGCTTTTCAATTTCCCCTTTGACCAGTTGCTTAAAATAATCAAAATTAATCTGGAGTCGAGTTCTGTAATTCATGGTAATGCCCCTTACTTTAATAACATGTTTCTCATCCTGAGGATCATGTTTGTTCACCATTTTATATGCATAGTTTTTGGGACCACCACCCAAAAAGCATGTAATTTGGTAGGGCTCTTTAATCTCATCAAGAAATGAGCCTGTAGGAATAAGTTTTTCATGTTCTCTTTCTACATAGAACACAGAGTCCGTATCCACGTAGTGAATACTTTCCTTGACTTTGTCCATAAAAGAATATAAGTGCATTCTTCCATAAGCAGTAATAAACGCAGAGACAAGTACATTTGAAAGTACTAACGGTTCATTTTTGCTTTCCAGATCAATATAATTCACTAATAAACAAGATTCGGAAATAGGAACAACATTACTGATTTCATACTGTGGATTAAACACTATATCATGGAATTTCTGTTCTGTATTTACAAAAATAGACTTAGTTTTTAAAGGATTTTGGGCAAATTTCCCGTAGATTGAATTCAGCAGAATTTTGGAAATAAAACGAAGTCCAGGGTTAGGTGCAATTTCATCTTTTACAAGTTGAATTCCCTCACGATCGAAATAATCTTGAATATACTTGTCTTTGTCATGTTCTGAACTGCAGCCGGAAGGATATCCTGAAGACTGTTGTTTCAGTCTAAGAAATGTGTCTACATAGTCTTTGAACACATTATCATTCTGGTCAGCCGAAGGAAAATCCCAAATTTCATATATTTTTAGTATTTTGTACCCTTTTTTTGCAGCTAGTTTCAGTTCTTCCGATACCCAGGTGCCATGTAAGTATCTTTCTTTATCTGCGTGTGAACATTGTTCTTGATTCTCGCTTTGTGCACAAGTTCTGCATAAAGCAAACATTAATTTGTTATTGCATGACATGCCCAGTACTGGTAAATATAAATCTTTAGGGGGGAGAATATCACATTTTACAACCCCAAACACATTATCCAAGGTAGGAAACTCTGACGTGTAAATCACTGGTTTCCCTGTAGGCATTTTTCTTTGCTTCATCATTGTAGGGTAAAGGGAAACTACATCTAGCAGTTTCATGCTCGTATTTTCATTCTCTTGTTTTTCATAAACTGCCCTGAAAAGTTCAGTGCGTCCCCCATTAAAAGCTTGTTTTGGGATAAGTGGGTTATTCAGAGAATAACAATTCTCAGCAATAAATTTGCGTAATTCTGGATCTTTTTTAATATCCTCATTGAATTCACATTCCCATTTTTCTACAACCGTGTACCCCATTTGCTCTAATATTTCGTTACGGGTAACAGTACGTTCGTACCTATGGTCAAGGGTCTCCCCAGTCTCGTTAAGAGGCTTATCTCTGTTGTCAGGAAGACAAATCCGGCAAGCATGGTAGTAGCAACCTTGGAAACTATAAACAGTTTTGCTTTCTTCATGGAGCCCATCCAACTTATAACGTCCTATTTTAGCCTCCCCGAGATTCCCTGCGTGTCTTAGAGTGATTTTTTCAGTATGTTCTACCCACTTTAACCACTTTAAGGCAATTAGAGACTGTTGGTCTTGTTCCCGAAATCCAAATGGGGGGACTTTAATAAGAGTGTTTTCTTTAAGATATTTACTTCTAAATATCAAAGACGCTAACGACGCAAGAGTCGCGCAGCGAACAAAGCACTGTATTCCAGTCAGATCTTCGATCAGATTAGAAAATTTAATACATGCAGCAGCAAGAATTTCCACATCTTTAATACAGTATTCACGCAACTCTTTTTGAAAATCAAACATTTTCCCTGCTTGCACCGTTTCCTCGTGCCATTTTAGCATCTCTTCTCTTTCCTTGGGGGACTTGGAATCTATATCATAATATTGAATATCAGGGAATGGACCTACATAATTCTGATTTGCAGGGGTTGAAAACAAATACGGAAAATCACCTTTCTGCAAATCTTCAGCTAGTCCCAGACTTGCAGGCAGATCTTTCAATTTCATGAGCATGAAATTCAACGAGTCCCTGAAAACTATTTTCTTGGTAATAGACATTTCTATTATTTTCCTACCCTGCATAATTACGGAGGGGGTAATATTCTCTTTAGTAATCAAGTAATTTAAAACAAAATGTGAATCGTATCGCCCTGCATTATGTGCAATACACACAATTTTATCAAACCCTTCCCTTGGAGTTTGAATATATTGCATAAATTCTTGAATATTGGGGAAAATATGGACACGGGGACCGCACGTCTCGCAGAAATCTGCATCAGTGTCTTTACACACATGACAATCTTGCTTAGCAACAGCCAGATTGACTTCGTGTTTCTGGTCATTTTCTCTTTCTACCAGCATACACTCAAAATCATAGAAAATATAAAGAAATTTTGCACTTGGTTCGGGCTTAACAGGCTGAATATAGCATTTGTGTGTTGGTTCTACAAAAGCATTACAGCTTTTACAAAAGAATTCATCGCATTTGTGTGGTGTTTTGCGCAATCTCTTGTTCACTACTTTGTAACATACATTACATTGGTGAATGGTTTGGCAAACACTTGATTTCCGCCCTTCTGTGCGCAAATGATTTTCATAACATTTCGGGGACAAAAATTTCCTGTTACATGCAGAGCATTTTCTGGGGATAGTGTTAGTGGATTCATTGTATTCACTGTATTCACACAATGCACAATATCTCGTGCATTCAGTATGTTGAGGTTTATTATTAAATCCGACTTGGCATTTTGGGCAGTAGTAATTTTTCACAAAAAGTGTGGGGACAGAATTAACTATATCAAAATGTTGATCGTGATACAGTAAATTAATCTGTTTAGGGGCGAACGGTGTTGACCTAATAACTTCATACTCCCTTTCCCCCTCTTTCATTGAAAACACAACAATTTGGTACTCTGGACCCAAATAGTTCTGAAATTTAACGATGTCCTCTACAGTGCATCCATTGGTTGGATCGACGCGTGCTTCATGGCATAACCGCATAGCAGCTTCTTTCAATTTGTTATCGTATCTACGAAACGATTTGATTTTGTTTGTGTTCTTGTCAATTTTGGCTTGCGCAAATACAATAGCGCGCGGCAAGCACAAATTGTCATCGTTAGTCAAAACAGTGATAGCCCGCTGTCTCTGGTTAGGATTGTTTATTGATAGTAAAGGGGCGTATTTTCTATAAAGGGGGTATTTGTTCTTCCCTCTACCGCGCTTGGGTTCGACAATATGCGCCATGCATTTCAAACAGTTATCTACAAAGAAGGATTCATTGCTGTTCAGCACTTTGGTTACATAGTGTTGAATAATTTTAGGATTTAATGCCGAAAGGCTGCGCCAAGGTATATAAATATCCTTATTGGTTTCATTGCCGAAAATAATCAAACCAACCTGACTGTCCGGTGCCACATCAAAAAAAATCTTTTTCATGAGAAATTGGAACATGGACCCAACCAAATATTCAGGGTCCCCCACAACCTGATTAGGTATTTCAATGGATACCTCCCGCCCTAGCATTCCGAATCGTCTAAAATATCTTTCTCTTTCATCCACAATAGAAAACTGACTTGCCCCCACCCCTAATTGACACATTGCTGTTTGCACTGTCTCACAGAAAAAAGTCGGATCACATGAGGGGATATCGTCATGGAAAATAACTCTGTCACACATATCATAGTATGCATTAACGAGTTCTAGTGGGGAAGTATACTTTCCAGAATGAAAATTACATATAATTTTGTTCGAAGTACTCACCGCAGTATGGTTAGCCTCGTTTGTGGAGCTTGAAGACGCCATTTTTCACTAACAGATTCTTCCAGTCGCACGCACACAGACAATAGAATCACCTGTAAAAAATAGAAAAATAGTTGTAGTACTTGTTCATATTACACATATTTGTTTCTTGCTTCGGTTCATTATTTGGTTTAAAATATTATTTAAAAGCACCATACATATATGTAACAATTCACTTACCTTAATTATAGCTTCTTTTGAGTTCTTTGTCTTCAAATCTCAGACAATAATCACAAGTTGATATCTTTTCTGACACAATGGTTCAGAAATTCTTCTCAAACTAACATCTTCTCGCTTTTACGCGTTTTTTTATACTTCATAAGCAAACTGACGCTTTCTCTGATTGGTTGAAATAAAACCGACGCGTTTTCTGATTGGTTGAAATAAACCGACGCTTTCTTTGTTCTTGCGTTCTAGTTCACCTTGAACTCCTTCCCATCATCCTTTGTTCTAGTGTTCTCGGTAACCTTGGCATACTTTGACAGAAACATGTTGTAGCCTGCAAGCGACGCGCTGTTTCAAAAAATTTGACCCTTGCTGTGCATTTCCAGACATCCTTTGTTGTCTGGTTGAATTCCTCCCCTGCCCTACACTATTGCATAGCTTTCCCCTGTTCTTGCGTACTGGTTAACCTTGAAAAAACCGGTTCTGAAAATCTACCGACGCATTCTCTGATTGGTCAATTGGGTTCTTTGTTTGATCTGACGTTGTGACGTCATTTGACCTTGAACGCACTTCCCCCAAATTCCTTTCTCGTCTACCTGCGCGGAATATTAATTCATTCTCTCTGTCTGGCATCACGGCACTTCCCCAAATTCCTTTCTCGTCTACCTTCACCGCCGAGTCGAGATTCGGAGACAGTATTCTGTCTGGCGTGTGAAACCACCGTCTTTCATAACATAATAACATACATTATTGCATAGTACTAATTAATAATATTACATATCGCGGGTTCGAGTACCGGGACCGTCCTAAATCGTAATTGGACCTATACCTACACCCATTACCACCCTTCATAGCGGTTCATAAACCATAGAAAACTTATTTTCAATATTATAAACATTAATATTAACATTTTATACATTACATACTTTGCAGTAATGAATATAAAACCATATGCATAGCATTTAATACCTCTAATTACCTTTTATATACATATTATTCATAAAATAAATAAATATATATTCATAAAAAGTTATAAACATGCAAATAAATAAATGTAAAGTACTCTAAGTACTTGCAAATAAATTAAAACCCGTGCAAATTAGTTCTAAGTACGTGCAAATTAATTAACACCCGTGCAAATGAATTGCGAATATTAAATAGCGACCGGCCTTATCTCAGATAACAACTACTATCGCAAGTTCAAAACTTTAAAAAAGTAGATGCAGAATTATTATCCGAAAAAGATAAATAATTAATAATTAATCCTAGCACAATTTAGAAGCATTTAGCATAATTTCGAAGTTTAAGCAACACTTTTTATTATCGTAAATCCACACGAGGACAGGGAGGGGGAAGAAAATCGAAATTCTTGCATAATCTGAAATATCGTCAATGTTATTTTCGTCGGTTTTTATAGTTTCACATTTAAATATTTCATAGTTCAAAGTGAGGAGCAAGGGCCCCTTGCCAAACCTTGAGCATAGGCCTGCAGCTAATATTCCAAATGCAATGGAGTACTGTATAAGCAATACGTGTGAATGTAATTGAAACCTTTCTTCAAACCTTCCTCGGTTTACCATAACTTCTTCCTACACTCCGAAAAAGCCGCGAGGCTGAGGTGTAGATGCAGACCCAGATCACCAGCCACCACTAGCCCAGACTGCTTCCAGTTCTGAGGTGTTTCATTGGTTGCTGCGTGTTTCATAACTAATTTAGGCCTACACACCAGATTTTTTTTTCTAAAACAAAACAGAAACAAAAATATTTTCACATTTGCAATGTCGTTCGCTTCGCATTCGCACGCTTTCACTCTAAGAATAACATTATCGGTCAGGTCAACGGGGTCAGCCCAGTATTGACCTTCAAGTGGTGCCACCTACTAGCAATTGTGCATACTATGAGAAGCTGAGCATCACCGTATTCAAACATTGCTAAATCACGTGATCATTTAATGGGGCTGTTCATTGCCAAACTTTTCCGGTGGCGGCGCCACCTCTGTTGTGTCCCGAAATAATTTCGTTCGTCACTTGGTTGCCCTAAGTTTTTCATTGGAACGCGATGGGATGGCTATTCAAACGTTATTTTCAACGAAGGTAAGAATTTATCATGTAAATCGACAATGAAAATGGGTTTAGTAAAGTCTTAAGATTATGTAGCAAGTCATACGTTACAGTCACGGACACTTCTGGGTTGTAACAACCCCATTGGCTGTCAATAGGATCAGTACAACCCAGAAGTGTCCGTGACTGTACATTCTCCTGAAACTAAGCATTAATTCATGAAAGGGTAACGGCAGGGTAGCTCAAACGGGCAAAATATGGCATGTTTATGCACAAAGAAAACTAAACTAGACTTCATTTGGGTCGTTCCTAGCTGCCATGGGTCGATAATACAAAAATTAAGATTCTTGCACTACGCAATATATTTTTTTTTCTGGTTGCGCTATGTGTAATTCAACGGCGGGAGTTGGAATCGGAGAAAGCACAAGAAACTCCCAAAATTATTAAGTGCGTGAGCACATGATATATATTATTATACACTTTGATACTATTCCCTATCCGATAACTTAATACTAACGTATTTTTTCATTGTATTTAGCAAGCAGACATTTTCCCTCGTATTTTCATCCATTTTTTGGAAACAATAATTTTAAAATTATAATTCCGTAAATATGAAATCCCTAGAGGTTGCGAGAAATGGAACAGAATATATCACATTTTTTTAATAATTATTATTCTCGATAAATGTGTATATATAAAACAGAGAACTATATTTACTAGTCATGCGGAAAAGTATGATATGACGTAAAAAAAAGAGAATCTGTTATTATGAAAACTATAAAAATAAAAGTATAGTCGCATGGAATTATTGTGTACTTTTCCTTACCGGATTCACAACAATAAAGCACTTAAATTGTGAATATTGCAAGTGACGTAAACAAGTGCTGTGCAAATTTTAAGCCTTTTTTTGAGTTTCGATATCTTTTCTGTTGTTGACGATCTTATTTTCGAAAATCTTATTTTTACAGCACTGATTATTCAACTATAATGTTCAGACACAAGGGGTGTAAGGGGGGTGAACTCCCACGTAATACACCCAATTGTCAACCTCACTTCCACATAGTACACCCTAGACTGCATTTTGCAGACGAACGAGGCTCTGGCGACTGGTACTGGCCAGTATAATTCTGAGTCTTGTCCTTACGTGTGCTGAGTGCCTCTTTACAGCCTCAGCTTTTAACCGAAGTCAGAATATTTTAATATTTTAGTTACGACACAACGTTAGTTATGTTTATTTGAGTTTTGTTAACCTCAGTAAGAATATTTTAGTCTTCCAACGTTACAGTTATGTTATTAGTTACATTTTAGTTCAGGTAAAGAGCTGGACCCCATATAAAATGACGGGTGCAAAATAGCCTAAGTGCTGACGCACCCAAAAATTTAAATTCAAAATGTTCAGACACAATTTCTGAGGTTAAGATGAAATTAAACTTGAAATTTAATGTAATAGCAGCACCTTCAGCATCAAATTCCCCATGTATTTAAATGGGAGAACAATTGCCCATCAAAAGCGTGGGGACACAACAGGGCTGCTGCCACCTACAATAGGTTGCTTTGGCCAGGCCCATTGTCGTCTGTGGCGAATGACATGTATTCATTACGAAGTGCTTGTCAGAAAAAGTGGGGACGGGGAAGGCGGCAAACTGGTTCTATGAAATATGCACAACGTTGATAAAAATTGTAGCGATTTCCGGTAAATAACTACGTTCATTATACAGGGTGGTGCAAAATTCCGTTTACAACGCGGAGGAGGTGAATCGCCAAGTGAAATGAAGACGAAAATATAAATGGAATTTTGTCGAATGACGCACCGTGTCAGAGCTAGAGGATGCCGAAATCGTGTGAAAATGGACTTCACATAAAGAAGATGCGGCACGATATCCCCAAAGAAAACACACCTGGGCTAGGGAATGATGCACAAATCGCGTGTCGAAAATGAATGCGGAAGGGATTCCCCACAAGAAGTGAGGGATTCCCGGGAATATGTCCGACATGGAACGCAGGTATCGAATGGGGGTACAAAGGGAAATGACGGAGGTCACAGCACATGAAGAACATTTCGCCAGGAAGTGTCCGAAAAGCAGGCTGCAGAAGGGGATTCCCCAGAGAAGAGGGGATACAGACAACATGTGCAAGAGGTGTATGATGACATACACGTACACAAGTAATAATCTTTATTGGCTGTGGGAATGTCATACGATACATATCGCAGACGTTGTTGAAAATGTCCGCCAACCACATCTACACACAGACGGCATCGGCGTAACAGGGACACTCTGGTATACTCAAATACGTTGGGCATGTCAGTGATCATCCCAGCAGCGACGGTAACTCGAGCAACGAGGTCCTCCACACTTTCCACCGGGGTTTCGTAGACTAGCCTCTTCATTTCGCCCCACAAGAAGAAATCTAGCATTGTGAGGTCGGGTGACCGAGGTAGCCACAGAACAGGTCCACGCCTACCAATCCATCTATCACCGTATGTATTGTTGAGTACAGCTCTGGCTCGGCGGTCAAAATGTGCAGGGCACCGTCATGTTCATACCATACATCTTTCCGTAATTGCAAGGGGTACATTTTCCAACAGTTCAGGTAGAACGTCCCGTAGGAACACAATAGTTCCCACCGGACAAAGTATTGGGCAACACGTACGGACCTATCAGGTTGTCCCCGACAATGGCACACCACACATTCACTGCGAACCGTCGCTGAAATTGACGCTCAATGATTGCATGCGGGTTTTGCACATCCCACACGTGACTATTATGGGTATTGAAGACGCCTTCTCTGGTGAATAGTGCCTCATCGGTCCACAACACTGCAGTAGGAAAATTTGGGGTTTGCAAGGGTTTGTTGCAAATACCACTGACAAAAATCAAGGCGTAGGGGAAAGTCCGTCGGCTGCAGGTGTTGCACCCTCTGCACTTTGTATGGGTGCATACCGTCATCGTGCAGCACGCGTAACACATTGGCATGGTGCGTGTGTCGGACATGGGCAATGGCACGGGTGCTGGTGCCTGGCGTCTCCCGTATCCTGTCCAACACTTCCTCCTCAAATTGGACACTGCGCACACTGCGCGGTCTGGCACGATCCCACACCCTAGGTCGTACAGATCCAGTTTCACGTAAACGAGCATCCACCTGTTGAACAGGACATGTGATGGTAGGCGCCGATTTGGAAATCGTTCGCGATACACACGCCTTGCCTGATGGCTGTTTTGGTGTCTCTCACCGTAAACGAGATGCATATCGGCAAGCTCGTTGGTGATGTATGTCGCCATTGTCAGGCTCACAAAGAAGCACACGAATACGTACGAAACTAACTTGTGATGTACCGTTCACGACTACAGCACTGAAAACTCCACACAGGTGTCCACCCCGTACAGACAACATAGATGGTACGCACTACGTACTTCTTAACGGTCACTTTAGCAATGTGCTCAATTTCACCACACGCCTCAGGATGAACACCTTGCGACAACACGCGTAACTGACAGGCAGATCACTAGTCGCGTACACTGATGCGTTGTTTGTACGTACGTCTACCAGCGATAGCGGGCCGTGACAGGTAGCATCCCGCTGAGCGCCTCTAGTGGAGCTTTATGTACTACTACGTCTTCCGTCGTAGTATTTGGAGCCGATATCAGTACGTGCTGGTCGTTCTCTCATGTGTACGTACGTATTTCATTTCTACGTACAGCCTTGGATACTACTTGTGTACGCGTGTGTCATCATAGTACACCTCTTGCACATGTTGTCTGTGTCCCCTCTTCTCTGGGGAATCCCCTTCTGCAGCCTGCTTTTCGGACACTTCCTGGCGAAATGTTCTTCATGTGCTGTGACCTCCGTCATTTCCCTTTGTACCCCCATTCGATACCTGCGTTCCATGTCGGACATATTCCCGGGAATCCCTCACTTCTTGTGGGGAATCTCTTCCGCATTCATTTTCGACACGCGATTTGTGCATCATTCCCTAGCCCAGGTGTGTTTTCTTTGGGGATATCGTGCCGCATCTTCTTTATGAGTACTATTTGTCGGCATATGAAGGTGTGAAGTCTTTTCACACGATTTCGGCATTCTCTAGCTCTGACACGGTGCGTCATTCGACAAAATTCCATTTACATTTTCGTCTTCATTTCACTTGGCGATTCACCTCCTCCGCGTTGTAAACGGAATTTTGCACCACCCTGCATATAAAATTACCGAAAATCCTACAAGTCTCATCTCTCTCTATGTTCTTGGCGTAAAACGCTTAGGTAATACATTAAAACTTGCGAAGTTCTAAAAATTCACACTGTGTGGCAGCACCTGTTCAGCTATTCTCGGCCGTTTCTTGTATCACACGAGTAGTGCATTGATGTAACAGCAGCGCAAGGTGAACCAGCAGTTGGTCACTCGCTCTGGCTTCAACCAGTCTTGATGCGGAAGCAACACCTGCTTCGAAAAGAATCGAATTGGGGCTCGCGTATACTTGGACCGTTTCGGCAAGTGCGATGCCTGGGGAAAACGTTCACGTAGTTGTAAGTATCGTCAACGAACTATAATACTTTAACTACTGACGATATTACGTGGAATGAACGAGTACGCTTATGACTGGTGGGCAAAGTTGGAAATTCACCCCCACGTTTCTTGGACTCGATAAGTATTCGTCAAGCAATCGTGGAAGGAAGGAGAAACGTCGACGCAATTACGAGAACATCATTTGAGGTGCAGTACAAAGGTATGAAACTTAGTGCTTTGTCAAAAAAGTGTGGCCATTGTACTTAAGTGTTACAAGTGGTTTATTACGAATTTAACAGTGCTATAATCAGTGATTTTGGTGAAAGTGTAAAAGTGTTTCAATTCTACCTTTCTTATGTAATTGGCACGGCTGTTACACAAAACACACTTTAAACAACGTTCCTCCCTTTTTTCTAATGCGAACCTGGTGATTTAGAATATTTCGCGATATCATTGCTTGTAGAGGAAAATTATGTAATTTGCAATTCTTGCGCTGAGCAAAGTAAAAAGTTGGACCAAAAAAATACTGTACAATTTGAGAAGTTGAATTGCATTTTTCTTAATCGTCGCAAAAATGCAACTGACCTAATCGAGACGTGTGACAATAGGTGCATAATGCATTGCTAACGCACTTACGATACCAAAGAAAGTAATTCCCCCCTTTTTACATCCACTTTTTCTAAAAGAGCATATAATTTAATGCGTAGTAAATCTTGTACTGTTAATATGCAAATATATATATATATATATATATATATATATATATATATATGGAATAACTTTTAAGGCTGTGTGATAAAAGCAGCGAGGTTGTTATTGAGAAATACAAATGAAAGCCATGTTAGGGACTAATGTTAAAATTATGTATTGAGATTGCCGAGTGTTGAACACTGGCGTGTTTAATAGGATTTTTCTTGCTGAGCAAGAATACAATTTAGTTTTAAGGAAAATTATAGATACCGTGTTCTTAAAGTTTTTGAAGTACGCTAAAGGGAATTAACTCACTTTTACAATTGTAAAAATAGCATTTAATTGAACGCACGATGCATTGTTTAATACAAAAACGGTATCCCATTAGGGTTATTGAAGATTATTGATTGTATCATTAACATTGTTAATCGTCAAGAGGTAAGGTCTAGATGCTTGGTTAGCGTAAAAAAACCGCAAAGCAGAAATTTATGATATGAATGCATGTTTGGCATCGGAATATTGACGTTTGTAAAAAGAAGTAGTCTAATTGTTTCCAAGGTGCGTGTTACTATTATAATCTTGTTGTTGAAAGATAACACATTTTTTAATACATTTTTTATTGACATTAAAAGAGAAACACGACTACAGTAACTTTATCTTAACAAATACTAAGTGTGGCCTAATTTTATACGTGTGCATATATTTATGTATGTGTAGATACGTAATTGGTAACCAATGGTAAATGAAATTTAGTTGTAAGGAATAACAGTACATTACGCATGCACAATTTTGAAATTCTTGTCGCGACACTTATCTTGCAGATGTACGTAAAACCCATACGTGAACTTAAGCATAAGGTATCATCCCTTTGGTACAAATTGAAATTTAGGTATTCTGTGGCATTTGGAAATAAGAGTTTTGGGTCCAGCCAAACAAAGTTAATATTGATGTGCTCTGAACAACACACCAAATACATCACGAAGCTTCCCCTTCATTTTTAGCAATTTTGTACGGTCTTGCTAGTAATACTTTTTGATCCCGGCCTCAAACTATTTTGGTAATTTTGGTAGCAATATTATTATTATTATTATCCTAGCAAGCTAAACGTTACAAAATATATACATATATAAATGTCCTAAATTACACTGTACTGCAATTTGAACTTAGAATTCATACATGCAATTTATAAAACGGAAATCTCAGCAAAACATCACAGTCGCCAGGTTGCAATTTTGAGTCTCCATGGCGACCGGGTTTTTTCGAGCCCTGTAGGCTATTATAAAATGCTGTCATGCAACTCTTTACAGTCGTCTATACGTAATGCACAATTTTAGCCATGTTCTCAATTTTCTTACTACTTATTCAAACTTTCCCACCATAAGCATTAGTAGTAGGAAGCACAATCTCACCTCCTTTGTAGAGCTTGAATACTTCATTCCTAATGCAGTCTATAAACTTGGAGTGTACGGGACAGAGTTTTTTCTTGGTCTGGAAGAAAATGTTTTAAATCCCGATGTTCGGGACGGGAAACATTCGCAATATCTCACCTAGTTGGGAAATTTTCGGAAAGGGAAATGTTTGAAATTTCCTGACGCTCTGGAAATCTCAAATTATACACGTCATTTTCAACTTAAGTGATTGTATTTGCATTTCTGATAAAAACTAACAATTTCTGGGTGGTTCCACACACTTACCATGCAGAAAACGTTGAGAATTAACTACTTTTTAAAGTGACTATTTCGAATTTCCCAACTGTTTGGGTTCCCGAAAAGTAGGGAAGTCATTGCCTGTGAAGTTCGAATCTGGACGTGAATATTTTTACCCGATCCCGGTACCAACTTTTTGGAATCCCGCACACCCCTACTATAAACTCATGTGCTGTCAGATATGCTTTTTCCTTTTCTTTGTATATGACAGGGGTTCCCAAACGTTTTTGTTTCACGACGCCCTTCCGCGGCGCCCAAGTCAGAATGTAGACCTCACTTGCTGTTGAGTTCCTTGCCTTAAGTTAAAAATAAGGTAGTGATTGCTGCTACAACTGGTTCAAGCATTGCCATTGGCTGGTAGCTTTTTGGGGTAGTAAATAATCTGTGGTGGTTAGGTTAGGCCAACATTGGGTTAGGCTATACCTTGTCCCAGCTAACTGTCGAGAAGGGCGGCGCATAGCGGCAGAGGAAGAAAAGTGGTGAAAGCGAAGCGTTGCGAACCGTACGGTCCTGATCGTACGGACGTACGGTCCAGACTTAGTCCGTACGCTAAATGTCAAAATTTGCAATTGCAGTTTTATCCCTAATATTTCTCTAAAGGTAGTCTCACACGGTGGTTAAGTTGGTCCTCACTTCGCGACCCACCTCCGACTCGAAAGTACCATAAATTTTTTTACGTTTTCAGTTCGCAAAGGCAGCAAAAGGGGTCTCGCACGAACTTTAAAATCGCATCTTTAAAAATAATGACTGCACAAACACGGTACCGGTATATCAATTCGCAAGTTTAGATGCTAATAACTACTGAAGATTTGGGAAAATAATGTTTTCTCATAAAAGAATAACACAATAACATTGGCACTGTTGGAAAGTGTAGCACATGTAACCCGTGGAAGTGGATATGAGTGTATAACATGTTATTTCAATTTGATATACCACTTTACGGACACAGTAGAATAAAGTTGCATTACCCGTATATTACGATAGAAGTTGTACGTATATTCTAATGGAACCCTTCTCGTACGGTTTTGAAATATATCTCCCAATACGAACTATATAGTCAATTAAATTACTACATACACTTCACATATAAATTACAAATATTTTATTGACACTTCTTTGCTCCTAAAACACTTATTGTGGAATTTACTTTGAAGTCCATGAAGAACTAATTACAATTCATAACTTATATATCATTACAACACTAGCAGATTAATGTACTGCGATGCTACACACAGCAGTCTATTTGTTACAGCCAACAAACCACAGAGTACATACATTCGTATGTGGCTGTTCAGTGTTTACTGTTTACTTTAAAATAGTATTCGCTTCGGATGTGAAAGTAAAATAACAGTATCACAGTAGCAAATTTAGACATACGAACTATTTATTTAAAACAGTACTAATTAGTAGACTCTTCATTCAACAAATAAAATATTCGCCCCAATCATTTATACCTACATTGATCGAATGTTTTTCTTTAAGCTGCCTTGAATAAACAGTCGAACATCTATTGCCTTTCTTCTTCTTCTACTTCCTACTTCAGCTGGCCAGTGTGCTCCTCAGTTCTTATTGGCAGTTCTATGGTATTAAGGATGGATTTAGGGCCGATTTTTCAATGTTCAGTTAAGGTTCATGTTAGCACGTAACTGAAAGTTTGTGAAAATTTTGGTTTTTCAATGTACAGTTAGCTCGTAATTGGAACTCTGGTGGCGATTATCTTTACTGGTACTTCTTCTTGCAGTTACCTGCCTAACTGGATGTTGCAAAGCAACATGCTGCCCCATGTAGCTATCGAAGTTCCACACTCGCAACATCACTGTCAGATTAAACAAGATATGATTCATAAAAATGTTAAATTTGTACAGAAGAAGGCTTTAGCAGAGCTTACCAATGTCCATGCAAATATGGAAATTAAGCAGCGTACTTGCTAGAATTCGCTTGGTGAGGTTGTGTTGGAGAATTTGTGACAAGGATATCCGTCCTACCAGGCGGTTGAATCTCCAAACGGTAATTTGGTGCAGTGGTTAGCAGCACCACCTTGCGGGGCGTGTTGTGTTTTGTAATATGAGTTAGAGTCCTTGGACGCGTCCGAATCGGCAGCAGATGTCACCTAGAGCACCGTTCCATCCGGGGACTCAGCCAACATCCGTTGTCCGACGTGGACGTCGGAGGGGAGAGCAGAGAGGAGCGATAGATGCACGCTTGAACTCGCCGTGACCCTTGGCTTGGCAGCCATATTCCAACTTTCGCTTTGTACAGACATTTACTGATTAGACGATGTACAACTCAGTGATACTTTAACATTTTATCGATAATACTAAATGTAGAAAAATTGTAAATGATGAAATAGCATGTTACATTTTTAATATGAGTAGTAAATAGGTGGAAATCATTGAAACGTGTGGTTGGCGTCTGCCTTCTGCTTCCATCTTGTGTGCTTGCGCCCTAGAGCGCGTTGTGGGTGACGTTAGTGGCGACACCTGGCGGGAAAAGTGACAACCGTACTGCAAGGGGACATGTAGATTAGGACGAGTTCGACGGCGGACGAAAGCAACTGAGAGAACGGGACGGAGCGCTTGCCAATCCGGACACGGCCCTGGTCACAGATCATCTTTTTTTTAGGGGGGTTGTCAATTATTTATTACGTGCGTTGACTTCAATTCATGTTTTTTTGTTAAACTATCTTCTAGGAAAAATATTACAGTAAATTTTAAAATTATTATTACTCGTACCTTTATATTTTTAGAACTTGACCTACAAAGCATGCTTACTAACATGTCTTTTCTCGCTCAACAAACATGTAGAGAGGTGCAAAGCATGCAGTCAAATGTACAATATCTACATATTAGCAGACAGATATTATTAATGTTTCGACTTTTGAGTTCTTCCCGCTTCTTCTACAAGAAAGTTGCGATTGCGCATCATAACAGCATTTCTCCCACATGGGATAGACTTTTATTAGAAGAAAGCCAAATCTGTAGTGTTTGTTTTCGTTAATTTATTTCGTAAGCACGCAGAATGTATATGCGGCCATTGTTCCATTCATTTCTCGCATAGGGCCGTGTCAGGATTGGCAAGCGCTCCGTCCCGTTCTCTCCCGTTGCTCTCGCTTGCCGTCGAAGTCGCGTCCAAGTCGTCCGAATCTACATGTCCCCTTGTAGTACGGTTGTCACTTTTCCCACCAGGTGTCAGCCCGAACTTCACCCACCGCGCTCTGGGGCGCAGGCGCATCGCACGGAAGCAGAAGGCAGACGCCAAACAAACATCACAATGATATCCACCTTATTTACTACTCATATTAAAAATGTAACACGCTATTTGATCATTTACAATTTTTCTACATTCAGTATTATCGATAAAATGTTAAAGTATAACTGAGTTTTATATCCCCTAATCAGTAAATGTTATCTGTACAAAGTGAAAGTTAGAATATGGCTGCCAAGCGCAGCGTCACAGCGAGTTCAAGCGTGCATCTGTTGCGCCTCTCTGCTCTCCCCTCCGACTCCACGTCTGCCGCGAATTCGGACAACGGAGGTTGGCTGAGTCCCCGGATGGAACGGTGCTCTAGGCGACATCTGCTGCCGATTCGGACGCGGCCTAGGTTTCTCGTATGTAAGAACGTGCTTTCGAGCGCGGCGCGCTTGTTGTTCTATATTTGAACGCCAGGCTGTGTGCCAATGCACGCGGTTTGAAACTATACTAATAGATGGCGCGCAGATCGATTCCCTATTTTCCGCTCTTCAGCATTACCAGCATACTATTTTCGAGTACAAACTCACGGTGCTGGTTAAAGTGGCGATTATTTCCAACTGGCAGGTAGTTAACAAAGAATAACTGGACATTGAAAAACCGGCCCTTAGAGACGGTTTCTGATTCTGTCGGGAACTCATTAAGAGAGAGCTCGCATACGATCATTAAGTAACGAAGCTAGAAGTCGATGGCGAAGTGAGGACGTACCTAACTGCCGTGTGAGACTGGCTTAAGAAATTCTTAAACCAAGCGTACGGACCTGGAGACAAAAATACGGTCCGTTTGTCATGCGCGTACGGTATTATAGTTTCAAAAGTTTGCAACGCTGCAGAGCGAAGAAGGGAAACCGGTAACTCCAGTCGTCCAATTATGCAATCCCGTATTTCTCACTGTTCATTGGTGGAGCCGTCTCGCGTCACTACTTGCACAGAGACTTGTTCTCGTTCGCCTGGTCTACAGTTAGCTGGTACAGAGTGATAGATTCGGAGTGAAGGACATGGTAATATAGATTAATATAAGTTGCACAAGATGAAAACCAGATGGTGAACAATTAACATATTTAATAGAAACTGGACGTTATGTCAGAAACATTCAAGTACATTGAATCCTGATACAGCAAGAATATACACAGAATACATCTGCTTATGATTTCTCTTCTGACCGTGAAGACCAAGCCTTGTAGCCATACACTTAATACCTGGACCGTATCATCCCTCCAGGTGTCCCTTAAAAAAATCAGGTATGCTGATAACCGTATCGATCTGGTGGGTGGCGAATCCTGCCTGGTAGACCTTCTCGGAGACGAGTGAGGTGTGCTAGGACCTGGTCCTGGGTATCCGGCTCTGCCTGGGGTAGGTTCTGGTATTGTTCCACCGGGGTTGGCTGAATTTCTATTTGGTATTGTAACGTTGAAGTCGTTGTCGTCTGCAGTATCCCGTGAAACATGTCTTTTCAACCACCTGGGATGTACTACTCGTTAGATTCCATCTTCTAGCGTGATTTCGTAGAGGATGCTATCCCCAATACGACGAATAACAACTCCTGGGATGTAATTCGGAGTACCGTGTTTAGGCGATGGAACCCAAACTGCTGGGTTGATGGCGAAACTACCATATCTCGATGAAGAGTCATTCCGAAACGTTCCTGACTTCCTCGGCTTGAACGGAGATTCACTCGACAGAGGCAGATTGTTTGGTTCCCACCAAAATCTGGGTCGGAGCTTCAAGACCGATAAGAATCCTTCAAATCCTCTGTTCACTGTCCATAGCGCCAAATTGCTAGGTTCGGAGTGAAGGACATGGTAATATAGATTAATATAAGTTGCACAAGATAAAAACCAGACGGTGAACAATTAACATATATAATAGAAACTGGACGTTATGTCCGAAAT
This sequence comes from Lepisma saccharinum, assembly GCF_977018435.1. Classification (NCBI taxonomy): domain Eukaryota; kingdom Metazoa; phylum Arthropoda; class Insecta; order Zygentoma; family Lepismatidae; genus Lepisma; species Lepisma saccharinum. The sequence continues at coordinate 169,625,936 of NC_139230.1, read as the reverse complement.
ATTCAAGTACATTGAATCCTGATACATCAAGAATACACACAGAATACATCTGCTTATGATTTCTCTTCTTCTGGCCGTGAAGACCAAGCCTTGTAGCCATACACTTAATACCTGGACCGTATCACAGAGTATGTTGGGTTTGGTTCTCTTAGAAGAAGAAAACTACGAAAAATGGTTGTAGCAGCAATACCGACCACATATTTCAAATTCAGAAACATTTTATGTGTAAAAAGTACTAAATAAGCACACAATTTGAACATTCATATCATTGATTGAATTCCCAATTGTAATTAGTGGGACAGATGAACGCCTTGTGTTCACTGCATATCTTCTCAATTTTTTGTATCAAAGAGGACACAGCCACCATCATTTCCTATTCCACGTTGATTCTTGTAAGTAAATTGCTCTTTGTAACATCAGGGCACAGCAGCGCGCACTTTGGGACCTCTACTTGCTAATTTGAAACACTTCTCTGCTTTGCAAGTTTTTAGTACTCTTCTTAAACAGCGCAGGGCGCCATTGCATAAAGTTGATTATTTATTGATCTTCAGCACTCTTTACTTCAAATGATGGGTGCTTCTTCTTTACACCTCGTATTATGGTGTCATATTGGCGTTGTGAATAAATGCGGTCCTAGGAAACTCGCGGTCGCATGGAAGAAAATTGTGACCACCAATTTGGAAATATTGATGTATTAATCTATATCGGCCAGTCATTCATAAGGTCATAAGGAATCTGAGCAATGTGTGATTCCGGTTTTGCCCAGCACATGAGTCACTGAAAACATGTAACCCTTTGACTGGAATGCAGTTTGACACGTAATCATTTAGAATTAAACATACCTCCTCATCAGGAGACATACCTCCTGATGAGGTATGTCTCGTCTCTTCAGTCGGACCCTGTGGCTGAGTGGTTTGCACATCGTGCTGCGACGCCAAGGGTCTCGGGTTCGAATCCCGCTCGGGCTTCGTTGTTTGTGAATGTCCATTCATCAATTTCATCACTCATCCCAGTCTTCGCAAATTAGCCAAGAGGCACAAAACGCGAAGTAAAATAAACTAAATCAATCAATCAGTCAATCCGTTATCAGGACCCTTTTTAGCTGATTTACTCCAGTTTCGCAGAATGCACCATAGACAAATATCTCACCTAAGCAAAATTTTCGGCACGACTGGAATTCTCGTTTCGCCAAATATTTTGAATGGAGGAAATTTTCCCTCTGCTGGGAAACTTCAGGGATTGAAGTCAAAGATAATTTCAACCAAGTTAGAAACTCCTTTACATGTTCAGTGTATTTTTGGTAGCAGGCAGTTCCTTCTTAGCCAGTGTTCCAACCCAATGTATTTTTCTTTTCTTGATCTCTTCCAGCCTTCTTTCTCCTACTATTTCCAAAGTGGTTTCATTTGAATTTGAATTTATCTGTGCAGTTCATACGCTCCATTGTTCGCCATAATTACATTTCTAAAGATACGACGCAGTTGTTCTTCCTCACATATTCGTACCGTACACATTTCTGCACCATTACTACACTGCACACAGAACACTCCATTAGTCGCTTTTTTAGTTCTTTGTACAAAGATCCACAAACATACTTTTTTGTCTGCCAAATCTGTATCCATAGTTCTCCTTATAATGGGTAAATTAATATTCATACATTGTTCAGTTCGGGGTGTTTTTCAATATGCACATCATACATAACTTTAACAGATAAGACAATTTCCACATATATATGACAGGTACAGAGGAATAAAAGATCATGTGTTTCGGGAATGACTCTTCATTCTGATCAAGGCCTCCTTAGACATGCTGAGTGCGTTCAGAAATTCTTAACGAAACGAACTAATCGAACGAAAGTAACTGGCCTCGTGAACCTGGTGAAACCAGTTATTTTTCTGACTTACGTGACGCTCTAGACGAAAGCGCAGGTGCAGCGTCTTGTTTATACAAATTTTCCGCATGGCGTCCAGCGGAAGGCATGTCCTTTTGGTAGAAATTAATTCTGCTGTGAACACTATTACTCATTTTAATCACATTGTAAGAACAGTCATGGCATACTCATCTTGGCGCGTGTTGCTTCATATCGCTCTCTGTTAAAATTATAATACATTTTCCGATCTAGTGCAGTTTGAAGTCATCATGCACGCGCGAGGTCTGCAAGCAGCAGACTATTCTCACCGAACAAACCAGCCTCCTGGCCCGTGCGTTTGGTGAATCTCGTTCTTTCACGAAACTCACGGAATGCGACTTTTGGGACAGTCAGTTACCATAACTTGTTTAACGCGTTAAACTCGTGCGATTTTCGGAACGGGCTCATTATTAGACATGTCTCTCCCTCATATCAATAGGAAGGTGTCGCTTTGCTAGTAGGTTAGTTAAAAGAAGCACTGCTTTGTTTGACGCAGCATGTAGAGTTAGAAATGCTTTGCGACATACCTCAATATACGACAGGAACCATTCATGGCAAAATTCTTTAAAGATGATGTAAACTGTTTTGAATTTTCACTCGTCTGGCAACTTCATGTCTTACAATTAGGCCCATGAGATATGTCTCTTGTTCACTTTTCCGTCTACCACTATACACAGCTTTGATGATTCCACGTTTATATCTGTAGCAATGACAATTTGTCTGTGTCTGTAGTAAACTTCTTGGTACACATCGTTTTACAATTACATTCTGGTCTTGTTTTCTGTTCCACCAACTTGCCTTCAGTTGTCACGAATTCTTCTCCACTCAGTCTAGATCTGTTCTTGTATATATTTCCACATCCCATCCTCTTAACTGGACACTCAAACTCTGATTCAGACATTTGTTACGTGTATACGCGCAACGCAACCCTTCAAACATACTATGACTTGTTTCAGAATTAAACAAAACACAATCGCACGACAACAACGTAACTGTCGCGGTGCTGGAGACGAGCGCCTAGGGACAGCCTTTTAGCAACTTGGGAGATATGTGCTAGCAGAACCAAACCCGACTTACCCAACATATCCACGTAAGCATACAATAGCTGAAGTAAAAAAAAATATTTAACCTGCCTAACCTATTCACATGCTTATTTCTGCTACTGGTATATACCCGCGTGTTAGGCAGGTCAGATTTGGTCACTACGTGCTGAGAGGGAGAATATTTGCTTTCTCTGTGTCAGTTGACGCAGCTTAGCTAAAGGAGTAAAGTGGCTATCTCAGTTTAAAATGACCAAAAAGTGGAATATTTTACTTTATATCTCTGACACATTGAATTACAGCCACAAACTTTCTGTTACAATCAATGTTTGAACAGTTTCGTGGCTATTTTCCATCACAGATCTCCAGATGACAGGGAAAGCAAGCCACACGAAATTTCAAGTGAATGCTCTGGTTAGAATTCTCAGCAGAATTCTATTACAATTGGGAAGATCATAACATTAGTGGTGTGCGAGACAGATGATTTTTGGTCGGGACGGTGAAGTTTCTTAATCCCGACATTCGGGACGGGAAAAATTTCGCAACTTTCCGATCAAGTCGGAAATGTTAAAAATTCCCCGACACTGTGAAATTCTCCAATTCTACTCGTACACGTCATTTTCTCTTTGAGTGATTATTTCTGCATTCATGAAATAAAAACAAAAGATTTCCGAGAAGTTTCACCAACCTACAATGAAAAAAACATGGAGAAATGACCACTTTTAAAAATGACCATTTGGAATTTCCCGACATTTCGGGGTCCCGAAAAGTCGGAAAATCGGGACTGGAATCCCCCCCCCCCCCATCCCGGTACGGACTTTTCGGGATCTCGCACACCCCTAATTTATATATTTATTTATTTTTTTAATGAGAGGAAATTTCGTAAACAACTATGCTGGCGTGGGACAATTTCAGCTGAGCGAAAATAAGCGAATACGTCCAGACCAACACCTGGCTTACCTCAGACAGGACCCGGAGTCAGAATGTACCCAGCCAAAGAGGCCGGGTATTCAGCTACTTCATGCCAGCAGCACCTCTGGCATCTCGCGGGTCCTACTTCGGCTCACCAATTTCCCTGGGGAGACCAGGGACCATAATCTGTTCCATATTCCCGGCCTCCAAGCAGCTGGATTACTGGAGCGCGCCACCGCCCCCGGCCACTGAAACACGATTAGACAAGGGTTTAGAGCAACCTTACTACCAGATCTCACGTATCGCACACATCTTAAGCACCTTAAGTCCCGCCCATCTTTTTCTGACGTAAGGTTAGATTGCCTTCGTTGTTAGCTTAGGCATGTTAGGTGTAGGGCTCTTCGCAGACGTTAACCTAACATGCCTAACAACGAAAGCATTTAGCCTGGCGTTAGAAGATAAAGGGCGGGGCTGAACAAAAAAAGGGTGTTTGTGAAGTGTGCGATAAGTGAGATCCCCAATTGAAAGCAGCGGAGTGGCGAGAAGGAGTCAAATAGAACGTTTTTTTTTAAAGGCCGCAAAATCGAAAACAGAACATTATGTGAGGCAATAAATGTAACAATGACAAAAAGGCAGTGATGCACAACGTTATCATAGAAAGTACTGTGAGTAGGAGGAATGTCATTTTACGTTGGTCTATTTTTATGAGCTATGTGCAAGTTGAGAGAAAAATGTTTTATTGCGTTGATGAATACATAAAGTTTGAAGATTGGTTCTCTGATTTTTCGAACACGTATGAAGCTGAAGAACACACGGAAAAACTAATACGATCAAACTTCCATTAAGAATTAATTTCGACTAACAATTCGTAAATATTTCTGAAAGGAGCTTAACCTCACAAACACTTAAAATTACGGTAAGAATTGACAATATACAGAAACGGGACTCTTTCTAGATTTAACAAAAGTCTTCGACCTAGTACCCCATGGAAAACTATTTCAAAAAATAAAACGAGTTTACAATACCGGACCACTCTCCAATTTCTATGAAATTTAGCCTACTCACTAATTGTGAACTCTTAATCATGAATCTGCATGTAATAATTGGCGGTCAAGTATGGAAATCGAGAAAAAAACGAAATAAACTATGTTTTCTTAACGTAACGTAACCCTACCATAAGAACACAGCTCCACGGAAGACGCTATTTTTCCAACATGAAGAAATCACCAGGCAAGACAAGGTGTAGTTCTCTTAGCTAAAATATTAATTTTTCTTTGTATTTATGCTAATGGAACCTAACCTAACAGGCCTAACCTAACCTCGTAGGCATTCCTGGTCTGACATCAGCAAGATTGTTCATCGCAAAGGAAGACCATTAACGAATTGCGAAAGAAAGATGGTTCCGAATTGCTGTGTATGGACGATCACTGTGGTAAATTGCAAGGTTATTTTACAAGTTCTACACGTAAATGTACAGTATTAACAAATGACCGCCAAATATGAACTACAGATACGTCATCAGGACACCGAAATTAGTAAGTAGACGAAATTTTATAGACATTGGAGAGTGGTCAGGTATTCTAAACTCATGCCAATAAAACATTATGGCATAAGAGGCATTGCACATGATTGGCTCACATCCTATCTTAGCAATTCTATGCAATTAGTTGAGATTATCCACAGAAAGGATGACGATGGGCAATCTAGCTTTGTCTCAAAACCCTGCACAATATCAAGTGAAATCCCACAAGGATATATTATTGGACCATTACTCTTCTTAATATATATATTAATGATTTGCCAATAAATTTAAATTCAGCAAAAAACACTCTTTATTCAGATGATACAAGTGTAGCCATCAGCGGTGGTAAGGTACAAACCCTTAACTCGAATATCAAACATGTAACAATCAAACTCAGTGAATGGTTTTCTGAATAATTTAGTATTAAACAGCAGCAAAACTGTTGCTGTCAATTTCCATCACACAAGGAATAAAATTATAAATGAACCAAATGTTACATTAGCTAATATGCCAGTAAATCACGTTAAAACACTCAAATTCCTGGGAGTATGGATTCACGAAAGCTTAAAATGGGACCCACACATAGATCACCTTTCTGCAAAACTAGGCAAAATTATATTTTCCATTAATACACTGAAATCAATATCAAACTTAGAAACATTGAAAATACTATATTACACCATGTCTCAATCTTTATTAACATACGGTATAATTTTCTGGGGAAATTCCACTAATAGTAATAACATTTTTGTGCTGCAAAAGAAAATTGTCAGAATAATAGCAGGAGCTAAGAGAAATACACCCTGCAGAAGGCTGTTTAAAAACTAAGGCATATTACTCTCACCATGCTTGTATATACTTCATCTGCTGATGTAGGCTATGTAGAAACTGATTTAGATGATTCCTTCAAATGTAACAACTCATCAGATAAATATTATACAAGGAATGGCAGCAACCTCACGATACTATCACACAACACCACATTATTTGACAAAGGACCGAAATACATGGCTGTTCACTGTTTTTTTTTTCAATAACCTTCAAAGTGGCATAAAAATAATACAATCAGATACCTCATATAAAAAGCATGTAAAAAATACCTATTAGATCATTGTTTTTATTATGTTAAAGAGTACCTGACAATAAATTGCAAATTGTCACATCCTAAATGAACTCCTACGACATGTATATGTATGTATTGATTTTATCTATTATATGTATGTAAATTAATGTAAACCTTGCAACTAACATTAGCAAGAACAAGGAGAATCAATGTTTTTTAAATGTTATGTATAATATCTTCATACTTGTACCTATTTGAAAATAATTATTAACTGTAATGTACTGACATGTTTCATACCATGTGTGGAAAATAATAATAATAATAATAATCATAATAATAATGTACAATGGTCAAAGGAATGAAATAAATCATATCATATCACTTCCTACTTCTTATACTCACTTCTTATGCACTCCTGGTGACGTATCTGGAGTTACGATGTAGGGGTCGCGTGTTAAAATTGTACATTTACGTATAGAAGTTGTAAAATAATGTTGTTATTTACCGCGATAATTCCCCATATGGTGTGTTCCGTAGTGATGAAACATTGTTCATCAGTTACATGCTACAAAACTAGGAATTGCTTATTGAAAGTGACCATTGGCCCACAAATGATTCACGGATAACATTTCAGGTAAGGTTAGGTTAGGTTTAGTTAGGTTAGGCAAGCATAGTTATAATATTTTGTTCGTAAAACTACGCATATACTCCACTGCTGATTTCAGGAATAATGTCATGTTCCGTGAAACATTGTTCATCGGTTATGTTCTACAAGACTAGGAATTCCTTATTGGAAGTGATCTTTGGCCCACAAACCATTCACAGAAGGTTAGGTTAGGCACGCATAGTTATAACATTTCATTCGTAAAACTACGCATATACACCTATATAAAAAAAAATCAATTGGCTTTTTTTTTCAAATTTACAGATGTGACCCCCAGTTTCTTACAACAGATTCTTGATTAGGAAGCCAAAATTAGTTAGTATACTGAAAATTAACAAAATTGGAGACTTTCTCTATATTATCAATTTGCTCCAAAATTACTAAGAGCAAAACTAATTGTCCTAACGTAACAACAACAGATCATTTGTAATACTGAAATACCCTGGAAAATATGTAAAATGACTTAACAGCATGAATCCTAAGAGGCCTTACAAGAACAAATCAATTCTAAAATGAAAATTTGGCAAACATTACATGTACCAACCTTAGAAATCCTATGTTTTACGAAAATAAAAGTAAGCTCTCTACAAAAACTCATAAATTTCAATAATTTTCGAATATTTATCATTGTGTTTAATTTTACAGTGAGCACCACCGACAACGCATTGGCGTTCATTATTACTTGTGATGATAGTGTTACCTGTACATAAAATAGAAACATTGCAATACAGAAATCGTGGTAAACTGGTGTCACTTTTTGCCGAAAATGATTGTAAATAATAAACTGTAAAGTTATTATTAAGTAATGCAGGTTATGTGTAGGGATATTTGTGCATTTTGTAGTTACGTTATGTATTAAGTATAGCACTATGCAAACTAATAGTACCACATAAAATCACTCATTACTTTGCCATGATGCATCTTCATGAAAACGTTAATATAAAACAAAATCTTCATAAACCATTCAAAATTATCCATGTTGTTGTAGGGTAGCAGATGCCACTGGCTATATAAATGCCAATATTAATATCTTTAGCGATCATTAATTATTTGAAAAATGTATATGTTTCTAGGATCTATACAATTGTAATTTTGCTACTGCACCATACTTATAGGGGTTAAAAATAGTTAACACATTTTATTTAGACACACACAGATATTTGTTTGCAGGTATATTGCACATCTATTAATTTCATTGTTAATTAACAATTGCATTTTTATTTACTGTGTTACATCAAATGCTAGGATTATTAATTTTTTTGTATGTTTGTTTTCAGCACCAGAGAAAGAGGGCCATGTTATAGACTTCGAAGCTACAGCAAGGACATACTTACCATTTCTAATGGTGATAACGATGCAATGAGAAAGCACTTGCATGTAAACTCAGACACTCTTAAGATTGTTGTCAACCAAGTTATAGAGGAAAGCATAAGGATGATAAAAATAATTTGAAGTAAGTTTGTAATTAAAAAATATTTTTTTACCTAGACGAAATAATTTCCTTTAACATTTTTGCTAGCATAAATGCTACGTAAATCCTTCCAAAAGTTTTATAATAGATAGTACTTTACACGAAAGCATTTTATGGAGCATTTCGGTTAGCTGTTTTACTTACAATGTACAATACATACCTCACGAAAGGCATGTCAAGTTACACCATCAATGCTGTGTGCACGGTGTTTACACTTGAAAAAGCTAAAATATTCTTCCATACGTGTACAGTAAACGTTGTAAGTACGTATTTAATCAGTGCCATTCTTCTCTACCTAAAACCATTTAATACGAAGCGATTTTCATCTCGGTTTAAACTTCGTTTAAAAGTGTGAAGTGATATGTTGCTTACATCTCACGTGACCGCCATTACATTTGTACTCATGACCATGAGGTCCGTTATGCTACAAAAAAATGCTATGGAAATAGAGCCGGTTCTATCCTTGAGAAATGCCATGAAATATACCATGGCATCTGAAAAGCCATAACATTTCTCACTTTACATGGTAGCTTTTTGGTCGTGGCATAAATGTTAAGATAAATGCTAAGGAAAATGCTTTCGTATAAAGCAGGCCTTACCTTTTTTTTACAAGATTATAATTCAAGAAGCTTGAATGAGGTTCAAATGCCTCTGCTTTAATTAACTGATTAATATAGTTTAATCTTTTATTATGTGACCATGGGGACCATGTGTGCTTCAAAGTGGGAAAATCACAAAGGACCAAGATATTTGGACCTGAAATGTGATCAATGGAAGTGAAATTACCATCCACTCTGACCTGCCTAACCCACTGTGTAAGCATTATAATAACTGAAAATAATAGTACTTGGAGAAATGGCAAATGGATGTAGGTAACACATGTTATGGTTCAAGTCTTAGTGTGACGTGATGCAACAAAGGCAGGGCTGCTGACATAAATAGTACCACAAAAAATCACTTATTACTTCGCTATAACACATCTCCAAAATGATGCTCATTGATATAAGGCAAAACGTACATAATCGCGATTTGTCAAAAGTGGCAGAAAAGCGATGCTGAATAACATAACAAAAAAATGACATAAAACATTCAAAATTATCCATTTCCTCACAAGGGATAGACAAAGTTACCCTACCTAATTATGTGCACATATGTTTGAAATTCATAATTATTCAAATTTTGTTTGTAAGGAATTTTAATGTGATTCACATACAACACATTTGCTAATTATTTTATAAGTAGTTAATAACTTGACTGAATCTGCAATGTAGCTTTGTCATTGTTAAAAACAGTCTAGCTTCTAATTACTGGATACCAATTACTTCAATATACACAAGATGTATTTATTAATATCTTACATGTCCAAAGAATGTTAAAGCAATTCTTAGTGCAATTTAAGTTGAAGCATCACTTCCCTGAGCATGCTTACATGGGTAGGTTAGTATGCTTTAGGATTTCCAATTTCCATTATTGAAGCACTTTCTTGTATCTTATTAGAGATAATGGTGTTTCAGTACTGGTTGGGGTGAGGATCTTGCTACAGATTTGTTGCATGAGTTTCAACATATCAAGACATCTCGTGGGATATTTGCCACTATATTTAGGGTTACCAGACGTCCGGTTTTTCCCAGACATGTCCTACGTGTTTAGCCTTATGTCTGGCATCCGGAAGGAATTTTAAAAATATCATAAATGTCCTATATTTTGAACGTCACATAATATTAATTAGGAAAATATGTATGTGTTTTGTTGAACAAAGGGAAATCATGCAAGTTACAAGTTCATTGCCCAAAATGAAAATAAAAGTTTGTCCTACTAGAGAACATACAAGAAAATAGAAGTAACTAATGAACAAAGTTTTATGTCTACATTCTGATGTTACTGTTCAGTGCCTGAGCAGAATTTCTTGCCTTGGGGTTTATACTGATGGAACAAGGTGTTTCCCATTCTTATTCAATATTTTTGATTGTAAAGCAGGGTTTATTGGGAACAGAGTTATTCACGGTGTCTACCAGTCAAGAAAGTCATGAAAGTCAAGAAGAAGAAGTAATCAGCAAGTAGGTCAAGAAGGGGTGTAAGGGTACCTTCCACATAGGCGCCCAAAAGTCAACCTCACTTCCACGTAGTGCACCCTGGACTAAAGACTAACGAGGCTTTGGCCTGTGTTTTGTTTGTGTTGTCCTGTGTTTTGTCCTTATTTGTGCTGAGTGTTCTTTGCAGCCTCGGCTTTTAACAACACTCAGAACATTTTAATGTTTTATGATTTTAATTAAGCAACGTTAGAGTTGTTACGTGTAACAGTAAGGGGCTGGACCCCGTATAGTGTGACGGGTGCAAAATAGCCTTAGTGCTGATGCACCCAAAAATCTTAAAATCAAATCAAATCAAATCAAGTAGGTCAAGAAGTCAGTAAGAATCAGGAAATTATACTTGTGGTCAAGAATTTTTGCTATCAATTTACTGACTTGTTGATTTACTTTATATTACTTCACATCTCTGCCCCTTTGGCTAATCGTGAAGGTGAGGATGAATAGTGGTGAGGTAAGATGGATGAAGAAACAATCACATACACACAGTAACGACAACATGCCCCACATAAAATTATACTGGCTGTGAATCCAGACGCCAGAACTTTGCTAGTTTGCCAATTGCAGTCCAGGATGCATTAATAGATTAAGTCTAATTCTTTGGAATGTTTTTCATGGTGTTCCGGAAAAAGCACGCGAAACGTTTGATGAATCAGCAAACGCGGTGTGAGACTTAATAACAAACAGACTCCATCTCTCCTTACCGTCGGACTTCATCCAAAGAGCCCATCTACAGGGAGAGTGCACTCAGGAAAACCCCAGCCCATTGTGTGTAAGTTTCTGAGGGATACAACCAAGGAGGAAGTTCTAAAACATAGCAACAAACTCAAAGGCACCAACATTTATATCGAACAGGACTACTCCTTTGCTGTTCGTCAACAGAGGCAGTGACTGAAGAAGCATCTCTTCGAAGCCAGGCAACAAGGATGCAAAGCCCATCTCACGTATAAGTACCTCAATGTAAATTGTAAAAAGTATTCCATATGGGACCTGGAAGACAACCAGAGCGATTATGTAGGAGTTCCTGAGACACAAAATTCTTCGGCCACTTCGTTTTCCAAGATCCAGGCTCTCCCCTCCCCCCTCAACATTGGGAATCTGACAACATCAGAGGAAGCAAGAGCGACAGTGTCCACACTTTCGTCTGCAAACCAGTGCAAGCAACAGGCTCCCCCCTCCATTAATCAGCCACCTGTGACAAGAAAGGAAGAGGACAATGGCCATCTTCTACAAATAGGTCAAGATTCCACCCCTCCTCTAGCTCAACGGTACCCCAGGTGCCAAGGCAACAACCTACAGAGAATTTGAAGCGAGGAACGCGGATTCGAGAAATATAAACAAGGAAGTGTGCGTGCCTGTTTGGAACAGGTAGGATGTTTTGACGTAGTGTATCAAAATCTTAGGGGGCTGCGCATCAAAATGCAGTTATTTCTTAATAATATAATATGTAATGACTATAATGCCGTGGCTATTACTGAAACATGGCTCACTGATAAACATGCCAATGCTGAAATATTTGACGATCGATGCAATGTGTTTAGAAGCGATAGAAGTACTTGTAACTCAGGGAAAAATTTGCGTGGGGGCTTGCTCTTGGCTGTTCAGAAGCAATACATGGCAACGCTTATATGTAAGTATGATGAAAATCCTGATATTGATTCTGTGATACTACAATCTTATTGAGTCAACTCCCATTTGTCGCAACCTGTATAATTTTGTGTGTTTCCATCAATTGCATAGTATAAACGATATTCAAAATAGCAACAACAAAACCCTAGATCTCGTACTTACAAACGTTTCCAACCTGCAACTGACACTAGAATCGGACCCCCTGGTACCCGAGGACAAACACCACCTGTGTCTCATTTTAGAAGCAAAACATGTAAAGCAAACATGCTGTAAACACTCGCAGGGCAATTTCTCTTACAACTTTAAAAAGGCTGATTATCAAAAACTGTACCATAAATTATCTGCTGTTAACTGGGAGATCTTAAAGCTTTCCAATGATGTTAATAGAACGGTAGACATGTTTTATGATGTAATGTATGAATCTCTCGATGAATGCATCCCTTTAAGACAGGTTAAAGCACCAAAATATCCTACTTGGTTTACGACTAGTATAATTAAGAAAATTAATTCAAAGGCGTACCACCACAAAAAGTGGAAAGAAAGTGTAGGCGACCCAACTTACCATGCTAATAAATTTAGAGGAATTAGATCACTAGTAAAAAAAGAAATATCAGCTGCATATGATAACCATGTATTAAATGTTGAAAATAATATGCAGGATGACCCTCCTCTCTTTTGGACGTATATAAATAGTAAAAAATGCAACAAACCAAAATACCCTGTTTGTGAGGATGGTGAGCCCCTACCAAATATAAACGCGGTTGAAGAAAAATTTGCGAAACACTTTCAGTCTGTGTACACAGGCAATGGGTCCACATATAATATTGAAATTATGACAGAGCATTCACAAAGTAGAGTGCTAGACATACTGAATATTCAAGAAATCAGTATAAATTAAATCGAAAATGCTATCAAAAAGTTAAAACCAAAGAAGTCCGCTGGACCTGATAAAATCCCACCATACATTTTCAAAGGTTGCGCTGATGTTTTAAAGGTTTCTCTGTCTATCATCTTCAACTCTGTCCTATCATCTATGCAGTTTCCTGACAGATGGAAAGTGACTGCTATATGTCCAATTCAAAAGTCTGGTGAAAACAATACGATACAAAACTACCATCCTATTTCTATTTTATCCACTCCTGCAAAAATACTAGAACAAATACTATACATGCATATTTTTAACCATGTGAAAAATTTCATATCCAAATTTCAACTTGGATTCCTACCTAACAGCTCAATTGAAACAAATCTTGAAGAGAAATTGCATTATACAAGTACAGTATTAGATGAAGGGGGGCAAGTAGATGTGATATATACTGATTTCTCAAAAGCTTTCAACACAGTAGACCATGACGTACTACTGAGTAAACTAGGTAGCTTTAATTTGTCACACTCCCTAAGAAAATGCATGGCGTCGTACCTAATGAACAGACGACAGTATGTCACCTACAAAGGCTCCTCATCCGATAAATTTTTGGTGAGCTCAGGCGTCCCTCAGGGATCCAATATAGGGTCTCTTCTATTTATGTTGTTAATTAATGATTTACCCAAACATCTGATTCATTCTCACAAATTCTTGTTTGCTGACGATTTAAAGTTCTACAAAAGAATAACAAGTGCAGACGATTGTGCCTCCTTACAACGCGACATAAATAGGTTGAGTTTTGTGGTGTTCGTATAACAAACTTTCCCATAATGTTAAAAAATGCTTCTGTTACATACACCAAGCAAAAAACTCCTATAGATTATCAGTATAAAATAAATAATGTTAACCTTAAGAAAGCGGAAAAGGCAAGAGATCTAGGAATACTTTTTGATTCTAAATTAACGTTCGCCTATCATCTGGACAAAGTAATAAGCAAAGCGTACAAGCTTGTAGGATTTATTATTCGCATGGGCAGGGGCTTCTGAAGTACACAAACACTAAAAATATTGTATTATTCTCTGGTGTGTACAAAACTCGAATTTGGCTCTGTCATATGGAACACAGAAGTTCAAAATCATACTGCAAATTTAGAAAGTGTACAGTCAAAATTATTGAGATACATGAAATTCAAACTGGAAGGCGAATACCCCAGGTTCGAATCATATACTAACTTAATAGAGCAATTCCATATGGACAGACTTGACCACAGAAGGACAGCCCGAGACCTTATGCTACTTTGGAAAATTTTTAACAGCAAACTTCGATCTCCTCTGTGGCTTTCACAATTCAAAATACGCATTCCAAACATAAAAACGTGACCCAAGCATGGAACCTTCTATGTGAGCAAAGCGCGAATAAATAACATGAAAAGGTCACCTATTTGGAGAATGAGTGCAGTCTACAATGCTATGGAGAAAGATAATAAGAGGGTCGATTTGTTCACAATGTCATATTCACAATTCAAGAAAACAGTTATGAATACATTGGCTAGAAAAATATATGGAAATATGTTATGAAATGCTACAGTATTGTTATTCTATGTATTTTATAAGAAATTGTATTATTACAACATGAACTCTGTAAATTGGTGTAAACCTGTTGAGTTCAATAATAATAAATAAATAAATAAATAAATCAGACAGCAGAGATATATGCCAATGGATATAAGAATGAGAATATATATTCTGAAACCTTCACAATTACAAATATTATATGCTTAAATTCTCCATACAACAATTATATTCTTCTAGGAAAAAGGTGGGCTTCTTCTTCTTCCTTCTATGGAGTGGTCAACTTCTTCTTTGGGAAAGGTTAACTTCTTCTATTTTTTGTGACAAGATGAAATACTACTTCTGTTCTCCTGTAGAAAAAAATCATCTATTTCTTCTATTGTTCTATAGAAGGATCATCTACTTATTATATTCCTCTAAAGAAGGATCATCTATTTCTTCTATTCTTCTGTAGAAGGGATCATCTATTTCTTCTATTCTTCTGTAGAAGGAATCATCTATTTCTTCTATTCTTCTCTAGAAGAATCATCTACTTCTTCAATTTCTTCTGTAGAGCTCTTTTCCCTGAGCTTTCCCTCTTTTCTTCAGCCTGAAGCCTGAATTAGTCTAACAAAACAAAGATGTATTTTGGGGTGACAAATCTGGATATAGTGCCACCTAAATAACAACCAAAGGGACAACCCAGGATTGCTAATGTAAGAGCGCTATCTATGGCCCAGTGTGACTGAAGTCAGCTAGTGCAACCGTAGTGCTTTGGGGCGACAAATATCAATATAGCACCACCAAGGGGAAACAACCAAAAACCTAACGAAGCGTTCCTCCTCGCCAGAGATAAAAGACATGGATTCGAAATCGGCATCTTGACTTCTTTAATCCCCTATATGTACATTTTAATGAGTATTATGTAAATCATTATATTTCCTCTATTACTTTATGTTTCTTATTCTATATTTACAATGATTTAATCTTCTTTCATTATCTTTCATTTGTTTTTTCTAATTTAAATCACTTTCTGTCTCCTCTTATTTCATTAGTAAATTTACTTTCCGCCTTTGTCACACTGCCACCTATTTTCGTTTCCGCCAACTGTTTCTTCCTATGTTTATCATTGGGTTCGGCCGTTCAGGCACGTAACAAAATACAGCTTCAGTTTAAATCTTAACTGTCCATTTGGTAGGGGTTTTTCATTAAATATCATACATATGTATTTCCTTATTTGCTAATTTCCAACTTTACCTAAGTAGGGATCGAATAAATAAAGGTTAAACAAAACAAAGAAAAGGTCAAGAAAGTCCTGATAAAGACAAGAAATTTGGATTTGATATTTTGGTAGAAATTCTGTAATTATACGAAAAGTACCATTTCAAGCGACAATAATTGCTGATTATTTGTTACTCATTACAGGTCATAATGCAAATGTTGAGAGACGACTTTCACTACCATCAGCACAATGGACTCACGAGAGATTTTTTATAAAGTCTGTAAAAATTTGGTCCTGGTCCCTATAATTTCGAAGATTGAATGCTCAGTCTCGCATCAATATATTTTGACTAAACCTGCAATTATAAGAAAACTTTCTCTTCTGAGAAGTACCAGTTAAAACATGTAGTAGAAGTGCATTGTTTAGTATATTACAGTACATTTAAGAATTCGTTAATTCATTTTTTTAAAACTGAAAAAGTGTCATTTTTTAATTACTTGTTAATGTGTTCTGTAGAAATATGTATTATTTATAGCTAATCTTTTCTGTCCTACATTTTGACATAAAGTTCTTCATTTTGGGACAACATGTCCTACATTTCCCGGCAACCCTAACTATACTGGATGAAATAATGAGAATTCTGTCTCATGTCATCTCTTTACCCACCAGGAAAACTTTGGAAGCAATTGGTGCAGGATTTGCCCAATATGTGAACATTGATGCTTATCGACCTGGGCTGGGTTATCTTCCCAGAGGCAGAGCTGTATGCCACCAGGCGCATCCCCAGGTTGCGGATAGGGGAACGGCCAGCAGATATGTTGGCTAGCTGGAAACAGTCGCGGATAAGCAGCAGCAGGATTGGAGGAGGCAGTGAGATGTGGAGTGGCAACTGCATCTCGGTAAATACTGCAAGGCTCCGATGAAAATCCTGCGATGTGGCGAGGAGAGCCGCCACTAACTAAGCTCAGCCCCTGCTGCCTTGCAGGGAGGGGAGGGATCCCCAAAGGCTAAGGGAAGGATACCCTGACAGAAAACCAAGGGTGGGGCAGACTCGTAAGGCATAGTGAAGCCAGCTGCCCTACGGGAGTAAACCCTAAACAAATCCTGGTCCTCCAAGAATGGGGGTTGGGCGTGGGGCCGACAACCCCATCCCACAAAAGGAACCACGTTACGAGACCTCAAAGAAATGTAGCCGGACAGATCTACCGACGACGGACTGGCATGAACAATGGACAAGCGAATTATGGAAAGGGAAGGGATCTATATGTAGGGAGCTGGAATGTGCTATCTTTGTATAGGACAGGTGCATTGAGGATATTGCTGGATCAACTAAATAATTATAAGCCTGCGATAGTGGCATTGCAAGAAGTACGTTGGATCGGAAAAGGAGTTTTGGAAAAGAGAGAAACAACTGTCTTCTATAGCTGTGATGAAAGGCTGCATATGCTAGGAACTGGGTTTATAATACATAAACAACTAAAACATCTAGTGATAGGATTTAAAGCTATAAGTTCAAGATTATCGACATTAAGAGTTAAAGGAGAGTTCTTTAATTACAGTATAATCAATGCACATGCACCCACGGAAGTATCCACAGATGATGTAAAAGATGATTTCTATGATGCGTTAGAGAAAGCATTTGATGATTGCCCAAAAAATGACATAAAAATAGTAATTGGAGACTTTAATGCCCAGATAGGCATTGAAGACGTGTATCAACCAACAATTGGTAAACAAAGTATGCATAAAGTAACAAATAACAATGGTATGAGGCTAATAATGTTTGCAGCATCTCGGAATCAAGTAATAACAACAACTCTGTTCCAGCACAAGGATATTCATAAAATAACATGGAGAGCCCCTGATGGAAAAACTTACAATCAAATTGACCACATGCTGATAGATTGTAGACATAGATCAGATATCATTGATGTTAGATCTTTTAGAGGGGCTAATATCGATTCCGACCATTATTTGATTATGGGAAGGATTAGAGCAAGAATATCTAATAGCCGAAAAATGAAGGCGACTAGCTTGATTAAATTTAATGTCATGCAGTTAAGAAATCCAACGGTGGTTGAGAGGTACAGAAGTAAACTACAAGAGGGATTCGTCGGGATGAAACCGGCAGAAGTGGAAAATGTAGATGAGAGGTGGGATAGATATAAGCTGAGGATCAGTAATGTAGCAAAGGAAATACTTGAAACACAAAAGCCAGTAAAGAAAGAAACGTGGTTCGATGAGGAATGTCAAAATGTAACCAAAGAAAAGAATGATGTATATTAGAGGATGCAGCAAAGAAGTGCAACAAGGAGAGCTAGGGATGAATATCAAGAGAAAAGAAGGATTGAGAAGAAAGTCCATAGGAAAAAAAAAGGGAATGGATGAAGCAAGAGATGTAGCAGTTGGAAAGCCTGCATGAGCAGAAGAATGTAAGACAGATGTATAAGCTGGTAAATAATACAAAAGATGTTTTTAAACCAAGGACAACAGTCTGTAGAAATGAAACAGGCGATATAATTAGTGACAGTAGTGAAATTTTAGAAAGGTGGAGAAGGCATTTTAATGATGTATTGAATGGCAGTGCAGATATGCTGGAAGAAGGATTAAATGAAGAAGAGGAAGAAGAAGAGGGCATAGAAAGTCCAAAGTTAGATGAAGTATGGGAGGCAGTCAAGATATTGAAAAATAGTAAAGCACCTGGTATAGATAACTTGCAAGCAGAGCTGCTTAAGCATGGAGGCGAGAGTGTCATTAGAGGCTTGAAGGAAATAATAAACATAATCTGGAGAAAGGGACAGATGCCAAGTGAATGGAGGACTGGTATCATAGTACCTATCCACAAGAAAGGGGACATGATGGAGTGTGCAAACTATCGTGGAATTACATTGTTGAACGTTGCCTATAAAGTATTTGCAAGAATTATATATAAAAGACTACTACCATATGTAGAAAAGTGCATTGGACCATATCAATGTGGGTTCAGGCCAGGAAAATCTACAATTAACCAGATATTCACCTTAAGGCAAATACTGGAGAAAACTCTGGAGTTTGGGATAGGAACGCACCATCTATTTCTTGATTTTAAATCTGCATACGATAGTATAAACAGGACCCAACTATATCTGGCAATGAAAGATCTTGGAATTCCAATAGGATTAATAAGAATGGTGAGGATAACTATGGAGGGCTCCAATAGTAAGATAAGAGTAGGAGGACAACTCTCAGAACCTGTTGAAATAGAAAATGGACCAAGACAAGGCGATGTGCTGTCCTGTTGGTTGTTTAACATTGCCTTAGAGAAGGTTATATGGGAAGCTCGGGTGCAAATTAGGGGTACCATATATTATAAGTCAATCCAGATACTTGCATATGCAGATGATGTGGACATAGTAGGAAGATCTCTACATGCAGTGGAAGAAGCATTTCTGGCCATAGAAAGGGAAGGAAAGAAGATGGGATTGGTGGTGAATGAAGGGAAGACTAAGTACATGGCAGCAGGCAAAGCACATGGATATAATCCATCACCGACCATAACAATGGCTAATTATACCTTTGATAGAGTGGATGCCTTTATCTACCTGGGTTCTGTTGTGACATATGAAAATGATTCACAGGAGGAAGTAAAGGCACGACTTATAGCAGCGAATAGGGCCTATTATGGACTACAGAGACATTTAGAGCACCATATTGTCCAGAACAACTAAGTTAACACTTTACAAGACACTGATAAGACCTGTATTGACCTATGCTGCGGAAACTTGGACCAGTTCAAGGAAAGATGAACAGCTGGTAGAGACCTTTGAAAGAAAGATATTACGAAGAATATTGGGACCAGTATGTGAGAATGGAAAATGGAGAAAGCGATTTAATAAGGAGCTCTACGACTTATATCAAGAACCAACAGTTATTGGTGTAATAAAGGCGGCTACATTAAGATGGGCAGGTCATGTGATGCGCATGAGTGATAGTGACCCTGCAAAGAGTGATGTTGGATAGCCCAGGTGGACAGAGAAGCGAGGAAGGCCTAAATTAAGATGGGTGGATGAGGATGTTCGGAAGCTCCAGTATAGAAATTGGAAAGCTGTGGCAAAAGGTAGAGATAGATGGAGACAAATCACAGAGGAGGCCAAGGTTCATCAGTGGACTGTAGCGCCATAAGAAGAAGAAGAAGACGCTTATCGAAGTGCTGTTGAAGCACTGGATGGTTGTCACATCTTGTACAAAACAACCTTCATGAACAATACACGAAGATCCAAAAAGGTGTTACCACAATTTGAAGGGAGGTTGAGTTATAGTTTATGTGCTTTGCAAGTGATTATTGGAGACATGTCATATGGAAACTTTAGTTGAATTGTAATTGATATGTATATGTATATGTATATAACATGTGCTATTTGCTGTCATTACAGGTTTTAAAGTGTAGGTTGCAGGTATGGCAACATAGCAGGGACGGCACTACGGGGGACTAGGGGGCTGGAGCCCCCCCAAACTAAGCTAAGCCCTCTTGTAGCCCCCAGATTTTTATAGTACGGTAGACTCATTTCGACCGAAATTAAGAAAAACTTGAAGTTTCCGAACATAATATTGTCCATTATAAAATTTCCATTGGGGCAAGGTCATTATAATGTTCAAGTGCATCTCTTACTTTAATAAAATCGCAAGGTTAGTTTATTATGATGTGTTCTAAAATCATTAGTTGGGGAGCTGCAGATCTGTCTGGATCAACTAGGGCCACTGGTTATTTAATACTTTAATTGGAAACCATATGTCACCATACTTGCTATGAAAGAAGGCATGATATTCTGTCTGAATGGTAGATGCATGTATTCAGTGACTGTGAGATTGTTTCTCTGGTTGTTGGAGGTTCAAGTTGTGTCAAAAGAATATGTGCATACACAGCGAAACGTGTACAATTATTAGCCTCTCTAAATTGTATCACTATTTTTAGGCATAGGTCTAACAGGCGTGAAAAATGAATTTTTATAAGTGGGAGGATGTTCAACATCTAAAAAGGAGACAAGTTTATTTTCTGTTTGTTAGATCCTTATTCCAGTAGCGAGTGTTGATGATGTCTCATACATTTCATCGTTATATCTGTCTTTATATCTACAAATATCAGAGACTGGAAGAGAAATATGACATTAAGGAATCAACGAGTACACAAACTACTTAATTCTTAAATGTTAAGAATTAGTTCAAAATTGGGCCTCCCGTCCCCATGGTCTAGTGGTAAGCGTAAGACTAGTGCTTTGAGCCATGGGATCCTAGGTACGATCCCAAGTGAAGCATATTTGATAAGTGGCTCGAATTCTACTATGAGCTCTGGGTTTAATCCCAATTAGCATCTGTGCAAATAGTGGACTTTTATGCAAATCCGACCAACTCAACACTGCAATGTGGTAAAAAAAAAACAGCATGCTTGGGAAATTTTATTGCTCGTTGGGCTAGAACTACATATTAATTATCATTTGTAAGGTTTGAAAATAATTTTTGCAGTGCCGTCATAGTGGCCAATTTTGATTCCGTGCAGGAATCTTTCTTTGAAGCACATATAAAACTTTTTCTCCAGTATTGATGCATAATATATTCTTAAATAAAATTAGAATCTTTAGCAGTTATGTATTCTCACTAATCATATCAAAATGCCCAGTGCGAGAGTTTCAAGTGTATTCTTTGTTTTTATGTCAATGTATTTGTCTAGGGGAGGTGAATTTGTAGTGAAAATATATTTGCACTTTGTTCTTTGTTGGGGCCTCCTCGACTGGCAGTGGTTACGTTGTCACCTTGTATCAAGGGGTGCCAGGTTTGATACCCGTTGGAGGCACATAGTGGTTCATATACTATTTTAAACTGTAGGTCCAGTCATGATTAGCCTTTCTGTCCATAAAGTAGACTTTAAAAAAAACGTTTGTTCTTTGTTCTATTCTTCACAAATATTACTGCAAGTGAACAGTATTTCTCTCATTCTCCCCATTTTTAGCCCTCTTGCCTTCTGCGAAATCTGAAAGTAGTTTCTGATTTTCTACAGAAAACTGCTTTTATCCTAGTTCATTCTCTCATGGAGAAAGTACATGCACTTCGAATTGATAATAGTGCTTTCCAGGGCCTTATTAAAGAAGTGAAGACATTTGTAGATGAAAATAATATTTCAAGCACCGTAGTAAAGTAACGAAACTGAAAGCTTCGAAAATGGTTTGAGCATTACGCAAGGTGAAAGCAAAAGAGCAACACGTGAAGAACATATTCAAGTTAGGATCTATTTTGCAGTCCTTGATCGCCTAATTTCTGGAGTACAGGAAGGGTTTACTTGAAACGGTGCTGTGTTAATTGGAATTAGCTGTTTAAATTCAGAAAGTGCTGATTTTCTAAACTTCAAAAAACTACAATCTGTCGCCGCTCACTGCTGTTGTGATTTGGACAGTTTGGAGAGTCTCAGTTAAAACTGACACCAAAAATTAATTAACTATCTATTCTGCCGATTTGGAAAAAACTTGCAAAAGTTGCATATAATTTTGAAGCTGCTCTTTATGAGCAGACGTCCTTACTGTGGTTCATTTTCTCACTACAGCAAAATAGCATTCACACTCTTTACTTTGAGATACATGCAGTATTAGTACACACAGCGGTGGCTCAAAGGGCAGAGCCGCCATGCCATGGCACTACCCTCAGAAGAAACTCATACCTCGCCAAAGTATTGTTAAATTAATACATTTACAATTTACAGACAAGGAGATTCGAATCTCATAGTGGAAAGACTTGGGTCAATCTGACGACTGCACGAACCTACAAGCGGCATCGCCAGCTGTTTCATACCCTCGCGAGGCCCGAGCCTTCCAAGAGCTGGCCTGACAAAGTTGACACATGAGCAGAGGGTCGAAGAAGTCTCAGCTGGAAACAAGGTGGGGGAGGGGGTTAGCCATGGTGCTGCTGGTCATAAGACACCAGCCGAGCCAGTTCTCGCTTGGCCGGATGAGGGACATAGTTGCCATCTTTGGAGATAAGTCGCTAAATGTGACTGATTTGTAAGACCCGTTGGGAAGCAATTTGTCAGAAAAGTACTATCTACTTTTCTGCCTACTTTTGGAAAAACAAACGTAGTATTTATCCAAAGTTAAATGAACATTTAGATATAAGATAGATGCGTCTAAAGGGCCATCCAGACATTTATATTTTTTAGATAGCAAAAAATCGTATGATGATGCGAGTTTCCTTTGACATTTCGACAATTTCTTTTAAAATATATGTCTAGGATATTTTCGACGTCCAGTTGGAATACGTGTGCATGAGGGAGGAGAAGGTGAAGGGATTTATTTTTCCCTTTCTCTTGTAATTGTTGTGTTTTTAGGGAAGTGTCCTGTAATGTATAAAAGATAGGTTAGTGAGTGATGACGATCGGATAATGCGTTATTACTTATTACACACACTGTTTTGCACGTTACCAAACGAGGATAAATTAAAATCTAAACATCTTGACCAGTGGCGGTGGCAGTGGCGGTGGGGCGCTGCAGAGGGTTTTTCCTTCGATTTTTTGATCACGTTGGCACTACCCATCATAGTAGTCGTGGGCCGCCACTGTATCCAAAGTTGAGACTGAGTGTCGTTTTTAAGGTGTATTTTGTAATCTGAATAGTAAGTTTGTGATATTATTCCATTAATTAATGGCTTAAGAAAAATATATAATTATTGTATTTTGTTTGGCCTAAAACATTCGTGCCTAAAAGTACTTTTGTTGTGAAGAAACCGAATACAGTATCTTACATAGTGATTTACCTCTGCATCTGAATGTAAAATATGTCATTGGTAAAATTATACCTTAGTAAAATAATATGTAAATACATTTTAGCCAGTATCAGGTAGCCCCGTAGAATTTGACTCTGGAATCTGTACCCCCCCCCCCCCCCCATGTCAGGCTGGCTCCGTCACTGCAACACGGTGGAGTCTGGAGGAGAGGAGGAAGGTGGCAGCTTAGATGGAAGTTTATGGGTCAGTTGCTGTGGTGCGTATGATGTTTCAGGACTGGTTTGAGAAGGATTCTCCATCATGTCTGACTGTCTTATTAGTTCTACGTGAAGTTCCAGTTCTGTCGTAGATGACTGCAGAGAAAATAGTGGATGGAGAGGAACTGTACATGTTGAGGAGAACCAGGCCCGTAGCACCCCCCCCCCCTTCCTGGCACTGCCGTCAGTCCCCTTGACTTTAGGTAAAACTATTTTGTATAATTTGTTTGCAGTGAAGAGTGAAAATGTAGACAGCACATATTATTTTGCTCACAACGTGTTGAGGATAAATTCACAGAACATAAACAGCAGCTATTACATTCTTTATCTGTACTTCACTGCCCCTGTTGCAACCTCCCGTTTAGACAAAAATCTGTGACTTTGATGTCATCTGCATCAAAGGTCAACAGATCCCAAGTTTCGGGAACGAAATGGAGTTCCATTGCTTTGGCCGGAGGTGGAATATGGGCTACTGTAGTCACTATGATTGAATATTGTGCATTTTTCTTGTGTGACATAAATATCTGTATCATCAAAAGTAGTATGGAATGTGTTGTAAGGAACGATTTCAGTAACAGTCAATTAACACTTCAAGCAATGTTTTAAAAGCTAAACAAAAATGTAAATTTTGTATATTTCTAAATTTGATGTAACTTAATGATCCCCCCACACACACACACATAATTTACCTTCATTTAACACTGTTAAACTTTTGAAAAATTGACTTTGTTTACAAAGCCCCCGCTGATAACCCATGACCCCCCTGGAGATCAATTCTATATATGGGCCTGAGGAGAACATTGTACATGTCCAAGAGTCCATGGTATGGAGTCTTAACAAGTCAATCAGACGTCTGTCACTGGAGGTGGGCATTTAACACACCAGTACCTGACAAATCCTTCATTCCAATCTGGGTATGAAGCCATATCACCTGCAAATTGTGCAGGCATTGTCCGCAGAGGATAAAAAAGCTTGTGCAAAAGTGTTCCAGATTTTGGTTGAATATGACATAATGATTCTGATGTTATCTTCTTCTTTTCAGATGAAGCTACTTTTCATGTCTCTGACAATGGTAACAAGCATTAATGTGTTATGGGCCA
The DNA here is from genome assembly GCF_977018435.1 of Lepisma saccharinum. Lineage (NCBI taxonomy): Eukaryota > Metazoa > Arthropoda > Insecta > Zygentoma > Lepismatidae > Lepisma > Lepisma saccharinum. Next base: position 169,600,905 of record NC_139230.1, on the reverse strand, counting down.
CAGAACATCTGCATGAACTCTCGGAATACTTACAGAATTCACAAAAAGTAAATGTCTGGTGTGGTATTTCTAAACTGGGCATTTGGATCCATCCTTTTTTGATGAAGGTACCATTCCCAGCAAAGGATACCTCGCCATGCTGTGCACTTTCATGGAAGACAACATCCCACTTAACATCTTGCAACCTGATTACTTCCAAGAAGACTGTGCACCAGCCTACTATGCTCTGGTGGTTCCACGGTACCTGGATGACACATTTGGGGCATGATGGATTGGAAGAACTGGGCCCTTGATATGGCCAGCACAATCTCCCAATGTCACGCTGTATAGCTTTTGGCTATGGGGGATGGTGAAGGACCATGTTTATGCTGTAAAAACCAGGAGACCTCCATGACCTTCAATGAATTACCAACATGATTCAATTCATTCCCATCTCTATGTGTCTCAGAGTTCTGAAAGCACGATTCAAGGGATGCATGTGTGCATCAAGAACGGTGGCATCCAGGTTGAAGGTGTTTACTGAATGAACTGAACCGAAGTGAACTGCTCTGAATCCTTGAGATACACTTTGTACCATTCACATAACTACATGCATACACATGTAAATTATAGAGAAAATAAATACCTAATAATGCACTAACCATAACCTCAAAATATCAATTTCAGTGGTAACATCTTTTTTGCCCTCTCTGTATATTAATAGGAAACTTTCAAGTTCATTAATACTACAGGGATTGTGCGACCACAATGACATGTTCATAGATGTATTTTGTGCCTTCCCTGGGTCTGTTCATGATTCTAGCCTACTGAAATGTAGCAGATTCTAGAGGAATGCCTTGAATCCTCCACCAGTGTCCTTTATATTTGTCAATAGCAGATACTGTTGCCCCTATTGCAATTGTAATATCTTTTACACAAGTAGGAGGGGAGAACCATTGATCAAAAACATTTAACAAAATGTCTCAGCAAAGCCCACATTACAATAGAGAGAACATTTGGTATGATGAAAGCCCAATGCAGGATCTCAAAATGAAACCTTTAGACAGAGCTGTCAAAGTTATTGCAGCATGTGCAATTATGCATAACATATGACTAAGTGCAGGTGAAATCATCATAGTGCATATTGCACCTTGCATGGTCGCATTTGCTGTTCTGAGAAGAATGCCAACAGCTATGTTGTCTGGCACATGCCAGATAAGCAGTTTCACATGCATCTGTGGTGACCGATGAAAGCAAGAGAATGAACAAACATAAGTTAATATATAATGGGACAGCCAGGTTGTGGCCGGATGAGAACAGCCTGTTCTGGGATTTCAGGATGAGGTGGGCAATTTTGACACATCAAAACAATATTGCATATGTTCTCAACAACATATAAAATATTATCAAACATTCTTTTAACAAGACTAACCACATATGCTAATGAAATTCTCAACAACATATAAAATATTATCTAACATTCTTTTAACAAGACTAACCCCATATGCTAATGAAATTATAGGTGATTACACTGGACAACAAATTTTAACTTTTTTCATGCTTCAGAAATGAAAAGTACATTTCCTTATGGAATTGAGGGTGCTGAATACGAAAATAATAATAAAAATGCTGAATTGGTTCGAGTTTAAGTGTAATCGAAAGAAATATGTGTTATGTGGTATTAATAGGAAATTAACACGTGTACAAAATGGAAGTTATAAAAACATTACTTACATGGATATTACAAACGGCGCCTCTTTGCCTGTCGCTTGTATTGTGGTTCTGGAACATCTCTGGCGACAATAATCAGCCAGTATAGACTTGCTCCAGTGGCCCTGATATCGTTTCTCCATCGTAGATATAACTTGGTGGAAATGTTCCTCATGTTCATCGCTGACTGCTCTGCAATTTCATCGGAAGAAGTTTATGTGGGAGTGTAACATATGTATTTTTAGTGACATATGACACCCCATTGCTTGGTAGGAAGATATTAGGTGCTCCACTAGTTCCTTATAATTCTTAGTCTGCACGTTTCCCCAAAAAATTATCACCACGATTCGGAAAGAGTCCAATGCAATCTTCTTATCTTCTAACAGTGCATGAAATTCAGGATCATTGAGGAGTTCTCGAGTCTGAGGTCCAATAAATATTTCCTCCCTGATTTTAGTTTCACTAATTCGTGGAAATTTACGCAGAATATACTTGAATGCATAACTGGCTTGGTTCATACCTTTAACGAAGTTCTTGATTAAACCTAGTTTAATATGTAAAGGAGGAAGTTAAACCCTGCTGGGAGGTATCAAAGGAACATGTTGAACGTTCTTTGTTCCTGGTTCCAAAGATTTACAGAGTGGTCATCTTTCCTTCAGTAATGGGAAGCCTTATCATGGCTATCCCACTCGCATAAAAAACAGCAGTATTTTGTGTAGCCGAGCTGCAAGCCAAGAAGTATGGCTAGAGCTTTGAAGTCGCCACAAATATTCCAATTTTATTCGTTATAATTTATGGCTTTCAGCAGTTTTTCCATATTGGCATATGTCTCCTTCAAGTGCACTGCATAACCGATTGGGATTGATGGCAACACATTTCCATTGTTCACTAACACAGCTTTCAGACTTAGTTTTGATGCATCTATGAACAGCCGCCATTCATCGGGATTATGTTCTGTGTTAAGTTTACTCATTTTTACAACACACTATGTCACCTTCCACTGAAAAATACTCTTCCAGGGGTTTCTGACGTGTCCAAAACACGGATACTTTAACATCTTCAGCAAGAGCTCCCCACTGCTTGAGTCTGGATGCCAGTAGTTCTGGACCACTTTCTGACAACCCCAGGTCCCTCACAAGGTCATTTAATTCATGTTGAGTGATCAGATGGCGATTAGATGATGATATGTTGGCTGTGAAGTCAGGATCGATGGATGACGAGGAATCCAACAGGATTTGGCATTCCTGCGTCGAGTTTGGCCGCCTCTTGCTCTTCGTCGGATGAATCACTGGAGTATGATGTGGGAGGTTGTGGAACAGGTAGCTCTTCAGAATGTGGCACAGGACGAATAGCTGAAGGAATATTGGGATAAGTGATAGTCCACTTTTTCTTTTTGGATAGGCCTTTAATTGGAGGAACCATGCAAAAATAGCAGTGTGAAGTATGATCTGTCGGTTCTCTCCATATCATTGGAACTGCAAACGGCATGCATGGTCTTTTTCCATGTAGCCAGTCCCGCAAGTTTGTCGAACACGTATTACAACAAATGTGTGGTGGCCACTTCTTGTCCATATCTCCCACTTTACAACCAAAGTACAAGTGGTAGGCTTTCTTTATGATTGGCGTGAAATTTCTTTTTTGATCGACAAATGTTATTTCGCCAAAAACATAACAAAAATTGTCTACACTGTTAACACATTTACGCGACATGTTTCTGGTCAGTACAGTCATATAACGATAAAAAGAAATAACACCACACGCTCATCCAATATCTCACCACAACAACACACTTACGCGACAAGTTTCTGGTCAGTACAGTCATAAAATTATAAAAAAAATACACCACAAACATACCCAAAATTTCGCCACTACCATGTAGGGAGTTCAAATTGAATCTACGCAGGAACACGTAACAACACGTTTCCCCTGGCAAAATCTTCAATACAAACTGAAGCGTGATGTGGTTGATGATTCGATTCTCAGTCAGCGATCACATGCTAGCGATAAGGATAGTGATGAAGCTAACCATCAAACAGTGGATGTTTATTGAAATACGCAGACAGCCGCTGTTGTTACGAACCCTTATTTTGCGCACCGGAGCACATCCGGCGATAATGTATTTCTTCGAAACTCGAACCAATCTTCAAAAACTAATATCATATTCGTTATCAGCACCCTCAAATTAGCAAGAATTGGTTACTTTTATCTCCGAAGCATTTTCATTGTTGACCAGTGTTATCAATGTGGATTTAAACGTAACAGATCAACTACAGATCAAATTTTTCACATCATATAGACACTTGAAAAAATGTGGGAATATAATCAAAATGTCCATCAGCTATTCATTGATTTTTAAAAAAAAACATATGATTCGGTTAAAATAAATAAATTATATAATATATTAGTAGAGTTTGGAATACCTAAGAAGTTTGTTAGTATGATAAAAGTATGCACCAGTGAAACAAAGTAAAATTCATGTGGGTATTAATGTGTCTGACAAATTTACAATTCATGATGGGTTAAAACAAGGAGATGCATTATCTCCATTGCTCTTTAATTTTGCCTTAGAATATGCTGTTAGGAAGGTTAAAGAAACTAATGAAGGACTAAAATTAAATGGTGGGACTCAGTTGTTAGCATATGCAGACGATGTAGACTTATTAGGGGATGATATAAATACAATTAAAAATAATGCTAAAATATTTTTCAAAAGATAGGTTTGGAAGTTAACAAAGAGAAAACTAAATATATGATTACAGGCCGAAACCAAGTGTTAGGTAATAATCAAAATCTAATTATTGATAACAACTCGTTTGAACCAGTTTCCAAATTCAAATACTTAGAAGTAATATTAACAAATGAAAATTATATTAAAGAGGAAATAAAAAGTAGGCTTAATTCAGGAAATTCATGTTACTTCTCTCTTCATAAACTTCTGTCTTCTCGTTTAATATCTAAGAAACTGAAAGTTAAAATATACAAAACAGTAATTTTGCCTGTAGTATTATATGGGTGTCAAACTTGGTCCCTTACATTGAAAGAGGAACACAAATTGAGAGTATTTGAAAATAAGATCCTTAGGAAAATATTTGAACCTAAAAGGGATGAGGAGACAGGTGAGTGGAGAAGGTTAAATAATTTAGAACTACATAATTTGTATTCATGTCCAGATATTATTAGAATAATTAAATCAAGAAGACTTAGGTGGGCAGGCCATGTGGCACGAATGGAAGAGGAAAGAGGAGTGTACAAGATTCTTGTTGGGAAACCTGCTGGTAAGAGACCTGTAGGAAGGCCAAGACGAAGATGGAGGGACAACGTTGAGATGGGCCTAAAGGAAATCGGTAGGGATGGAAAAGAGTATATAGATCTTGCTCAGGATAGGGACAGATGGAAGGCCTGTGTTGCTGCAGCCATGAACCTTCGGGTTTAAGAAGGCTAGAGCGTTAGTTAGTTCTGAAACATATTTATTAGTTTCAATCTGCATATTGTCGCATGGCACACACTTCATTAAAAACTCAAGTTATTTGTTCTGGGCTCTAGAATAGGGAAAACAAAAACTAGCTTCAAACCAAATACCCATTCTGATAACACTGGATTTACCAATGCAATCACAATATTTAAATTTCAAATTTAATGACAGCAATAATTATAGAATAAAAATAATAACAGACCTCACACCTACTATTCAATCATTGATCGCCTAACTAACTCTGGTCCCCAAAACTGCACAAATAAAAACACACTAAAGCAAGTACCATCCAATATTTTTCTTTTATTATGCATATGTTGATTTGTCATGTATATTGTATCAATAAATAAGATAAATTATTAACCATTAAATTCATGCAACTTATGTCCTGGTATATTTTAAGGAACCTTTGAATGTATGCAGACAGAAGTGGGCTTACATCAAATGTCCTCCCTTTTAATTTTTTTTTTTTAATTATCACGATTGATGGTGTAAATGATGAAGAACATGGACACCACATTAGGGAAAACAGAAGCTAGGAGAATGGAGATGATCTAAGGAATCTTCTGATGAAGAGGTTTTCTCAGGATATCAACCAAGTGATTTCCAGATAGGCTTCCAAGCTTTCGAGAGCTAACATCACACTCTTCTTCAGGGATTTAAATGTTCTGCTTGGAATGTATTGCAGGGACAAAATCAAGAAAGATGAAGAATGAAATAAGAATCTGTCGCTACCTTTTGAGAGAGCACCTCTGTTTAGGTATTTTTTTTTTATTTGCTAGTGGTGGAGATCGGACCTAATGGACTACAAATTTACCACAAATCTGGAATTCTATGGTACTTTGTATTACATTTAGGTTACTATTTATCTTTCCAGAGAATAGAGGACCATAGTTGCTTGATTCTACATTTAGCTATACAGGCAGTTTCTTTGATATTTCTTTATTTCCAATTTGATTTTTTGTATATTACTGTTATCTCGTTTTCATTCCTTGCATGTTTGGTTATCTTTGATCTATCTATTTATCCTATTCATGTGTGTTCTTTTGTGCATATCTATCCTCTTCTCTAAGGGCCTTCAGTGCTTCATTGCAATCACATTGTTTGCTATATATACATATTTAACCATTTGTTTGTAAGATTTTCTACCTGATAGTATGCATCTTTCTGTTTCCTTACTGCTACTGAATGCTGTCCTAAGTTGGAATTTTGAACTAATTGTGACTGTGTTTTGGTTAACCCTGGTATATGGGGTGTGCATATTTTGGCTTTTATGTTAGTCTTTGAACCTCAGTTTGATTTCATGTTTAAGAATGGCCCTTGAGCTTCCTTGTATCTTTTGTGTGTTCTTGTTCTAGCATTAATTTTATGTTATTTGGTTATTTGTCAGTTGATGTCTTTATTTACTTATGAGTGTAAGTTACTTGATCTGTTCTACTCCCATTGTAAATATTATTGAGGGATGCATGTCACTAAAGTGTTAAAGTATATTACTGGTTCATTGTAGGTTGGTTCCATTTCCACCACCCCCAAAAAAATAAGCTATTCACCTGAAGATGAGAAAAGAATCTCAATAGTAAAAGAATGTTCATGGTTCATGTTTTGGATGGTGAAATGTGTGTTATAAAACAAACAACAACCTGTGCACAAATTTCAGTTCCAATCATTCTAATTAAATGTGATGTATTTTTTTTAAGGGTTGCATCCATTGCCTGTCTAAACATTTACGAAATCTTTTGTATAAGGAATATACAATTTGAAAACAAGGAGGAAAATAATAGATCATATTGGAAAAACAAAGATTATATGAAAAGGACAGTTAATATGCAAATTTTTAGTAAAAAAACTGAAACATTGATATTGGTGAAAAGAGTTTTGCTTGTTTTCGTAGTGTATATTCATTATACCAAGATTTAATAAAAGGGATATCAGTTGCACTGATCTGTTTTGCCATGTGCAGGTGCTTTTTTTTTACCATGTAAATCCAGTTTTCTTTGAATATTTTATGTCCACAGAAGAGTATGGTATAGTTGAGCACAGAAAGCCATAACATGAACTTGAATTGTTGTTGTAAGTCCACTTTATGCACAGAAAGGCTAGTCGGGACTGGACCTATGGTTCAAATGGGATCTAAGTCCCCCCAGGGGGCTTACCTTTAGTAAGTATGTGGAGTGGCATCTACTGGACCCAGAGCTGGTTAATGGCTCCAAAGGCACAAGAAGATGGATGGTCATCACAACGGCGGTGGAGGCGGAAAACCCAGAGGAGTAACACCTCTCTAAAAATCCTTGGTCCATCTGGCTCTGGATGGTATCACCTTGTAAGAGTAACTGTGAAGACCCCGATGACAGAGAAAGAGTCCTTCAGTACTGCACAGTTGGCAGAAGGGGAATTACATTCCAAAGTAGTTAAAATTGGGAAAAACATGGTCTAGTGGCCAGAAGGGATACTTAGAAGACGAAGGGAGAAAACCCCAACAGAAAACCAGCTATGGCCTGGAGGCTGAAAGGACTAAACCAAAAGGACCTCTATCATTGGGCTAATCACCCAATTGGGGGTAGCAGATGATTCAGAGAAGATATGCCTCAAAACCCTGGACAGATCTCACAAAGTTGACAATGCAAGAATAAGGATGCAAGAATTGCCACCTAGAATATAAAAACAATAAATGGTAAAGAAGTAAAAATAATCATGGAAATGGAAAGATACAAAATAAAAATACTTGGGATAAGTGATTTGATTTGCTTTATTTTACTTCGCTTTTTGTGCTACTTTTGGCTAATTTGCGAAGATGGGGATAAGTGATGAGATGGTGAAATTGATGAATGGACACTCTCAATCATCCATGCCCATGCCAGGATTCGAACCCAAGACCACTGGCATCGTAGCGCGATGTGCTAACCACTCTGTTTACTGAGACTTTTTTGCTTTTTTGCTTCTTTTATCGTGTGCACCTGTGTCAGTTTGCGGAGACACCCTGTATATATATAGCTTTGCTTGCATATAGGAATACTGCATTAGCGAAGGGTTATTCTCCTGCAGAATTATTTCTGAATAGGAAATTAAGATCCGATTTACCGATGTTACCTGTAAAACTACTACCTGAAGTGTTGAATCGCAGACAAATTTTGTACAGTAAAGAACAAACAAGCTGATAATTAAAACAAGAGGCACAGAGTTAAACATTTAAGAGGTGGGCGAGAAGATCTGGGTCAGAGATGTAAAGCAATATGGTACAGTTAAAAATAAATCAAAATATCCTAGATCAGTGATGCCCAACCTACTGCCCGTGGGCCAGATCCGGCCCGTCACATATGTTGCATTTCTTTACCATAAACATGTCGAAAAAAAAGTTTTATTTTATTTCTCCTTCTTAATATATACACGAAATTAACTTTTCTCAACAGAGAAACAACAGAATGCAACACATACTCATAACATAAATCACATTGACAGTCATCAAGTCACTTGGAAGGAAATAATTAATTGTTCCTTACAGGAACGTATCTGGGCGCCCCAGCGCCCTTGGTAAAAAGGTAATTTTACGCCCTTATAAAAAGAAAGCTTTAAAAATATTGTTCCCTATGTCCCTGCTTCCTTACGTTGCTGTTTACTGCTATAAAATCATTGCCAGACTAATATATACCACTCTGGGTTGCATTCAGAAACATTACATTTGTTACATTTTGTACATTACTGTCATTCAGAAAGAATACAGGAATGATGTAATTTCCCAATCTTTTTTAAGTTTTCTAACCTAAATTTTACATTTTTCAGAATCTGGGTAATTATGTGAAATCTGTATTCAATATTTTCGCTCATGAACATTGTGTATTGGTTTCTGAACACAACCCTGATATTGAAGCTCGCACAAAATATATTGCATTGCATTGTTGAGCCATGCAAGGAAAACAAAGATAAAAAGAAAGAAAATGAAACAATCACCAAATGGTCAACCTCATAGTTGACCGTTTCTTTCAGGCAGTTATTAGTGTGTTTTCGGGGTGGATAATTGTGAGGAAGATGGCTTCTGAGCGCAAAAAGTGGAATGTGGATTCCGAGTGCAGAAACTTTCAGGAGAAATGGACAAATTCGTGTTTTTTGTGCAGCAGCATGAAAAAGCGTTGTCTTATCTGTAAAAAAACTGTGGCGGTGTTTAAAGCACACAACATCAAGAGACACTACGAAACAAAGCATAAAAACAAGTACGATGATTACATCGGATCGTCCCGCAAAGAAAAAAGTTCAAAGTTACGCAACGAAATTGGAGGACTGAAGAAACTCTTCAACAAAAGAAGGCAAGAGAATGAAGCAGCAGTGAGGGCAAGTTTTCGGGTGGCTCACATTTTGAGTAGAGAGGCCAAGCCATTTTCTGACGGCGAGACTTTAAAAAAGTGTGTGCTAGCTATTGTGGAAGATATGTGCCCGGAAAAGAAGTGTCGTCGAAACTGTCAGTCTTTCTCGCATGACTTACGAGACGAGTTGAAGATTTAGGAAGCAACCGTCTGCAACAACTGCAGAGCGCAGCTAAGACTTTTGAAGTGTCTACAGATATCAGTGACACTGCCCAACTATTAGTGTTTATTCAGGGTACAAACAGTGCATTTCAAATTACTGAAGAACTTGGTGCAATGAAAAGCATGCATGGCACCACCACTGCTGAAGATTTGTTTCGAGATGTGTCTGCAGTAATTAACAAACTTGGACTTCCTTGGAATAAATTGGTAGGTGTGACAACAGATGGTGCGCGAAGTATGATGGGTCGTCACAACGGACTGGTTGTTAAAATACGTCAAAAGGTTCTTGACCTATCGAACTGCATTGCATTATTCACCAGCAACATCTATGTGGCAAGGTTCTAAACTTAAAGCACGTTATGCAGGTTGTCATCAAAACTGTGAACTTTATCAAATCACACGCATTAAATCACAGGACTTTCTAGGAGTTTCTGAGTGACATTGAATCAGAACACGAAGATGATGTGTATCACAGTGAAGTCTGTTTGTGAAGTCGAGGAAAGGTGTTGAAACCCTTTTTTCAATCTGAGGCATGAAATTGATATTTTCACGACAGAGAAATCAAAAGAAGTGCCGGAGTTCAGCGATTCATCATGGTTGTGAGATTGGGCGATTTTGTGCGACATCACATGCCACTTGAATGAACTTAACGAAAAGTTGCAAGGTAAAAGTAAATTGATCTCGGGCGTATATGCAGACATCAAGACTTTTGAAACAAAGCTACAATTATTCGTACAACAATGTGAAAAAATATCAATTTCTGCACTTTCCGACGTGCACAACATTGCTTCAGGAACAGCCTGGTGTTGCCTTTTCGAAGACAAGAATAATCAGACTCTTGAAAGTGTTGCAAGAAAACTTTAACGAACGATTTTCAGATTTTCGTGACCTGGGTGATGAAGCACGTCTTTTTCAAAATCAGTTTTCGGCAGATCCATCGACTGCACCAGCCACACTGCAACTAGAACTCATTGAACTGCAATGTCAGGCATCTCTACACAAGTTTCACGAACAACAATTAACAGAGCTTTATGCTCAACTTTCACCTGAAGATTTTCCAAACCTCAGAAAGGAAGCGTTGAAAATGGTTTTAGTGTTTGCTAGCACATACGTATGTGAACAAACATTTTCTGTGTTGAAACGAGCGAAACCATTACTCCGAAATCATATTACAGACGAACATCTTGATTCTGTGTTGCGGATTGGTGTGTCAAGGTTTGAACCAGACATTGAAAAGTTAGTTTCTGCAAAGCAACCACAAACATCGCACTAATAAATTGTAAGTACCAAAAAAACTATTTTAATTCTTTTATTTTAGCTTCTTGCTATTTTTACAAATATTGATTGTCTGTATGTGTGAAGGATTTTCTTACGTTTGTGATATTAGCGATTAAAAGCTGGAATTAAACGATGCCATACGATTTATATGCTATTTATGTCAGAACATGTTCTGGCCCGCGAAGATCGTGCTAAATCTTAATGTGGCCCATGGGCAAAAAAAGGTTGGGCATCACTGTCCAAGATCATACTTAATACAAACGAATACAGGTACTTATCGTCGAAACAGATGGCACCTCATCCCTGCTCCTCAGGAAATGGATAAAAAATTGGAGAGGGATGATATTACATTTCCTGAAAGGGCTCAGCCCAGAGTAATTCCAACTTCACCAGGTCAAAATAATAAGGATAATATGTTAGAAGAAGCTGACAGATTAGTGTATATGCATCTCCGAAGGGAAATAAACCCTCCAGGATGGATGAAGGATTACGTATGTTAAAATATTATCTGTTTTGTTAATGGGTATGGTCGTTATGTATAAAATAGTTAAATGTACAATTTTTCATGTTTTGGTTAAAAGATTGCTGTTCTTAAATTGGAATTAAATAAAAAACTTGGTTTAAAATGTTTTGTAATGATATGTAGGATGTATGTAGCATATGCAAAGAAAACATATAGCTTCTGCTAGGCCCGCACATGGGTGCGGCCATGTTGGGTTTATACAAACGTTGCTAGGTTGGTTGCTAAGGGACCACATGGCGAAACGCTATTCCTTCCACGTTGATACAGTTTGGAAAGATGAGCCGAAAACAATGAAGAAGGGAAAGTTAGCAAATAAGGAAAACCATTTGCAGAGCTTTAGATATGTGAGATAAGAAGGTGTCGTCGAAGGAAAGGTGCAACAAAGCATGAAAGAAAAATAATGTAATATTAAGGAAAGTGCTACTCAGATGATGCCGCATATGTTGTGACTAGCACTTTTTCGAAATGTCTAAAGCAGTTTTCTTAGTTTGTGTGTGACCGAAGAGATGTTAACATGAATCAGATTTAATATTTAACCAATGTGGCCTCTATTCCTTTGTTACGAAATTATCACGAGGACAAAAGGGTTTAACACAGTATGTGCCGTTTCCTCTATTCGTAATTATTATGTCGTTCTTATTCTGACTTATCAGGTTCTTCATGCAAAAAAAAATTAATGAAAACAATTTGTTGTAATTAATAATGGTCTGCCAAGCTAAAAACATCTTCAGGTCGATCAGAATTGACCAACAAGTGGACAAGTTCATGTAACTACTGTAATTTATTTTTCATGAGATTACAGAAAATAATTGAAATCCTCAGAACAAAAATATCAGCTGTACTGATAACTTGCATTTAGTATTCCTTGCTTCATTTTTATTCTAATAGATGAAGATTAAGTACATTGAAATTGCTGGGCTCGAAAGAAAATTATATTAGCGTGAATTATGGGTGTCGAGAAGGGGAGTCGAACCGGTCCTTAGACACCCATGGAAATTGACGTACTTAATTTCAAGTTACAAAGAAACAGAAAAGTTATTGTTAATAAGAAAAATAAAGAGCTGAATAACCAAAGTAAAAACTGCATTATGTTGAAAAAATAGTGTAAAATACAGTAACAAGGTTATGTCTTCTCATTCTACCATTTAATTCAAGGTATAAATGGTTTCATAGTTACAAAATTTAAAAACTTAGAGTTTTATGTGAGAGATCACACAACTAACTTTAGGACTAAAATTTCGCCTAACTTTTGTGTGTAAAATTTAGTAACAAACTAGAATAACTATGCATTTCAATTTCAGTACACCAACTACAGTAAATGTGAAAACAAATTATGAAAAACAGTTGTGCTAGATTCACTTATCTTGTGGATTGAGTAGAAGAATCTTCCCAAGGATAATATAAAAATAATAATAATATTGTGGAATAAAATTGGTTCATATCTATGAGTTTATAATAGTCATTGTATAACAACAATCATAACTGTAATAATAATAATCGTTATTACTAATCCTTATGGCTTAAAATGAGCCTGAACACATCGGAACTCCGTTCCGGCAAATCAGTTCCTGCTACAACATAGAACATCTATTTTATTTATTGAATACACTGTACAAAAGTAATTCCTTTGTTACCTTAATTCCTTTTGTAAACAATCGATGAAGAGGAAAATAAACAGTTTTTGTACTACATGTTGGCGGCCAATCTAGAGGTTTCAAGGTGGCAGGTTTATGACATGTTTAATCTTTCGCTGGATAGTTCTCCCCCCCCCCCATGCCCAAAGCGATATGCATACCTCGGAAGAGGGGTGAATTTCCTAGAAGCGAGAAGATAAGCTTCTAGAGGAGAATTATTTTGTCAGTTCTGTACTGTAATAAATAAAACCACTTAGAAACAATTACATTATGCTATGTCAATTCTTGATAATATATGGAAGTAAATATATCCGGTTAGAATTCGCTTATTTACAAGTTACAATTTTTCAGTATTTCCGGAAATTTTGAAAAATATATTTTGGTAAGTGCTATTCCTTTTTAAGATGTAAATGAGAACCTAATTTCCTGAAATGTCTGACGTGGGGGACAGGCAGACAGACTTTAATAATACCATTGTTATCTTAATATGCATTTGTTATTGTTATTATTAGTAGTAACAATAGTTGTCATTCTATTCATATGTGGTTGGCGTTCCGGCTTTGTCCAGATATGTCTTATTGTTTCGCGTATGATTGCAAATATTAAGCATGTTTCTTGCCTTTGTACTAGGCTACTGGGCATTCAAAAAACAACAATGCAAAGAACCATGTAAGTAAAATTCCGGTCAATTGCTTGCCAGTCACTTTCTTGGAAAATACCTGCTTTTGTTTCTTCATTTCTTCTTTAAGTCGTCACCTGCAAGCAATCTATATTTTATCTATGTAATCTCTTGAATCTCATCTTTACATTGATGTATTATACACGCTACCATTTCGTTTCGTAACTCCTGATATTGGTGGTGAAATATCTCCCACTACCAATGGTAGCCATATGGAGTGAAAGTGAGGAATTCATTGTGTAAACCCAAATCCGCAGTTTCTATGGCGACAGTACCGGACGTGACGTTCACGCCACCAGCGTATAAAGAAGGGTTATGTTGTGTAAGGTGCTGCCACTTAGGCAATCTAAGCTGAACTATGTCAGTGCCTGGGGCAGTACATCCTCCGATCCACAGCTGGAAACCTTGCTTATCTCTTGATCCTGCTAATACAACAAATACAAAAGACAACAAAAAAGGATTTTGGTGCATAATAAAAGGAAAAGGTGGAAGAAGAGTAAGAAATGTAAGAAACAAACACGAATGCAAAATATGTTGAAAACATGGAAGGAATACTTTGAAGGTGAAGGTAAATTTCAAACGGAAGACATAGGAACAAAAGAAGGGAGGGCCAGAAGACATAACAGAAAAGAAACAGGAAGAAGAAGAAGAGCAGTATAAGGATGTGGATGAGACAGCAGAGCTATTAAAGAAATTGAAGTGAAAGATATATATATATATATATATATATATATACAGGGTGTTTCTAAAGGTCGTTTACAACGCTTGGGAGGTGATTCCTCACACGAAAACAAGCAAAAAGTCTAAGTTCCATTTTTACGAATGAGGCTTCGTTTCCGAGATAGGAGCCTCGCAAAAGGTGACAAAGTGAACGTCACACCTAACTGGGACGAATACTATCACAGATAGAGAGGCGGTTCCAAGGGAATCATAAAGGAATCGTATGTGCTCAGTCCGGAAGTCACTATGAAAAGTTCACTGCACGCATGCGCAATGGAGTCCTCAAAGGAATTGGGGATTTCCAGCAACAACAATGCATGGAAAAGGTATGTAACGCAGCAAGAAGGACCGTGACAATGAGAAATGCGTTCAAGACAACACATCCCGACCTCAAACATCAAAACATGACCACCGAACACAAAATCCGAAAAGTTGAGCACGGTTGCATACCCCAGTTACACGCGAGGAATGAACGAATCATGTCATGTGGCATACGAGAGACAGGAGGAGGGAAAGAAAAACACAATATCAGATGATTGCGACAACGTGTATTTTTACACGCGACAACTGCGTAATATCCCCCCCCCCCCACACACACACAACAAACAACAAATGCTACAATATCTCACGCACAGACAGTCCGTGTCACTGTACACCAACTGAAGATGTCACTTTCACCACACAAAGGGGGTGGGGAGCAATACCAAAAGTGTTCTCACTGGTATTTGCCGAGGGCAATAATCACAGACGGTTTTCAAAATGTCTGCCGTTTACTTCTACGCAGAGATGACAGCGACGAATCAAGGATTGTCGAGTACGAGCAAACAAGCCAGGTGTATCTGCTACCGTCGCGGCGGCGACGTTGATGCGAGCAACGAGGTCCTCAGCTGATGTGACAGGTGTGTCGTATACGAGGGTTTTCATTTCTCCCCAGAAGAAAAAATCGAGAGGGTTGAGATCTGGCGACCTCGGTGGCCAAGGCACAGGCTCATCCCTACCAATGAACCTATTGCGAAACACGTCATGCAGGAAATGTCGTACATTACGATCGAAATGAGCTGGTGCACCATCGTGTTGGTACCACATTTCTTGCCGCAGTGCCAAAGGTACGGTCTCCAACAGTTCAGGCAGAACCTCACTAAGAAATGCATGATACGTGCGACCATTCAGGCGAACAGGGAGAATGTATGGTCCAATTAAATGATCATGTACTATCCCGCACCACACATTCACTGAAAACCTGTGCTGGTGATGGGCCACAAAAAGTGCATGTGGGTTGTCAAAGTCCCATACATGACTGTTTCTACTATTGAAGACATCCATCCTGGTGAAAATGGCTTCATCTGTCCACAATACGTTTGCCCCGAAGTGAGGGTTTGTGTCCAACTGATGCAACAACCATTGGCAAAACTCCATACGAGGGCGAAAGTCACGAGGTAACAGTTCTTGTACTTTCTGCAGTTTAAAAGGGTGCATTCCTTCATCTGACAACACTCGCCAAACATTCACATGAGACGTGTTTCGTGCCCGAGCCAGCACTCGCGTACTGGTGCCAGGATGTTCTGCGACCGCTGTTAACACATCTTCTGCAAACTGATGTGTGCGTACACTTCGGGGTCTTCCAACTTCTTGTCGCGGTGGTAACACTGACCCTGTTTCACGCAGTCGACTGTCCACTACCTGAAAGAAGGTGTGAGACGGTAAACGTCTATGTGGAAAGCGTTCTCCATAAAGACGCCTTGCCTCACGGCTATTACCACGTGCCTCCCCATACATGAGATGCATGTCTGCTAGCTGCTGGGTCGTATACGCAGCCATCTGTGTAATAGGGAGCTGGAACTGCAAAGTATTGTTTTTGTTTAACACTGGCACACTGCACAAATTGGCCGTATCACCGTACGAACACCACAGACCAATTGTTGCGATACTTGACTTGCCCACTCCACCACGTCAACTTCTTTCAATGCAACATACTAGTACTCTTCAATGCGTATGACAACCTAGAGCGAACTGCTGATCATATCCCAGCACCTGCAACACGATTGGGACGACTGCCGGAGAGAACCAACCCTTCGAGCTCCTCTCGCGGGAACAGCAGTCATGAAGGTCAAACGTAGACTACGAGAGCCAGACTTGCCTGTGCAGCGCTTCCAAAACTGGTCTCTTTTACGTCACAATGATCGCGTGTGAACACTTTTGGTATTGCTCCCCACCCCCTTTGTGTGGTGAAAGTGACATCTTCAGTTGGTGTACAGTGACACGGACTGTCTGTGCGTAAGATATTGTAGCATTTGTTGTTTGTTGTGTGTGTGTGTGGGGGGGGGGATATTACGTAGTTGTCGCGTGTAAAAATACACGTTGTCGCAATCATCTGATATTGTGTTTTTCTTTCCCTCCTCCTGTCTCTCGTATGCCACATGACATGATTCGTTCATTCCTCGCGTGTAACTGGGGTATGCAACCGTGCTCAACTTTTCGGATTTTGTGTTCGGTGGTCATGTTTTGATGTTTGAGGTCGGGATGTGTTGTCTTGAACGCATTTCTCATTGTCACGGTCCTTCTTGCTGCGTTACATACCTTTTCCATGCATTGTTGTTGCTGGAAATCCCCAATTCCTTTGAGGACTCCATTGCGCATGCGTGCAGTGAACTTTTCATAGTGACTTCCGGACTGAGCACATACGATTCCTTTATGATTCCCTTGGAACCGCCTCTCTATCTGTGATAGTATTTGTCCCAGTTAGGTGTGACGTTCACTTTGTCACCTTTTGCGAGGCTCCTATCTCGGAAACGAAGCCTCATTCGTAAAAATGGAACTTAGACTTTTTGCTTGTTTTCGTGTGAGGAATCACCTCCCAAGCGTTGTAAACGACCTTTAGAAACACCCTGTATATATATATATATATATATATATATATATATATATATATATATATATATATATATATCTTCATATATATATATATATATGAAGCAGTGAAAAGAAATAAATGGAAAGGCAGCAGGAATAGATTAAATAGTTCCAGAATATATAAAATTTGGAGGCAATGACTAAACTGTATCAGAAGATCTGGAAAGAAGAGAAATTACCAGAACATTATTTTACCACTGCATAAGAAAGGAGACTCGACTGTGAAAACTATTGTGCATTACGTCTATCCACCGTGGCACTTAAAGTGTAGTCAAGTATATTGGAAGAAGTAAGAACCTGGGCTGGGCTACCTTCCCAGAGGCAAAGCTGCATGCCACCAGGTGCGTCCCCAGGTTGCGGATAGGGGAACGGCCAGCAGATATGTTGGCTAGCTGGAAACAGTCGCGGACAAGCAGCAGCAGGATTAGAGGAGGCAGCGAGATGTGGAGTGGCATCTACATCTCAGTAAATACTGCAAGACTCCGAGGAAAATCCTGTGATGTGGCGAGGTAGAGTCGCCACTATAAAAGCTCAGCCCCTGCTGCCTTGCAGGGAGGGGAAGGAACCCTGACAGAAAACCAAAGGGGCAGAGAGGGCTCCGAAGGCGTAGTAAAGCCAGCCTCTCTAGGGGAGTAAACCTCAATCAAAAATCCTGGTCCTCCAAGTATGGGGGTTGGGGTGGGGCTGACAACCCCACACCGCAAAATGAGAAAGGTTTCGAAACCAGAAAAGGAGCCTTGGAATGGTAGCCACAAATGGAGACTACAAAGGCAACGGAAAATGGATATGAAGAATGGTACATGGAATGTCCGAACACTCTAAAAACCAGGGGCAATAGGAGGTTTAATACAAGAACTTAAGAAATATGACATCCAGATAAGAGCCATACAAGAAACAAGATGGAAAGATAAAGGAATCACTGAACATAGGACTCATACAATTTGCTACAGTGGAAAAGAAGGAGGAGGAAGAGAATTTGGAGTGGCTTGAAATACGCAAGAGATTTCTTAAGTTTGGTGCATCGAAATGAGGGTCTGGTACTACCCCTCGCACCAAACCCTCCTGCCAAGTTTCCTATTGAAGGCAATGGTCTTCGCAGAATGGTACGAATATCTCTGGTCTCTGCCGGTGTCGAGAAGAGTTGAACGCTTCTGAACAGATGCTTCAACAACCTCTACTCCCCCACTCTTGAAGGTCTGGGTCATAACAGGCATTTTTTCAGCCCCCATCCCCATGTTTACAGCCACGGCAGGGTTTCTCTTGAGTCATCAAGATTCTTCCTAGTGTCCAGTGGCATGATCTAGGAGGGGTTCGTGAGGGTCATAATCCCTGCTTAGGCTCAATATAAAAATAAGATTGTCAAAGATAGAAAAAGATGGCAAAATGAGGAATGATTACTAAGAAAAAGTATACGTAATCCTCCCTTTCGAAAATCCTATGCACGCCACTGCAAATGTCTGCCATTTCCACTTGTTCAAAGGAAAAACATGTATTGAACGATATTATCATATTTAATAATTCTCATCGTATGGGATGCAATTATGCATTTTGTAGTCGTAAGATCTGTGGTATGAGCTTTTACATTGAATTGGCAATGACTTTGGCGTTTATCGCAGAGAAATATTGTCTCCCCCACCCCTGCCGTTGAAAGATCGACCCTTACGTTTGGAAAATCTTGCACTGACTATGTGAAGATGTCACGCTTCGCCACTGAGAAAGGAGTGAGACAGGAAGATAGCTCGAGCGCACTACTCTTTATAGTATTTATGGATGAAGTTGTAAAGACGTGCAAAAGAAGAACAGCAAGAACAAAAGTGGGTAATTGGAACATGAGTGTGATACATTTCCACACATTAGCAAGTGCAGATGTCATAGTACTAATAGCAAATATAGAGAACAAGCTACAGAAAGTGGTTACAGAATGAGCAGAAGTTGTGAAGGCTAAAAGAATTACGATAAACGCAAATAAGAGCAAAGTGATGCAAATAGGAAGAACAGGAGAGGTAATAGATAGAATACACATACAGTGGGCACCTTCTTAACCGGTCACCATGGGACCGGGCTCTTGACGTGATAATGAAATTGCCGGTTAAGCCGAATTATGTAATGGAATAGAATAAACACCACTACATCACATCACAAGATGAGCAGGAAAGAAAAAGTACTGAAAACTACTGTATATGTATCTATGTACAGTATGTACATATTTTTAAAAACTAAACATTTGTAGACTACATTTTCTTAAAATACATACAGTATTACATGTATTTAAAGAAGGTTTTACTGTATTCTAGAAGAAGTCAATATTTTTTTCCTCAGCTGAGTGGCCTGACTGATTGAACCGAGGCTGGTTCAACTGTACTATGCGATGGAATAGAACTGGAGCAGACAGAAAGATATGAGTAGGTATCTGGGAACAATCATGAACCAGACAGGAAGAATACAAGAGGACGTGATGAGTAGAGTACGTAAATCTAACAATGCATACTACCAACTAAGCCAGACCATTTTCGGAAAATGAGAAACAAATACCAAAACTAAAGTGAATAAGTCAGTAGTTGGACCAATTTTACTATACAGAAGTGAAAGCTGGCCAATAGGAAGAAAGGAAGTAAGACAAATGACGACAGTAGAGATGAAATGATTGCATACAATAGTTGGTAAGACAAGAAGAGATAGAGTTCGTAATTAAAGAATCGGAGAAGAAGAATTAACCCGTAACAGGGTCCCTGGGACCCACGGCCTAGAACAATGCTCTCGCTCTCGGAAGCAATAACACGAACTTCCCTCTCCTCTTTGGTAGCTTCATATTTTGGAATATCATGTAATCTGCCGGCGCCACTTTGCTGGCTGCGTTTTAGTTTCAGAGCAATAGACACTCGTGGGTCCCACGGACCACATGACGCTCGGCAAGGAACCTGGTGCAAGAATCAGAGTTGACAATCCGTTTTTTTAGTGAAAATATTCTTGACACACTTGAATAAGTTGGAAGCTGAAGTGAATTATCAGATATGGAGTCTGAATATCGTACTGATTTCCACTGACTATCACTACGATCAATTAGCTTTTCTCCCTCATTTTGACATTACATTTACTATGATGCCAGGGTTCACGTGTTCGAATCCTGGCCTGGGCATGGATGTGGGCGTGAGTGTCCATTCATCTATTTCATCATATCACCACTCATCCCATCTTCGCAAATTAGACAAAAGTGGCACAAGAAGTGAAGTAAAATATAGCAAATCAATCATTTTTACATTATGTAGATTTTTTGTGTGAATTTTTATATGTGATTTTGTTTTCTTTGGGTAATTAAATATTTGTTCTGTGATAATTGAACAACTAAATAATTTTTTTGTATCTTAGTCTCACATGAATATGTATTTACAGAGCCATTTAAAAAAATGGACAGATTTTTGTAGCGTTAGGTAAATTTAGTAATAAAAACTGCAATAATGGAAATAGTGGACAAACGTTTATCATAATTCCATGAAGAAGATTCAACGTACATGATAATTTGTGAAAAAGTTCGCTACTGTTTCGATAACTTATGGAAATAAAATAGTGAATTCAAGTTTTGGTGTTGCAAGGGCCACGCCATGTCCTTTACGTTCCAATCTGGCACCACACTAGTTACGGGATAAATCAGAAGCCAATAGAAGAGAAACTGACACAAAGACAATTAAAATAATTTGGACATGTGGTAAGACTGGACAAAGATAGAAAAGCAAAACAATTTATGGAAGGTAGAACAGATGAAAAGAGAACAGGAGATAGACCCCGGAAGACATTCGAAAAAGAAATTGAAGAAATAGGACAAGAGAAAGGAAAAGGAATAAGAGAAATGAAGAGGATGAGAAAATAACAGGAAAGATGGAAGGAGTGGATACAGGCAACCCCGATGCTCTAATGCAAGAGGGGAATGAGGAAGAACAATGATTTTTATTGTTTTTAGAACAATTGAAAATCATAGTTCAATTTCCAAATGTGCTTGCAACTTCTGCTGAAACATTCCTTGCCAGACTCTGTGTGTATTATGTATGAATATTGTATGCAGATGTATTTGATATATGGGGCCCCTTCACGAGTAGACAAATGATAAGAAAATGCTTGATAGGTAATTTGCTTCTCTACATCTCATGATTACGTTATGTAACTATTATTCACTACATAAATTGTAAAAAGGTAAAGTGAAGTAAAACGCTCAACTGTGCTTTACGCCACGCCATGAAGGCGTATAGGGGGTGTGAAATTAAAAGATCAGACTTCCCTGAGCTAGCCTTAGCTGGGCCATAATACTCCTTCAATGCATCTATTTTTGTATTGGACGAGGAAGAATCAGCAAAATGAGGGGTAGAAAGAAATGCCTTGGTTCCGGGTCATCCAGGAGAACAATTCAACAGAAATGTTTCAAACTGTAAGCCAAATTTACTGAAGAACTATTTTGCACTATTTATTATCAAAGATAAATTTGCAGTATACAAGGGTTGGATAAAAAGTAATGGCAACACTGGTATAATTGGTACTTGACTGTATTGGCAGAGGAGCACGTGTTACATTCCTTCAAAGTAATCGCCCCCTTCCCCCCATCTCTACGACCTTCTGCCACACGTATGGAAGGCGTCGTACACCGTCAGCGCGTCCATCTCGTCGATGTCCCGCAGTGACCGCCCTATAGCACGTATGATGGCTTCGCGCGTGTCGTAGTGCTTCCCGCCCAGTGGTTCCTTCATTTTGGCAAAAAGGTCATAATCACACGGTCTCATACCGGTGAATACGGCGGATGTTCTAGTACCTCCCACTACCAGTTATGCAGGAGCGCCGTCACAGTGTTCGCAGTGTGACACTTTTGCATTGTCAAGCAGGATGATGGGACACCGTGCCAGAACGTGCCGTCGCTTCCTTCTTAATGCGAGACGAAGGCGGTGTTGCAAGAAGGTGCAGTAGTAGGCTGCGTTGACCGTCTGCCTAAGAGACGTTGTTCTTCTTGCCTAAACATATTGTTAGGGCGCTTGCACTCTCGTCCTCTGCTTCAGAGCACTGCTGTTTTTGACTGAATAACATACAATCGCACCCCACTCACTATACTTCTTCGTCTGACATTCCTTTATCAACCACGAAACGGTTGTGGCGCTGTGACTCGCCCCTTTCACGGGACAGCAGTATTGCCATTACTTTTTATCCAACCCTTGTAATATGCAGACAAATTTGCCGGGGCCACGTAGACGTTTGCAATGGTCCGTGCCACCCCATCTGGCGTGATCTCCCCCGTCCCTTGTTGCTGCAGCTATTACCTGTGTTACTTGCTCTATGGTGTTGATCTTTACTTGGTTAATGAAACATAAAACAAGAAAGTGTACTAAGGGAGTCAGGCCTGAGAACGAGCTGCCCAAAGTCACTGTAATCCACGACCAATCCACCTATCGATGAAGGAATCGGCGAGGTAGTCCCAAACGATTCTGGCGAAATGGGGGTGGTGCACCATCTTACTGCAAAACAACAGTGTCTTTTATCCCATCCTGAAAATCATTCATTAGTGATATTAGCAAAATGTCAAGATACTTTTGAATCACCCTGTATCTGTGATATTTGGATATAATCATTATTATACATTAATCACAGTCTCTACGTTTCTTGATTACTGTTAAAATATTGGCAATAATCCAATGCAAATGAAGTATACATTGTCACCTCCATAACATCATGATTGAGTTCTAAACTACAGGGTGGGTGGAAAGTAACTCCCCACTGAAAAATGCTTATAACTTTTGTAAATAAAACGTCATTTCAATGAAACAAAATGTATTGTGATCCTTTCAGTAGTAGAATTAAATTGCTACTTTGCACTTTTCTCCTCACGATGACGAGTGCAGCTCATTATCACACAGCATGAGCGTGCCCAGCTGTCATCTTTATTGCACTTATGCAGATTTTGACTTTCTTCACACATTTTCTACAATTGCACACACACACACACACACGTAAGCATCATAGGCGTGCGCAGACCCTCTGATTAGGGGGGGGGGGCAAAAGCCTTGATGAAAGTTCAGTCGGGAAGAAAAACCTAATTTTATCTCAACATTAGTTGTATGGCATTGATGGGTATACGTGTGTGTGTGTAGCAAAAATGATATAAATTGTCTTTGAAATGTGCGCGCTCATTTTCTTCCAAACCAAACTGTTATAGCAGCAACTGACTGAAGTACTTAGTTGTTCTTACTTGTCCCTCTGGAAATTCTCAATGCATTACAGAAAAGAAACAAATTGCGAACGAGCCGGACCCTGTAGCTGAGTGGTTAGCACATCGCGCTGTGACGCCAAGGGTCCCGGGTTCGAATCCCGCTCGGGCATGGTTGTTTGTGAATGTCCATTCATCAATTTCATAATTTCATCACTCATCCCCATCTTCGCAAATTAGCCAAGAGGCACAAAACGCGAAGTAAAATAAAATAAATCAAATCAAAAATCAAAATTGCGAACGAAGCGAACAAGAAAATTTTTCACATTTTTATAAATTGAAAACAGTATTGATTTAGTAGCACGCAAAAAATTTCATGGGATGCCATGGCATTCTCTTTTACAATTTTTCTCATTCAGATCGTTCGGCGTAGAGGGACAACTCTCGCAGCCACTGCTCTGAACTTGAGAAGACTGTAAGGAAAGCAGAGATTGCGAGCGAAGCGAGCAACAAATTTTACGAAATTATGAAAAAAATTAATTTTTATTTGTATAAAATTTGAAGTCTAGTGGGCAATTGCCCCTCTGTGCCCCCTGCAGGTGTTCCTGGCCATCTGGAAGAAATAATGCAAGACAGACTTGAAAACTAATTCCATCTTCAGTATCCTTTGTATCTTAGATTCTGCTAGTGTTGCATTCTTTTACTTCAATGTTTGCCCCCTAGAATTGATTTCCATCCAAGGTTGAGAAAAGACAATGCCCCCTGCCCCCTTGTGGTTGTGCCACTGAACCCTCATCCCCCGTAGTTGCTTCGAACTTTCATCGGTTTGAAAATACTTCATTTCCTTTAAGAGTATAATATCGTTTAAACACAGCAATAAGATTCCTCTACATTAAATTACTAAGTGAAAGTATAATAATATAGGGGCATGGAATGTCTGGAAAAGGGGTGGGGGCAAGGATGACCACCCCGCTACCTTCGAAAACGAATGTAAACCTAAAAGTATATATTTTACACGTATAATTTGATTTCAGTCATAGTAATTTACATTAATCATTATGGGATAATTTCAAATTCAGGTGGTGTTTTGTGAGAGGGCAACACTATTATCAGGGTAATATGCCCCATGGTAATATGCCCTTGCTTGTCCCTTCGTGGAAAATATCTGCGAACGTCCGTGATTAGGGGGGCAACCGCCCCCCTTGTCCCACCCCCGTGCGCACGCCTATGGCAAGCATCATAGGCGCATTGAAGGGGCTTATGGGATCAGAACCTTCATTTGGACTTTATCTTCTTGAAAATAAGAAGTCATTATAAATATTTCGCCCAATTTTCCTACCGATAAAGATTTTCAAAATACTTTTTCTTCAACACGTAGACCTATGAGAGCCGGAAAAGATGACAAAATGAGGACTGACCACAAAAATAATTACATGTAACCCACCATCCCCGCCTTTCGACAATCTGACACATTCCATTAACTTAAAAAGTACAATCCCTAATGTAATACACAATCAAACACAGAAATAGTAAATTGGATGAAGAATCTTGGAGAATACTACCAAATAATCAGTGGCGTGCACTCAGGAGTAGCGAGTCTAGCAATGATAGAATAATCGACAATCAGGTTTTGCTCCATCTGGAGAACTGCGGCGCGTCAAGTATCTGAGCGCTCAGCGAACAACGGGATTGCTCAGCTTCTTGACGGCCAAATAAACGTTGCTCGGTGAGCATCGCTCACTTGATCGCTGAGCGAACTTGAACCTTTCTCACCACATGTTTGAGCCACAGAATATAGCGTTTTTGTGTTCCGTTCTCTAGAGACAAAGAGTAAGAAGGGGAAAACTGTGTGAGGGTGGCTGATTGGCGGTCATTGAGGAAATATTTATGATTAACGGCTTGCGATATAGCGTAATTACAGAGGAAGTTCAAACAACAAGAGGTAATATAATATTCCAGATCTTGGAATTGTATTAAAATGAAAGTGTTGTTTATTCCAAATATACACCATAGTTTTGGAAAGTTGCAAGTGCGTGAAAATGAAATATCGACAGTTTTGTCCACACTGAAATCTTGTTCACTCGACGCAGCCGCCACATTGATCACAGTTTATTGAAAGACACGGATATTTTGATCAATGAGCAACCATCGTCAAGTAAATGATCTGTCTGCTCAACGAGCGAAGATCTTGCTCAGCGAGCATCGCTTAGATACAAGACGCGCCCCAGGTCGGCGATAATAACGACATCTGTTCGCAGTTCACCCAAGCTATGGACTTCTCAGCAGTCACATAAAATAATACCAGAGTTCTGCACTAGATGTCAGGCCATAGTCAACTGACAGTGAAGCTAACCGTAACACATATCAACATCATACTTCATATTCCTTTGGAAATAAAATTATTATCCTTGTTACGGCAAGTAGTTAGTCTATTTATTTCTTTACGTGTGCCGTACACACTGCCATGTCTTGCTAAAATGTGCCCTTGTTCATTTTTTATTATTTTCTTTTTCATCGTATACATGTGCAGTTTCAGATCATTCAAGATATCCTATAGAAACGCTCTTCAACGACTTTCAAGCGTTCATTTCTCGTGATTTATTTGATTGTGTACAAACAGCTTTATATGCACTCATATCCATAAATTAAGGAAGTTTAACTTTAAAGAAATCTCATGTTAGGCTTCGCCGTCGCAATAAAAAAATAACCAAATACAAACTTTAGGCGTATGGTGACTGAAAATCTTGTTGGATTGCACTTACGCAGATTTTGTTTTTCTTCACACATTTGCACCACTTGCACACACACACACGCGGAGGCAAATCGAAGGGGATTTATGGGGTCAGAACCTCCATTTGGACTTTATCTTCTTGAAAAAAAATAAGTTATCATAATTATTTTGCCCATTTTCTCTACCAATAATGGCATTCAAAATACGTACTTTTTCATCAGAACCTAGACCTACTGCCATATGAGAGCCGAAAATGATGGCAAGATAAGGACTGAAAACTAAAAGTTGTAACCCCCACCCCTTTCTATAATCTACCACATTACATGAACTTAAAAACTATAACCGAAATGTAATACACAATCATACACGGAAATTTAAGTTGGATTAAGAATTTTGGAGAACACTACCGAGTAATCAGTGGCGTGCACTGAGGAGTAGCGAGACTATCAGTGATAGATTAATCAATCTCACATTCGACAATACAATAATTTTTACTATACGTGTTTGATTTGAAATCAGATAAATGTATGTAAGGTTTGAAACACTGAATAGAGTTTTGCTCCACCTGGAGAAAATGTCTATCAAGTTTGAACAAAGGGGCAAGTTTGTGAGGAATTTAGGCGATATTTGATTTACAACAGTTTGGGAAATATTGAACAGTTCTCAAAAAATATTTTTCTTCTCGGCCCGTTGAGAAAATGCGTTTGGCAGGCAGGGTTTCTGACCAGTTAGGCTTTATGGAGCAGTTGGAGCCGAAAAAAAAAATTAAACGTGGTCTGTGCCCTTCGTCTGGTCGGCAATGCTAGCGACATCTATTCGCAGTTCATCCAAGCTGCGTGCTTCTCAGTAACAAATAATATCAGAGTTCTCCACTAGATGTCAGCTCATCGTCAACTGGCAGTGAAGCTAACCATAACGTACACTCATGTCCATAAATTAAGGACCATGCACATCAGACACATACAGCTATGTTAGGTGCACCAATTTGGTTTACATATGTGAGATACAACTGAAAACACAAGAAACCAAGAATCGGGCGGAAAGCAATTGAAAAAATAATAAAAACGCAAATGTAGAGTCGCACTGTGATTGGTACGTTTCGCACAAAAGCAAAATTTGATTTTGCAAAATAGGTGTGAATCCTCATCTATCACCGCACACACAAATGTTGTTCATTGTAGGATATTTGATTTGTTTGCATTAAATACAAAGAATTCGTACGTTTTGTGAGATGTATGTAAGTACGAGGCGTAATCGGAAAGTAAGTACCGAAAGGATGTAAAAGATAAAGTAAAATAGTTTCGTACCTTTTTTTATTTGCATTGCATTCTACAGACCCTAAATTACTTTTCTACGTAATTTCCACCATTCTTCAAGCATTTGTCGTAGCGTGGCACTAGTTTTTGTATCCCATCATCATAGAATATTCCCGCCTGTGACGAAAGCCATCCATTCACTGCTGCTTCGACGTCGCCATCCTCGTCGAAACGCTGACCAGCAAGAAACTTCTTCTTCAGATGAAGAAAGAGCTGGTAGTCACTTGGTGCCAAGTCAGGGCTGATGAACAAATTGTTCCCAGCCGAATGACGTGATGACATTTTGTCTTTGTTGAGTCGTATGCGGACGAGCATTGTCGTGAAGGAACACAATGCCTTCGCTAAGCATTCCGCGTCTTTTGTTTTGAATTGCACGACGCAGCCGGATTAATGTGTCACAGCAGGCATCTTTGTTGGTGGTCTGTCGTCCTCTAGGCAAGAATTCAACCATTCTTGCATTGAGAAAACAAATCACAGACCGGATTTCACAGTCGGCGGGCCGATTGATTTTCTTGAACATTTCAAACCTTCAGAAAACTACGAAGAAAAAGCATGATCTGCTCCCACACGTGCCTGTGGCTAGCTAATGGATGAAGGACGTCAGCGAGAACTCACACGGTCGCGACTGCATCGCTACAGCGACAATATTTGCAAACGGTACTTACTTTACGAATTCGCCTCGTACATGTGAAAGTAAATAAGATATAAAAGGTGCTCCAGAGTAAAAAATAATACAAATTGTTTCTTCCAATACTATAAACCAATTACATAAGAGTGTGAAGATTGGATTTTGAAATAATGTTTAATAGAAAGTATTGACATGTGAGTCAGTTGAAAAAAGTAACCATGTTGTAAATAGTGTTGCAGTATATAATCCCAGTGGAAACACAAAACGTCAATTTTAACATAACATGCTACTGCATATCCTTCTGATAGAAAAATGAAAAGTATTTGTACTCATTGAGAATAGATATCGCTTATTGACAACAAGACTGTAAACAAGTGGAAAAAAAGTATCTTATCAGCACCGTAACAAAGAAACGTTGGTCCACAGCCGGCATCCACTTCATCATATAAGTGAGATCTAAACTATAGGCTAACGGAAACGGTGAAAAGAACACATATTTTGTCGGGATCCCGTATTTTAAGGGGGTCTCCGAGAAAATTGAAAAGTCCGTGAGGGGTTACGGGATTAAATGTGGGGTAAGAGCACCCCGGAGTATTGAAAAGCACTTTACTTCTTATAAGAAAGGGAGGGGGGATAGGCGCAATAACCCTGAAGAGCGCAAGGGAGTGTACAGGATAGTGTGTGAATGCGGAAAGGAATATGTGGGACAGACCGGGAGAAGTATGCAAGTTAGGTGGGGAGAGCATGATAAGGACGTAAAGGAGGGCATACCCAAAACAGGATTATCTGAACACATATTGGTTAACCGACATAAGATTGCTAAAAGGGAAGTTATTAGGGAGGTTAACAATAAATTGGACAGAAACGTATATGAAGCTGCCTATATATGCGCGAAAAATTGGAACAAACTTAATAGGGACGATGGGAATTTAGAAGACGGCTGGGTTAATTTCTTTAAAAAATGGGATAAAGCCGCAGTGAATAGGGACGAGATGGGCTTCCGTGTTACTCCTGAGGTTAGGAAAGCCGCCGAGGTGGAAGTCGATTTCACCTTGGATTGGTGACTCCCGAGCCCCAGTTTGGAAGGATTGAGGAGGGGAAGTTTTCTTCCCCAGGTACGGGCTGACACCGTGCATTCGCCTACCCCGAGCACTGGTCGGCAGTTCGCCGACTTCAGCCTTGGACGTTCTTTTGTTTTTTATAGTATTGCGCGGTTTTAGATGTGTAATTTATATTCTTTTTTAGAAAGTGTCCTTCATGCAACTTTTTAACCTAAATCCTTAACCTTCACTTTCACGACGAGGCACCATGTCAGGTGTCTGAATAACATCGTTTCAACCTGAAGAAGGAGGTAGTGTAACCTCCGAAACGTAGTACAAAAAATCTCATACTCACACACGTAAGTTGCTGATTTTTAATCTTTTAGCCTATAGTTTATATTTAATTGTGAGTAATTCGCACATTATCAGTATGTAAGTGAGATCTGACACTTTTTCTTTACTTAATTGCTTATTCTCTACGTTGGACGTTCCAATACATGGATACATAGGAGATGAACATTGTGCCATTTGTCTGGTAGTCACAAAGACCAGAAACAAACCAGATAGAACTTTTTTACTCCAAATTAAAATCTCATTTGCAGATAGTACTTTTTTTACCCCGTTGATTTCTTCGAAACTAATATACTTCGAAGCATGATCTTTACGGAGTACAAAGAATTTAAACCAATGTTCTGCTTAAGGTCACAAACTCATTTTCGCACAAAAGTGCAGATATAACCTTTTTACTTTAAGGTCGCGAAATGTCGTTCTTCAAGGATTCCTAGCATCGAAATGAGCAATACGTTACAGAGTAGATACCCCAGATAGCACAGACAGCTTGCTGCAAGCATGAAGCAAGCTTACCATGGTAAGCTAAGTAGCTAGCAGCAAGCTTGCCATGGGAAGCTATTAGCTGGATGCAAGCTTGCATTAGCCATCTAGTTACCACAATTGGAAGTTGCAGCAATCTTGCCATGCAATGCTCGAAGTACGCCATCATGCGTATCTTTAAGCTAAATTTATATATATATACAGGGTGACTGGTAATTAGATGTATTCCCTGAAAGGGGTTAAAGTAGAGACAATTTGCAATAAATTTGACCATATGATACCCCGTCCGAAAAGTTGTAGTTTTCGAGATAATCGAATTTCAATTGTTTTTGAAAAAAATGACAATTTTCCACATAAAAAGATGAATTGAGAAAAAACTGCTCATTGTATGGAACTTATTTCAGCATTTTCTGATAGCTAACAAATAAGTGATTCGTTTTAAAAAAAGTTTTTTCCAAATAACAATCACATGTAAGTAAAGGGTGGGTCTAAACGTACAAGTGATGATAAAAAAATGCACTCTTAGTTTACTTGGCAATGTATTAATAACAAAAATGGTATGACACGAAGCGTACAAATTACTTAAATTACTTCCTTGTGACATCTGCTATCCAACAAGGTACAAATGTTGCTGACATTCACACTTGTGTACAAGAAATAATACTTCATTCATCTTCATGTGAATTTGTCATTTGTCTCCTCTTGTTTCAGTCTGAAATCTTCCTAAGGGATCTTTCAGTTCAAGTGTGTCGCTTCAGTCTAAAACTTGAAAAAAGATGTGCATTTCATCACAACACCATACTAATAAACTATCCACAGATAAACTATCC
This sequence comes from Lepisma saccharinum, assembly GCF_977018435.1. Taxonomy (NCBI): domain Eukaryota; kingdom Metazoa; phylum Arthropoda; class Insecta; order Zygentoma; family Lepismatidae; genus Lepisma; species Lepisma saccharinum. The sequence continues at coordinate 169,569,929 of NC_139230.1, read as the reverse complement.
ACATGCTTGTAACAAAATGCAAGTCGTACAAATGAGTGTCTTGAGCCGGATGCTAAGCCTTTCTTCGTGCTTACATTTGAAGATATACTTCACTACATAAATTTGTTCCCTATCGAACTGCGTAACCATATATTACACAGCTGGCACCCTTTTTCCTTCTAAAGGAATCTCCACTTGCCATTTCATTTTAACATCCATTGCACCATCAGCGTAATTGGATGTTCGAGGGAAACCAGACGAATGCGCATGCTCTACAGTAGTTCCACTTTTAGTCTATATGTAGAACAGGGGGTACTACTTTACTATAGGGGTGACACCTATAAATCATTTATTTCACACTTTTTGACATTGCTAACATCCTATTCTGCATTGCGGAACATTTCCTTAGGTGAAATAATGAATTTCTAATGAAAATAATGTATATTTCTTATATTTCCGAGTACTTACTGTTACTCATTATTTCGATTCTGTAACACACATTATGGCGATATCGTACTGGTTCATCGTGCATTGTGCGAGTGTTTTGTCAATTTATGCAGTGTTGCAACCTTGTTCACCGGAAACTACCTTCTTTCGTGCCTGGATTTGAAATTATGCTAATATCTAGCAAACCATTGACGTTAGATTAGGCAAGCATAGTTATAAAGAAATTTAAAAAAATAAAAATACTCGACACGTCATGTTATAGTGAAAACACGGCGAGTCTGAAACACTGACTACGGGGTTTACGTCATCTAACACACGGAACATTGTGCTCTCGTGCAGAAAGCAAATGGCTGCCGCAGAAACAGCATGTTGGACAGAGATTTTCGCAGAAAACAACATGCATTGGCATTAAAATGGATCAAAACTACATTTACGAACTTCCACAATGCTACAGAAACTAATTTGCGTAAGTACTTTCTCCTGTAAAAAGTAAGAAATCCGTCACCCCTATAGTAAAGTGTTACCGAACAGAGCACATACAAATAAATTTGTGCGTGCAACATTAACTAAAAAAAGTTCTGATTCATTGCAGGTTGAGTCTTCCTCAGACAGACTTTTGGAAAAAATCCAGCATTTAATTTTACCAAAATTATTTCTTTTCATTCTGCATCTTCATTATCCAGTTTTGGTTTAGTAGAACAAGCATGACAATATTTGGACATGCACTGCATATCTAAAACCTTCCCTGTGTCTATGCTAATAACAGACGTTACAGCATATAAGGAAGTGTGGCCTCTTTTCATCCATGTTCCATCTACACTTACACAAATATTAGTCTTACATTCCACATCGTCATTCATGATATCAACAATACCTGCATGAACGAAGAAAAATGCCACTTTCGTAGGAACTCTCCCGTAAGGAAAGAACGAAGCAAGAGCTGAGCTCAGATAAGAAATTCAACTTAACTATTTCTTTAAAAAATCTCACATCTTCCCACATATAAAGTAAAGTTTTCATGCCTTAGACTTATCATTCATTAATAAAATTTATAGGGTGTAACGAGGAAGTTATGTACTTCAAGAAAATAGATATTTTGAAAAATCAAAATTTTGACCCGTCATTGGGTACATCCCCCCTTAACAGCCATAAATATAATCATTGTCACTCTCTGTTAACAGTTACAATAAATGAAAATCTTGGTAATGAGCAGTATAAGTGTTTTCAATAGAAGTCTCCACTAGCATGTTTCATAAGTTAGCATAAATTTATACATAAGCCTTAAACCTCACAACATTTTTTTCATAATATATTAGAACATTTGTAAAGAGCATTAGTGAAACATAAATACAGTCAAGTTCAAAGGACCACCGTTGGCTGAAATATTTATTTATGCAATTTGATGGTTCTTGCAGTAAGAAATATGTTTTCTTTATGTGAAATCATGTTTATAACAATGTGGAAAACACATGTCTTCAAGCAATGTTTCTTTGAATCTGTACACTATGATTGCATTTTGGAAAAAATTCATGAAACTACGAAGGTTGTATGCTGAAATATAATTATTTTATTAATGTAGGGCAAGGTCTCATAAATTGTACCACTTTCATAATATTTCAGATTTTCATGGAGACTGTAAAAGCTTAACAAAAATGCATTGATACAGTAGTCCGGTCATGTAGGCATGTATATATAAATTGTAAACAATTAATATGTTTTGGGTTTAAAGGCTGTGACGGAAAAAGTGTGAAGATGCAAAGTGGTACAATTTATGAGCATGTACTATAAATTATACCACCAGTCTTATAAGTCATACCATTAATAACATGCAGGACCGATAAGTGTGATTCTGTTGACTTGTAGGTAAAATATTAGCAGGTGTACTTGAAACGAAACATTACGGAGACAGGATGTTCTCGTCGGTTTGGAATGCAGACCTTACAAATTCCATTACTTGCCTCGTCCGTGGAAAGGTACCAGACTGACAGACGGATATGAATCGACAGGTATTGGAATTTGTATAGCGAAGCAACCGAACCAATCTGAGAAGATCGGAAGGGAATTTCAGGATCAGTATTGGATTTGGTTTTGGTGTGTGTACATCGAGGAAGACAGCGCAGGTATGTACCTGGAGGACGGAGGCGTCTCTCCGAACTTAGAATGGTCTGAGCCTTGTTACTAAACCTCTCGCTAGTACCATTTCTTACTTACTCCCCGGTAATAAAATATATGAAATAAGGGAAGGAGGAAACATGGTAGAGGTACGGGCCTTTTTTTTGTAACTTTTAGTTGTAGGTGCGAGTTCCTTATAGGAAATATGTGCTTCAAAACGCGGGTTAGGAATGCTAAGGAAAAATGAACACGAATTCGACTTATCTTTAACGAGGATTCAACAGCTGGCGGAACAAACGGTTCCGATTTCACCGTCTCGTCCAGTCACCAGGGCAAGGTCGCGATACATACAGCAATTTTCCACTAACACTGCACATTCCACGGACTGTGTTGCCATTATTCCTTCCACCGTTGTCAACAATACTGAAGTCATGGCATTAAACATACCAAATTTTATTCAACCGGAAAAGTTTTCAGGGGCAAAACCCTTAGAAGTTGATCAATTTTTCACAACTTTTGAAAATATGGCGGATGCATTAACTTGGACCCCTGCAAAAAGAAAAGATTTCTTGCCTTTATTCTTCACTGGAATCGCTTTAGATTTAATAACGGGAATAAAATCTCAACCAGATTATGCAAATAAGGAGTATCAAACGCTCAAAACAGAAATTACCAACACTTTTAGGGACATTGGTCAACCTCTCCTGGTTGAAGATTTCTTAAAGGAACAAGTCCAACAAATTCAGGAAACCCCACAAGCTTACATCTTGCGTAAGCATGCCTTTATTCAGAAATATCTCCCCCAAGCATCCGTGGATCAGGTAATTTATTACATTGTGAGGGGACTACGTACCCAGTACCTTCAGGTAGCTTCCGACAAGAATTTTAATTCGGTGAATGAACTTCTACGGTTCATCAACAACTTGCAAAGAAAACAAACCCTTTTGGAAGAGCAAGCGTACAGAGAAGCTAGGGAATTAGCGGCGCTTAAATACACTCAAGGTCTAGTTGCATCAACAAATCAGATAGGATTGCAAAACATAGTAACCCAACCTCCCATAAAAGAACCTCAAACTAGCTCAAATAATCAACAGGAAATAAACAGTCAACTGCAAACAGAAAAAAACTTTGTAACACAAGATCAATTAAAAGATTTGGAAATTAAAATGAATGAACTCCAAATTAATCATTTTCAGAATAGTGCACAAACGTTCAGAAATAGATCACAGCCTACTAGAACTAATAATAGATTTCCTGCACGCCAAAGATATAACGGTAGGAATAGTTCACATTCCCAAAGAAGTAACAATTTTTATAGATCAAATAATTCAAACAATGGTTACCAACGTGGGAACAGGGGACGTTCAAATTACCGTAGAGGAGGTTATAGGCCATTCCAGAGACAACACCCTCAACAAGCTCAGAGATGGCAACCCTGTCAAAACTGTTGCCCTCAACGTGAACAAAATACAGCCCAGCAATATAATCAACAAGTATATTACAATCAGACAGGTTCATCAGAACAACAATCACCTAATGCCTCTTTAAACTATTGAAACCCTATGAACGTGGGAACGGTCGTCAGGGGAAAAGTTTGCATACAGTTCCCATAATTAAACAGAATAATCTTAGTTTTCTAGAAGCAACAGTAAATAGGAAACCTTGTAAAGTACTTGTAGACATAGGTGCAAATTGTAGTATAATAAATGACAACTTGGTTCCAACAAATGCAAAAAGAATAAACATAAATTCAACCATAGCAGGAATAAGTGGAAATTCCATAACTGTCAGACAAATTGCCTTCATACGATTCCGAATCGGTGGGAAATTTTACTGTCATCCGTTCAGAATAGCTAATACAAAATTCCAGTATGCAATTTTGGGCACAGATTTTTTAAATCTACATAAAGCAAACATATCGTTAGGAGATAAAACGATCTCATTGCAGAGATTAGGGTATTCACCAAAATGGCAATTTTCCAGTGATGAAAACAAAGTACACACCATTCCTGATCAAATATTTCAAATGTTAGATTTAAATCAAAGTTCAACATTTGTAGCACAACATAAAATAACATTAAAACCGAAATCCTCAACTTGTGTAAAACTACGGTTAGAAAACATCCAGATTGGTACTAAATATAACACATTTGAACCGAATAAAGAATTGTTGGACTCATTAGATATTTTAGCACCTTATGCATTAGTTAATGAAGAAGAACCCCACATTTTGCTAACAAACACAAAAAATCATCCGTTAGTAATACAGAAAAACACTCCAATTGGTTCTGAAATTTATGACACGAACGTCAATGCGAATGCAAATAGTGGTCATAAAGTACATCATTCATTCGAGCAAGGTGACGAAAATTTAGACCAGGAAACTTTAAAACGACTCACTAAACATACGAAATTTTATGACGTTAAACAAATTGATATAAATCCCGAACTAACAGAGGACCAAAAGCTCAAAATTCAAAATTTAATTTACAATTATGCGGATATCATGTATTGGAATCCTGAGTGCTTTTCTAAAACAAACGCAATGGAAGCACACATAGATGTTGCTGAATGTGTTCCTCCATTTGCTAGGCAAATTCCCATACCCATCAATTTAAGGGAAAAAATGAAAAATGAAATAACAAGACTTCAAGAACAACAGATCATTGAACCTTGTGAAAACTCACCATTTCGTCATCGCATATTCTTAGTTAAGAAACCAAATGGAACTTACAGACTAGTTTCAGACTTTTCAGAAATTAATAAAGTAATATACAATGTTTCATACCCCACTCCAGATTGCAATGACATTTTAGCACGTCTTGCGGGCAAATTTTTTACACTACATTGGACATGGCTCAAGCTTATTTTCAAATTCCAATATCAGAAGAATCACGTCCAGTTACGAGCTTCGCAATTCCTGGTTGTGGTTCATTCCGTTATAAATGCTTACCTATGGGCATGAAGACATCCAGTAGTTTTATGAATAGACTAATGGACATAGTATTTAGTGGTCTTCCCGACAATCAAGTAGCCACCTATTTAGATGATTTGTGCATAGCAACTTCCACTTTTGAAGAGAATTTTACGAGATAGAATGCAATAAATGCTTGTTACATATTAATATATTGTGAAAAGAAAATAAGTAAGCTCTCATAAAATTACTTGACAAAAACAAATTGTTAAATTTATGTAACCATTGGCCCAGGTTACAGATTTTGCAATACCAGATAGTCGAGTTGTCAGCTTCTGGCAACGTTAGTGATTTCATTGCACTACCCTGTGAAGGTTTGCAGTTGTCTGAGAGACATGAAACTGTAGTACCACTGTTTTCCAGCTTTCCCGTTTAGGAACCTATGTTTGATACCATTGGCTTCAGCTAAATCATATGCTAATTTCTGAAGATCTTGTCGAGAGCATCCAAACATATGGGATTCCATCTGAAGAACGTAACTTACCAGCTCATCCTCCAGTTCACTAGGGAGGTCAGTGCCACATCCAAAACTCCTTATATCTTTGCAGGCTTTCTGTTTTATGTTCTCCAACCTCATCTTCATTGTGGGCCTCGGAACGCCGTAAGTTCTGCATATTTCATTAAAACCAGCATCACCATATTGGAAGGCATCTATCCAGTGCTCTCATATTTCTTTGGTTTCGCCAACTACAACAGTAAATAATAATAATATTAATCATACTAATAATAATAAGAAGAAGAAGAAGAAGAATACAAATAATAAGAATAATATGAAAAAGAATACTAATAATCAGTATTATTGTTATGAAAAATAATTATTCTTGTCAATAATTAGAATTATGGAATTCCTTCTTTACTATTCTGCTGATTAAACTTGTATAATGTCCCTCTCTAATTATTTTTAAAAAGTTCCTTTAAAATGTACCGGTACAAATTAGAAGAAAGCTAGTGGTACAATTTAAACAACACGATCATTTTCTTTCCAGCACAGGCCCATTTTACAATGGACTAAAGCCATTTAAATTAACCCTGCCCTTAAATATTAACATACGTTAAGTTATTTATATTTGACATGAGACTGGATTCAGACTTACCTGTGCATGTGTAGAGGCTTAGATGTTCGAGGAATTATTTACTTTGTGGACCACAAGAATGAACAAGCTGCTGCTTCAAAGCCAATACTGCTTCTAACTGGCCCGTCTTCACAAGAGCTTCTCAACTTCTTCTAATACACAATCCTTCCAATCAGCAGCGCCACTGCTTGGATAGGTCACCAGATACACGAGCGGTACAATTTATAAGACCTTCCCCTACTACGAACTGTCAGGAATAGCATAATAATCAAATACTTAAAACTTTGGCCTCCTGTAACTGTAAAATTATAAGGCGCAGATAAGAAAAAAATGACATTGTTTATCTAGGTCAAAACTAGAAGCATAAAAAAAATGGTTGTAATCCAAGTCAGTGCAAAACATGGCCACGGCAAATTGACATGGATAGGTTAGGTTAGGTGTTTTAGTTTTGATGTGTGCATGTGTGTGTTATTTAAGCCTTGTGTATGTAAATACAGTGGCAGGAGAGGTGAAAATAATATTCAGGTGGGGCAGATTTTAAGGCCAAATGCCTTGTTTGTTTGTGATTTCCACACTGAAACAACTTTTAAGTTACATAAAAGATCAAAATCTATTAATAAAAATATCAACACAATTTTCAAGGGGCACACTCTACACACCCTTTTGTTCTTGTGTTATGTATATTGTACATCCATAAAACAGTATTTCATTGGGGGGGGCGGGGACAGTGAAACTGCTCTTGGATATTTCATTCACATGGATCACAGTTCAGGACCAAAACTTTTTGTTATTTGAGGTTCACTTTTTTTTGCATTATACATGTAGGGCATGAGCCCCTACAATTAATTAGGATTAAGACACTTGAGGTCTACAACTTTCAGTCCCACTGTTCTCCTTAACTTCAGTCAAGTTAGGTTCTGGAACTAAAGGTTCTGCTGTGTGTACTTCATTTACTTCTGATTTATCTCCTACATGAACATTTAAAAGGTCATTAAAGTAGTTCTTCATCTATTTAGAATATCGCTTGGGTCAGCTAGAAAATCACCGTCTTTATCTTTTATCAAGTTTACTTTAGGTTGCCACCCCTTTCTAAATTCATTTACACCTTTATATAAATCTCTGATATTTTTGTTTTTGCTGTTTGTTTCAATTTCGTTAATTTTGCTTTTCAAGTAATCTCTTTTTTTACTTCTAAAGGTGCAGTTAACTTCTCACTTTATTCTGTTATAATTGCTTAGATTTGTATCATCAGAGTTATTTAACCACCTAAGTCTAGCCTGATATCTTATTTCTATTAGATTATGACATTCATTATCAAACCATGGCTTACTTTTTCTTGGTTTATGGTTTCCTATACTTTCTTTAGCTGCTGATTCTATTGCATTATGTATGTGCTCCCAATTCTTATTTACGTCTGTTTCATTTATATTTTCATCATCATTTAAATCCTGCAAAACATCAAATCTATTTGACAGTTTAATTTGGTAATCTTTCTTAATTCTTTCATCAGCAAATTTTCCTGTATTAAATTTTATAACTTTCAGATTTTGTTGCTTATGATTTATCACTGAGAGTCTTTCTCTTAATTTAGCAATTACTAAATAATGGTCACTGCCACAGTCAGCACCTCTATGTGTACAAACGTCAATTATACTAGTATGCCTTCTCTTATCAATGAGAATATGATCTATCTGATTATGAGTTTTACCATCTGGAGAAGACCAGGTATATTTATGGATATCTTTATGTTTAAAAGTGGTACTCTTCACAATTAAATTCTTTGAGGTTGCAAAAGTAATCAATCTTATACCATTATCATTACTTATAATTCATGAAGACTTTCTTTACCAATCGTGGGTTTAAATATCTCTTCTCTGTCAATCTGTGCATTACAGTCACCTAACAGAACATACTGAGAAAATTTATCAAATACCTGTTCTAACTCTGCATAAAAATCATCTTTATTATTATCATCTTTATCTTCCATTGGTGCATGTATGTTTATTAAAATAATTTTACCCCACCTACCCTGTAAAACTGCATATGATATACTATCAATAATAAATTATACTGTTTTAAGAGCCGAGATAATTCTATTATTTATGAAAAAATAAATGTTCCAAAATTATGATTTTCAGTACCACCATAGAAAAAAGTATAATTTTTAGTTTTACAATTCCCTTCTCCTGGCCACCAAACTTCCTGGACTACATCTAATTTATACTTAACCATCTCATTAACTGTACACTGAAATGTCCCAGCCCGGTAAAGGCTCAGAACATTCCAGGTGCCTAATTCAATATTCTTATTCCTAATGTAGATCTTATCCTTAGTCCAGGGACCTCCCAAAGTAGTCCCCACCCGGAGACCCGAATTGGGGGACTATTTTACCTCTGGAATATTTTATCTTGGGAACATCCATGCCCTTATATTGCTGTTTCTTGACATGTCTTTTTACAGTGCAGAGTTGTCAGCTCTACGCCTAACCCCCAATATGAATGGACGACCGCACCTGTCATTGGTCAGCGGATCCCTCGGATCTAGCTGGGAGGATCACATTGTAGTCCACCAACCATACCCCACTACTGCCGATTGTGGGACGCTCATAGAGCCATGACAGGATAGCTCTGTAAATCCCAACAGAGGAAAATGTTGACCATTTCACTCTGTTGGTTGACTAACTGCAGTAGACAAGTCACTGGGTGATGAGGTCGTCACATCCCTACGCCATCACTTACTTAATTTGCAGTGCTATCAATAGTAAGATTATCGAGTTTTTCCTCACAACACAGCGTCAGTAACTTTATCATGTTGTCAAGTAAAAAATCAACCAATTTACTATTCACTGAATTCAGAATAAACTTGTCACTCCGAAAAAAAAAACACGATGTCCTTAGAATGGACAATCTTTGCTTACTTCTAGTTCTACCATTTCACACAAGCTTGGAAAGATCTGCAGTAACACAGTGAAAAAATATATTTTTTAGCCTTCCTTTCATTAGTGTAAAAAAGTAATATCGTTCACCTGACTTTGTCATTTGTTTTTTTTTCCAGTAGTCCCTTTTTCTATCGTTACTTTGTTACAGCCACAGGTTACAGTGCCTTGAATAACTTTGTTTACATCAGATGGTCATAAGTTGGTTATATGCACAGATTATCGACTTGTTTGAAGGGAAAAATAATACTTTCTTGTTTAAACAGCACCAGGATTTATTTCTTTCCTGTTGTTTACATTAAATCTATTATCTACAGTAGACTATGTAAACTATAAGTTAATGTAATCTTCGTGTAGATTACATATAGACAACGCATGTAGACGTAAACTTATAGTCTAAGGCAGAACCCTGGTTGCACAGTGTGATTGCTATCAACTCATCTGAACTAATGCAGTTCATAATATGTCAACACCAGGCTGTTTCTTTACTTCAAATTTCATAACTCATCCGATCTTGAAGGCTGAAAGGTTCTGAGCTTAAGTAACTCACTCACTCTCTAGCATTCTTAAACCCAAAAGTTTATGGCTGCAGCAACTCAAGCCTTCTCTCTTCCCCTATCCTGGGCAATATCAATACAGGTACAATCTTTTCCATCTTTAGCTCCATCACAACGTTATCCCTCCATCTTCATCTTCCTACAGGTCTCTTACCATGAGGTTTCCCAATAAGAATGCTGTAAACTCTTCTTTCCTCTCCCATTCCTGCCACATGGCCTGTCCATCTAATTCTTCTTGTTTCAATAATTTTAATAATATCTGGACATGAATGCATATTCTTCAGTTCTAAATTATATAACCTTCTCCACTCACCTGTCTCCTCATCCCTTTTAGGTCCAAATAATTTTCTAAGGATTTCATTTCCAAATACTCTTAATTTATGTTCCTCTCTTAGTGTAAGGGACCAAGTTTCACATCCATATAATATTACAGGCAAAATTACTGTTTTGTATATTTTAACTTTTAGAATCTTAGATATTATACGAGAGAATAAAAGTTTATGAAGAAAAAAGTGTTCTGAGCTTAAGGCTTTCCGGAAATGTACAGGTAATGGACAAAATAATATGAACACCTTGGTTTGCAAAGGCCTATATACGCCTATATACGCCATCGTGGAAAAGGAACAACATTCAGCAGAGATTTCAACCATCTAGTGGCGATGAAAGCAAACATATCAGTCTATCAGAAGCTGGTGTGAGAGTTGCATGCGAACAGTCAGCTATCCGTCAAATGCAGGTATGTCCGACCTTTCAGACTTCAAAAGAGGCATGATCATAGGAGCCCACCTGGCTGGAGCATCTGTGACAAAAACAGCTACACTTGTTGGTGTAGCAAGGAGCACAGTGTCAACTGTTCTGACAGCCGATAGACAACATGGAAAGACAACGTCTGCAAAGGAGAATAGTGGGTGAAAAACAAAGTTTTCCAACAGGGATCGACGTGTATTGAAACGAATAGTGACTCGAAAGCACAAGACAACACTGTCCCAGATAACCGCAGAGATGAACAATCACTTCCAGGACCCTGTATCAACGAAAATCATTCAAAGGGAGCTGCATTCTGTGAACATTCATGGCAGAGTTGCCATCCCCAAACTGTTGGTGACTCCACGTAATGCAGTGACACGAAGAAGGTGGTGCCAAGAGCACAAGAATTGGACACAGCAGCAATGGAAACATGTGATATGGTCAGACGAATCGTCTTTCACATTATTTCAGACCACAGGACGTGTTTATGTGTGGAGAACTCCTGCTGAAGCATTTGATATTGACTGCTTAGTGCCTACCGTGAAACATGGTGGGGGTCTGTGATGGTTTGGGGGGCTATATCTTGGAATGGTGTTGGCCCACTTGCCGTCCTGCGTGGGAGAATCAACACAGAGAAGTACTGCACCATCCTGGGTGACCACCTCCATCCCATGGTTCAGACTTTATTTCCCGATGCATGCCCCATCTTCCAAGATGATAACGCCCCTATTCACACTGCTAGGTGCGTTGATGCATGGTTTGATGAGCACAGTGATGAGGTAGAACATCTCATCTGGTGTCCACAGTCCCCCGATTTTAATATCATTGAGCCTTTGTGGAGTATTTTGGAGGCCAAAGTGCGTAATCGGTTTCCACCTCCAATGACACTTTCGGAACTTGAGACTGTTTTGTGCGAGGAGTGGCTACGTGTTCCAGTTCACACTGTACAGCACCTTTATTTGTCTATCCCACGTAGGATACAAGCTGTCATTCAGGCAAGGGGGGGCCCAACCCCCTACTAATACAAGTTTTCTGCAATTGCATTGGTGTTCATATTATTTTGTCCATTACCTGTATAGTTATAGGAAAACATCCCAATCTAGTATACTCGTTTTGGCATGGATAGAACGGGCTATTTGATCCACTTTTGTCAACATGAGGATGTTAGAATAATAAAATTTCTGTATCATGAAAGATCCTCCAGCACTTATAGTCATAGGGTTATTATCTTTGTTATAAGTGGCCTTGTCGTCAACCCAGATCTGCTGATTTCTAATGGAGAAGTACAGAGTGACAGTGGTTCTTGGATACCTCGATGGATGACAATACTATGTACTTATCTGTGATAACTTCGAAGAAATCATAATATACGCCGCAAGAAAACAGTACACTGGACGTTCCAAGTGTTGAATGGAAAATCTTGCTTCCACTACATCATGTGAATATGAAGGATACGATTTTGAAACTTGATCAAATCGAAGCGATCTTAGAAAAAAATCATAACAAAATATTTTCTACATAATTTTCATTATTTTTGTTTTTTTTCTTTCAATCCATTTTCATAAATAAAATGTGGTTCTATATACATTGTATTCTCTTTAAAATGTTATTAAATATAAACAATTGTATATTAAGGGTTCAGTTCGTCTCAAGTATTCTACCAAACATCTCGTAACCTTACAAAATATAAAATACTATTGTTTAGTTCGAGAACTATTGAGACTTTCAACTTGCCGTTATTCACATAAAGTATTATAAATAGTGAGGTAAAACCAGTAGCATACGCTGTATTTCGTCAAGGGAAAACTTTCTCCAAATTCACATTACCAGTGTTTTATTACAAATTAATTAATTAATCAATAATACTTATAATAAATTAATTAGTTTAATTACTACAGGTGCTATTACTACTAACACCACTACTACAATTAAGAAGTAGAGATTTACCTAAATATATTTATGAAAGCAATAGAACAAAATTACTTTATAGTCATTTAATTTTTAGAAAATCCTAGGAGTATGTCAACTTTGTTACAAAATAATTGTTTAGTCAACAGTCATTTGAAAAGGTAATGATTGGTGCTAGAACCATTTCAAGCATTCCCATTGGCTGGTAGCTTCTAGGGTAATAAATTATCTGTGGTGGTTAGGATAGGCTTGTTGAGTTTGGTTATCTGAGAAGAAGAAGACGACGATAAAAATGGTTGTAGCAGCAATAACGACCATTTGAAGAAAAAAAAAACTGATGATAGGTGAGACATTTAAAGTGTGAAAGAAATCCATAAGAACAAGCAAATACAGAGGCTGTTCAGCGTATATTTGACCAAACGTGATTCCTTCCCCCTGCACTCAGAATGAACTCGCCCAACCTTGGCCAGGCATGTTTCTCAGTGTAGTGTGTGAGCTGTAAAAGAGTGGTTGTGTTTTCTCACTGGGCTGAAAATCCCGCCCAAACTAAGCCGCTTTTAGGAGTACATTGTATAACTTTTCCAAGTGTTTTGTGTTTTCTCGCTTGGCCGAAAATGCTGCCAAAACTGAGTCACTTTTGGGAAGGTTATGTTGTAGCCCTTTATGATGCAAAGTTCAGTGTGTCAATGATCAGGAAGTAGTGTAAGAGCAAGGATTGTGACATTAGTTTGACTTTATTAAAGAATGTGATTGGCAAGTATAAAGATTGCATGGACCCAGCATTCGGTTCTCCAACAAAGGGGATGAGAACACGGCCATGCACGCAACCCACCAACAGTATGCTAGCGAAACTTCGCAGAATGGCCATGCAAGAGAATCCACTGACTCAAAGACAGATGGCGAATCATCTAAATATGTCTTTGGAAACTGTTAACCACACCTTGCACCTGCATACTGGTGGTGGCTTGTGTGCATGGCCGTTATCTCATCCTCTTTGTTGGAGAACCGAATGCTGAGGCCATGCAATCCTTATTCTTGCCAATCACATTCTTGAATAAAGTCAAACCAACGTCACAATTCTTGCTCTGAAACTACTTCCTGATCATTGACGCACTGAACGTTGGATCATAAAAGTCTACAACATAACCTTCCCAAAAGCGACTCAGTTTTGGCAGCATTTTCGGCTAAGCAAGAAAACACAAAACACTTGGAAAATTTATACAACATACTCCTCCCAAAAGCGGCTCAGTTTGGGCAGGATTTCTGGCCCAGTAAGAAAACAGAGAGTAACTGAGAGTCTGTGAAATTGATGTTTGGGCAGCACTAAGGGGGGGGGGGTGAGCACTGCAAGGAAGGGTGGGGACTTTTTGGATTTTACACTACTTGAAGTGTTCTAACAACTGACCAGAACTCAGCTTTTACGAAAATATTCCCGACATTGACCTTTTCTTTGTCCTTCATTGACTGGGCTGATCAGATGGTCTACGTTTATTTGTAACGTTTAGAAGTGTACAAATTGTCTCATCATCAAATGCAAACATGCATATGGTGATGAGTATTATTTTCCTTTCTATGGGGGGGGGGTCAATAGAGCATGACAATAACCGTGTTTTGTGTTGGTCTATGTTCGTGTGTGTGTGTATTATAATAATTAATTCAATTCAGCTCCATTGAAATTAAATGCATCTCAATTGCACATACAGAACCGTAGTGAATGATGGGATGCATTTTTCCTCAAGGTTGCAATTAGGCAAATGATAGAAAGTCACTTAATATAAGAGGTAAGAAATTAAAATACAAAATGTGCTAATTGTGACTTTATACACTGTATTTTTGTTATTTAGCGTAGGTTTTCTGTTTTGGCTAGTCAAGATGAGAATGAGTGATGATTACATAAAATTGATGAAGCGATGCTGATAAAGAAACCCCTCCCCCGCATGCTGAGTATGGAATTCGAATCCGGAAACTTCAGTGGCGAGATCACAACATTGTTCAGTTCACACAAAATATTTATAAATGATGCACATTATTTATTGACCTTATTTTTGCAGAATACCACACTATATGTCACATTCCATGTAATGTCTTACTGTAAAAGTTAAAGCTAATGAATACATTCTCTCTGTCTACCATTTAGCCATTCTCTACATGTAGCCTACATAAACTTAAAAAACAGACTAACAATTCTAGTTTCGGGAGTCGGCAAGTACATTTCTATCTATTGCCTATTACGTAAGGTACATTTGTTTGTAAAATATACTAATTTCTATCATTGAAGATCAAAACAATTTTATTTCACATGTAACGGTGATGACGTGAATCTGACATTTGTAAGTCCCGCTTTACGTCATCCCATTACATTAAGTGAAAATTTCCCACCTGGGAAATTTCGCATCCATAAAAAATCCCCTTGAGGTTATTTGCCTCAATACAATTTATTCGATAGATGTCTCCCCAGTCACTTTTCACCTTTCCCTTTTTTCTTCGCTAGCAACGGAAGATTGCAAACATCAGTTTGTTACATTCCACTCAAGGTTCAACGTCGTATTTGTATTTTTATTCTCAACTGGGGCAAGTCTTTATATATTGAACCGTGTGCAACCTTATATCGTAAGTTGAGACATTGTGAACCTTTCGGCATGCATTTTAAAAGTTACGTGCTGTTATTTTGAACTTAGATTGTTTCTTGCAACAACGAGTCGCATCACGAAAACATTAGTAAGGAATTGTGCATTGGATCTATTTTTTGTGAACCAACTTTCATTTTATATAAATAATCTTGCGATAGACATTTTTGTGGTAATCGTCACGCCCAGTTGTTTTTTTTAATTTCGTGGTACCATTTTTATATATATATATATATATATATATATTGCATGACCAGTATTCATTTTCGAAATAATTAAGTGAGAAGTATTTGAGGTCAGTATGAACTGGAGATTGAATCTTGGCATTGAACCTTGAAAACAACTAGATCCGATACACTTGCTGTAGTTTCCGCACGAGCACGTGTCAACCAGGAAGTAACGGCGAAACCTATTACGTAACCGCAACGCTTAAATTTGACCGCATCAATTTGACGACCTGGATATTACGAACAGTCTGGCTAATTCACAACTAGAACTTTCGAAGGTATGTAAGAATGCGTGTGTTTATAGTGAATTGAACTTATGTAACAAAACTCAAATTCATATTTGCCTATTTACTGCAAAAGGGGATATTTTCTGAATGGCACATACTTTACTATTCACGCGGATTCTTTTGACAGTCGCTGTTAAAAATTGTGAACCTTAATATATCGATGATTTGCGGAAAGTGATTTTTTTTGCATTACAAAAAAAAAGACGTGGTAACAGATGGGGATTTTGATTGCAAAAATAAATATCATGAGTGAGAAATAGATATGTACTTGTGCGTGTACTAAGTAGTAGTGTAGAACAGCATCGCAACAGTAAGCCAAAAAGTGCAACCAATCCACATTTGACCAAAGATTGCAATTCTGTGAATAATCATTCAATCTCAAGACATCGTAATGAAAAAGGTCCTTTTACTTGCAACAACGAAAACGAGACGAATAATAACCAACAGCGTATCTAGAATTTCATGAGCATCTAATTCTCTTAAAAAACGGGCAGAAATTTAAATTTTTAATAATTACAATTTTATGTATTTTATAAATTAGTAAAACTCGTGTATTGAATGTTGCTACAACTAAATTGTTAAATAAACGTGTATAGTTAAATGTGATACCCTTTTTTCATTGGTGTGAGTCACGATTGGCGACGGAGCTGATATAAAGGTTTGTTGTATAACTTACCGAATTTTTGGAAGGGTAAACAAGGGTGTGGTTATACCTCACGTATTTCTCAAACTGTTGTTATTGTGGGAATTATTCCGTATACATATCGGTGAACCCCGTAACAAGTAAAAATTGTAATTGTGGTTCCTCGATTTTATTTGTCCACGCGAAATTATACCTCTGCGCGTATTGGTCTCTTCGTTGCATGCTTCCATTTTTAGGGACATCGAGGAACGGCGTTACACACAATAATAGTATACACAATAGGACAAGTGCAAATTATACATACTCTTAGAAATGTTGTGTATTTATCAAACAATATATCCAAATGCAAGAAAAAACTTTCTATATACTGGATAAATGGAGAACATAGACTTGCACCTCTGAGAAGGGCAATGCAAAATACAATATTGAATAGAATGAAATATAGATCTTCTAATGAACAGGAACGTCTACAAAATATCTTAAAAGGCACTCAAAAATCACAGGATCCAAAGGTATCTCACATATTACGAAATAGAACAGTTAAAAAGTCTAGAACACTGTTTTGCATTACACACATCTGTGTGAAAAATGTAAAAATTCCTATTATTAAAGTACAGAACTATTTTTTTCACAAAATAGTCTACATAATACCACAAGTGCAAATTCCACATTAGAAATTTGTGTATTTATCAAACAATATGAACAGGAATGTCTACAATAAATGTTACAAGGCACATACAAATCACAGGATCCAACTTTATAGAAGTTATCTCGCATATTATAAATCAGAACAGTTTAATGACTAGAAAACTTGTT
Organism: Lepisma saccharinum; assembly: GCF_977018435.1. NCBI lineage: Eukaryota > Metazoa > Arthropoda > Insecta > Zygentoma > Lepismatidae > Lepisma > Lepisma saccharinum. The sequence continues at coordinate 169,552,597 of NC_139230.1, read as the reverse complement.
GCATTTATCATGTTTGTTTGCGAAGTATAATAATTTCTATCATTTAAGTCCAAAACAATTTTAATTTACAATGTAGTCTACACAATAGGACAAGTGCAAATTCCATATACACATAGAAAGTTGTTTATTTGTCAAACAATATATCCAAACTCAAGAAAAACTTTGTATATTCTGGATAAATGGAGAACATAGACTGGAACCTCTCAGAAGGGCAATGCAAAATACAATATTGTATAGAATGAAATATAGATCTTCCAATGAACAGGTATGTCTACAGTAAATGTTACAAGGCACATACAAATCACAGGATCCAACTTTATAGAAGTTATCTCACATATTATAAAACAGAACAGTTTAATGACTAGAAAACTGGTTGCATTAATCAAATTTGTTTGTAAAATATAATTATTTCTATCACTTAAGTAAAACAAAAATGATATTACAACATAGTCTATGTAATAGCACAAGTGCAAATTCCACATGCACATAGAAATTTGAGTACTTATAAAACAATATATTCAAACTCAAGGAAAAAGAAACTTTAAATATACTGGATAAATGGAGAACATAGACTTGCAACTCTGAGAAGGGCAACACAAAATACAATATTAAATAGAATGTAATATAGATATTCCAATAACCAGGAATGTCTCCAAAAAATCTTAAAAGGAACATAAAAATCACAGGATCCAACATTATAAAAGTTACCTCACATATTATAAAACAGAAAAGTTTAATGACTAGAAAACTGGTTGCATTAATCACATTCCTGTGTAAAATATAATAATTTCTATCACTTAAGTCCAAAACAATTTTATCTTACAATATACGAGGTGCATCCAGAAAGTAAGTTTCCCTATTTTTTTCCCGTGAAAGTAAACATAATGAGCCGTGTAAATTGCGCATGCGCAGCAGAGCTAAGACGTATCAATCATATGCCAGGCAGACAGATCCCGCCAGTAGCGAGGCAGCAGTGGTCCGAAGTGGAAGCTTTTATTCCTTCTCCCGCCGCATGCCAGTAGCGAGGCAGCAGTGGTCCGAAATGGAAGCTCGTATTCCTTCTCCCGCCGCATGCGAGGTTCGGTCGGTGATAAAGTTCCTGAATGCACAAAGCATTGCGCCAATTGACATTCATCGTCAGCTCTGTGAGGTCTATGGGCCGAACATTATGAGTAAGCAGATGGTGCGTCGCTGGTGTCGGCAGTTTTCGGAAGGTCGTCAAAGTGTCCATGATGAAGAGCGCAGTGGGCGTCCGTCCCTCATCACTGATGATCTGGTTGAGCTGGTGCGGCAGCGCATCGTAGAGAACCTTCGCTTCACGATTATGGAGTTGAGTAGCCTTTTTCCGCAGATATAGCGATTCGTGTTCCATGAGATTGTCACGCAGCACCTGCTGTTCAAAAAATTGTGTGCCAGGTGGGTGCCGAGAAGCCTGACACCCGAACACAAAATGAAACGTTCAGGAGCAGCACTGACATTCCTGCAACGGTACCATGATGACGGCGATGATTTCCTCGACAGGATCGTCACGGGCGATGAGACGTGGATTTTGCACTTCACCCCGGAAACCAAGCAGCAGTCAATGCATTGGCGGCATAGTGGATCTCCGGTCAAGAAGAAATTCAAACAGACACTGTCGGTACAGAAAGTGATGTGCACCGTGTTTTGGGACAGGCAGGGCAATTTGCTCATTGACTTCCTCCCCAGAGGTGAAACGGTGAACGCTGACCATTACTGTGAAACACTATGGAAATTGAGACGTGCCATTCAAAACAAGAGGCGTGGCATGCTTACTGCAGGTGTTGTGCTCCTCCATGACAATGCTCGTCCACATACGGCTAGGCGCACAGCAGCTGTTTTGACGGAATTTGGCTGGGAGTTGTTTGATCATCCACCTTACAGTCCTGATCTGGCTCCCAGCGATTTTCACGTTTTCTTGAACCTCAAGAAATTCCTGTCCTCTGGTGAGCGTTTTGGCAACGACGAAGAGCTGAAGACCTTTGTCACACGCTGGGTTCCATTCACAGGTGGCAGAGTTCTACGACAGTGGGATCCAAAAGTTGATACCACGATACGACAAGTGTCTCAATTCTGGTGGTTGCTATGTTGAAAAATAGCTGAACCTTTGATGTACCTGTTGCCAATAAATGGTTTCCTGAAACTGTGTTGGTTTTTTTTTTTAAAAAAATAGCGAAACTTACTTTCTGGATGCGCCTCGTAGTTTACACAATAGCCCAAGTGCAAATTCAACATGCACATAGAAATTTGTGTATTTATCAAACAATATAATCCAAACTCACGAAAAAACCTTTGTATGGAATGGAGAACATAGACTTGAACTTCTGAGAAGGGCAACACAAAATACAATAATGAATAGAATGAAATATCGATCTTCCAATGAACAAGAATGTATCCAAAAATATAATACAAGCCACATACAAATTAGAGGATCCAAATTTATAAAAGGTATCTTGCAAATTACAAAATGGAACAGTAACATTGTGTAGAACACTGTTTTTCCTCAGAATTCTTCACCTCGGGATGTCTCTCCACAGAATTCTTCTCATCGGGATGTTTCTCTTCAGAACCCTTCTCCTCGGAATGTTTCTCCTCAGAATTCTTCTCCCCAGGATGTGTCTCCTCAGAATTCTTCTCCTCAGGATGTTTCTCCTCAGAATTCTTCTCCTCGGGATGTTTCTCATCAGAATTGTTCTCCTCAGGATTCTTCTCATCCTCAGGATGTTTGTCCTCAGAATTCTTTTGCTCGGGATACTTGTCCTCAGAATTCTTCTCCTCGGGATGTTTGTCCCCATAATTCAGCTCCTCGGGATGTTTGACCTCAAAATTCTTCACCTCAGGATGTTTCTGCTGAGAAATCTTCTCGGCATGATTCTTCTCAGAATTCTTCTCCTCAGGATGTTTGCCCTCAGAATTTTTCGCCAAAGGACGTTTCTCCTCAGAATTCTTATCCTCATGATGTTTCTCCTCAGAATTCTTCTCCTCGGGAAGTTTCTCCTCAGAATTGCTCTCCTCGGAATGTTTCTCCTCAGAATTCTTCTCCTCGGGATGTTTCTCATCAGGATGTTTGCCCTCAGAATTCTTCTCCTCAGAATTCTTCTTCTCAGGATGTTTCTCCTCAGCATAATTGCTCTCAGAATTCTTCTCTTCAGAATTCTTCTTCCCGAGATGTTTTTCTTCAGAATTCTTCTCGGGATAATTCTCCTCAGGATGTTTCTTCTCAGAATTCTTCTGCTTGGATGTTTGTCTTCAGTATTCTTCTCCTGAGGATGTTTCTTCTCAGAATTATTCTCCTCAGAATTCTTCTCCTCGGGATGTTTCTCCTCAGAATTCTTCTTCTTGGGATGTTTCTCCTCAGAAATCTTCTCCTCGAAATGTTTCTTTTCAGAATTCTTTCTCTCGGGATGTTTCTCCTCAGAATTCTCCTCGGAATGTTTCTCATCATAAATCGTCTCTTTGGGATGTTTTTCCTCGAAATGCTTCTCCTCGAGAAGTTTCTCATCAGGATGTTTGCCCTCAGAAATCTTCTCCTTAGGATGAAACTCCTCACAATTCTTGTCCTTGGGATGTTTCTCGTCAAAAATCTTTTTCTCGGGATGTTTCGCCTCAGAATTCTTCTCCTCGGGATGTTTCTCCTCAGAAATCTTCTCCTCGGGATGTTTCTCCTAAGAATTCTTCTCCTCGGGATGTTTCTCCTCAGAATTTTTTTTTTCCTCGGGATGTTTCTCCTCAGAATTCTTCTCCTAAGGATGCCTCTCTTCAGAATTCTTCTCCTCCAGATGTTTCTCGTCATAAATCTTCTCAGAATTCTTCTCCTCGGGATGTATCTCCTCAGAATTCTTCTCTTCAGGATGTTTCTTCTCAGAATTCTTTTCCTCGGGATGTTTCTCCTTGGAATGGTTCTCCTCGGAATGTTTCTCCTCAAGATGTTTCTCGCCAGGATGTTTCTACTCAGAATTCTTCTCCACATGATGTTTTTTCTCAGGATATTTCTCCTCAGTATTCTTCTCTTTAGTATTCTTCTCCTCAGGATATTTCTCCTCAGTATTCTTCTCAGGATGTTTCTCATCTGATTTGTTTTCCTTCTCCTCAGTATTATTCTCCTCAGGATCTTTCTCCTCAGAATTCATCTCCTCAGGATGTTTCTCCTCAGAATTTTTCTCCTCAGGATGTTTCTCCTCAGAATTCTTCTCCTCAGGATGTTTCTCCTCGGAATGTTTCTCCTCAGAATTCTTCTCCTCGGGATGTTTCTCCTCAGAAATCTTCTCCTCGGGATGTTTCTCCCCAGAATTCTTCTCGTCGGGATGTTTCTTCTCAGAATTCTTCTCCTCGGGATGTATCTCCTCAGAATTCTTCTCTTCAGGATGTTTCTTCTCAGAATTCTTTTCCTCGGGATGTTTCTCCTTGGAATGGTTCTCCTCGGAATGTTTCTCCTCAAGATGTTTCTCGCCAGGATGTTTCTACTCAGAATTCTTCTCCACAGGATGTTTTTTCTCAGGATGTTTCTCCTCAGTATTCTTCTCTTTAGTATTCTTCTCCTCAGGATATTTCTCCTCAGGATATTTCTCCTCAGGATATTTATCCTCAGTATTCTTCTCAGGATGTTTCTCATCTGATTTGTTTTCCTTCTCCTCAGTATTATTCTCCTCAGGATCTTTCTCCTCAGGATGTTTCTCCTCAGAATTTTTCTCCTCAGGATGTTTCTCCTCAGAATTCTTCTCCTCGGGATGTTTCTCCTCAGAATTCTTTTCCTCGGGATGTTTCTCCTCAGAATTCTTCTCCTCAGGATGCCTCTCCTCAGAGTTCTTCTCTTTAGTATTCTTCTTTTCAGGATGTTTCTCCTCAGTATTCTTCTCCTCAGGATGTTTCTCCTCTGAATTGTTTTCCTTCTTCTCAGTATTATTCTCCTCAGGATATTTCTCCTCAGAATTCATCTCCTCAGGATGTTTCTCCTCAGGATGTTTCACCTCAGAATTCTTGTCCTCAGGATGTTTCTCCTCAGAATTTTTCTCCTCAGAAATCTTCTCCTCGAGATGTTTCTTTTCAGAATTCTTTCCCTTGGGATGTTTCTCCTCAGAATTCTTCTCCTCGGAATGTTTCTCATCATCAATCTTCTCTTTGGGATGTTTCTCATCATCAATCTTCTCTTTGGGATGTTTCTCCTCGAAAGTTTCTCATCAGGATGTTTGCCCTCAGAAATCTTCTCCGTAGGATGTTTCTCCTCAGAATTCTTGTCCTCGGGATGTTTCTCGTCATAAATTTTTTTCTTGGGATGTTTCTCCTCAGAATTCTTCTCCTCAGAAATCTTCTCCTCGGGATGTTTCTTTTCAGAATTCTTTCCCTCGGGATGTTTCTCCTCAGAATTCTTCTCCTCGGAATGTTTCTCTTCATAAATCTCCTTAGGATGTTTCTCCTCAGAATTCTTGTCCTCGGGATGTTTCTCGTCATAAATCTTTTTCTCGGGATGTTTCTCCTCAGAAATCTTCTCCTCGGGATGTTTCTCTTCAGAATTCTTCTCGTCGGGGTGTTTATCCTCAGAATTATTCTAATCGGGATGTTTCTCCTCATAATTCTTTTCCTCGGGATGTTTCTGATCAGAATTCTTCTCCTCAGGATGCCTCTCTTCAGAATTCTTCTCCTCCAGATGTTTTTCCTCATAAATCTTCTCCTCAGGATGTTTCTCCTCATAATTCTTCTCCTCGGGATGTATCTCCTCAGAATTCTTCTCTTCAGGATGTTTCTCCTCAGAATTCTTCTCCTCGGGATGTTTCTCCTCAGAATTCTTCTCCTCGGGATGTTTCTCCTCAGGATGTTTCTCGCCAGGATGTTTCTCCTCAGAATTCTTCTCCTCAGGATATTTCTCCCCAGGTTGTTTCTCCTCAGAATTATTCTCCGCAGGATGTTTCTTCTCAGAATTCTTCTCCTCAGGATGTTTCTTCTCAGTATTCTTCTCTTTAGTATACTTCTCCTCTCGATGTTTCTCCTCAGTATTCTTCTCCTCAGGATGTTTCTCCTCTGAATTCTTCTCCTGAGGATGCCTCTCTACAGAATTCTTCTCCTCGGGATGTATCTCCTCAGAATTCTTCTCTTCAGGATGTTTCTCCTCAGAATTCTTCTCCTCGGGATGTTTCTCCTCAGAATTCTTCTCCTCTGGATGTTTCTCGCCAGGATGTTTCTCCTCAGAATTCTTCTCCTCAGGATATTTCTCCCCAGGTTGTTTCTCCTCAGAATTATTCTCCGCAGGATGTTTCTTCTCAGAATTCTTCTCCTCAGGATGTTTCTTCTCAGTATTCTTCTCTTTAGTATACTTCTCCTCTGGATGTTTCTCCTCTGATTTGTTTTCCTTCTTCTCAGTATTATTCTCCTCAGGATCTTTCTCCTCAGAATTCATCTCCTCAGGATGTTTCTCCTCAGAATTCTTCTCTTCAGGATGTTTCTCCTCAGAATTCTTGTCCTCAGGATGTTTCTCCTCGGAATTCCTTTCTTCACTGGTTGAAGATTCATATCAATTTCCACTAAGAGGAATAAAGAAATCAGAAAAATGTAGATTATGTTTGGTAAAACTAAAGTGGTTTTGCTAAAAATGTTCTTTTCAAAGAAAAAATGCTTTGGTCCTATTATGAACACTATGTGTGTGTGTGTATATTTTTTGAAAGGTCTTTATTTCAGATTTACATGTTCTGAACAAGAATGCTTTAAAAAATGCCAAGAACCTTATATTACATCTTATAAAAAAAATTTATGAAACCTTAAATTTTGGTAATTTTATTGATTGCAAAATTATAAAAACACAACACACTGTTCATAAAGTGGCCGCGGTGGCTCAGTCAGTAACGTGTCTGACTACCATGCTAAAGGTCCAGGGTTCGATTCCCGGGCCGGTGCAAATCCGGGGATTTTTCTAACGTTGGAAGCGGCCCCGGCGCCCACCAAGCGTCGAATAACATGGGTACCTGGGGAAACCCTGGGGGTAAAGGCAGTCAGGGGCGTGATGCTGATCACATCACCCCCACTCACGACTGGATCAAGATAGTGTGGGGCGTTACCCCCACACCCCCTATACCCTTTCATGGCGTGGTGCAAAGCACAGGGGAGCACTTTACTTTTTTTAACTTTTTTTTTACTGTTCTATATTTTTTTGTTTTGCCATTAACCCCTTCCCTGCAGCAACGTTGAAGAGAAATGCGACAAAAAAATCATCTACACGTAGATGCAAAGGCAAATTTGTGTTATTGTAAATAATGCAAAAACTAACTATAAAAAGATTTGCCGCAAAATGAAGCTAAGGAAAGCAATCCATATATAGACTGCAGCAAATAAACATTTCATATTAGGTAAGGTCACAGGTAAGGTTCCCTTCGCACACAACATCTTGCTTGAAGTCACATTTAGGGTATGTGGGGTTAAGGCCCCAGACCCTAACTACATATTCTCGATCTCTGCCATTTTGGAGGTGATATGATCAGCACCACAATCTGGCTGCCTTTTCTCTCCAGGAATGCCCCAAGTACACATAGATTTGAGGCTGTTTGAGCCCCCGAGCCACTTTATGAAGGGACTATGATGGTAAAATACGGATCTCCAAACATCCACCCCAGGAATGGAACCCAGCATTAAGCATTAACAATACATTTTGTGATTGCCAATAGCCCACATAGACTAATAATAGCATGACAAAATGGTGTCTATAAAAGTGACTTACTGCAAAACAAGAACCGTTAATTCTGAAATACCATCTACATGCTCTGCAAAAAAGGCCCAGTTTTAGAATCTATATATATAATGTGTTAAAAGTGCATAGATGTGAATTGTGAGTGGACCAAAAATAGATTGAACACTTTGAACAGAAAAAAAATAAGGATAGATGTGTAAGATACATGAATACAGAAAAAAATGAACTACTGTCTGTCCACACTAAGAACCAAGTCAATGTAAACTGTTCAAATTGCAGCTGTACAGGAATTTTGCATGTAGAAATATGGTAAATGTTACAAAACCATATCACTCAATGTTGTGGATTTTGTGATTAAAGGACAGTTATAATTATGGCTGAGCTGAGCTGATATGATCAATGTTCTTCAGAATATTCATCCTCATCTTCACAATTAGCCAAAAGTGTCATAAAAGCAGAGTAAAATAAATACAATAAATCAAGTAATAGTGGGAATCAGTTCAAAGTGGTGTCAGCTTGACCCTGATGAAAGAATGAAACATCACGAAAGGCTTATGAACCACCTACAAAACTTACTCTTTTCAACATCCTGGAGTTCATACTGGAAACGGCTCTCTTGGAATATGGTGCTTGCAACTTCCTCATGTTCAGATGTGTTCAGGGAGTCCTGGAGGGTCAGTAACTTACTGCTGCCTGTATCCGTACCTTCTTGCTTCTTGTCTCGTGAGCTCCTGTCAGGGCACTTCTGGTCATTCTAATCAGAGTGGATGGCACTTCCTTGCTACATAAGAAATGGAGAATGGAGTATCAATAATGTTCTTTGAAAAATTTATTGTAACATACATCAAAATCCAATAAAGTTTAAATACTTTGTTCATCGAAAATGAATAATATGTGTTTGAATTTCTTAATGAAAAACACCCTCAAATAAAATACACATGTGGCCAAATGAACAACATTGCAATTTTGGGGAAGCTTTGCTGGCATAGTGGTAATAATGATGTACCAGTGGAGGCACTTTGTGGTTTGACTTCCACTTTAAATTATTGTTCCAGTCCCCAATTAGCATTTATGTACATAAAGTGAATATGATGAAGAACAGAAAATTGCCATTTCTTTTTGGATCTGGAAATCAAATCAACTTGGAAAATAATTCAAATATCAGTCCACAGGAAAAAAAAATGACCTGAGGAAAAACATAGCCATGAGAATCCAGAACAATGTTTATTTATTTATTTATTTCCTTCAACAGAGAAATTATATGCCTTTACAGAAGGTAGCCAATAAAAAAACGAAAACAAGAGAAACACATAATATAATACAGTAAGACATAACACAGGTAGAACACATACACACATTACTAAACTATACTATAGAATCATATAACACCCAATTAGCAATTTAGAAGTGCTTCACCCAAATCAATACAGAACAAGACCAAAAAAAAAACGTCATTTTTATTCATATGCAGTGATATATTGCTAAGTATAACACTAAATCTTATAATGTATGTTGTAAACACTTGTCTTAATATTTTTTGTACTCATTGATTGAGATACTAAAATCAAGATTAGATTGCAATATAGATATTTTGTTGTACGCAAAGGACATTCTAAATAATGGCGAATTCTTGAATCTTTCTGTTTTAGGAATATCATAAGACATCAATAGCATTGAAACATATCTCTTGGAGAAAAGTAGGGTTATCTATGATGCCAATCATTGTTTTGTACAGAAATATTTGTTGTGTTATTTATTTCCCTTCTATTAATAAGACTTTCATAATTAAACTCATTAAGTAGGTCATTGTATGATAAGTTATTATAGTATGATGGTACATTATAATTTTTGTAATACAAATATCTTAAAAATCGTTTTTGAATTCTTTCAATTACCAACTCCTGGGATTTATAATATGTAAACCAAACATTAGAACCATAATCAAGCTTACTTCTAACTAATGCATTATACAAGAGAGAAATACTATCTACATTAGTTAGATTCCTCGTATTTCTTATAAGAAAACCTAATGATCTAAATGCATTGTTTACCATGTATGATACATGTTTGTTAAACATCATATTAAGATCCATAATAATGCCTAGGTCCTTAATAAAATTTATTCTTTCAAGCTCTTCTCCACACATAAAATAGGAGATTTTAGAGGTATTTATTTTACTTGATAACTCCATAAAAGAACACTTCTTAATATTAAAATTAAGGTCATTGTTTATACTCCACTCATACACCATATCTAAATCTCTTTGAAGTTTCCTAATGTCTCCATCATTATTAATTTGTTTATAAATCTTTATGTCATCAACATACATGAGACATTTAGAATATTCAATTTGTAATGGTAGATCATTTATAAACAATACAAAAAGTAGTGGTCCAAGATTCAATCCTTGAGGTACACCTGACTTTACAATATATTCAAATGACTTCGATTGTCTATAGGTTACATATTGTTTTCGACCATTAAGATATGAGGCCATGAGAGCAAGAAAATCACTAGTCAACCCGAAACTTGAAAGTTTGCATAATAAAATATTGTGATTAATTGAATCAAATGCCTTAGCAAAATCAAGATAGATATAATGTATAGGTAATCAATTTTGAAATGCTGCATGAACATCTTGAACAAAATTAATTAAATTTGTTGTTGTTGACCTTTCAGGAATGAAACCATGTTGATTTTCATTTATGTAACATTTACTGTGATTCCAGATTCTTGTGTACAATACTTGCTCTAATATTTTGGCGGGCGCACAGAGGTCTATAATTTTCTATTTTACAGTTGTCTCCTGACTTAAAAATTGGGCAAACTCTAGTTGTTTTCCAGATAGTCAGAAAAGTTTGATATTTTAGAACTAAATTTTATATAAAACAGAGTGGCTTCTTTAGTATCTCTGCACATGCCTTTAATAAATAGGGTGGAATTTTATCAGGACCACTAGCTCTCTTAGGTTTCAATTTCTTTACAGCATCAAAATATTCTTTATCAGTAATTATGTGATTTGATATAGAATATGATACATTCATTTTAACATCATCATGAATATCATATGAGCTTATACCTTTCGCATATACAGATTTGAAAAAAAGACGCAAAACTATTTTCTACACTTTGACTTGTTTCTAATTTTCTATTTTCAAAAACCATAGTCTGTTTAGTACAGTTATATCTCCCTCTTTTATTTTGTATAAAGTTCCAGAAAGATCTTGTATTATTTTTAATATTTTCTTCAGTTTCTTTAACATACCTAGAATAAGCCCTTCGTACCATTGTTTTAACTATTTTTTTTGTTTCTTTATATAACATGTTATTTTCTTCAATGCATTTCATGGATTTCCCAGTGTCTTTCATACATTTCCTATAATACTCTTTTAATTTTAATGTTTCTATAATATCTTTTGTAAACCAACAGGGATATTTATTATTCCTGTAAAATTTTCTTTTTGGTATAGTTGAATCAAATACAAAATTTATTCTATCATAAAATAAATTAATAGCTGTTTCCACATCCTTTAATTTATATAGAGAAGTCCAATCTGTATCGTGCAGCATTTCATACAATTTTGGGAAATTAGCCTTACAAAAATTATAATCCAATACCACTTCATTTTTTGTATTATTTTCTCTTTTTCTTAGATTTAATTTCATAATTAGAGCTGGATGGTGTAGATCTTCTTTAACAAGGGGTAGATCCTCTTTACTTACTACCATGGTACTATTATCATCAGTTAGTACTAAATCTAATGTTCTATTGTTAACATTTCGAACATCATTAATAGAGTGTAAGGAGTACAAATTCCAAAAATTATCTAATGCTCTATAACAAGGCCCCCTTTTTGAAGTTCTTATGAAGAATCAATTATTAATGGGAGATTGAAATTCCCAGCAATTATTACATTACTACCTTGCAATTCTTCGTTATTTTCAAAGAAATCGTAAAATGCTGTGTATTTATCAATACCACTGTTTGGTGTGAAATATACAGTAACTATATAATAAACTACATTTTTTAGATTTACTTTGACACATAAAGAATCAAAATTATCATGTAGAATAATATTTTGCTTAATTGCTATAAGTACTCCACCACCTCTATTCCGATCTAACCTATCATGACGATACATTTTATAATTATCAGTAAATAACTCATTGCTATATACACCTTTATGTAGCCAAGTTTCAGTAATAATAACTATATCATATTCATTTGCAATGTTATTTACATAAAATTCTTGCATCTTTGTGTTGAGCCCCCTTACGTTTTGATAGTAAATTGTGACATTCTCAGAATTCACCATTACATTAACTTCTCCACGTCTTCAATTGTTTTCAGTAATATTATATTTTGATCATCTTGATTTTTCTTTAGTTTGATATTCCCTGCATAATCAACCCATAAATAAGCATAGTTCTTTGCATTTCTAATTTGTCTGGCCTGACTGAATATACGCTTTCTATAGGGAGTTAAAGATTGATTAATATACACCATGTCATTACTTGAGTAACCCAAGTGAGAAGTATTTAAATTTCTTTTTACTTTTCTCTTCTGAATAAACATATCTTTGTCAATACGATGAACAAATTTGACAACTATCCCACTTGACTTTTGATGTGGGAATTTTTTTAGCCTGTGACAAACATCTATCATGTCCTTTGTAATATTTAGATCTAAGGCTGTCCCTACATTTGCTACAACGTCAAAGGTATTTTCATTTGGTTGCTCAGGAACACCTTGAATTTCTAGGGTATTTCACCTTCCATATTGGTCCAGTTCATCCAGATCCATCTTGGTTTCTTGAAGTTGTTTCCTTAATGTGATATTTTCTTGTGTTAAGTGTTCAATTTTAGAAACACACATAGTAAGTTTCTCATCTTGCTTCTTCATTAATTCTAAGTTATCCTCTAATTTCTGATGAACATTATCTAAACGATTTACCAAGTTCACGTTCGGTATCAATATTTGTTTTCTTTAAGTTCATAACTTCTTCTTTCAAATCTCGGATCAGTTTGTAAATATCGTCGAGAGTTGGCAAGTCTGTCTGCACAGTTTCTAGGTGTTGACTTCCTCTTCTTTTTTTGCTACAAGGTTTACAACGCCATGTTTGCCCTGTAGATTTCATGTATTCGACATCAGTTTCATTTCATTGAGCGCATTTTAAGTGACATAATTTCACACAGTCAATACATTGAACTTTCACTTCCTGTCTTAACACAGCTTTAGTACATTCGACACAGGAACTCATTACAATATCTTGAACGACTAGGGACTTCGCTCCATATAAATCTTTTTTGTGACTGGCAGTACTGTTTGTTTACATTCTGCGTATCTTACCACAAGGCAAATATTAACTGAATTACTGGCTTAACTCATCATTATAATGAATAATTTATATTCAGTGTGCATTAGTAATACTTACTGTTCTCCGTGTCTCACTTTTGTTGCCATCACTCACTTGAAACTAGATAAATTTACACCAAATTTTCGGAGCACCAAAGCCACTTCACTTCACTCGTCCATCGCCACAGACATTGTAACATTGGACATTGTGTTTCTAATCTCTTTCCTAAAATGAAAGATTATGATCAAATAATGAAGATATTATGAAAGAAGAGAAAAAAACTTTTCAATAGTAACGAAGGAACATTGCAAATAGTTTCAACACCAATAGGATGAACCAAATGAAGAAAACGATTACAAGAAAAGTCGACAAGGATGAGAAACCTGTTGCAATGAAACACAATTCCAAAAGTGTCTCTCCAGTAATATGCAATGTTCTCAAATCTCTTGAAAGTTTGAAAGGTACACTTAATATGAGAAAAGTAGTGCTGCATGTGGAATCTAAAGGAATATACATACAATATAATGTGTTTATGTTCAAGCGATAATGTAGAGGAAACATCAAGAAAAATGGGAATGAGATGGTGTGAACATGATTTAGACATTACAAATTTATATGCAGGCATGGGTTTATTGGCTCGCATCATTTAGGAGAAGTAGATGATTAAGAAGATAAAGTTTTTGAAAAGAGTAATAGAAGGGAGTCGTAGATTAAAATATTGGGAGGCTTCATTCATTGCAAAGGAAGTTAAATAACAAGAATCACAACATATAATCAGTATAGAGTTATGTTTTTTACAACTGAGGTAAATCAGTCACCTTCGAAATTTATTCCAAATTAAGTGATGAAGCAACTTTGTGTAAAATTTGAAAATTTTTAAGCTTTTGAAATTTGTATTTTGTTCTAATTCCACACGACTTCCAGGTTCAACAGATTATCCAGGTATTTGGGAACCCAGAACAAAGTGATGGAAGAAAACAACATGCTACTACAAGCATCAACTTACTGAGTTGCCATTAGAAAGCATTTAAAACATCTGATGTTCATGCTGCTATCTGATACTGCAATACACCCATTAAAAAAGCAATTTTATGTACAGCAAGTTTAATGAAAAATAGTTAAAATCTGAGGTAGTAAATTAAAATGAAGGAAGTTAGACTTACCTGCGAATGCTGTGCCTCTGAATAATTATCCACAGTGGTGGAAGAGTTATCGTTTAATCTTGTGCACATCACTAATGGGAAGAAAAGAACAAAATATTTTGATAAAAGCAAAATGATTTTGCCAAAGAACTTTTCACAGAAGATTGTTTTTATTTCTATTATGATCACTAGAGCCCGGATTTCCATGCACAAACAAACAGCAAAATATGCATGCAAATATGCACGAAAAATATCAAAAATATGCACTAAGATATGCATGAACAATTTTTCTTTCCAAACATCTTACCTTAATGACCTCTGTTGCAATGAACTATGAACGTTTTCCTTAGGTTTTGTTCTGTAAACCCTCTGCGTTTATCAGTGAGAAACGTTTTGTAGATCGAGAAGTACCTTTCTACATCAGCAGAAGTCACTGCTGCATGTGAGAAACACCAAACTTCCTCCTGTGTTAGATCCTCTTCCAAGTGCACATTTTCACCATTCAGTACATTTGCAATGTCACAGATTGTTCTGTACCCAGGATTTTTGTCTAATACTTGGGGAAGTTTTTCTGATGCTATTTTGGCGACACCGTGAGTTTCACTGGACAAATTTTGCAATACTTCGCCCAACAAGGAGAGTGAATGCTGCAAATGATTATTACAGGACTCTAACTGTGTAATAATTGCAGGTATACTCGAGAAGTGGTTGTGTATGTACTTAATTTCGTTCTCAATGCCACTTCTAGAGAAACATTTCTGTGACACACAAATAGCGGCTGCGTGTTCTGGTTTTAGTGAGTCCTTGACTGACTTCACTTCATTGAAATTTTCTGCATAATACGACACAGCTTCTAGCCACGAGCCCCATCATGTTAATACCGGTTGCGGAGGTAACGGAAAGAGACGTACTCGCGAAGAGCTTTCACAAATACTTTCTTTACATTTGATACAAGTGCGTCTACTTCTGGGTATTGGTATCTGATTATTTCTGCTACGTGATGAAGATCGTGTGAAAGACAAGTCAGATGGACTGATTTAGGATACAACACTTTCAAACCAGATACTGCTTTGACAATGTACGGGGCCGCGTCAGTAACAAACAGTAGCACATTGTCATACTGGATGTGATCTGGCCACAACAAAGTTAACGAATCGTTAAAGAATTTGGCAAATGTGGAATGATTCACTTTCTCAAACACCTTGATATTCAGTAAGTAGGGTTTACCACTCGCCTTCATTGCACCGACAACAGCATTGCAAACACAATGTTCTGTCACGTCAATAGTCTCATCGATAGACACTCATATTTTCTCGTGCTTCAACGCTTCTCGAATTTCTCCCATGACCTCATTAAAACAAACAGGCACATAGTTTTTACGTAGCGTTATTTCATCTGGCACCTTCTTTCCTGTGTACTTTTCAAGGAAACCTCGTAGATGGGCATTGCTCAGTTTCCACAATGGAATATTAGCACCCACAAATGCAGAACACAGATCTACATAGAATGTATCACTTATTGTGCATTCAGATGTAGAATCAGTGGATGCGGTAGTAAGCAGTTGTTGTTTACTCCGTGATCTTCTTTGAAGGGCTTCCCTGTGTCTTGCTGTATTGACATGTTGAGTAACTTGAAATTTCTTCTCTGCTGAAACTCTTTTTTCGCACACCACACAGAACAAAACTGACCCATCTTCTGTAAATACACTACTTCCAAATTCTTGTACGTATTTATGCAACAATACTGCCTTACTTGATTTTTCAGGTGGCATGTTTAACACAACACAAAATAACACTTACACGTTCGTGAACTCCTTTGATACTGACAGCAGAAACCCTTTCCACATAGTTCCCAAGTCGCGAGAAAGGCTTCGTACTAGTTGACAGTTGTAAAAGCATCAGAAGGTGCTAGATCGCTGTTGTTTAAAAAGCGCTACATAAAATGCTGAAAAAAACTTTAAAAATTATAGTGTATATTGTATATTAAATTGGTATGTTCGCCATTCGGTTATCGCCGTGCAGTCGAAAGTGAATTTACCAACTATTGTGGGCAACAAACTCAACGCTATTATCGCTTGATAGACTATGAAATATGCTAGTATGTAGCAATAAAATTCAAAATATGCCTTATCCTGCAAAGTTGAAGAAATATGCATGCAAAACAAAATTCACTCAAAATATGCACTTATATGCACTATCATATGCATCTCAAAAGACTCTTTACAAGTTCGTCGGAAAGAAAAAAATATTTTCCATAAGTTTTTGCATGCTACATGAAACATGCATTTTGCATAGAAATCCGGGCTCTAATGATCACCATACATTTATTTTTGGAAAAAGTCTTTATATTTTTAAGATTTATATATTCCTAAGAACCATGCTTTCAAAAAATGCCAATGTCTATAAATTAAATTTAAAAAAGATGAAACCTTGTACTTTGGTAATTATGAATTATGAAAACACATCATCTTTTCTTTGGATGTGGTGGGGGCAATAAGAATTCATAAATGTCTTGTATTCTTCCAATAAATGGAAATAGATTTAGTTTATACCAAAAGGAAATTAAGGACAGAAATATAAGATACTTTAATACAGAAAAAGAAACTCTACTCTGTCTGCTGTAAGAACCAAGTCAATGTAAATAAATGTATGTAGTCTCAGAATAATCCTACACAATGTTTAAATGGTTAAAAAGAAGACCTACAAACTGATAATACAGTTTTAGAAACAGATGATACTTTACTGTTTTTAAAGTAAGTAACAAAATATATAAAATGAAGAAACTAGCTTTACTGGACACTTTCCACTCCTATAACTAATCCAAATATAACTCATCTCCTCCATGGCTTGTAGGAGAACAAGGTGACTTTCAAAATAAAGTGTAACCTTGTTGGTGAAGAGTGCATAAATAAGAGTACACTCTATTCAAATTTAACAATAGTGTTTTGAATCTGATTTGTCACCATGTTCGAGTATCATTATGCATTTTTAAACTAAGAAGACTCTGGCATCTGGACTCACAGCCAGTATAATCCTCTGTAGAGATCTTGTTGTGTGCTTTTTTTGTGATTATCCTATCATCTATTTCATTTTATCGCCATTTATCCTCTTTGTCACAATTAGCCAAAAGTGGCAGAAAAGCAAAGTAAAATCAATCAAGTATCATTACCAGAAATACTGGGAATAAGTTCAAAGTGCTATCAGCTTGACCTAATAAGGGAATGAAACAGTACTTAAGACTTATGAACCACCCATAAAACATACCACTCTCTCCTTCTGCCTGTAATATTTCTATCTCACAATCAGATACATCCAAAACACGACGGGATGGAATTCTTTTCATGTACTCCGGGAGGCTCAGTAACTCTTCACATCCTAGAAAACCTTGAATGTTAAATGTCGGCATTTTCTGTGGTGAGCTTGAGCTCCTGACAGGGGACTTCTGGTCTTTTGATTTCGAATGGAAGGTTCCTTCTTGCTACATGAGAAATGGAGAATGAAGTATCAATAATATCATTTGAAGGATCTGTTCTAATGTAGAAAAATCCAATAAAGGAAAAAGTATTTGAATTGTTTAATGAACCACACCCTCACATGAACAACAATGCAATTTTGAGGCTTTCCTGATGGCATAGTGGTATTGTTATTGCTTTGTAACTAGTGGCACATAGTAGTTTGGATTACACTTCAAATTGTAGATCCAGTCCCAATTAGCCTTTCTGTGCCACAATGGTCTTTAAAAAAATGACATTTCTTTTTTGGATCTGGAAATGAAGTAATTTGGGAAAGTAATTCAAATGTCAGTCCACAGAAAAATGCACTGTGAAACAATACACCCATGTCAAGTCATAAAATTCTAATGTAAAATTGGAAAATGTGTTTCTAATTGTTTCCTAAAAGGACAAAGACTGTGATCAAATAATGAAGATATTATGAAGGAGGAGGATAAACTTTTAAAAAATAATAACGAGGGAGCATTTCAAATAGTTAACACTAATACAGTGCATTTGTTTTGGCTCTGGGCCAAGATAGCATGTGAACAACTTTGAACAACTCTTATAACACAGGTTAGTACTCGTTATGCAATACCGATATCGAATCCCGGTCGGGCTTGGATGTTTGTGAATGTCCATTCATCAATTTCATCATTTCATCACTCATCCCCATCTTTGCAAATTAGCCAAGAGGCACAAAACGCGAAGTAAAATAAACTAAATCAATCAATCAATCAATCGTTATGCAATACAAATATAATTGCCTACATGCTAACGATATGTGTGTAAAGAAGCAAGATGTTACAGGACAAAAATGCTGGCATCTGTGCAATGTCATGCCATGTCACGTGCTATCTCGGCCCAGAGCCAAAACGAACGCACTGTAGAATGAACCAAATGAAGAAACAGATGCATAAAAAGCTTTTTTTTGGTCCAGACCTGGATAACTGGGTTTCAACAGGCATGTTTCGGCGACACAGGGAATGCGACAAGGGAATAATTTTATTTGAACGACAGTTGATGGCATTTACTTTCTGATAGTATATTATTTCGAAAGCAAAGTCACATCGGAATATCACTGTACTGAAGTCGATCACCTGATATAAAAGCAAGAGACTTGTAAGTTTTCATTCTCTCCTTAAATTTTGGTTACTAATTTCTATTATTTTTGATAAAGGACAAAAAAGAGACAAGGTTGGTTTGACATTACAGCTTTATTGTTACGGACAAGTGTTCTCGGGTTATTTTACTGTTAGTTTTAGACGTCGTGTCTACGGCTGGTAAATCGCCAAATATTCTTATATTCACAGTTGATTTAATGTTAGTTTGGGAAGAGTGATCCCTTACTTTTAGAGGAGGTTGAAGAGGCATGATCTCATTTTTCAACATTGGGGGAGAGGAGGACGACAATGACGATTGCTTCTTAGCTGCACTTAATATTTCTCACATATTTGAAACATCTGATCGATTGTCACTTATCTAAAAACAATGCTGTAAAGTTGAGATGCATGTTGCAACAGACCATCATTTGGTGGGTTAATTTATTCATGGCCCCTCCTCACAAATGCATACGTATAAAATGTATTAATAAAAAAATTTACACTCACGCACGTGCACACACACATGTAATTATCATGTTTTATTTTAAATTGAAATTATACAAGTATCGGTATTGGTGGGTATCGGTGAGAGTATCGGCATCGGTGTCAGTATTGGTTCAAAGTGGTATCGGCTCAGCCCTATAAATAACAGTAATGCACATAATTTTAAATCACAACACTGTTCAATAGTGAATATGCTTATTATTCGCACTAAAAATAGTACATTAAATTATGTACCAATTATTATGATTGGAACTATATGCCAAAAACCTTCTTGTTATCTCATTCATTTGTTTTCAACAACTGGTTGCTAAGCAACAAAACAACATACTATTACATTTCTTACGTTTTCTTTCACACATAAGAAGTGATTATACATTTCACAATTTGAAATTAGTCACAGTGCCTACATTCCAGCCCTTCATTCCCAAAACCTGTGAGCTGTTGACCTTTGACACAGGTGTGGAAGGAATGTGGATGATGACGTCAAGGTCAAAGTCACAGATTTTTTTTTTTCTAAACAGGAGTCCACAACAGGGGCAGTGAAGGCACAGATAAAACAGCTCCCCTATGAAAAAACTTTCTAAAATCTAGAGAATCCTCTAAATACTTGTCAATATACCTCCTTTGCCCCTCCTGAAAAATAATCTTACTTGCACCTCCGTGGAAGAAAATCTGGGGACGTCCATGTCCGCACATTTGAACAAGACACTTGACATGACCGGCTAATAAGGATACTTTTGTTAACTTTTCTCTCCAGTTCCCTAAAATGTTAATAGAAAGATCTTTCTGAAACAACAAAGGAAAAATCCGTACTACATAAACTTCTGCTCTTAGATGGACGAATGTCACCAAGTTGTCAGTGTAGTGCAGAGGTGTATATTCGGGGCTATCTACCGGTAGGCTATTTGCGAAGCCCAGAATCAATGACCAAAATACACAAAAAAATATCTATCAGAAAATGTGCATAAAATTGTTTATTTCAATAAGAACATGAACCTGATTTCTTAGGAGTTGGCACCTTCATTTTTAAGGAGTTGGAAACATTGCCCACTTTCTTTGAATTCGCGAGGAGGCTGGCGCCGGCCGCCAACTCCAAGGGGGGGAGGGGTGATGGGCGAACGTGAGAGGGCTATCTTAAGGATCACCCGATCAGTGTTGCAAACCAATTTTTCCCAGCATGTAATTTCCCCAGGAATGGGTAATTGTGGAGCCAAACTGTTGCAGAAGAGGGGAACAGGGTTACATATGGTGGGAAAATTCCCTCTCAACTACCTCAACAGTCTGGGTGAATGTTGAAAAACAATTTTTCCAAGCATGTAATTTTCCCAGGAACGGGGAATTTTAAAGCCAAATTATCGCAGGCAATCTGAAAGTGTAGCATATGGCAGGGACAAGAACATGATTGAATGCTTGCAAACGAGATGAAAAAGAGGTCATTAACCTTCGAGCAACTAGAGATATAGTGGGGAGTAGAAAATTGTTGGCTGGCCAAAAATGTTTTATGAATCTAAAAAATATCAAAGTGACAAGGACCAGTTCTAGACTAGATCGCGTCAGTGGTCATGGTGCTTGAATTTATTTAGAGGCAGCGTGTGAATGCATAAAGTTTCGGATGGATTTCGGTTTCTGACTTAGCTAGAATTATGAATCATGACTAGGGCTAGGATTTTGATGCAAATGCATCTTTTTTTTTTGGTAAGGCAGAAACATTGCATAAGTAGATATGAATGTGTTTTACATGTAAGTGAATCGATTGGGATGCCTTTGTTAGGGCATTTTTTGCATTTTTGACCCTTTTTGGAGTAAAGGTCATTTTTTTTAACTTTTTAAACAGTTTGTCATTTTTCGGCCTTTTAAAAGTCATATTGTGCATTTTCCTACATTTTGGTGAAAGAAGGGGCATTTTACATGCAAATATAACCCTTTGAAGAAGAGAGGTTCCCGACTCTCGTCTCATTGCCTTCAGCGCAGTTCTGAACGACTGTGTTTGAAGAAACAAAGAAATTCTGTGCAGTATTGTTGATACAAGCTGTTGTGTAACAAGCTGTTGTGTAACAATTCAGCTCAAACAATGTGATTTCCCCCTCTATCAGTAAATACATTGTTGCCAGACGGATTATTGTTAAAAAACAAGGGGTACAAAGTTTTGTGCTCTGTATTGGACATTTTGTTAGGGAAGCAATTTGCACTCAATGGAATTTAAAGTGACTTAACAGCAAATGATATTGATCATTTGAAGTACGCTCCTCTTTGTGTCGGTTTACGTCAAGAGAAATATTTCCGTGTACAAGGCTCTCTTGTCCGAAAATCGACAAAAATTCACTTTTGAAAATTTGCATATGATTTTCGTTGTGTACTGCAACTCAGTACTTAAAAGTGTAAAAGATGACAAAAAGTGAACTTTCTTACTTGTACTACCATACGCAATAAACATGTGATAGATACTGTAACGTTAATTTGTAATTTGAATTTCTTTTGGTAGTTTATGAATATGTTTTACAAATCTTTCAGAATTTTTAGGTCATTTTTCTAAGTTTATAGGACATTTTCTTGCATGTATTAGGTCATAAATGCATTTTTTAAAGGTCATTTTTTGGCAATTTTAAGGTCATCAAAATCCTAGCCCTAATCATGACTAACAGGACGAAAGAGTGTTTATGTAATTATCATTCGCTCAATCGAATCGTAGAGTTTAAATGAAAAATATAGAAAAAATATTAAACAATCAAATTAAAAATTGAAAAAAAAATATTACCTTGCTTAAGTTGGAATTCCTGCCGTCTGTTCTTCTTGGTGAATTCATCTATCACGTCTCCATAAAAATCTTCGCCCCTATTGCACAGCTCGCTTAATAACATGCTTTCAAATGAAAGCAGTGCCAAATTTGATAAATGCTCTTGCCTTGGATTACTGCGACAGTAAGTTTTGATTCTCTTCAAGGCAGAAAATGACCTTTCCACACATGCTGTTGTCACAGGAATAGTCATAACCAGCAAACACAGTTTACGTAGTTCAGCCATACAATCATTGAGTTGCATGTGGTGCAGGTACTTATACAAATCACAAACATTTTTATTACGGAAATCTTCAGATTTATACATTACAGTTAGTTCACTTTTCAGGTGGAGGCAATCAAAATGACGGCCATATGTAGCCTGCAAAGATTGTAAGGTGCTGTCAGGAAAATGTTGAGAATTATGTGGGAATTTACTACTATTTAGCAATTCGAGAAATGAAAGTTTGTCAAGGTCTGTATATCTTGTCCTTATTTGCATAGTGATTTCAACGAATACTCATCTGTAGTACTGAACGGCATCCTCATCGGATGTAACACCTCTTTGACGAAATTTTCACAGATTCTTATGAATTTCCATTCGCTTCCAGAAAGCGTTGAAACTGTTCGTCTTGTCTTCCATTACCCTCAAACACTCCATAACATTTTTCTGGCAGTATGTTATGTCATTACATTTTGCTTGAAGAATATCAAACATAACATCAATGTATTGGAATATTTCATCAAATATCTGCAAGCAAAAGACAAATGGAAAGCTACCTAGTCTTCCACAAAACCCACTAGCTTCGTTGTAAGTGTTGGTGTCCCAGTCAGCGGGGTTGTCTGTAAGTTCTTCTTCGAACAACTCAATTAAAGATTCCATGTAATTATTAACAGTTTGGACAAGTCTAGAATTGAAGTTCCACCTTGTGGTTGCAACATGTGGCAACCTTTTCTGAACTATTTGGTCTAGTAGCTCAGTGCATTTGGTAGAAACAGAGAAAAGGCAGCTAACCTAGAGAGCGTTTTGAAAAAAATACTACTTTCTTTAACGCTGTTTGCAGATTGCACCAGCACTAAATTTAAGACATGCATGTAGCAGTGAACAAACATAGCTTCTGGATACTTTTCACGTACTTTTGATTGTAAACCATTCAGTTCACTTGCCATTACTGCTGGCCCATCATAAGCCTGCAAAACGATCTTGTTGCCAAAATTAAATTCTTCAATTACTTTGAAAACGTGTTGCCTTAATGCTGTTGCTGTTCTGTCTTTACTGACGTCATCAAAGCAAACAAATCTCCCACAAACCAAACCATCTGATCTTACGTATCGTAAAACTGTTGAAAGTTGTGACTTATTACTGACATCTGATGCTTCATCAAGCAGTATGGAAACAAATGTGCTTACTGAGACTTCTGTTTTAATTTCTTTCATTAGTGAAGAACTGATGCTTTCAATAAGATTGTTTTGAATTCTGTTTGAGAGCCCAGTAAACACTGTTGTAGTTTCCAAATGATTGCAAAGAACAGGATCATATTTACTTATCAATTTGCTTAATTCTACGTAATTTCCTCTATTGGTTGAACATTGTGTTTCGTCATGACCTCTAAATGCAAGTTCCTGTTTACCAAGGAAACATGTTACGTCTATAAATCTTTTCAAAATTTCTCTGTTTTTCTTCACAGTTTCATTGTGTTTTAAAACTGCAGCTTTCTTTTGCAGATCTAATTGTATATTAATTCTGGACTTTCCGAATGTCTTCAGTTGGATGCAAGCGCAGATGTGATTTTGGGAACGTTCGTGTCTTTGCGCTGAATTATAAAAATTGCTCAAGTCACTGTAGCCTGTATAGTTCCATGGTCCTAAATTTGTATTGAACAAAACACATGGCCAACAAAATAATTTATTAAGATCATTGCTGCCACATAACCACATAATATTGTTGTACTGAGATGTTTTAAACTGCCTAATGAAAACTTTCCCATCTTTCTTAGTTGGTTTGGTTATGCACAGTTCAGGACATGGTCGCTCATGGTTCACAAGCCCCAACTTTTCACCATATGTTCTCAAACTGAATGGTTTTGAAAGAAGGTCCCTAATCAAGTCCTTACCTGCACCACTGCAAATCGATGGCTTGTCTGGTATGTCACCCATGGCGGAAATTTTCAATGTAGAATCACACTTTTACACCAGGTACAAAAACACGACACAAAGAACAGAAAAACACAGCACAGTATCACAGTAAAAACAACATGCATCCGCAGCACCCATGCTTCTAAATTAACCTTCCTTTTTGCAGTGTTACATATCCTCCATATTTCCGAGTAACTGACCACACGATGAATATGTTCAAGTATGTTCACTTCTTATAAATAGCATACGACTGGTGACCACTGGCTAACTTAATAATGTAATTTGTTGATTACTATACAGCTTCAAACATGAAAAACGTACCGCATTAAGTGGTGCTACGGATGCACAGAAAATTCTGGAAGTTAGCAACACTTGTGGCCAGGGTGGGCGAATTTTTTCCAACACCCTTTCCAAAGACAGATGCGGTCTTGGTGTTGCTTGCCCTCGCCTTTTTCTTAGTGGACGGGGACAGACAGTGACCATGCAAGAACTGCATAAGTCACTCGAAAAGCAGGGAGAAAGGCGAGCAGCCCTCTTCTTCTAACGCAGTCAGTCTTTTCGCATCGCCCAGCGTCGTCAAGGGTGAAGCTGGTTTATGATTCAAAGCCAAAAGAACAGAACATAGGGGAAATGAAAATTGTGAAATGTAAATATCTTATAGTAAATAAATTCCATTCTAATGTGTATAAAGGCATTGAAAAACACGAACTTAAGATATCAAATGTGTTTTAAAAAACAACGCAAGCGGCGCTTGCCCCACCTCTCTTTACCGCATGCTTCTGCACAAAGGTTGATAACCACCGCAACAAGCAAACTCAACATTTCAAATGACCATGCTTATTATTAGTTAATATTGTTTCATGCATGCATGTGTGTATATAATCAAGGGTGTGTCCAGGGGGTCCGGAAATCCTCCCCACCTCCAAATTTCGAAAATGCTATGACTTCCCCATGAGACACATGATGTAGCAAGTATAGAACATGCATGGTTTGTGGATTCTGAGAAATAATATCCACTAAAAGTTTGTAAGTTTCACACTGGGTAGTGATATATGAGCTGAAAATCTGACATCGGTTCTTGAACAATGTCACAAACTTGCTCTTGACATGAAAAAAATTCATAGGTCAAGGTTATGATGGCAGATTTAATTGTGTACAATCATGAATAAATCAACAATAACCAAAAGGAATGTGTGCGCACTGTGCCAGTCATACAGAAAATTTAGCCCTATCTGCAGCCATGTGAAACTATACTTTGAGAAACTGTTTTAGTACAGTAAGTAAAGTTTTCTTGTCAGAATAATACATGCAGTGGTGAATTATTAAAAACAATATATTGCATCATTTACTATAATAAGTATATCAAAACACTGTTTGTTAGTGCGTGAAACACGATTTCAAGAAAAACATGATTCACTTCATGTTTGGTAATTATTATTAATAACAATAATAATAATATTTAATAGGATAGTAATAGACACACTGTCATCGTCAAATACTTCATCTGGAGGGGGGACATGCCATTGGTATTGGGAAATTGTTACCCCTGGCTGGACTCCCCCCAAATTTTATTTCTGGATATGCTTCTGTATGTGATTATAGACATTCACATACACTTGAAAAATTACGAAGCCTTTAATAAGAGAAGGCAAATATTCAGAAGTACAGATGAAGCAAACACTGGCTGACTGTACTGTTCTGTACTGTTGTGCCATGATAAATTAATGAGATCGGGTGTACTGCAATTAAGTCAATTAAGATGAGACTGGGGGAGATTTCAGACCCAAGCAAAGCATGACATATGTAGCTTGGGACCAAGCCAATCAGAAGCAATAATTCACACCATAGCACAATTGGTGAAATCGTCAAGCTACAAGTATTGCCCATCACTTGTCGGATTGGTGTCACTAAGATCCCTCAAAAACTTGGATTCTTCTTCAGAACAAACTAAAGGGATCGTATGTTATTATTATAACACAATAACTTGATGTGGATGCATTGTATGAGAAATGAATAAGAATCTTGAAGGATGCAAATCTCTCACACAATGTGTCAGTCTTATTACTACATGAATTTAAAAAAATGTGTGTGGAGCCACTAAGTTAAAATGCATATTAGCAAAAATAATTAAAACAAATATTTGTGATGAATTCATGTTCGATTTGATGGTAAATAGTATTAGAGAATAATACAAGGTCTCCAAATTTTGTTTTCAGTCCCTTTTTATGGTCAGATAGGGTAGGCTAGTAGAGACTGAGCCACCTTTTTGCATTGGATCTGAACCACAGAGCAATGTGTCTCCATTGCAAATTGAAAGTGGGATCTATCCCTTAACATGTTGACTGTCAAGCTCCTGAGCAAATGATATTACTTGGGACCAAACTACATCCTCATATTCGCTTATTTGATAGAAAGGCTATGTAACTTGTATCTAGCATCAACACTACCCACTAAGAGTTTGAGTTTAAGGCCACTTTATTTACAGTAAGGCTAATCGCGACTGAATCTACTGTTTAATGTGAAATTTGAACCACTATGAACCTCCACTGGGTATTGAACCTGGGACCCCTTGATTACAAGATGATGTTACCACTACACCATCAGGGAGGCCCTGCCAATAAGATAAATATGGATAGGGTGACCGACCAGATGTCCTGATTTTCGCAGGACAGTTCCTTTTTGAGGGCCATCCTGTGGTCTGTGATGCTACTCCAAAGAACCAAATATGTCCCATTTTTGAACAGCATCCTGCGGAATGTCCTGCAAACCATTCAGACAAATTGCTTACCTCTGTGAAACTGTTACTGTCTTTTAAATTAATAGTATTGTTAGTTTGCATAGAAATACTTGTAGATCTAAAAAATTCACCCTCGCTTCGCTCTCGACCTTTGTCTTTCTGTAACATTTATATTTATTGCTTACAAGCAGATGTATGCAGTCTGTTCATGAAGGTAGTGATGGCTTAAAATATATGCAGGGATGCCTTGAAAATTGAGAATAACCCAATTCTGGGGATTTGAATGTTTGATGCATTGATGAGATGATTACTACAGCTACAGTAAGTGAAATATATTCTCAGTATTGATTAATGTTTTAATATTATTCACAATGTATGGGTGTTTTATGGTAAGAAAGTAAGGAAACACAAAAAAAGAGTAAGAATGAGAGAGATATAGGGAGATTAATCTGTAATATTAAAAAGATAAGCAAAAGGAGGGACAAAAAACAAAGAAATTAAAAGGAAAGATTTCCGTGGCAGAGTGATTGAACGCTAGTATGCCAGGGGTCTTGAGGTCGAATCCCAGCCTGGGCATGGATGTTCTTTGTGAGTGCCAATTCATGAATTTCATCATATAATCACTCATATTTATTGTTGCAATTAGCCAAAAGTGACAGAAAAGCGATGCTAAGTAACAAAAATCAAATCAAATCTAGAGGAAAACAGATTAAACGGAATTGTGTAATATTTCAGGATACGTGTAAACAGCATGACTTTTTCTTTTCAAAAGAGGGAGGGGCGATGCACTTGACTCTGTACTATATTGGTTATAGCTAGGGACGTGAAGTTTTCGTTTCATTATCCCCTAATTTCGATGTTATTTTTTACTGCAAATCAGTGTTATTTTTCGCAGTTTATTATGAATTTTGGAGTTATTAATTTAAAATCGGTGTTATTTTTACATACATGTATACTGTTCCTTCTTTACATAAGATTTTCACATTGCTCTAGTTCTCAAAAATTTAGACGAATATTAGTTTTTAATGACAAGAAATTAATTTATGGCTTACCTTTGTGAGAAATAACCAAATATCTTGCATTTGGAAAACATTTAATTTAATTGGCCACTACATATGTAATGTTCTTTAATGATAGCACTCAAATTTTTTAACACAATCGTATTTTAACTGTTCACTTTCACAAAATAAAATTTTCAAAAAATGCTTTCTTAAATTAACTTTTCAGTTCACAATAACATTCATGGTTTTACACATACCATGCTAATTGTTCACTAACTACACTTCCTCTACAGAACATACTTCTGAACAGAAAGATTGCAGTTTTTTCCATTCACTTCTCAAATGACAAGATGGCTAGTGCCTCCACATTTTCCTCAGAAAGATTTTGTCTTCGCACTGTCACTACATTGTTGTACTCTGAAAAAATCTTTCCGAGCCTACGTTTGAAGCTGGCAATAATATTGCTTCAAGAGCACAAACTGCAAAATCCTCATGTGTTGTGTGAAGTCCACACAAGTTTTCCTTGATGTTGAAATGTTTCCTACTGTCAATTGCATCCTTTACAGAGTTTTCAAAGATAAGTACACTGTAAAAAGTTGACAGTAGGAAAAACGGTCTAAGGCCATCAATTCTCGCTGTCATCCAGATACCGTAAAAATTACGGTGACCATAAATTTATTTTTACAGATACCTGTATATTAAATGGTAATATACCATAATTTTAACAAGATTGTTTTTTTAAAAAATACAGCATAATGCCGTAATTTAAACAATAATTGCTTGTATTTAGACGGAATACTTTTTTGAATAATGTACAAAATATATACTTTTTTGGCCAGACTTAATGTCAAAAAGTTATTTTCACATTACATATTGATGATTGATTTTGTTTTGGCATAGGTATAAAATTTTCAATTTCACTGCCAATGTATGTGCTTAAAACACTCCTTGGCAGCACAGTTCATTGTTTTCCACGATACTAAGGCATTTAGAGAAAATTTTACACACAATTGATTTACATACCTTTGCAGAGGTCGACAGTAGTTAGAAAGTAAAAATTACCTGTTTAACTGGGAGGAAATACTGAACTATTAGAGCCCCCTTCTGGCTTCTGTAGTGGACTGGTGAGCTAGCGTCCCATAAAGCTAGAGGTGCCAGGTATACATGAGTGTATCATTGTATTTATTATACCCATTCCATCATTTATAATCATTATCACATTTAACCCAATATGCAGAAAGAAACAAAAATACCAAAATAAGAATTACAACTTATTAATAAAATAGCATTTCTATGGCAATCAGCAATGACATACATTTTCATTGGACAAAATGAACATGTTCTTGAAGGCAATGTTTTAATTATTTTATTAGAGACTTCCAGGCCCCTCTGATGGCACAATGCTATTATTCTTACCTTGTGATTGAGTCTTGAGTTCAATACCCTGGTGGAGGCACAATGCAATGGTTTGGATTCCACTTCAAAACTGTAGGTCCAGCCCCAATTGGCCTATCTGAACATAAAGTGGACTTGAAACTATACCTCTCCATTTACTACAATATGTATGTGTGTGTGTGTGTGCAGGAATGCATTGTAAGGATATGATACATTCACAAAGAAAAACAGTTATGAGGAAAATGTGAAATATGTTTACAATCCTTCCAAGCAAAAAACAAACAAATTCTCAGCATTTTTCAGATATTCAGGAACCCTGTGAATAACATAATAAGAAGCAGAAAGGAAAACATAACCCTCAAACCTTAAAATTTCAATGTTTTACCATGTATGGAAATACATTTCCATAATGAGACTACTTTGTTAGTACAATAATTATTATTATTTAAATTAGGAAAAAATATGAAAATATCTGTAATTGAACTGAAAAAAATTTAATTTCACTTCAAGTTCCTCACAATGCAACAAATAAATCACAAATCGCACTCATGAACACGCACAGTACTATAATAAGCCGAAGTTTTTCTGTAGGCAAATGATGAACAGATGCTCTCTCCTTGACCACATGCATTCTACAAAAGTCTCAGAAGTTCCTAGATCTGACTACTCTCATCTTCAGGGTAAAGGTAAAGAAGTAATTCTAGCCTGAAGATAGTGGCATTATTCTCAAAAGCTCAGAAACAGTTGCAGAACCCACTTGATCGATAGCCCAAGAGAATCAATTCAACATAAAAAATTAATAAATAAATAAGTAAAATAAGATCAAAAACTGGCTTTTACTGGCATTACTACCAATCTTCCATCCCTGCTATTGGTGCAATCCTCTGAAATACTTGATATCAGATGCCAAAGACCTTGGTTTGTGTCCTGGTCAAGCCTGAATTTTCTTTGAAAAAATTTCTACGCAGTACATCTCCTGTGTGAACCATGACAATCCAGTTAGTTGGGTGTCTTTACTGCCATGAGACAATTGAAGCCTGTATTATGTCAGTTCTAAACAAGAAGAGAACTTCTTAGAGTAAGGTGGGGCAAGACTGCGCAGTTTGAGTTCATAATTTTATATTCAAGCTATGAAACTACAGACACACATGAAAAAAGCAATACACATTGCACTATCCTTTGCTAGCTCACAGTAAATTTCCGAAAGCTGAATGAACAATATTTCTGCATGAAACAATAACAAAACCGTGACCATGCAAATGCGTAGTCTTACCCGCACTGCGGGGTAAGACTGCGATCAAGTTCGGGTAAGAATGCGCACTTTCTACACAAAGTCACATTTGTATAAAAAGAAACACAAATCACCTTAAAAAGTTCTTCTATCATATGGGATACATTTCTCGTGGCATTCTCACAGTAGGCACAGTGAATCCCGTTCTGCACTTGGGTTAGGAATCGCTAACACAAATCACAAATAAAGGTTCCTCTTTCATACGAGGTGCAATTTTCATGCCACCACTCGTCACATGTAGAACACTGGATCCAATCCTCTACTGGTGGATTGCTGTACTTCTCATTACAACCTGGGCAATTGTACTCTTTCTTCTGGGGTTTTCTGCTTGTTACATCTTCTTCAACAACGATGTTCCGTTTCGGTTTCTCCTGAACTTTCTTCTTACTCTTCTCAGCCAACGAGGCTTCCAAGTTGACTTTGAATGGAGATCGAGTTAACACCTAAGACTGCCTTCCCTTTCTTCGGCTGTGTTGAATATGGAAGTGGTGATATCTGGTTAACGGAAATGTGCCCGTATGATCCAGTATTGTTAACTCCACTTGTTGAAGGCTGCTCACCTGGAGTTTCAGCCAATGCATGAGCAGCATTTGCCTGCTGTGGCACGTCATTGGTGGATGGGCCAGTATTGTTAACCCCACTTGTTAAAGACTGCTCACCTGGAGTTGGAGCTGATACATTTATCACAGTAGAGGGATGAAACTCTTTCTGAGTGAAGATGTCTGGAAAGCTGAATGAACGTGCGCAGTCATGCCCCATGCTGCATTCCTGAACAAATCACGTGCTGCTGCCCAGCCATTGCACAAAGCAATGGAAACTAATACACAGGTGGACTCGGCATTAACACACTTCTTCTACCCATCAACATCGTAATATTGTATACATTCACAGTGACGTAGTACTCAAAAGACATAGTACCAAAATAAATAGCAAACACCCTCAAAATTTTTTCACTTACCTCTCTCGGCACAACGAATTTCAAACGTATCTTCACCACTGTCAACAGCTAGCTACCATCTTGGACGAAATAATGGTGGCGCAGTGGTGCCAACTGTGTGTGATTTTCACCTCGAAAAACCGGTGTGCAGTCTTACCCCACCTTACTCTATGTACCTTTTTGCAAGTTTTCATTTTTAGTGTCATATAAAACTAAAATTCAAAAAAGCAATGAAACAAGAAATGGAAATACAACAACATGCAATCATGAAAATATGTATTCCATATTTGTTTTTATTTGTAAAATGCCATATATCATCATTATCAGTATTCCACCACAAGTGACACATTTTTAGAGAAGTTTGCATATTTCATTCATATATTTCATAGAAACATAATCCATAGTTAATGGAAACAGGGTCTCCACTTAACGTTTCATGAAATTTAGTGTATAGCTGTGGTAAATTATGGTATCACAGCACTGGTGGGGCCCAACTTACACTTTGCACTGTGCCTTCATGGAATGGTGCATGGGGAGCTTTACCTTACTTCCATTCCGTGTGTGCCAAATCATATGGTAAACCTAGTACTGAATTCAGTGTTTAAACCATTCATCTTTTAAATCTAAGAGACAATACTAACATGAGGAATGACCAATATTATGATTAAATAATGAATGGTACAGTGGGATGCACAAGTATTGCTCAGCAAATTGTCCATAATAATTTTCATTCATATTTCTCTTGCATCTTTTGTGTTTTAGGGACTGGCCTTTTATGTATACAAGTGCTGGTGTAGAAATTTTCAGCAGCTTATTTGACATTTTGTTTCATTTTTTTTAAGCTCTCATTTCATAAAAGAAGGGCAATAAACATGGCGATGGACAATTTACTTTCCAATTCTTATGCATCTCATTGTACAACAAACCACATCCATGCTGACAAGAAGACTCAAACTCTGAATTTTTGGTGATTAAAGTATTGGTCTAGCACTAAAACCGCATTGCCACTGACCCACCACTTGTTTTATGCACTGAGTTGATGTGAATATTTCAGAAGAATTAAGAATATTTTAACTACAAACTTGGAGCTTTTTAATTATTACTTCGTTCGGAAAGTAAGTTCCATCATGCAATAAAATGAAAAATATAAAAAGTAATATCACGACCTTTATAGGGATGAGAATATATACATGGTACAACATTCACACATAATCGCCATAAGAATTCAAGCACGCATCATAGCGAGATACCAAGTTCGTTATACCGCTATCATAGAACGTTTCCGCCTGAATGGAGAACCATTGGGAAAATGCACGTTTCAGTTCTTCGTCAGTACCATAATGTTTTCCAGCAAGGAATGCCTTAAGGTGGAGGAACAAATGAAAATCAGATGGGGCAAGATCAGGACTGTAAGGGGTGTGTGGTAGTTTTTCCCAATGGAAGGTCGTCGGGAGTTCCTGAGTTGCATTTGCCACATGCGGACGAGCATTGTCGTGGAGGAGAATGACACCCCGACTAAGCATGCCACGTCGTTTGTTTTGGATTGCACGACGCAGGTTTTGAAGTGTCACACAATAGGTTTCGACATTGATGTGCTGTCCACGCTCCATAAATTCCACAAGCAATACTCCATGCCTATCCCAAAACACAGTGCACATGATTTTTTTGTTTGTAAGCTTTGGTTTTGGTTGCGTTTTCCGCGGTGACGAGGAGTGCCTCCACTCCATGGTGCTTCGTTTCTGTTCTGGGGTTTCATGCAAAACCCATGTCTCATCTGCAGTCACAATCCGATCCAACAACTCTTCCCCCTCCTCATTATACCGTTTCAAAAACTCTAATGCACTTCCCATTCTTTCCTTTTTGGCATTTTCGGAGAAGCTGGTGAGGGACCCAACGGTTACACAATTTGCAAAATTTCAAATTCACTGTCACAATTTCATACAGCACAGTTCTGGAGATTTGTGGAAACTCTAATGATAGCTCAGACAAAGTGAATCGTCTGTTCTCCCTAATCTGCTCTTCCATTAAACGAACCAAATTGGGATTCACAACAGACGGTCGACCACTTCGTTCTGCATCATGAACACTAACCCGTCCACCACGAAACTGTCTCACCCATCTTCTTACCATTGAAGCACTCATTATTCCTTCTCCATACACCTCACAAATCTGACGGTGGATCTCCGCAGCTGGAACATTA
The DNA here is from genome assembly GCF_977018435.1 of Lepisma saccharinum. Classification (NCBI taxonomy): domain Eukaryota; kingdom Metazoa; phylum Arthropoda; class Insecta; order Zygentoma; family Lepismatidae; genus Lepisma; species Lepisma saccharinum. Next base: position 169,518,840 of record NC_139230.1, on the reverse strand, counting down.
CGTGCATCCAGAAAACGGATCACGGATCGCACCTCACACGTGGCGGGAGTTTGGATTGTCTGAAACATAACAACAACGCACTACGCACTACTTTCCTGACCAACCTGCCTCAGACTGACGTCTGACCTTCATCAAGATTGTGGCTACACAAGGCGCATGCGTATTCACACTGCCCCGCTTGCAGCGCCACGGTATTCATCAGTGGAACTTACTTTACGAACGACGTAATATTATGTGAAAGTTTGTGCAGTGTTCCATTCACACATGATACAACATGCCTCTTGCCAAACTCCAATGTGTTGCATGCTTGAAATGGATACTGATACAGTATTCAGGAAGCCAAGCATTCTATCAATTCTTGCTCAATTGAAAGCATAATTTCCATGCATTCTATAACAATAATAAATTTAAGAATCTCATTCAATATCTCAAATATATGAACAAAAAAAATACTTGCATTCAGTACACAGAAGGGTTATTGCAAAGAATGTCAATTGGTTCAGTTTCAAGGAAAGCCCATTCTGACCTTAAATAGTTACAGGAGTTTGTATGATAAATTGGCAGCATTTTTTAAAAAAAAGTAGGCCCTATGTGTTAGTATCAATTCAAGTAATTGTTCAATTCCATGACCCACTCTCTCCACATACACTCATTGACATGGAAAGTAAAGGTAAGGGGATTGAATAATAGTTGTCAGAACACAAGATAGAAAACTTTCAATAACCTTTACCATGATGTATTTTATTTACCTTTCAAGCTAACTTCCAACCATTGAGTGAGTAACATTTCAAATTTCTCATAAAAAAACTTATTGGATCCATTTCTAATGGGAGGAAGGGTGGGTATTTTGTTGCTTCAGGTTCTAGTTGAAAACATGAAAAGCAACTTACTTGTGGATCTTGTCCGAAAGAGGTTCCAATGCAGTTTCTGGGACCTCCCACAGAAATTTCACAGCTCACTACCCATCGGCACAATTCTTGGCATATCTTTTACTTTCCAGACTTAAAATCAGAATTTCTCATAAAAAACCTGTAATTAAACGAATTTTGAGCATGAAAACCATAAATTATTAACAATTTTGTACAGTTTTAAACTTAATGATAACAATTAAACCATAAATTACCTAAATCTAGTGTGTTAAACTTATATTGTTTCATTGTTTTGATTACTGGAACTTTAAATCCACATCTTGTCCAAAATTGTAATTCTTGTGAGAGAAAAAAAATTTAAATCAGTCATAAGATACCTAATTACAGCTGAATATGCATGAATGCTAATTGTTGCAGTCATAAACAGCTTAAACTTGAAGGGAAATACAAAAGAACACCAAGAACTAACATCTATCATGTCAATACCACTCAGTTTTTATAGTGTCATTCTTAGAAAATGCCGTAAAACCGAAATAATTTTGAATTATTACAAAAATGTTGCTTTTACTTCACATTATTTGCTTAGAACTAGCAGAAGGATTTTAAGTGGATGTTATGGAACATCCAAATAGTTAACCCCTTAAGCGGGGAGCCTGAGTTGTGCTCGGGCATTTGAATTTGGCAGCTTTTTGTGCATTTCAGATCCAGTCAATGTTCCCGTAGCGGGGAATTATTTTCTTTAAATGGATATACAGTAGTACATACATAGATACATTGTGTTTTGTACAGTTTGCTTGAATGTTTGTGTGTTCATTCACCTTTCGCTCATTTACAAGACATGTAATTTTATATTGTTATAACATTGTCCAGAGCCATGTGCCCTCTGGGACAGGGGTGGACTGGGGCTTCCTGAACTGGAGTCAAATATTCAACATACGATTTACTTTAAATTCAATTTTAGGTTTAAGTGACACACTCTCTCTCTCTCTCTGTGTCTCTGTCTTTCTCTCCCACTCTCTCTCCCTCTCTCTCTCCCTCTCTCTCTCTGTCTCTGTCTCTCTCTCCCTCTCTATCACTCTGTCTCTATCTCTCTCTCCTTGACAATGTAGTGAGAAAGTTTACTTTAAATTATGTGTGCAGTAGTTTCAGTTCCCATTTAGGTTTAATTTACACACACACTCTAACTCTCTCTCTTTATCTATCTATCTCTATCTCTCTCTCTCCCCCTCTCTCTATCTATCTCTCTCTATCTCTGTCTCTTAGACAATGTAGTGAGAAAGTTTACTTTAAGTTATGTGTGCAGTAGTTTCAATTCCCATTTAGGTTTAAGTTACACACACACTCTAACTCTCTCTCTCTCTCTCTCTCTCTCTCTCTCTCTCTCTCTCTCTCTCTCTCTCTCTCTCTCTCTCTCTCTCTCTCTATCTATCTCTCTCTATCTCTGTCTCTTTGACAATGTAGTGAGACAGTTTACTTTAAATTATGTGTGCAGTAGTTTCAATTCCCATTTAGGTTTAAGTTACACACACACTCTAACTCTCTCTCTCTCTCTTTGACAATGTAGTGAGAAAGTTTACTTTAAATTATGTGTGCAGTAGTTTCAATTCCCATTTAGGTTTAAGTTACACACGCACTCTCGATCTCTCACTCTATATATCTCTATCTCAAAAAACAACTGCACATAGGATTCCGCATAGTGTACACAACAGTACCAGAGAACAATTCGCGTTACCGATCTGAAGTTGGAATAAACTTTCCTGCCCAAACCTAGCTTGGGCAACCCACTTAACGTTACACATTGCAACTCCGAACACAGCTCGGGTAACCTGCTTGTAACTCAATTTATAAAATCTAAACACCCACTTAAAGGGTTAATATTAGTGAAAATCAGTGTTGCCATCTATTTTTTTTAGAAAATTCCTCAGTGTTTCGCAGATAAAAATTTCTAAGTTTCAATTTTGTTTTGACATACAAAGTTAAGTATAACACCTCCAAGTTGTGTAAATGTACACTATTATAATTACTCACGAATTTGTATTTTTGATCATTCATTTGACTTTTTGTCAAAACTATGTAATTTTACTTACCTAAATAATACAAAATGATGAATAAAATGAACAATATTGGAAGACCAGTTCTTCATTTATAAATCTAACATTTGATTAAATACTTCTCAATAGATAACCTTAGCTACATCAAAATATCTTTACTCTGATGGGGTCTAGAACCCAAAATTGAATTTTACTATAATTTTGGAACTTTCAGATAAATATCTGCTAATTTGCATGATTTTTTTTTCAGTGTAGAGGATAGGTGAAGAAAGGGGAGGATTGAAGCACATCATGTGTCAATTTTTCTTGTAAAGCTTTTAAACCCTTCCCTGGAATTATTTATGTGTGGAGGTTCAGGATGATTATTATTATTATTTGAAGTTTTGAAGTATCATTCAGTCACTACTGATGAAATCCATACAACTTCAGCAAGTACTTTTAGGCTGTTATGTCAGATGAATAGTTAGGTACCCTTGACTTTCTGTACCACGAAGTGAAAATTTTTGCATTTTTTATGAAGATTAAATTGTTTATGTATTTTTTCTGCTGTTTTTAGCTCAGAGAAATGAGTTATGGTGAAGTAAAGTACCTAGTTTCCTTAGCCTGAAGCAGGACAGCTCAATGGCTTCATGCAAGTGCATCCAAAATATTACTGATAAAAGTCAATAATTGAAAATAAATATTAACTTTACATTTTAAATGTATTATAAAATAAAGTAAATCAACCACGAAGGACTGAAAACTACAAAACTAAAATAGAAGTGTAACTATTGTTAGGAGTGCTAAGTTTGGTGATGTTATCATTTGCACGTATTTTACGCTATTTGAATGTGCATACACCAATTTTGACCAATAAAAAGTGGCGAAAGTACTCCGAGATAGGAGGTTTTTAATTCACGTGAGCTGTGCTTTGGGATCAAATATCGCGGTTGTTTGTGCTCTTCGCACTTTGAAGCACATTCTATGTTACATAAAACATCAAAATCTGTCAAGTAAGAAAAAATTGTACCTCAGAGTCTGTGTTACTAAACATTTCTACCACCCGTAACTCGGCAATTACAAGTTTCTGCTTTCAAAAATTTCTGAGAACTACTTGTAAACAACAGACACGCACTTCATATATCGTTTGTATACTACCTAATGAAAGTGACCGGTATTTGCAATGTGGTACATGTGATAAAGACATCGAAGAATTTATATCTTCCACTACACAGGCGAAGTGAATAAATGCACATGGTTATTGGCTTCGTTGCATAGTACAGCAGTACAATAATAATAATATAGCACGTAATAAACTGTGCTACAATGAATTTTCATTCTGTTATGTTAAAAAATAAAAACATTATACATACCTTGAGTTATGTAGATTTACTTTCCATGCAGGCATTCCCCATACAGCACAACATGGTTTCAGATATGTTACGGATACGTAACTCGTGAAACATTGTAACATTGCAGCAACATTGCGAAACATTACTGTGATGTTTCAGGTATGTTTCAGCAATGTAAAAATGTCCGCGAATCTAACATAACATTCGTAATGTTACAGAAACATATCAGTGCAACATTACAGAAACGTGTCAATGTAACATTGCAGAAACATGTCAGTGTAACATTACAAATACATTTCTGTAAGGTTTTGTGATATTTCAGCTACATTACAGTGATATAATTGGACATTACGGTTATATTGAATGGAATCAGTACTGTAATCATGGGTGAAATATTTAAGGAGGCCTATTGGGGTTAAGCCCCTTTACTTCAATATTTATTTGTAAATCATTTCCTGAAAATAAAATTCACAATGTTTGATACCTAATTAGGAATGATATTTAATTATATTTATTTTACCTCTCCTCAAATGACCACGTATCTCAATTGCTACAATTATTCTCGAGGGGGGGAGTGCATAAAAGTACAAAATACACATTCATTCACACCAGACAACAGTTACAACTAAAAAAAGAAAAATACTCGTTTTCGCCACCAAATCCTAAACTACCTTCAAATGTGTGTAAAGTTTTACATGCAATAATAAGCTCTCCGTGGTTTTTTGCACCCTGTCACAAAGAAGGTGGAATTTGAGTGATGTGATCAGCATAATGCTCCCGTCCCCTCTACTAATAGATGAGAGGCTGGAAGCATTTTAGTGTTGTATGAATTCATTCATGATTCTATGAGTCACGGTCATCTGAAAATTCTACTCTAATGTCTCTGTATGAATGAAAACATTTTTCCTGGACAGAATACATGTTCCACATGTATGGTTTTCAACCTATATGGTATTCGAACTTTCAGAATTACACAGCAATATTCCAAATTAATTTCAAACATCACAAATTGAGCACATGTCTTCAAATATAACTTTCGGATACTAAAATTTACTATGTGACATTCTCACCTTTTACGTATCTCAAATAAAAATTCAAAAAGAATGTAATAATATCCTATACACTTACATAATTGGAGAAATGTAGATACACTTTGACCACAAAATAAATTCAGTAAATGAACCAGTAACCACAACTGGGAAATAAATATCAATTTACAAGTGCAAAGTGGAGACAAGCTAAACTTTAGCAATTTTTAGGTAGTAACAATACGAATAATATAATTGAATAATAACTAAAAATTTATAAATCAATGAAAAGTTTTGACATTCTCTATAATATTAAATGTGTAGTGTGTATCAGAGGTTGTAGTTACTAGTTAGAAAAATTAATTCTCTTAATGTTACTTGTGAGCAATTTACATTGAATTGTTACTTCAAAGATATAATTATATGTTCTCATTTCTATTATATTTTAATCATTTATATTTCACCCATGTTTGACTTTCAACGTTGTTATGGTGGTTAGGATGGATTGGTCAGTTTCAGAATACACTGAAAAATTGAATCAAGCTCCTTGTAATGAAGGGATTTCTGGTTCTAAACTCTGGTAGAGGCACATTGCAGTGATACTAGGGTTACCAGATCCCTATAAGGAAAATGTAGGACATGCTGTCCCAAAATGTAGGACATTAAGTCAAAATGTAGGACGCAACACATTCTCAATAAATAATACATATTTCTATAGAACACGCTAGGAAGTAGTTGAAAAATGACACTTTTCAGTTTTTTTTAAAAAATATTTCCCAACGAATGTTTAAATGCAAAATTTCAAAACTTGCAACCATACTAATCAATGCACCTCTTACTACTTGATTTAAGTGGTACTTCTCAGAGGATACATTTTTTATCAAAATTTCAGGTTTAGTCAAACTATATTTATTTTAGAGTGGACAAGTCAAACTCTTTGAAATTATAGGGACCAATACCAAACATTTTACAGACTTTATGAAAAAATAATTCTCTCGTGAGTCTGTTGTGTTGATGGTAATGAAAGTACTCTCACAACATTTGAATTATGACCTGTAATGGCAAACAAATATTCAGCAATTACTGTAATTTAAAATGGTTTCATCTTGGGTAATAATACATCCAGAAATCTTGACTTTTTTCTGGACTTTTCTAGATCCTACTTAGGTAAAGTTGGAAATTAGTAATTAAGAAAATAAATATTTATTTAATGAAAATCCCTACCAAAGGGTCAGTTAAGATTAAAACTAAAGCTGAATTTAAGAAGAGAATTAGATCTGCTATTTCGTATTAATGCATCCTGAACTGTGTTTGGCAGACAAGCGAGGCTTTGGCGTCTGGACTCAAGCCAGTATAATCTTATGTGGGGTTTGTGTCGGTTGTCCCTATATGTTTATGACTATCTATTCATCCACCTTATCTTCCCATCATTCATCCTCATCTTCGCGATTAGCCAATGGCACAGAAAAAAGTTAAGTAAAATAAACTAAATCAACCAATCAATAGCAAAAATTCTTGACCACAGGAAAAATGTATTGCCTTTTTAGTGACTTCTTGACCTACTTGTTGATTTCTTTAATTTTTCTTGACTTCCATGACTTTCTTGACTGGCAGACACCCTGAATATCTTTGTTCTCTATACCCCTGCTTTACAATAAAATTATATTGAATAAGAATGGCAACAACTTGTTCCATCAGTATAAACCCTAAGGCAAGAAATTCTGCTTAGGCATTGAACAGTGGCGTTATCAGAAAGTGGTCCCAAAACTTTGATCATTAAGTGCTTCCGTTTTCCAGTTTGTTTAATAACAGGACAAACTTCTTTTTGTGCAATGACTGAATCAAAATAAATTTCACTATTGAGTTTGGAAGTGCAGTCCATAGACTTGTAATTTGCATGACTTTTTTCTGTTACGTATTTTCCTATTTAATATTATGTGACGCTCAAAATGTAGGACATTTATTATATTTTTCAAATACCTCCCGGACGCCTGCCATAAGACTAAAATGTAGGACATGTCCGGAAAAATCCGGACGTCTGGTAACCCGGGTCTCATTTTGATTTGTAGGTCCAGTCCCGATTAGCCTATATGTGCATAAAGTGGACTTAAAACATCAATTCAAAGAACCAAATAAATATAAATAAGCATACTTTGATACATTTTTTTACAACAGCGAGTGATCAGACAGTATCCATGTCACCATTGAACTCTAAAAATTGGACATGCATCACTTCAAAGAAAAATTATTATACGTAAAAATAATATTTTTTCATAAAATATATTCTTTATTTGTCTAAATTTTTCAAAATACAATTGCTTCTATTCTGTTAAGAAGTATTTCATTGCAGGTTCTCCGCTATAACCTCTTGTTGGAGTGCAGTAACATTAATTTTTTCCTGAAAGGAAATAATGTCATAATATCAATTCTGGTCAGAATTTCAATTTCAAAAAACAATATTTTGCACAAGTAAAATAAACATCTTAGCCTTGAAGAAAATTGCAAAGCAACATCAAGAATTTACATTCTTCATGTCAGCACCATTCAGTTTTTCTTTTATAAAATTAACCTTGGAGAATGCCGTAAAACTGATTGAATTTTGGCAAAAAAAATTGCTTTTACTTCATATTATTTGCTCAGAACTAGCAAAGAGATTTTTAGTGGATGCTCAATATGTCATGTAACATCCAAATCGTTAATATTAGTGAAAATCAGTGTTTCCATCTACTTTTATAGAAAATTCCTCTGCATTCCACAGAAAAAATTACATGTTTCATCTTTCTTTTAGCATGTCAAGTTAAATACAACATCTGCAACTTGTGCAATCATGCAGCATCATAATTACATTTTAACCTTTTGTTTCATTTTTGTCAATAATCTATAATTCTACCTACCTAATTACGAAGAAATTATGAATATAGTATATGGAGGGCATCACAAGCCTCATGAGAAACAAAACTATACAAGACTACATGAGAGAGAAAGAGAGAGATGATTAACATAAGTGAGTAACCTAACAAGAGATTAAGAGAGAAATATAATTAGGAATTTAGTTTTGTCACACAAAAAAAATTACCAATGTGGTGATTGATGGCTGGAAATATTGGAAAAGCTAGCTTTGCACATTATCTACCTAACCTGATAAGCGGCATGAAAAAATGAAAGTATTTACCCATGTGGTAATTGATGACTGGAAATATAGGAAAAGCTAGCTTTGCATATTATCTACCTAACCTGATAAGCAGCATGAAAAAATGAAAGTATACAACAAAATCTCTTCTGATTTTACATGTATTCCATAACAAGAATGTCTCACATTATAGTGGATAATGAGACAGGTCAAAATACTTATATAAACACTAGCTTGATAGCCAGGCATAGCTAGTCATTTTTTTATAATATACACTGTCTAGTCATGGCATACTGTCACTCTCAGAGGGCTGTGTTTTTTTATTTTAAAGCCAGTATCATGTTTGTTTTGTTTATAATTGCACTTCATTGTAAACAGAATTTTGATTATGACTGCTATGTTCATTTGAGCTATTATTAAAGGTTTTTTCATAGGATAATTTTATTCTTGATAGCTTGTGCAACCAATCGAGAGCTGATCTAACAAGTATGACCGTGTCTGTCGTGCTGCCATAGACTCACATTACGTAACGATGTCACAGAACAAATTAGTTGATTCGTAATTTGTATTAGATAGAGGCTCTGAACGTAACAACTCAAGGTATTCTACGCCTCTTCACTACGCACGGGGAAGTGAGAAACAACATTTTTTAAAAAGAGGAGGACAAATTCTGTGCAAAATTTAGGGGGAGGGGTCATATACCGTAAACAAAAACTATATAGCTATTTTTAACAGTAAAAACATGCAGGGAAATACTTTGCATCTCGACCATTCACTTTTTCACTACACACAACGCAGGCAACTTATTTCTCGCAATTATAGTTTCATGAGGTGGAGAAGTTCAGTGCTTCTTTACATTGACATATTTTAATTAAACAAACAAAACAAAATACTTCTTTAAACACTGGCTTGAACTGCCTTGTTTCCACTCACTTTTTCACACACGTTACACAACACAGATTAAATATATAGCATGCATAAGTATAACACAATTAAACACACTTTGGCATTAATAATATTCAACTTACCACTCAATAAACATTATTCTTCATAAGATGTGCACGACTCCCGGTCAGCGTTGAAGGTAACAACATGGCCACCGCAGAAAATGCCCCAGATGGCTGCCACGCATGCATGATGACTGAATCCAACGTTGCTGAAATGTCTCTGAAACATTTCTCAGAGATGTAAGAAAAATGAGACTCTGTGCCTTATCACTGGTGTGTCGCATTTGGCATTCTTAGCTGGAAGGAAAACTGCATCATACATAGCAAGCGTTTATGGCTTCTCTGTCAACTCAGGACTCGAACACGTCACGTGGGCTTGTTGGAAGGGAGAAAGTTTGGATGACATGATTTTCGAAACTTGTTCGGAAAACGACGGTCAGTGTTTCCAACCCAATATAAAATTATAAGTGTGGCAAACATTCGATAATTTTATCTAAAGCTGCATGGGTCAAAAATAAACCAAATTATGACAAGACACTTATTTTTTTTGGTTTAAATTTAAACCAAATTTCAACTAAAGGTTAAAGTGCAAAATTCGGTGTTATTCTAAAAAGTGGCATAATTCGTGTTATTTCGCGATTCCGAAACATCGAAAACTTGCCTTCTTAACCCAACCAAATACATTTTAAACACTTTATTTTGCTTTCCTTAACTTTTTGGTGTTATTGTTAAAAGAAAAACTTCACATCCCCAGTTATAGCTGCAATCTCCTTCATCCCATACGCATGCATGGATGTTCTGTTTTGGTTTTAGAAAATCTGGTCACCCTAAATATTCATGTAGTGAATGCCAGAAAAAATTGTTGGCAACAAGCCTACAGGTGCAATTTGCAGTTTCATGTAATATTTACATTAAGCTTTGAACCTGAATTTGAAAATTTTATCTGGGGCAGGGTGTCTATCATTCAAGAATGTCAAGGAAGTCAAGAAATTAACAGGTAGGTCAAGAGAGTGAAGAAAATGTAACAAAATTATGCTTGTGCTCAAGAACTTTTGTTATTTTTTTACAGTATACTGAATGTACATTGTTATATACCTGTACTGGGATTTGATAAATTTGAATATTTGGAAAATAAAATTGTATTGAGTTGTGAATAAGATTTATTCACTCTGTTTCTTGAGAATTACATTCTTGTATGCGTGAAGTTTTGTAAAAAAAATTAAATTAAACAATGTGGCCATTCCCCATCCCGGAAGAAGTCGGAAGCATTACTTTCTTACTTGCATTAATAATAAATGCAAGTCTAAATCTCATGTTAAAGTACAGCTTCAGTTTTCATCTTAACCGGCCTTGTGGTAGGGGTTTTTCATTGAATAAAAATATCTATTTTCTTAATTTGCAACTATACCTAAGTAGAGGGAGATTAACACTTAGAGTGCTAATCACGTATATATACGGACTTCCCGAACATCTCTAGTGTGCGGATCATGTATATATATGGAGTTGAATTCAAAATTTATTTGAACGGTCATTTGCCGTACATTTACGGAGTTGGCAATCCTGAGTAATATTTGGACATCGTACTTCCTCATACTGCCACTAGATGGTGGACAAATGCTCATAACGGTTCTGTTCGTGTCATTGTCTGATAGCGATATGCTTGCTTCCCTTTTCTAGAGTGTCGGCATTTAGGGGGGCGAGGGGGCAGTACCCTCCCCAATTTTCACCACTTTTGCCCCTGCACTATGCTAAATCTTATCTACAAAGGAAAATACACTGTCTTTGCCTCCTAGTTTTGGCATCTTGCTCCCCCAGTTTTGGGACCCAATCACCACCACTGCATGTCATATATCTCGTCAACTCTTTATTTCTAGTACATTTCATATCATTTATGATGGAACGTCCAAGGTAGCCATGTGGTTATAATGTAACATATCATATATCAAAATAAAGAGGAAGAATGAAACTTTTCAACAGTGTATGATACATATATTTTACATTTATCTATACCAATAATAGTTTTACAGTTTTTCGATTTACATCTTTGAATTTATCATTTTCATTTTTTGTGCTTTTTGAAAAAACAACATTAGTACAGTATGCGCCAAAATATACAGTACTGAAATGAAAAGATGAACAAAAGTACATCTCAAAGCTGCTTATTATGAATTATACGTTACTGAGGATAACATTAGCGTGTTTTTTACCACGGTATGCATAATGTAAGTGTTCACACCATATTGTCACACGTGCACTATGTAGCGGTTTCTGGACGATAACATCTGGCCGCTCAAAACCAAGGAAGCGAGTTGTCTGGCGATTGATGTAGCCATTCAAGTGAATGTGACTTTCGTCGGAGAACCACACATTATTCAAGAAATCTGGATCCTCGTACACCATGGCCAAACATGTTCCACAATACAATATCCTGGCTCGCATATCTGGCTCTATCAAGTGTTGTCCAATCTGTATTCGGTACGGAAATCCACCTGTGTTCTTAAACAACCACTTCCGTATGAGCGGAAATAATGCTCAACAATGAATACTTTCTCCTCCATCGAGAGACCCATTTCCAACAACAAATGCACAACACAACTTCCTTTTCACTACTGCGAACATGTGCAGCTGGAGCTATCCCCCGTCGACAAACGCAACCACGTGTTCGAGATGCGCAAGTTTCAGTACTGTATATTTTGGCACATACCGTACATAATGTTCTTATATTCACATGCGTAAATTTTCTTGATCCATTTACAGTAGCAACCAGGGCCGGATTAAGGTGGGTGCTATTGATGCTGCAGCATTAGGCCCAATCCTGAAATAGGCCCAGATGAAAACAGACGAGAATTTTCCAAAAGCTGAACAGGTTTTTTTTTTTTTTACTATTGCTATATTAACCTGAAAATAAATCTTAGAATGAAATTTGGAGTCCCAATTTCAGACGCCTAAACACAGCTTTACTTATTATACAGTTACTATTATTCTTTGACGTAACTATAGACTAACATCCTTGTGTTTATTGTTCACCGAAGATGTCAAGCATCAGGCCCAATTTTGTCTTAATCTGGCCCTGGTAGCAACAATTAATAAAAGAACAAAACATTAAAAGTTAAGTCTGTGGTCTGAATGGGAGTATTATACCTATGTTCAGCTATTTAAGAGCGACACAGTTAAATAAATCAACTATTTAAGTATGATGCAGTTCAATAAGTTCTAATATTTTCCACGTATTTCCTGTTGTGAGAGAGAAACACTTGCATTCCTGCTTTTTGAGGGCTGAGATTACTTCTGTGGCCAGATATTACATTCCCACTTGTACTGAACACTCGTTCAGATGGTACACTTGAACCTTGTATTGGTAGCAATATTCTTGCAATGTGCTGCAGTAGCGGAAAAGTAGAGCAATGAACTTTCCACCACTGTAGCGGATCTTCATCTAAATCCACTTCAGTCATATTTAAGAAATGACTGATTTCAGCAGTGATTCTCTGTTCTAGGGACAGACTAGCAGGTAGCTTGGTTATGAGAAAATTCAGAAGTATTTGAGTTTCTTTTAGCTGGTGCTGTAGTTTCCAGCTATGAGCTAATGCATTTTGCAGATGCCTTGCTTTACTAACAGCATTACTAATTGCTTCTATTTTAAGAATATCTTTAACACCAAGGTTAATATTATGACCAAAACAGGTCACATGTTCTGTTGCAAGTATGGTAACAGCATTACATTTTTTTTTCATTGTCAATTGTAACTGCTACAACTTGTTCCAATTTAATATTTGAATATTCAAAAATATGTTTCAGAGCATCTGCAAAGTTCCTCTCTGTATGGTCTTCTGGGAGAAATCGACATTGTAAACATATACTATGAAGTTCCCAATCCTTGTTGATAAAATGCACTGTAATTGCTATGTAGAATTGGTCTGCAGTAGATGTCCATCCATCGCAAGTTGCAGCTACTGTATCTGCTTCCTGAATAAGAACATCAATTTTCTGCTTGGTTTCATTGTACAATCGTGTAAGAGAAGTGTTGGAGAAGTGTTTCCATCCTGGCAGAACGTATCTTGGATTTAGAATTTTCACCATGTGTCGAAATCCATCTCCCTCAACCATCCTGAATGAAATCATTTCTGTCAGAATTCGTAACTTTTTCAGATCGGTTTGCTTATGTCGTGTAGAATATTTTGTATTTTGTGGTTGGTTAGAACACCCTAGTTCACTTGCTGCTGATGCATCAGGCAGGATCAGGGCTGTCGTTAGGGAATGTGAGGCCCTGGGCAAACTATAACCATTAGGCCCTGTGCGAACTATAACCTCGAGGGCCCTTTATTATGAAAAGTGACAATATCGACATCAACAGTTGCTCATACAATTCTATGTTAAAGCTAACATGGTTATTAGTATTATGTAATTATTATCTATTGTTTTACCCACGTGCATGTTCATATAAAGCAACCACAAACAAAAGAACCTTTGGCGAAAAGTCTCCGTGCACCTCCCCTTTTTTTCGTTCAACTCTGACAATAAGGAAGCACACTCCACTCTGCCCCTACCCTCCATGCGGGAGTGCACAGGAGTTGCGCATCTGCGCAGGTTTCTTTTGCTTGTTGTTCCACTATAGTATCCTCTTTTACCACCAATGAAATCTAAAATTTGACACCCTGTAGAGGAAGATGACATTAAAGCAAACAACTTTCCTTAATGACTTTGCTGATTGAGACCTTGTTTCTGCGCTATAAGCCCTAGAAAATATATCCTTTGTGTTTGCAGTCATATACTGCTCAGCCCCCTCTGAAAATTGGTGAAACTGCTTTATAAAATTTAGATAGCAGATATTTTTTTGCTCAAGACTTTATCAAGGTTAAATTCACAGAATAAAAATAACAAATATCACATTCATTTATCTGATTTATGACCCAAATCAAAGTAGCGGGAAGTAATTAGAATATTCTCTCGGATTCAGCATTTGTTGTTTGTTGTGTGTGTGTGGGGGGGATATTACATAGTTGTCGTTTAAAAATACATGTTGTCGTTTAAAAATACACGTTGTCGCAATCATCTGATATTGTGTTTTTCTTTCCCTCCTCCTGGTGGAGTAATGTGTCTCTCGTTTGCCACATGACATGATTCATCCATTCCTCGCGTGTAACTGTGGTATGCAACAGTGCTCAACTTTTCGGATTTTGTGTTCCGTGCTCATGTTTTGATGTTTGAGGCTGGGATGTGTTGTCTTTAACGCATTTCTCATTGTCACGGTCCTTCTTGCTGCGTTACATACCTTTTCCATGCATTGTTCTTGCTGGAAATCCCCAATTCCTTTGAGGACTCCATTGTGCGTGCGTGCAGTGAACTTTTCATAGTGACTTCCGGACTGAGTACATATGATTCCTTTATGATTCCCTTGGAACTGCCTCTCTATCTGTGATAGTATTCATCCCAGTTAGGTGTGACGTTCACTTTGTCACCTTTTGCAAGGCTCCTATCTTGGAAACGAAGCCTCAGTCATAAAGATGGAACTCACACTTTTTGCTTGTTTTCGTGTGTGGAATCACCTCCCAAGCGTTGTAAACGACCTTTAGAATTTTCCTACTGTCCGGTGAGTGTTTCCTTTTACCTTATTTGATTTTTACTTAGCCCTTTTGGCCCTCCTTGCTTTTATCCATTATATATATATATATATATATATATATATATATATATATATATATATATATATATATATATATATACACAATGTATTTAAAATTCTTTATCACATATGTGCAGCATGTAAAAATGGTTTGTTCTTATACTGTAATACTTGCATGCCATAACTTATATTATATTGTCATGTATCTTAAAAAATTCATACACATGTAAAATGGGTTAACAGATAAATAAAGATTATGATTATGATTATGTTATGGATTTGAGTGTCAAAATTGTTGAGATTTGCCGAACTGAACAGAAAGTTAGATACAGAATAAAGTATAACTTTTTATTTTGCTATGTTAAGAGATCATTCTTTGAATATATGTAGTCTTTCGAATTGTATATAAAGATTGATTTTGTGTGAGCAAGGTGCAAATGTCAACAGCTATTTCTTCAAGTGTGATTTCAATTTTAAGCGTGACCCTAACAATGTTGTTCTTTGTAGAAATTAACTTTGTGCAAAATAGACTTACTCAGTGAAGTAGTATGTAATAAATTCTGAGGGAACTGAAGCAAGGGTCATAGATGGAAGCCATTTTCATGTTTACATATTTTTGCAAAATAATTTTGAACATGCACATTTATTTGATTTTATTGAAGTTTTATAAACATGCTATAATTGAAATATTTTTGCAGGCAATTTATTGCATACAACCATGAGCCAAAGGGGCAGATAAGTGACATAAAAGAACAGTGCAAATAAAAAGGGGGATGCTAGTTAACTTGAATTTGAAAGTAATGCATTACAATGTCATGCTATATAGATACATTGCCCATCATTTATACTTTAGCCTGTCTATCTCTGGAGCAAGATCACGCATAAGGGCAGAGATGGGGAGAAGCAAATGGGTGGAGCTAAAGCAGTACACACTGCTGCAAAGGCTGGTAACTGCAGTTGCTTCCCTCCCACCCCACAATCCTGTTCACTAGTCTTACAGAGACTTGTTTTCTTTTGCTCACTTCAGAGATTCCCGGGACAAGGTATAGTAGTTTAAGAAAAGTTTCACAGCCATTATTCATTTGTAAGAAATAAAGTTTTGACACAACATATAACTTGGCCAGTTGTGTATTCATGTCTCACATTTCTATTAAGATTCCTAATCTAATTTCAAATAATGTGACAGTAAAGTAATTATAAAAGCAAAGTAAAATTTTCTTATTTATAAACCTACCATGGCTATTATTTCTGACATTGCTACCGCCAGAGCTCCATGCACAGAACTGAAGGATGGCCAGCAGCAATAAATGAACTGCATGCTTTGAAGTTAGTAGTATACTGCATTTCAATTTAAAATCTAAGTAATATGGTGCATGGTATTAGAGATTATCTCAGGTTATGGTATATGCCGAATGGGTTTATTGCCAAAGTATCGACTTGCATTGGCAGTTTCATGTCATTGTGTTTAGCTTTGGGAATTCTTGTTGGTTAATTCCGTAATTGTAAAGTTGCAAAAATAATATTAAGTGTAACATGTTTCACAACTGTTGCTCTAAGCCTGCAAATTTTATATATTTGTGTTACTAGGTTCAGTGCTCATAGAAGGAACCAATTAACAAAAACACCTCAATTTATAGACCAGGGGTGGTGCTGAGCAATTCGTGGAAAACAAGAACACCAAGTTAGCCCCTGGTGATATTTGTGGGGTATTCTTCAAACAACATAACAGCATCACATGTTACAATTGACAGTACATGGTAAGTACACCTTTGATAGTATCAAGAATCTTTTTTGAATCACCTGAAGGTACTACGTGGGATCCATCACATGTGGAGTTACTGGCCTCCCATTGGGGGCCTTCCCAGGAGGCAGATAAAAGAATGTCCACTAGATATAGTGGGTACTGGGCAATCAATATACCCAGGGTGGACCAACACCAGAACTGTTGGCCTGTGGTTAGTAGAAGGGTCTACCAGACCTCAGGGAAGAAAACCCTGAAAACAAATCACCTGGTCCTCCAGGTTGGGAGTTGGACATATGGCCAACTACCAGACCCCATAAAAGAACCAACAGTTATGGAAACAACACGACAGCCTCGGCTGAAGGATGGAAACAAGAGGAGATGACCCTGGCAAAGGAGAAAGGATAGTGCCATCACTCAACATGGAATGTAAGAATCAAGAAAATAGCAGGAAGTTTGATTGATTGATTGAGTTTTAAGTCCACTTTATGCACTGTGAGGTTAATTAGGACTGGACCTACAGTTTAAAGTAGATCCAAACCACTATGTGCCTCCACCAGGTATCAAACCCAGGACCCCTTGATTACAAGGCGACGACACTACCACTGTGCCATTGGGGAGGCCCTGGATAGCATGAAGAATGCAAGAAATATCAGACATAGTAATAAATAACAAAATAGATGTAATTGCTCTCCAAGAAATCAGGTTGCATGGAAGAGGACGGATAGACAACCCAAATACACAATGTTATACGGTAGAACACAGAACAAAATAGAGTTATATGGAACTGTATTCATAATAGCCAAACAACTGAGTTTCGTCATTATGCAGTTTAAAGCAATAAATGAATGTACAAAGTCTGTCCCAAAAGAAATTAGACTATTTTTTGCAGGCCAGTCAGAAGGATTGTAGGATGGATCTATTGGCAGAACTGTTGGTGAGAGATGTCAGGTATATAGTTTGATGCAACTCAGCTGCCTACAAGCCATTCAAGTGTTCGGATCGTCAGCAAAGTGATCAGCGATACGCAATAAAATTTTATGTCAAACTTGGTAAATTCATTACCGACATGCTTGAAATGTTAAGGCAAGCCTATGGGAACAATACTTTGTTGAAAGCACAAGTGTGCAGGTGGCACAAGGCATTCACAGAAGGAAGAACACACGGAGGATGAACAACACTTGGGGCTCCCATCAATGTCCAGAACTGCCGACATCGTGACTCAAGTGAAGTCTGTTTTGGACTCTGACTGACATTTGAGTGTGAACTTAATAACAGATAAGGTGGGAATGCCGAAATAAGTTGTGCATCATATCATTTCAGAAGATTTGAGCAAGCAAAAAATTTGTGCGAAACTGGTTTCTCCACCATCACAACATGCCATCTCAATCATCACTGCAAGTAAGGGAAATTATGGCCAAGAGAAATGTGGAAACGCTACCCCACCTACCATTCAATGCAGACCTGGCTGCGACCGACTTCTTATTGTTCCTGAGGCTCAATTCGGCCTGAAAGGACACCATTATGAAATGATTGAAATGGTCCAAGCAGCCACAACAAGTGCTCTGCAAGGCATCTCAGGTCAAGACTTCCTGTGCTGCTATGAAGAGTGGCAGCAATGCTGGAGCAGCTGTATGGATGTTCAAGTATCCTACTTTGAAGAATATTAAGTGCATTTGAACCTACTTTCAATAAAACGATTCTTGCAGAATTAGTCTCATTACTTTTGGTGTTTTAAGTCCATTTTATGCACAGTAAGGCTAATTGGGATTGGACCTTCAGTTTAAAGTAGGATCCGAACCACTATATGCCTCCAGAGGGTATCGAACACAGGACACCTTGATTACAAGGCGACGACACTACAACTGTGCTATCGAGGAGGCCAGACAGAACTTAAATATGTAAATTCAGGCTTAAGGGTATGTTCAGAAACATTACCATGATAACGGTAACGATAACGGTGCATGTCCCAATGAATGGGAACGAAGATAATGAGAACGATCAATTTTATGATGTGTTAGAAGAAACTGTAGGTAGAGTACCAAAACATGATATGTTAGTAGTAATGGGAGACTTTAATGCTAAAATAGGAAAATAACATTTCTTGAAGAGAATAACTAGAAAGCAACTCTACATGAAGAAACCAACAAGAATGGGCTGGTCAGTTTGCTATAAGAAACAAAATGGTGATGAAAAATACGTTCCACCACTTATAATAATATTAACCCATACATGGAAATCCCCTGACAATACAGTTAACTAAATCGACCATGTTTTGATAAATGCAAGACACTTTTCATCAACACTAGATGTTAAAAACTGTAGAGGTCCAAACTGCGACTCAGATCATTTTCTTGTAAAAGGGAAAATAAGAGATAAGTTAAATATAATGTACAAGAGAAAAGGAGATAAAAGGAAGAGATGAAACTCAGATAAACTTAAAGATGAAGATATTAAAAGAAAGTATCAAGAAAGTATTGAGAAGATATTTGAAAGAAAAGCAACGATACAAGAAGAAGAATCAATCAAAGATAAATGTAGAAAAGTAAATGAAATATTAACTGAAATAAACCTTAGAAGTAATAGAAGAGCAAAGGACCAGAAGAAATGAAGAGTGGTTTGATGAAGAGTGCAGAAATTCAATAAAGGAGAAAAATGCAGCAAGAGAGGAAATGTTACAAAAGGAAACCAGGAATAACTATGAAAAATACAGAGTTATGAGAAGACAAGCAAATAAAATATGCAAGAGAAAGAGGAAATAGATGATACAGAGTAAGATAGTAGAATCGAACCAGTGTTCTCGGGTTACCAGCCATGTTAAGTCAATGTTGGCTTCTAACGTTCCGAGCACATACATTGCTCTCATTATCAGGGAATACAAAAATGGAGACTATTGTAGGGTTAAATATATGACTGTGATGGGGCGGAGTTTGAACTCTGTCTTTCTCTGGCTCGCTCTGAATTCTGGTGTTTATATTGACTGGAGCTTTGTTTTTTACATAAGAGTGGGTTCCAGACGTGACTGAGCTGTAGTCCCATGTCTTTGTTGAGATTGGTGCTTTCCCATGAAATAGCTATGGCTTCTTTTACTCCTCGGTTCCAGTAACCGGCACATTTAGCTATCATTTTGATGTCAGAAAATATAATCCTGTGTCCATCTGTGATGCTGTGTTCTGCAAGTCCTGACTTTTCTGGTTGGAATAATCTGATGTTGCGCTGATGTTCATCATGCTGCTATTCAATGGTACTGTTTGGCCTATATAGATATAGATTACACACTCACATGGTATATGGTATACTCCTGGAATCCGGAGATCCAGGTTATCCTTGACTGAGCAGAGAAGAACCTTGGTCTTGAGTGGTGGTATCAACAGGGGTGTGGGACTCCAGTTCAATCATGCCTGAAACCCACTTCTCCGTAAAAAAACAAAGCTCCAGCCAATAAGAACACCAGGATCCAGAGCGAGCCAATAGGAAGACAGAGTCCAAACTCCACCCCATCATAGTCATATATTTAACCATACACTGGTCTCCATTTCTATATTCCCTAATGATGATTGCAATGTATGCACTCGAAACGTAGGAAGCCAACATCGACTTAACCTTAGCTCGTAACCCAAGAACACTTGTTCAAATCATGTCACCAGGAAAGCTACAATTCCTAAGATAGTAGAAATTAAACACTTGAATAAACAGAATGAAACCAGAGTACTCTATGTTGCCATTAACAAAATGACGCAAAGATACCAACCAAGACAAATAAGATGCAGAAATAAAATAGGTTAAATAATAACAGAAGAAAATGAAGTGATTGACAGGTGGGTAGAATACTTCAACGAACAACGTAACACAGAAGAAGCAGATGAAGAGATAACAAAGGAGACTTACAAGTAGACAAACGAAAATATAGAAATTAATGTAGGAAAGAGGAAATAGAGAAAATGATCAAAAAGTTAAAAGCCAACAATTTTCCTGGAAGTGATGACATTGTGGCTGAAATGATAAAGAATTCAGGAGGAAGTATGATAGAAGAAATAACAGAGCTAATTAATTTAAATGAGGAGAAAATGCCTCCAGAGTGAAGAATCGATATCATATGTCCAGTACATAAAAAAGGAGACAAACTGGAATGCTCAAATTACAGAGGCATAACATTATTGTATGTAACTTACAAAATACTATCAGGAATCTTAATTGAGAGAATATAGAACTATGCAGAGAGGTTACTAGATGAGTATCAGTGTGGATTTAGATCAAATCGAAGTACAACAGACCAACTATTCATAACAAGACAGATAATAGAAAACATTATGAACATGATAAAACCCTTTACATGCTCTTTGTAGATTTCAAACAGGTCTTTGACAGTGCAAAAATAAAATAATTATTGCAGATTATGAGACAATTAAACTACCCAGATAAAGTAGTGACTAATGAAAATAGTCACAGAGGATACAATGGCAAAAGTCTAAGTTGGAATTGAAATAAGTACTCCTCTCGACATCAAGAGTGGAGTAAAACAGGGAGATGGGCTGTCAACTATCCGTTTCAACACAGCACTTCATGGAGACATTAGTATATTTACTAAGATTAGTCAAATCTGCGGCTATGCAGATGATGTAACGATCATAGCAAGGACAGAGAATTCAATGAGAAAAATATTTAAAGAAATACAAAATGAAACAGAGAAAATAGGACTACAGGTAAACACTGAAAATACAAAATGAATGATTGTATCACCTAAAAATAGATATAGACAAATACACAGCATACAAATAGAGGATACATAAATGCAAACAGAAAGCTTTTAATACCTGGCAATCATAATAAATAACAACAATCAAATGAGCAATTTTGGATAGAATACAAGCAGGCAACAAAGCATGCTATGCCAACCTACAGTTATTTAAGAGCAAGCTAATCAACAGGAGAGGTGAAATGAAAGTACATAAAACGTTAGTGATACCAGTAATTATGTACAGCCCCGAAGTGTGAACTCTCTCGTAGGAAGTAGAAAATCACGTGAGAGTTCTTTAAAGAAGAAGAACCAGGAAGATCTTTGAACCAATTAAGGACAAATGATGTTAAAAGGAGAATCAGAAAGTATGAAGAAATAGATGGAATACTCGATAGACAAGATATGTATATTTAGATTCATAAAATCTCAAAGAATCAGATGGATGGGCACATTGAAAGAATGGGAGAGGAAAGGTTGCCAAAGAAAATAATGAAAGAAAGAATGTATTCGAAGAGGAGAACAGGGACTCAAAATGGAGGAATGAAGTTGTCCAGGACTTGAAGAAGATGGAATTAAGGGAATGGGAGAGAAGAATACAAAATAGAGAAGACTGGAGGCACATCGTAGAAGAGGCTGTAGAGCCAGATGTTAAGGTAAGGTAAGGTACATGCGATCCATAATTAAAATTTGATAACATGTTAATCTTAAAAAATAACAATAATAATAAAATTGCTTTTTCACATTTAAATTGTTATATTCCAACATTGTAATATTATTGAAGATAATAAAGGAGGAGGATTTTGAAATACCTTTTGATATGTGGGATCCATAATTAAAATTTGATAACATCTTCATTTAAAATAACAACAATAATAATAAATGTTTTTTCACAGTTAAGTTGTTATGTTCCAGCAATGTAACATTATTGACAAGATTTGTTGTGTACCAGCTTCTTTATGATTTTATTAAATTTTATTCCATTGTTATAACTGTAACACTAATCAAACTAAAAATAAATGTCTGATGTAAGGAGTGCGTTTACTTCCAAAACGTTACATCAAGAATTGTGTTTATATGCTTGTAACAACTGAAAACTACCAGATAAATAATACTACAAGTTCTTGTTGATCAGATGAATTTGAAAACAGTGAACCACAAAATGATGATATAGATACAGAATTTCGGTTAATAGAATATGTAAAGTTTATTTCAAAATTCTATGCAACAGCAGATTTAACAAGGTCACATGTCCAGTAGATCATACCAGTGGTAAGAAAATTGTATAGCTGACTATTATCATCCTTATAGAGATAATGGAAGAATTCCATTCCCCACTTCCATTAAATCAAGAATTAGTATTCAGAAAACTTGAATTACTATAGAATGTTTTCGATGGATTGACAACAGAATATTTGAGAATAAAATATTTGGAAAGCAACAAGTATTTGGCTAAGCTTGCTGATTGATTTGCTTTATTTTACTTCGCTTTTTGTGCCACTTTTGGCTAATTTGCGAAGATGAGGATGAGTGATGGTGTGATGAAATTGATGAATGGACATTCACAAATAGCCATGCCCAGGCTGGGAATGAAGCCAGGACCCCTGGTGTCGTAGTGCGATGTGCTAACCACTCTGCCATGGAGGCCAGCTAATCTTACTGAATACTCCCTCTGTCCCATAATTATTGTCCAGTATGCCAAAATGGTAAAATGGTAACATGTAATTTTATTTAGGTTCTTTTGGATACTTGATCGGCCAATTTGTACTGATCCTTGAGTAATAACGTTGTATGACACATTCCTGTGTTTCATTTACTTCTTCTGTATACACCAATGTCACAGTTTGAATATCGTACAATTATTATGGGACAACAAACAAATAATAATAATAATAATTATGGGACAGAGGGAGTATGTAATGGGAACAAGGTTAGAGAACCGAGTAATTTCTGTAAAACGAACTCTCATTTCAGTGCAATCCAAAGAACATTTCATTCATTTGTGTAGTATTCTGACTTAATTCAGGAAATGCATGTTACTTTTATCTTCATAAACTTTTATCCTCTCATATAATATCTAAGAAACTAAAAGTTAAAATTAACAAAACAATAATTTGGCTTGTAGTATTATATGGATGAAAAACTTGGTCCATTACATTAAAAGAGGAACATAAATTAAGAGTGTTTGATAATGAAATCCTTAGGAAAACATTTGGACCTAAATGGGGTGAGAAGACAGGTGAGTGGAGAAGTTTACATCATTTAGAACTGCATAATATCCAGATATTATTAGAATAATTAAATCAAGAGGACTTAGATGGGCAGGACATGTGGCACGAATGGGAGAGGAAAGAAGAGTTTACAGGATTCTTGTTGGGAAATCTGATGGTAAGAGACCTGTAATAAGAAGCAAAATACGATAAATCTAATTCCTTGTCCATGCCAATTAGGATGTGTTTTTCGTGTAGTTTCTCCATTACTAAATTACTTCTAACAGGAGGCAATAGGGTGGACAGAGATATATTGGCGAAAATCTTAACCCTTTGAGGCCCACCCTGTGAGGTAAAATATGAGTTGATTGTTTTTAAATAAAATATAAGAACAATGACAACCCATATACCCAGTGGCATAGCAACATATTGCGAGGTCCTGGGCGAGATGAGAATACGAGTCCCCAACCTGCTTTTAAATTTGAAATTTCAATGTGACTCGATACAAAATCTTCAGAGATACGTCAGCAAATTATCATATTTATATAACAAATTATTGAAGAAAATTATATTTAATAATTTCACTGACTCTAATAATGTCTTTCTTCGTTTTCCGGGATCTGAAATACGAAGCTGTAGGAAGGGAGTAAGAACTGCTTATATTATCCATTGCCTTCTTGAGTTGCAAGCGACCCAAGCATTTAAATGTCTCGCACTTGCTTCGTGGCAGTTGGAGGTGCTTTATTGTTAACATATTAAAATCGGGAGTGCAAGGTCGAGAGAGAGAAGAAAAGACAAGACAAATTGCTTTTTATTCGATAAATGAATAAATGGGTAAAAATATCCACGCAAGATAGCGTGAATTTTTGCAAAAATGTTACACCTGAGAAATATGACAATAATTTTTAATTTTTCCAGGCCCCCTTAGGCTTACAGCCTGTATATTACGCCCCTGATTTGACGAATTATAACGTTTAACTAGAATTTAAAGCCAGATAAAAACATAATGTTTTATTGCCTACAAAAATTAGCCTGTTCCATCTCTTTTCCCCTCACTTCTATTTAATACATTTTTTGTATCAACCCCATGAGACGCGAGGCCCCGGGCGGTCGCCCACTTCGCCCACCATTGAATATACCTCCTTTACAAATTCTTGGGTACCCCGCTGCAAAACAACCAAGGATGACGTCATACTGCTGAGAAAACCTTCGCGTTCACTGTGTGAATTGTGGGCTCAGACAGAGATCACGAAGCTTGCGAATTGTAGAACTGCGCATGCTCAGCTCGCAGTCTTCTTAGGTAGACTGTTGAATTATACACGACATGGGACATCCTATATGTGACCGAATTCTAAATGTCCTCGTTTACAATATGTAGAGTTAACAAGAAAACATTATGTTTCGTAGTTTCGAGGAACACTAATTTAATTGTAATCCTGTACGTTTTATGAATAGCAGATAGAATAGTGCAATATGGTTTCAAGACATGAGCATATAAGCCGTAAATCAAGAGGGATGGTGTGGTCCAGTCACTATGATACCTGCTCACCACACAAAGGGCCCCCGGTTCGATTCTCCCCATAGCACTGTTATTTTGAAGGATAGAATGCCAACTAATGCAAGCCTGCAAAAAATTTAATTGCGTATTTGATGACAAATGTATTTATTTTTAATAGAAATTGCAAATAGTTTTGAAACTGCTCAATACAAAACTACTTTAATAAAGTTGAAATCATAAAATGAAACATGAGTAAAGTAAATGTAATAATAAAAAAATGTAAATGTGTATTATTTAAATCTAGTGTTTACATAGAATTGATGTAACTATATTATTATCTTGTGCATCATGGGTTTACCGATGAAGCTATGCTATTAAATCTTGCCTCTAAATCAATAAACATACGCAAACGTTAATGTTGTAATTGTTAGTCGCCTCGTGGAAGCCGTCATTTCATAAAGTGATGTCTCTTGCATTTTTCCATTTATATTTCTTCAGTTTCTATTAAAGTAAAAAATTAATCTTGAAAAATTATGTAGTTTTAGTTGATGTATACATGCAGTGAGCGAATAAGATATCGACTTTGTATCACTGCACTCATAATTCCCTATCCACATACAAACGTTTCTTAAAAATTGAAAGAATATCATCACCTCCTCCCTCTCCCGCCGACCGACAACCACATACCTTGCTTTCAAAAGTACTCGTCTCTCCACTGCACGGAGGTTTCGATTGTGGATCCACGTGATTGAACCAAGGTGTACGTCACATAGTCATATATCGTATCGTGGATGATACACGTTGAGGCAGAGACCACTCTTTCACGACCCTTTAGGTAACGCCCTATTGCAGAGCGATGAAGGAACTTACTTCCTGTGTGTGAATTCTATCCCAGGCAAAACAGGCTTTTCTGTGCATGATCCCTACTTCCCTAAACTTCCCTTAAATACCTAAACTTGCATTTATTGTCGAATAACATATAAAGTCGTATATTTTTTTTTTCTTTTTTACAGAAGCCTAAGTGGACAAATGAAATGCTTTGTGAACGTGACATTGTGGTCAAGAGAGTGCGAGCTGAGTCAAGGTAGTGATCAGACGTGTCTGAGAGAGCTCCGTTGAACGATTGCAGGCTTTCAGACTCGATACACTTATCACGTCAAGTGCACAACACAGGCAAATAGAAAGGAGAACATTTCGAGTGCGCAGGGACGTCGAAACCGGGGGGCTTGCCCCCCCACTCATCTAGGAGGGTTGCGTGCTAAAAATGAGACCCTTTTTTTTCCAAACTTGTGTTTCGTTTTGAAAAAATTGGAAAAATATTGTTGCACTAGTTAAATGAATGTGGACTCAAGTTTCGATACCAGCAAGAAGTACGTGAGATAGAAAGATAAATGTGCAGATAAGAATCGCAGCCACGTCTCCGCAAATCAAGTGTAAGGTGGAATTATCCCCTTAGAAATTCGCCGCTTTGATTTTATGGACGGATGTGGTCGGTGTGAAACAATAAACCCCGCGTACCCCGATGGAAAGGAGGCAGAGAGCAGCCTAATTTTGAATATCTTCTTTTCCATTTGCAACTACATTCTGTAACGGTCAGCTGGGGTTTGAAGGCCCCCAAGTCAACCGTTAGGGTAACGCAGCTCAGACGTAGGGGGTTTTGCTGTAAGAGAACATATTAGGTTCTAAGGTAAAGCCGTAATTCTAAAGTGGGGATACGTGTAAGGCGTAGACACAATGAAACACCTTATAAATAGTAACAATGGTTTCACGTAAATATGAAAGAGTGTAGTTGATATGATGGAGGAAATCTCAACCTAAGAGTTAAAGGCAAGGAATCACTTGGAAGAAAGGGATAATAGATTAGCGATACTCATGAGCTGTAGAGCAGTTCCATCTTCCATTAGAGTAGCGTGTAGGCAGCCTGGACACGGCTGGGTGGTTAGCCATCTAGGTGTGGAGAATGGCAGCGCCTCCGGCCACACCTTAGATCTATCACTCGACTTCCACACACCTAGTCTTGCGACTAGGGTATTTATACGTCGGGTGTGGTCTTAGTAACCTTGTTCAGGGCTACTGTCCTCATTTTGCATCAGCCTGGGTATTTTTACTCGTCGAGGCTAAGGTCAGCCTCAGGAAGTCTGGAAGGCCAAGGTTGGACGATAGTATCAGGTGGCCTTGGCATTGAGTGATCAGGGCTGCAGGGAGTGACATCACTCATAGTAACAGCTGAGTTCACGACCACAGGGAGTCACATCGCTCATGATAACAGCTGCAACAACCTTCGTTAGAGACCACAGCTTCCTGTCGTTACTGACTTCACTTCTGGCAAGGCTATAGTAGAATGCACGTGGACCGTGATGACTTTCGATGATGCAATCCACAATGCTTCCTGTTGTGAACCACACCCATGTAAGGCGACTAAGTTCACTGGATCTATGTACATGCAAAATGTGCATGTTACAATTCCATGGAATCAAGAGCTCCGAACCAGGGGGGCAGGTGGAGCTTTAGCCTTCTAGGTAAAACGGTTAAGGTGGGAAGAAATTCGAGGCGAATGCAAGACAAAGCGGTGGTTTAGTACTGGGTAGGGCATCTGACTGCCACGCGGAGACTCGGGTTCGATTTCTGCGGTGGATGATCAAAGGTCGGAATTTTACCGGCCTTATCCCCGCAAAAAACGGCTCCCGGCCTCACCTTGCCTAAAATGAATGGGTACTTGGGGGGCAACCCTGGGGAGTAAATGCGGCCGGAGCATGGTGCTGATCACATCACCTCCAAAATGTTCGCGATCCAAAATGTGTGGGCCCTCCCCAACATTCCTTAAATGTGCCTTCATGGCACGTTGCTATAAATACAATAAACTTTAAGAAAAAACAATTAATAAATATTTTTTTCAAATTTTGCATTAAAAACAGGAAATTCCAGTGTGCTGTTCTAAAATAGAGTATTTCTGATGCCTTAACATTATGCCTAGGTATAAGTGAAGTAGAACACACGCGCACCCCCTACAATAT
Organism: Lepisma saccharinum; assembly: GCF_977018435.1. NCBI lineage: Eukaryota > Metazoa > Arthropoda > Insecta > Zygentoma > Lepismatidae > Lepisma > Lepisma saccharinum. Next base: position 169,490,663 of record NC_139230.1, on the reverse strand, counting down.
TTCACGATGCTTTTCACGGTCAACTCGCACACACACACACACACACACATACATGTGGGGAAACTGAATGTTGTACCCCATCAAATAAAAGACGTTCCTGCGCCACTGTTCAGAATGTTCGAAAACTGTAATGCGGTGTGGATTTCGACGAATGTTTCATTCATCTCAATTTAGTTTTTTTTCTGTTAGTAAGGTATACAATCCAGAGATGAGATTCATTTCAAAGCACTAACTTACCACTCAATATAAGCATGCTATAAGTGGTTTGAGAAAGTAGTGTTACAAATGAGTGTGAAAAAGTGGTTAAAAATGAGTGTAAGAAAGTTGTTACTTCAAATTTAAAATGCATGGTTTGATTTGAGTAAAAATGCGGTTACAAATGCGTGTAAAAAGTTGTTTTTGATTGGAGTGTAAAAAGTGGTGTTACAAATGAGTGGAAAAAGTTGTTTGATTTTAGTGCAAAAAAAGTGGTTTGATTTGAGTGGTTACAAGTGAGTGCAAAAAGTGGTGCGACAAATGAATGCAAAAAGTGGTGTTTATTTGGAGAGTAAATCTGATGTTACGAAATGTGATGCTACGAAAATTTTAAAATTCCAGGATTTTGTAAAACGTGGTTACAAATGAGTAGGGCTAAGATTTTGATGAAATTGCATCTTTTTTTCTGGTGAATATGAAACCCAAATCTTTTAATATTTATATGTTTCATGTCGTGCTGAAACTTTTAAGCACTATTTGTTGGGGCATTTTTTTGCATTTTTTGCCATTATGGGTTGTATAATTCATTTTTTGGCATTTTAAGTCATTTTTTGGTCTTTTTTTATTTTCTTAGTTTTCCAGAGCACTTGTACGCTGCGAGTGCATGGGCAGCATTAACGTGAAAGGATTAAGATGAATAAATATCCTATTTTTTCATATCTTCCCTAGACAATTTAAAATATATGAAACCACAGCTACCTTCCATCCGTCTCAGAAGAAAATAAACAAAACGAATATAACGATTTCCTTACAATGAAATTCAATTCTTAGAAGTACAAAACAGCTCGCAATTTTGCCCCAGGAGAAGAAAATCGTTGCCCTGCCTAATCTTATCTTCTAATCTGCTCAGACCAATTGTTGTGTTCCTTGAAAGTGAATGGATGGAACGTGTGATCTGGCCATTGTCGAAGTTCCTGTTTATTGCGAGAATTTACTTTGGTGCAGTGTTCAGTAGAGCAGGTTTTCGAAGCATTGGACAAGATGCCAAAAACCAAGCAAAATACACAGTACAAATTAAAACAGTTTGTGTCCCAGTATGGTGAAAATACGTTCAGTACGGATGGATCAGTATTATTCTGTCAGCTTTGTGGTGTAAGAGTTGCTGTGGAAAAGAAATTCACGGTGGAGCAACATGTCAACCGTGAGAAACACAAGGCAGCTCTGAAGCAAATTCAAGATCAGAAGAGGACGGTGCAATTGTTAATGGGTGAGTGTTCCTCCAAATCCTCTGTTATTTCTGAAGAACTGTGCAACGCTTTTATTTCTGCTGACATTCCTCTAAGTAAACTAAATAATCCTAAACTTGGAGCATTTTTGGAAAAACATACTGGGAAATCGATACCAGATTCTTCCACGCTAAGGAAAAATTTGTCAAGAAATGCTACAACCAAACAATGGATCAAATTCGGCAGAAAATTCATGGTAAAAAAATATGGGCGTCAATTGACGAAAGTACCGACTCACTCGGACGGTACAATGCAAATGTAGTGATTGGTATGATGCAGGAATCCGAGTCTACTCAAGTGTTTCTAATAAATCGTGAATGTCTAGAAAAAGTTAATTATTCAACGATCAGCAAAGTTTTCAATAACGCGATGCAGTTATTGTGGCCCGACGTCATTCAATATGACAAGGTGTTGCTTTTCGTAACAGATGCGGCACCGTACATGTTTAAAGCAGGGAATTCTCTGAAAGGTCTGTACTCGAAAATGGTACATGTAACATGTCTTGCACATGCGTGTCACCGTATTGCTGAAGAAGTGCGAAGTCACTTTCCTGATGTAGACCAACTGATTGCAAACATTAAGAAGATTTTCCTCAAGTCCCCATCACAAGTGTTAGCTTTTAGGTCTCATGCACCTGATGTGCCTTTGCCACCAGCTCCTATTCTTACTAGATGGGGTACATGGTTAGAGGCTTGTGGTTACTATTGTGAAAATTATAAAGTTGTGAAAGAAGTTGTAACCTCGTTCGACAGCAGTGAAGCATTGTGTATAAGACAAGCACAGGAACTCTTGGCTGATCCCGAAATGGAGGGAAAATTATGCTATATAAAGTCCAACTTCGGCTTCCTACCTTCTTCCATAACTTCACTCGAGACATCTGGAGCTACATTGGTTGATCAAGTTAATGTCCTTAACAAAGTTCAGGATAATTTGGAAGCAGTTCCAGGTACTGTTGGAATACAAGTGAGAGAAAAGATGCAGAAAGTGCTAGGGAAAAATGCAGGATACACAATAATATGTTCTATTCGTGACGTATTGTCTGGGAAAACGTTTTCATTGCCAGACTCTGAAACCGAATTAGAACCAAGTGACATTGTATGTTTTAAATATGCCTCTATTACCTCTGTTGATGTTGAAAGAAGCTTTTCTATGTATAAAAGTGTGCTAGCTGACAATCGTCATTCACTTCTTTTTGAAAATTTACAGAAAATATTCGTTACACACTGCAACTCAAAACTGAACAGTAACCTCTCATAATTTGTCAAAAGTTGTATACTAGAGTTGCTGTAATTTGAAGTGCAAATAAAATTTTACTTTGGAATTTTTAACGGTTTTTAGGTCATTTTTAAAGTCATTTTTTGGCAATTTTTAGGTCATAAATACATCTTTTTAAGGCATTTTTTACGAATTTTTAGGTCATCAAAATCCTAGCCCTACAAATGAGTGTAAAAAGTGGTGTTAAAAAATGCATGTCATCAGTGATGTATGTTTTGAGAGCAAAAATGTTACAAAAATATAAAAATTCCTGGTTTGATTTGTGTAGAGTGTTCTTTGATTTGAGTTCAAAAATGTGTTACAAATGAGTGCAAAAAGTGGTTTTACTGGAGTGCAAAATGTGGTGTTGCAAATGAGTGCAAAAAGTGGTGTTGCTAATGAGTACTAAAAGTTGTGTTTGTGCAAAAGTGTTGTTAGAAATGCGTCATCAGTGAGGTTTCATTGGAATGCAAAAAGTGGTGTTTGATTGGAATTTACAGAGTGCTGTTGCAAATGAGTGCAAGAAGTGGTTTGAAAATATATATATATATATTTTTAAAAAATGGTTTGATTTGTGCAAAAACAATTAAATGGGCAGTTTGATTTGGTTTTTTATTTGAGTGCAAGAAAGTTGTTAGAAATAAAATGAAAATGTGTGGTTTGCTTTGAGTGGAAAGAAGTGGTTACAAATGAGTGTAAAAAATTGGTGTTTGGGGCCCCAATTATTAGAGGTACTAATCAGTTTCCAAATCCTCCAATTATAATAGGTATTACTATAAAAAAAATTGTAATTCAAAAAGTGGTGTTTGATTCAAGTGCAAGAAAGGGGTGTTACAAATTAGTGCAAAAAGGGGTTTGATTGGAGAGGTTACAAATAAGTGCAAGAAGTGGATGATTTATGAATAAATTTATTGTTACAGTTGAGTGTAAAAAGTGGTTTCAAAAAATTAAAATTCGTGGTTTGATTTGAGTGTAAAAAGTTGTGTTTGATTGGAGTGCAAAAAAGTTGTTACTGATTGGAGTGCAAAAAAGTGGTGTCTGATAGTAGTGCAAAAAAGTGGTGTTTGATTGGAGTGCAAAACGTGGTGTCGCAAATGAATGCGAAAAAAGTGGTGTTGTAAATGAGTGTAAAAAGTATTTTGATTAATTGACGAATCATCCAAAAACACATGCATTAATATACATTTAATACCACTAAATACGCTCTTCATGTTGTCCACAAAAGATTCAAAAGAAAAAAACTTTTGAGCGTATTATTTTCTTTGCTTGCTCTGTGATTTGAAGGATTTCGGTATTGTATGTGATAGTACTTTCAGTGCATGAAAATCTTCAGCTACTTATATTATAAATAAATACTTTTTACAAATTGGTCGGGAACAATTTCAACTCAGTATTCTTTTAAATAAAATTCCCTCTAGTTGTCTGAGAAAATACCGAATACATGACTTCTAAAAGGCATTGAATGTGAGACACATTTGCCATAAATTGAGACTTTAGAATTAAAATGAACTGAACTGAAGTGGAACTTTACAAGAATGATATGTGCAATAATATGGTGTCTATATCCAGTGATTGGGAGATGATTATTCCTGTTGAGATGGCTCAAGATGTCAGGGGGGATCCTCCTCACTTCATTTAATCTAACCTTGCATTAAAATGAATAGATTTCAAAAATTTTCATATTTCAAACTCCTGATTTTCCGTTTCGTTAGATTCAAAATGAGCCCAGAAGAAGGTCCAGAGCATTATATGTTTCGAAATTGTTATCTGGTGTTAAATCTGTTTTTATATTAACTATAAACTTTAAGAAAAACAAATAAATATTTTTTTTCTTTTTTCAAATTTTGCTGTTGTCTAGGTCTAGGTATAAGTGAAGTAGCACACACACGCACCCCTCCAATATTTCACGGTGCTTTTCACGGTCAACTCGCACACACACACACACACACATGTGGGGGTTACTGAATGCTGTACCGCCAAAATAAAATACGTTCCTGCGCCACTGTTCAGAATGTTCGAAAACTGTAATACGGTGTGGAATTCGACGAATGTTTCATTCATCTCAATTTAGTTGTTTTTTCTGTTAGTAAGGTATACAATCCAGAGATGAGATTTATTTCAAAGCATTAACATTTCACTCACTATAGGCATGCTTAAGTGGTTTGAGAAAGTGGTGTTACAAATGAATGTGAAAAAATGGTTAAGTTGAAGTTGTTACTTCAAATTTAAAAATGCATGGTTTGAAAAAGGTGCCAAAGGTGGTGTTGCAAATGAGTGTAAAAAGTGGCGTTCCAAATGAGTGTAATAAGTGGTGTTCCAAATGAGTGCAAAAATGGTGTTTGAATGAAGTGGAAGTGTGTTTGTGCAAAAAGTGTTGTTAGAAATGCGTCATCAGTGGGGTTTCATTGGAGTGCAAAAAGTGGTGTATGATTGGAGTTCAGAGAGTGCTCTTGCAAATGAGTGCAAGAAGGGGTTTGAAAATAATTTAATTTTTTTAAAAAAATGTATGTATGGCTTGATTTGTGCAAAAATATTAAATGTGCAGTTTGATTTGGTGTTTGATTTGAGTGCAAGAAAGTTGTTACAAATAAAATGAAAATGTGTGGTTTGCTTTGAGTGCAAAGAAGTGGTTACAAATGAGTGTAAAAAAGTGTAAAAAGTGTTTGATTGGAGTTCAAAGAGTTGTGTTTCATTGGAGAGGTTACAAATGAGTGCAAGAAGTGGTTGATTTGAGAATAAAATTGTTGTTAGAATTGAGTGTAAAAAGTTGTTTCAAAAAATTCGTGGTTTCATTGGAGTGCAAAACTTGGTGTTACAAATGAGTGCAAGAAGGGCAAAACTTGTTGTTTGAATGAAGTGCAAAAAGTTGTTTTGGGTTAAAAAAAATTGGTGCTTAATGGAGTGTAAAAAATTGGTGTTAGATATGGGTGTCATCAGTGGTGTTTGATTGAAGTGCAAAAAAGTGGTGTTTGGTTTGAGTGTTGTGAGTGCAAGAAAAGTGGTGTTACAAATGAGTGTAAAAAGTATTTTGATTTGAGTGGAGAGAGAGAGAAAAAACAAGTGTTTTTAATGGGAAACAACATTACATTTTTGTTAATTTCGATCGTTCGGTGCCAACTCGCGATAAAATTTTAAATCGAGATGGGGTACGTGTTGCCCCTTGAATAACGTAGTGTGGAAAACGACCCAAGAACCTTGTTCCCAAGACGATGACAACATAGATGGCAGTGCGATCCGTACAGGTGCTAATTTTGTTATGAAAGTAATGCGGCTCAGTTAGTTTTTGGAATATATTGTGTAGATTTGTTTGTCTTGAAAGACGGTAAGTGAATTGATGGAAACAGTGATATTTGTGGAGTGATTTGCAGTCACGAAATGGCATTAATTTACACAGAAAAGTAACATATATAACCAATATTTTCACGATCAACTCGAGCGCGCGCGCGCGCGCACACAAACACACACACACGTGGGGAAACTGAATGTTGTACCCCCAAATAAAAGGCGTTCCTTCGCTACTGTTCAGAATGTTCGAAAACTGTGATTTGGTGTGGAATTCGAAGAATGTTTCATTCAGCTCAATTTATTTGTTCTTTTTCTGTTAGTAAGGTGTACAATCCAGAGATGAGATTTATTTCAAAGCACTAACTTTCCACTCAATATAGGCATGGTATAAGTTTTTTGAGAAAGTGGTGTTACAAATGAGTGCAAAAAAGTTGTTTGATTATAGTGCAAAAAGTTATGTTACAAATGGATGCAAAAAGTGGTGTTTGATTGGAGTGTAAATCTGATTTTACGAAATTCCTGGTTTTTGTAAAACGTGGTTACAAATGAGTGTAAAAGTGGTTACAAATGCATGTTATCAGTGATATATGATTTGAGTGCAAATATGTTGTTCCAAAAAAAAATAAAATGCGTGGTTTGATTTGTGTTTGATTTCAGTGCAAAAATTTGTTACAAATAAGTGCAAAAAATGGTGTTTGATTGAAATGCAAAAATGGTGTTTGACTGGAGTGCAAAAAGTGGTGTTGTAAAAGAGTATAAAAACTGGTATTACAAATGCGTGTCATTAAAGTGATTTGAGTGCAAAAATGTTGTTACAAAAAATTAAAAATGCGTTAGATTTGGTGTTTGATTTGAGTGCAAGAAAGTTGTTACAAAAAAGAAAAAATCGTGGTTTGATTTGAGTGTAAAGAGTGCTTTTTGATTTGAGGGAAGAAGTGTCACAAATGAGTAAAAAATGGTTTGATGCAAAAAATGGTGTTACAATGAGTGCAACAAGGTGTTTGATTAGAGTGCAAGCGGTTGTTTGATTGGAGTGCAAAAAGTGGTGTTGCTAATAAGTGCAAACAGTTGTGTTTGAATTAAGTGCAAAAAGTTGTGTTTCATTGAGTGCGAAAAGTTAGAGTTTGATTGGAGTTCAGAGAGTGGTGTTCCAAATGAGTGCAAAAAGTGGTTTAAAAATAATTTTAAAAAATTGATGTATGTCAAAAATGGTTTGATTTGAGTTCAAAACATTTAAATTCGTAGTTTGATTTGGTGTTTGGTTTGAGTGCAAGAAAGTTGCTACAAAAAAATTAAAATGTGTGATTTGATTTGAGTGCAAAGAAGTGGTTACAAATGAGTGTAAAAAAGTGGTGTTTGATTGGAGTGCAAAAAGTGGTGTTTGATTTGATTGGAGTGGTTACAAATGAGTGCAAAAAAGTGGTGTTCACTTTTGGGAGGGCACTTAAATTTCCTTAATTTTCACACCTCGAAGTCTACCCCTATAATAGTTTTGATTAATCAAGCAACAATTTTAAGTTTTAATTTTACAAACGTTTAGTTAACAATAAATATTGGGCAAATGGTCAGGCAGCACGTCATTTTATCACGCACAATTTTGATATTTATTACCATGATTAAATGTGATTTCAAATCTACGTTGCAGATAATTATGCGTGAGCATTTATGCACGTGACATTCAAATTAACAGTTTTATGCTCTCGCAATATTTTCGTAATCACAAAATGTTGAGACTGTGGGTGAGGGTACTACATTTTCATTTACCAACAGAGTGGGCACAGTCAAACAAGTCAATTCTCATAGTACACTTCGCAACATCTTATTTGACCGCCCTGAAATATTTCAAAGTCCGGAATTCGTAAATTTGGCAGCATAGCGCTTCAGAGCCAACTAAGAGTAGCCAACTTTGCAACATTTCTTCTTCATGAATGAAAACGCTCGTGATTTTTTTTTCATTCTTTCACATTCCATAAAGTAAAGATACCCTAAAGCAGTAATAAAATATATGAGTAGACAAGAGAAATGTTAAGTAGAAATACGAATGTTGAAAATATTTCAAGATTCTTCGTTCTGAATTTGAAAATAGGAAAATGTATGTGCATTGTGAAACACTGAACAGGTTCTCATCCACCTGGAAAGAATTGCGGTCACATTTGAATGCAAGAAGTCAAATTTATGATGATTTTATGCGAAATGTTTAGTAAAGATAACTTGCACAACACCAAACGATTCTGCAAAGTGTGTCTTTTCCTTGGTTCTTGGCGAAAAATGGTTCGAAACTCCGGCACAATGTTGCTTCAACTGAGATTAACGTGTTTTACTGATCTTTCTGTTACCAATCTCCTGGAGTAGTTGGTTAGATGACACCACTTTCTTTTTCTTTCTGTTTTCGTCAAGATCGAAACATCGTAGGTTCAAATCCCACCCTTTCCTTATTATTTTTTCCTTTCTATTTACCGGGTACGAAGTGTTCTAATAACGTAATATAATATTATATGATATTACTGTAAATATTTATGCGATGCATGCTCAGTGGCGGCGATTGGGTTTCAAAACTGATGGGGCAAGGTGGGGGAGGGGGAGGGCAAGGACAGTTTCTTTCCCTTTGCAGATAATGTTTAGCATAGTGCTGGGTCATCTGCCCCTCCACACTCCATAATCGTCGCCACTGTGCATGCCTCAAGTAATGTTTCTACTAATGTTTTTAATCTTTCAGTGATTGGCAGGATTTTAGGAAATACTTTTCCTTTCATTCAGCTGTTATAAGTTAACACATATTAAGAACTTACATGTTAACTTTCTGCATCCAGAAATGCAGGACATAAATCGCATAAATATCAACGGAAATATCCAAGAAACGTAGATAAGCATTCTCGTCCAAAACCGTTTACTTCCCGAAAAAGATTTCGCAAAGAAGTAGGTTTGAACCCATGACCTTCCATTCCATAAGCAAACGAACCCCCTACACCACATGGTTCACGTTATTTTATGCACTCGGTTCGGATTCCACTTTAAACTGTAGGTCCAATCCCGATTAGCCTTACTATGCATAATAATCCGTTGCGCAACAGCCCATGAAGGGCCTAGGCATACCTACCGACTGCCGATCTCCCTCCCACGCTTTCCTTCGTCACCTCTAAGCGTGGAGATCTTCAACCAGTATTGGAATAGTCGGGGGGTCAGCCCGACGTATCCCCAGCCGTTATAGTAGGTCTTCTCGACCGGATTACGCTCACTCACTCGGAGCTCCCCAATTTCCTCACGATGGTGGGTTGCCACCGGCCCTATACGTAGGCCGAATAAATTCCGACCAGAGCCGGATTCGAACCTACGCCGTCCCGCAGCGAACGATCTCAAGACGAGTGATACTATGCATAAAGTTGACTTAAAACACCAAATCAACCAATTCATCTCCTTTCAGAGTGGGCCTTCTATGATACTGTAGTCGGCCAGCATCCGAAAATACAGTTCTGCTTCGCGTATACCAGAGTGTAATTGCATTTAATATTGAGACTAATTTTACTTTAAAACTACAGATTAAAGCGATAATAGGGTCCAGAAAAAGAACCTCAAAGTAGATCTTGACACAAAGTATTTTAATCCATTGCCAAACATTTCAGTTACGAATAATATTATGATTTTCCATTGACCGTATTTTCGATTCATGGTGAATTTGCTAAAAGGACCATGTCAAGACATCTAAATATGTAAGTTTTACTAGTAAATGCATTTAAAATGCACGAAACAACAGGGGAGGAGAAAAATAAACCTCAGAAATAAGTAAAAATGCAACAAAAACTGTTAAAATACTGACAAATAAACTAAAAGCCAAAAAAGGCCGAAAAATGCAAAAAAAAATGTAAAATAGAAAGTGTTTTCCGGCTCTAACTGAAGGGAAACGGACATGATATCAGGTTTAGCATTGTTTTTAAGGGTCAGAAAAAAATTGATTTTTCATCAACTTCTGGACCCTAATTAGTAATTATGACCATTGAAAAAGTTGGAGTTAAAATTCTCTTGCTGAGGGATCGTATCGTCCCATATCTCCACTTCATAATACAGAAAAACATCAAGTTCATATTTCGAAAATGACTTGGAGTTTTCTACCACGAAGATATGTTTCTCATAGTTTGAAGTTCGTTAGTATTATCTTTCAAGATTTCCATTGTTTTAATTTCACACATATTTTATATTTCATACGTTCCTCTCTCTTTTCATACAGTCTTTGGAAAAAAGCTGAAGTTTTTTGTCAAACGGAGTCTGGTTTAAAGGACTCCTTTTCGCTCTCCTGTTCCTACTTTAAACAAACAACAAAATACTTCGTAACTAAACGATTGCTTATTCAAAACACGGAATTTTTACACAATTTACAAAATATGATAAAACGCCAATAGACATGTTCATCATTTTTCACTTTCAGCGTTTTATCTGAATTCGTTTCCTCATGAAAATTGCCATGAGGAAATTATATATATGACATTATGTGTGCCTTGGTTTCTTCAAACTGGTAGCAAATTTTAACATGAGCTACCTGGAGAAGAGGTAGCGTGCTTGATTCTTACGAAGGAGGTCGTAGGATCGATTCTCCACCTAGGCAGGATTTTTTTCAGGATTAATATCGTTGGGTGTAAAGTTTATCCACCGTGCTAAGAAGTTAACATTGGTCTCTGTATTTCACGAGAGGAAAGGAAATAGTAAGAGAAAGTTATTTCGATGATAGGAGGAAGTCACATGCCACGTGGAATGCGCAGAATCAAGTTACGTAGAGCTAAGTCTGTGATGGTGGTATCGAATATTGCAAATTTAGTGGGAAAGTTTGTTATATCTGATACTCGTACTTTCTGTTCAAAGAAGACATACACTTTAGATACAAAGCAGTGAGGAATTATGATGTTTTGAATTTTTTGTTTGTCACTCACTATATAACTACTTATTAGTAGTTTCTTATCGAATCGGCCTCCGTCGCAATAACCATTTACTTATGTTAATTGGCGATTTACTATTATTTTTAGACGCATGGTAAGATGGTGGTGAGGGGATTGACAACAGTCATTACGAAGGAACGGACATAAAATTACCAATCTTAGCAATTTGAACTCATTAAACGCTCTCCTTCGTTACAGTACTGCACTACATCACTGCTTAACATAACTGTATATCTTTTTTTAGTATATCGAAATCAAATAATCAATATTTTAGGTGTCAGTGAAGAACAAACAATACATAACTTAAATAACATTACATTTTGCATCCTGAATACATATATGTGATTTGTGAATTAATCATGAACAACATATGAACAATAACTAAAAACAAAAGTTTTAACTTTAAATCCTGGAAATCTCCAACTTCTAAGGGGAAATATGCGCAGAAGGGACGTCCCTCAAGTGTGCATCGGATTCATTTTTTAAATATTCTAATATCAACGGTATCTGTTCAGCAAACAAAAGAAAGAAAAAAAGAAAGAGGAGAGGGTGGGATTTGAAGTTTTTGAACCCGCGAGCTTTCACGCTTGATGAAAATTAAAGATAGTAGCTCCTAACCAACTGCTCTATGTTAACTTAATGACGTTATACCCTTAAAAACATGTTGACGTTTATGAAGACTCCCACCTTCCTGTGTTTCAAGCACATTTTCTCGACAAGTCGTGTAAAATATATGTTTTTGAGAACTGTTCGATATTATGCAAGGTATTGTAAATAAAATGTCGCATAAACTCCTCACAAATTTGCTTCTTTCTGCACAAACTTGATGGCAATTTCCTCCAGGTGGAGAAAAACTCTACTCAGCGTTTCAAACCCCCAAAATTTCAAGTCGATCAAGCAGAATGGTAAATATCATACAAGGTGCCTTTTCCAATTTATTATATCTGTTTGATTGTGTATTATAATAGCGGTTTATAGTTTCTAAGTTCATGGAAAGTGTTAAATTGAAAACCTATCACCGCAGCGTTTAGCGTCTAGTGGAAGGACCTACTCAAAGTTGGCTACTCTCACCTGGAGCTGAAGTGCAATGTTGCTAAGTTTACGATTTCGGGACTTAGAATTCTTTTGGGGCGGTCAAATAAGATGTTGCGAAGTGTACCTATGTTGAGTTCGATTGTAGATTAACAGCTTAAAACAAATCCCTTGATTGTTTTACTGTCTAACGGCAATCATACAATGCACATGGGTACTTCGATTATTACGATTTTGGAACACTCGTAACTTTCGCTCTATCCAAGTCAATCCTGAAAGTTCGCCAACCTTCTTTCTAGTTTGTTCTTTCGTTTTGTAGTTCTATAAGGTTCATTAATCACACGACGAACCACTTTCGAAAATATCCCACATCAATTTTGCCCATTTAAATTTGTCGATCACTCGGTCAAATGTTCGTGTCAATTTGTACATTAACACAACTTGCGAGAACGCCGCATTTGCCCGGAATCGCAAAATGCTGAAATAAGCAAACCAACTGCGATTTCCAAAAGTTCAGCTCGTAATTACAGCTTACGAAACTGCTGCCCTGTGTTACTACTTCACCCTAAAAACGTAGTAACGACGACCGTGTCACAACATGTCGACTAAACTCTGCAGATTCGACTGCTCGTGAAACAAGAGTGTTCCTGCTTGCGATTCAAAACGTAGTATGACGTGTCAATCGCCAGGTGGCGTGATTACGTGAAGCAATGATAGCAAGGTAGCTGCTGCCATCTCTTGAGGAACAAAGTAACTACTCTCATTTACATCGCAGATTTTTAGGCGGAGAATGCGCTAACAACACGTAGGTGTTAAGATCAGGGGCGGCGCCAGAAATTTTCGACCGGGTGGGCAGAAGCTCCATAGTGATAGATTAGGGTGGGCAGTATAAATGTAAGACCATGTATGTGTACGTAAGACGTATGTATCCCCCTCTCTCTTACACTCCCGATTTTCCTCTTACTTCTTTTCCCTTTCCTTGTTTTCCTCTTTATTCTTTTCTAATCTATTCTCGCATCTTGTTCCATTTCCTTTCGTTTTGTCTCTGATGGACACAAGGAAGTGTTTACACATGCGCAGCCATACGCCAGCCATACATTCTAATCACATTCTTTCGTGCATGTTAATACAGTGAAATAAATGTGAATTGGGTTTAAGCTTGTGTTGCAAATACAAGGCACATACTTGATTTTATGTATTCGGCGACAATGATAGAAAGTGCGATGGTAGACAATCGTGAAGTTTCTCGTAATTTAAATGCATTTTCCTGAGCATAGTATTTTAATCGTCTAAGTTTTTGACTGAAAGAGTTTTCTTACTCCTTGGGGTTACTTTTCTTAGCTTACAAGGTTTGTACAACTGACAAATCTATCTGAATGTTTGTAGTAGCAGCGATTGGGTGCCAACATTTGAGGGGCAAGGACAATATACGCAGGGGTGCCCATCCCCCCCAAGGCCAATGGCGCATCCCCACAAAAATCATGTCCATGTCATCCGTCCCCCCCCCCCAAATCATATCATTTGCGCCCTGAAACTATATCGTAATCCCTACACCGAAAGTAACTTTTTCTTAGCTTTTTGTTACAAATGATGCACCTGCTTTAAAATAAGCAGTATACCAACGCTAAGCACTATATTTTAAGAAGTGATGTTACTCATGAATATGGAGAATATCGTTCATGTCTTGTAATGCAGCTATAGCATAAAAATTCACATCCACCTCAGTAAAGCGCCAAAGACGCATTGTTGTAACAAACACATTATTGCGAGCGAAGCAAGCAAGAACATTTTTTACATCCATTTCTTTGCAGGCTTTCAAGAATATTAATTTAACGGGGTGTCAATACTTTCTTAGGATCCCGGGATATTTAGTCTTTTCCAACTTCTGTTTTGGCACGTTCGGGGTCGAAAACGTGTGGATACCATATCGCTAAATACAGTCTCCAAAATTTAATGTTCAAACTCTCTCTTCACTACAGAAATCCCTTGACAATCTAAGATTTAACACTTTATCAAGAGCTCCCTATCTCCCCCTTTAAATTTCATACTCAATCCTACCACAAAAATGTCCATGCCAATTTTAGACTTACTGTTGATATTGAAGAGTGGATATTGCCTCCTCCAAAAAATAATTCTCAGTCTCCACACCAGAATTTCTGCAACATTCTAAGACAATAGTAATACACAAGAATTGGATACCTTAATGCTCAATGCCCCTCTAACTAAAATACCCGCCATAATCTAAGACTTAGAGTTGAATACTGTCCCCGCCAACGTTTAATTCAGAATTCCCCCCAGAACCCACGTTTCAATTAAGGCCTAATATATAAGAGTTGGAATCCGGCCGGTTCAAATCCGGGAACTTTTCTAACGGTGAAAGCGGCCCCGGCGCCCACCCAGCGTCGAATAACATGGGTACCTGGGGGAAACCCTGGGGGGTAAAGGCGGTTAGGGGCGTGATGCTAATCACATCACCCCCACTCACGACCGGATCAAGAAAGTGTGGGGCGTTACCCCCACACCCCCTATACGCCTTCATGGCGTGGTGCTATGCACAGGGGAACATTTTACCTTTTTACCTTTTATTTATTCCCCCCCTCGCACCTTCAATAATGACCTCAAACGCTTTATTTTCTTCATCTAATGGATTAAATATGGTGAATTTAAGGTGTAAAATTTTTACCTGTATTTTGGAAAAATATATAAATGTTCAATTTTACATTATTTGAAGGGAAAAAATCCCCCAAAGAATCTCGATGGCGCAGCCTGCGCCATAATCTCCCCTGTGGCCATAGTGCGTGGGCAAAAAGTGGCAAAATGTGGCTGGGGAACTGCATCCCCACTTCCCGCTCCTCCTAATCGCCACCACTTAATGTTTGGATTAAAATGAACGTCTTATTAGGAATGATTTAAAACACACACGGAAAACAAATTATTTGTTCATTGTCCATTAAGTATCCCTAGGCTAATGAAAGGCTATTTTGACAAAATCACTCGTCATAAGTAATAAACAAGTAAGACTGAGAAATCTGTTCAGAATTTAAGAGATTATTAGCTAAGTTGCTCTTCGTTTTCTGAAGAACTGTCATATTACTAATGCGGGAGAAGCAATACACGTATGGTTACATGGACATATTTTTTGAGGTAACAAAATGATTTAGGACACAAGGAATTCATCGAAGTTGATCACCGTACCAGTAATATTTGATCTATTTTTCATAGATGACTTGGGTTGTATGGCGTGACCATTTCGAACACACTAGAATGTCAACCTCTATCCTGTGTAGCATACCCTGGAAACTTTATTATTTCAGGGCAACGAGTCCCTTGCGCCTGGAACCACTGTCAAAGTAATAATTTATGATGGCTTGTATTTTGAGTGTCAGCATGTGTTTGTTTTCGACCCTTCGTTACTTTCATCTAATCACCATTAAACCTTATCAAAATTAGCAGAAAAATGACTTAAAATAAAACAAATCAACCACAACTTACTCTTCTAAAAATGGAGTTTCATTAGTTCATACCTATTAGAAAGTTGAGGTGGTAATTTCAATCGCACAGCGTTTCATTAGTGGATCAAGGCAGCTAATTCCGTGAACAATGACGTTGTTTTCCGAAAGTCTCAAATATTTGTCTCAGGCAATCACCCTCTTAAAATGGACGCATCTTCTGTGGTGATAAAATGACACGTTTGGTGCGAGTTCGTTCTGTATATTTTTCCCCAATGGCATAACGCTGTCGTATTATAATGAAGAGGTCCTGTGTTCGACTCCCCCGTCCTTTGATGGAAGCACAATGCACACTGGTTCGGACTACACGTTAAACTGTAGGTTTAGTCCCGATAGCCTATCTGAGCATAAAAGTGGGCTTAGAAACAAACTAACAAAATCGTCTTCTGGATACTTCGTAACATAACTTTTTTTCTTTACTTCAGCTGCATCTACAGATTCTGTTGATATTTTCGGTTGATTAATGTGGCAAAATTTATGTGTCCAACGAGGATTTCTAAATATGATAAGACACTCATTAACAATTGAATACTTCTATAACTTTTTCCATACATAACTGGTTTATTAAAATTTATTCACTTCGGTATTGTAGTGATTGTTGTGATTCCTTCTTATTAGTAGAACGAATATAAAGTTGATATTTCGTATACCATATTGATATTTGAAGATGACAGGTATATAAAAATTGTAATGAAAAAAAAGGGACACTTCTGGAATTTCAATGCAGAGCTAATTAAAATTATATTATACTCTATAGCAGGCATGTCCAACTTCAATCAAGCAGTGATCTACTTCTTATTGTCACAACAGGCAGTGAGCTACTATTAATCGTTAATCTTTGCAAAAATTTGTACCTACTCAGCCATTATATGTTATAGATGTTGAATTCAAATAACGTATATTCGTATAATTACAATAGATAACTGCGATCGACCAACAAACGTCCCGCGATCGACCGGTCAATCGCGATCGACGCGTTGGACATGCCTGCTCTATATCATACTTAAACCCGAAGGTTTATGGCTGCAGCAACACAAGCCTTCAATCTGTCCCTATCCTGGGAAAAATCAATCCAACCTTTCCCATCCCATTCCAGCCAGGCCGAAGCTGCAGCCCTCAAGTTCACCCTCAATTCTGATTTAATCTTGATCATACCCTGAATAATTTTGAGCCTCCTAAGCCTACTAGCTGCTTTTAAACATGGAAGTACTTCATTTGATCACAGTTTTTGTTTCAACAATGACAAAAGTGGCTTTTTATGGGTTGATAATATGTGAACATTTCCAGCATAGATAACATTCACAAGTAAAATATACATGTTATGAACACCAGGTTACACTTAAATATTTAATCATTCATATATCCCCGAGTATATGTACTTATTGAATTTGATTGGGTGGGCAATCGAGTGGGCACAGGAATTTTTGGGTGGGCGCTTGCCCACCCGTGCCCACCCCTGTCGCCGTCCCTGGTTAAGATTGTACGATTTCGGCAATTTTAAGAATTATTTACAATAATTTGCCGAAAATAGCTACAAATCTCCCTAGATAAATGATCCAACGCTGTCCAAAATTGTAGGTTTACGATGAAAGAAGATGATGTAAGTAAAGATGTGCCGATCCCATTTTTCCATGATAAGTAAGTTATTGCGGCGATTTTATGGACGAATTTTTCCTCGCAAAATGTCATGAAAAAAACTAACGAGAAATAAATAACGAAGAGAAGAAGTTATAGGAAAGAATGAGGGGGGAAAATATATGTTTTTAAACGGAAAAGGAATGAGCAATGTTACATCAAGTCAAGAAGTCAATATTTACTGTAGGAAAGCATCTCTAGAGGAAGGTACTAATGATATGAAAAGTTATAAACCAAAATTTATGCAATATTTCAAAATTGCCAGTTCAAATAAACCAATGATGACACAAGGTAAACAACAGAAATTTATGAAAACACTTGAAACTAACACTTCAATAATGGCATAAGATATATCACAAAACAAGCATATACTATATATCTGAAACATCTGAAATATTCAACAGTGCATTATGTTCGCAAAACAATTACCAAATGATTATTCTAAATTGAGAAACAGAATAAATCACATAGAAAAAACATAGAAAAAACAAAGCAAACCCTTACAAATTTGATTGACACAGTGTTTCCATTTAAAGTCTCTGTTCGCAATCTGGAAAGTCTTTTTCGACTTTTTTTGATAGGGTGGTAGTTCTTGAATTGCAGAAATGCGTTCAGGGTCCAGAATAAGTTGCCCCTCACGTAAAATATAGCCCAAATATTTCACTTCCCTCTGCATTCATTTAGATTTAGATGGATTGACCGTTAAACCAGCCTCACGCAAGGCGAGAAGGACGTGTTTAAGATGTTGTAAGTAGATAGTATTTGTACTTCTGAGGCCAACTTTGATTTCTTGACCAAACGACCACAAAAAGTTGAAAAACTCACTTTCTCTCCCTGTTCCGCGCCTCATTTATTGCGCTCACGATGTTTCACGGGGGCAAAAAGGCAGTGATGAGTGAAAGATGAGCTCTCATTCTCTCATCCTTCTCATCTTTCTCATCTTTCTCATTGTTCTTTCATTCTCTTTTTATTCTCCTCTCATCCTCTTATCTTTTTTTTATTCTCTCATTTTTTTATTCTCTTATTTTCTTATTTTTTGAAAGATGAGTGCACCTTATCGTAATTTTCCAAGTCTGGGACCAAATGTTTATATATCGTGACCTACGTAAACCTCTCCTCTCATTCTCTCATTCTCTCATTCTTTTATTTTTTGAAAGATGAGTGCACTTTATCGTAATTTTCCAAGTTTGGGACCAAATGTTTATATATCGTGATCTTCGTAAACCTCTCTTCTCATCCTCTTATTCTCTTATTCTCTCATTCTCTCATTCTCTCTACCTTTAGAATATTGTCGTCAACATTAGAGATGAAGTTGGAGTGCTAGAATCAACGGGGCCAAATGTTTATATATCGTGATCTTCGTAAACCTCTCTCTTGGGGGAACGATGTGGCATATACACACGCGCGCGCTCTCATCCTCTCATCTTCTCATCTTCTCATCTTCTTATTTTTTGAAAGATGAGTGCACCTTATCGTAATTTTCCAAGTCCGGGACCCAAATGTTTATATATATCGTGACCTTCGTAAACCTCTCTCTCGGGGGAAGAATGTGGCATATACACACGCACGCACGCACGCGCGCGCATATGTATTGTAACACAAACAAACAAACAAAATAATAATTGTTGTTTTTAGGATGCCTGGCCCCTATAACCTCGCCAGGGTGCGTGGTAACGGCGAAATCATCACGAGTTTAGATTTGTACTGCGAATGTTGTCAAAAATTTAATCAATGTTGTTTATTCTCGATGCTAGAATCTTACATAGATTATTCTCTAAAACGAAAATTGATAATCCTAAGCCAAGCCCCCAAGCTATTCAGGCAATTTCTAATGTTCGCGTGGATAGCGACGCTCGGTAGAATTTTTCCTGTCCCTGTGGAGAAATTGTGTTTCATCGCTCAATGTAACATTTTCATCACGGACCAAACTATCCACAGCAACCCCTCCCCGAACCCATTCACCTTACATCCTCTTTCGCCCGAAGAGATTCTATTTTTTTTCAGCTTTCCCACGGTTCTGAATAAAGAATCTATTACATCCCCGATAACAATAGAATCAGAAGCGGATGCGGCGGAAGCAAACACAGCAGCATCTTCCGCTTTTTGAGTTTTGTGCTGGGAATCGTTTGTTTCACACACCACACCCTGACGGGGCGTGGAATAGAGGCCGAGGGGAAATAATCGACAATACATGCATGGGTGGAACTATCAACGCCTTGTTTATTGTTATTTGTCCCCTACAGGATATTGTGCACATCACAAAAATCTTTTGTTGAAAAAAATATGGCATGAATGAATTAGTTAACAAGGGTTTTATTTGCTAGGATATTGACCATAGCCCTTATTGTGTTTTCACCAAAGAGAGTCGCATGGAGTAGGGAGGAGAGAAGGAGAAAAAAAGAGGAGTTCCTATATAACGTACTAGTTTCTTCTT
Source organism: Lepisma saccharinum (assembly GCF_977018435.1). NCBI lineage: Eukaryota > Metazoa > Arthropoda > Insecta > Zygentoma > Lepismatidae > Lepisma > Lepisma saccharinum. Next base: position 169,471,108 of record NC_139230.1, on the reverse strand, counting down.
TTGTACATCATTATCATAGTGAACGTCAATCGTGGCAGTTCAGTATTTTTTAATTTGTTTATCTGGCAGTATACATATATATCATCGTGGAAGTTTTTAGTGAGCTACAAGTTTTTATTTTGAAGTTTTTCTATCTCTCTTGAAGGGTGAACGTCAATCGTGACAGTTCAGTATTCTTAATTGTTTGTCTGGCAGTATACATATATATCATCGTGGAAGTTTTAGTGAGCTACAAGTTTTTATTTTGAAGTCTCTCTCCACCTCTCTTGAAAGGTAAGTTTTTATTTTCATGATATATTAATATTTTTGTTTTGCGTCTGACACACACATATTCAGAGGAGCCATAAAAAATTGACACACACTTACATGTCCCATATTTTTAACCTCCTACAACAGTGCACACACACATACATACATACATACATACTGTTCGCCTCTAATATATATGTGGAAGGAAAAAAATGTCGAGCATTTTTTCAATTTTTTTTTCTTCTGTTTCAGTGCGCTTTCCACTACCACTACCACAACCCCCCCAAAAAAATTTCTCTGTATATATATATATAAATAACAGAGAGAAAAAATGGAACCGCAACCAGGTCCCTCCGGTCTTGGCGAGAAAGTGGCATGTCGCAACTGTAGAAAGTTGATTTCTAAACCTAATATTGCTAGGCATTTGAAAAAATGTCGTCTACCGAAACATGATGACGCCCCTCCGGCAAAGAAACCTCGCATTGATGAGCATGAAGGCGGTGCTTTGAATAAAAGTGCACGCATCATAACATATAAATCTGGAAGCGATGAAAAGTGTGACTCGAGCATCTTCCTCAACAATGTGAAATCTCTGGTAGTCGATAAATTACGTGATTGCCTCGTCAATGTTGCAATTAAAATTCATCTCGTTTTGACCCTGCTGTATGAGAAAGTTGTCTCGTCCGAGTCAAGCACTTTCAGCTTTTACGTAGGGTGTGAGGCCTTACACGATGACAATAACGAGGATCTTGACGAGATAGTGACACGGCTATTTGATCACCTGACACAAAAACAAGAAGAGTTTGAAGGTAGAGGAAGTGGATGGAGTCTTTGCGGTCGCAGCCACATGTTAGAACTTCGAGTCTGCAATTTCAAACCATTACGCAGCACTCAAAAAAAAACAAAAAAACAAAAAAAGCAAAATGCAGTGTTGAACATACAAAGTAATGATCAGAAGAGTTTCCTATGGTCTGTCATCGCCGCATTACACCCAGCTAATAATCACCCCCAACGCCTGTCCAATTACAGAGGATATGAGGGGATATACGAGAATATGATGAGAGGAATTTCCTATCCTGTGCCCCTGAATAAGATCAATCAATTTGAAAAAAACTATAGAGAGGAAAAAGGAAAAGATATCAATATTTCTGTGTTTGGGGTTGACGATTGCGACAACATTCGTGTGTTAAGACCTGCGAGAAGCCAGAATAATGTAATTCGACTCTTGCTTGTAGATGGCCGTTACAGTTTGATACGGAATTTCTCAGGATTAGTAGGAAGACAGATCAGCAAGCATCACGATAAGATCGAAATTTGCGATCGGTGTTTGAGAATTTTTCGCGGAGGTAAAAAGATGAGAGAACAGCACAAGTGTTTTGGCTCTGTGAATGCAGAACCCGAAGATGTCATGCCGGAACCCGGAACCAAGATGAAATTTCAGAAACACCAGGCTCTTCTCCACCATCCCGTCGTCCTTTATGCCCACTTTGAAAGCTTCCAAGTTCCCATGACGTTTTGCGACCCTGATCCCTCTACCTCAAGCACGACCCAAATTTTTCACCACGAGCCTTGCAGTTTCTCCATCTACGGAGACAAATTAAATGATGTCATCTTGTATTGCGGACCCGATGCGGCAAAACATTTTGTTACGAAGATAGCGGAATGCGCGAGAGAACTTGCACCCAGCCTGAAAGGCTCTTACGTTTCTCCACCTGCTCTCACGACGGAACAACAACGGAGACATGACGCGGCGACAAGATGCGAGGAGTGTAACCAGGCTTTCACCCCCGAAAATTACAAGGTCGTCCACCATGACCACCAGAATGGATTATTTCTGAGCACCATCTGTAATTCGTGCAATCTTAAAATTAAGGAGTCGCATTTTGTTGCCGTGTTTCTGCACTACACGGAGAAGTACGACACACATCTCTTCGTCAAAGAGCTCCACAACATAACTTCTCGAATCAGCATCATCCCGAGAACGAGCGAGAAATATATTGTGGTGAGAGTGTGGATCCCTCTCCAAGAAGGAGGAAGTGTGGAAGTGCGAATCCTGGACTCTTACAATTTCCTGTCCTCCAGCCTCGCAAGCCTTGCATCTCAACTTGGCGACGAAGATCTTGTGGCCACCAAGCAAAAATGTTTTTCGGGGAGAGATGAGAATTTGAATCTGTTACGTCGCAAGGGTGTCTACCCCTACGAGTACGTCAACAATTTCGAGAAATTTGACGAGACGGAACTTCCACCCCGGGAGGTATTTTATTCTTCTCTCACGGAGGACGTCTGTTCCGAAGAGGACTACGAACACGCTCGTAGTGTGTGGACGGCATTCAATTGCCAAACTTTTCGCGATTATCACGATCTTTATCTGAAATTGGACGTGACACTTCTGATGGATATTTTCGAATCGTTTCGTAAGAGATGCATCGCGATATACAAGTTGGATCCTGCGTATTTCTTCACCACGCCGGGATTGACTTGGGAATCGATGATGAAATACACCAACGTGGAACTGGGCCTCATCGCAGAGAAGGAACAGTATGCTTTCATGGAGAGTGCGATACGGGGTGGCATCGTCCAATGTCCCCGACGCCATGCTCAAGCAAACAATCCTCATACGTCTGGTTACGATGCATCGAAGCCCAACACCTATATTGTCTACTGGGATGTCAACAACCTGTACGGCCACTCCATGTCCCAGTGTCTTCCCATCAGCGACTACGGGTGGATGACCGAAGAGGAACTCTCCTGCGAAGATTTTCTCAACTGGAGGGAAGATAATGAATGGGGTTGTTTCTTGGAAGTGGATCTCGATTATCCCGAAACGCTTCACGAGAAACATCACGGATTGGCCCTGGCCCCCACCAAGGAGAAGCCACCTGGAGGATCGGAGCCAAAACTCATACTAAGCATGGAGAACAAGCGGAATTACGTTCTGCACTACCGACTCCTCCAATTTTACATAAGTCACGGCTTGCAGTTGAAGAAAGTTCATAGAGGATTGAAGTTCCGACAGAGCAAGTGGCTGGAACCCTACATAGCCGAGAACACGCGCCGCAGAGCGCAATCGACATCGCCTGCAGACAAGGATCTGTACAAACTGTTCAATAACGCCATCTACGGCAAGACGATGGAGAACGTGCGTAATTACATCGACGCAACGTTGGTCACGGACGAAAAGAAATTTGAGAAGATCGTCGCGTCACCCTACTTCAAAAACTTCACTATTTTCGACGAGAATCTAGTATTCGTTGAGAGGAACAAGAAGCAAGTGATGCTCAACAAGCCGATTGCCATAGGTGCCACCGTCCTTGAACTATCAAAATTGCACATGTACCAATCGTACTACGATCAGTTTCAACCCTTTTATGGAGATAACATCCAAATATGCTACATTGATACGGATAGCTTCATTTTTCTAATCCAAACACCAAGCCTCGAACATGATCTGACTAAGATGAAGCATCTGTTTGATTTTAGCAACTTACCATCAGGCCATCACTTGCATTCGACAGAAAACAAAATGACTATTGGAAAGTTCAAAGATGAAGCGGCTGGTAATTACAGCAGGGAATTTGCGGGGCTTCGTGCCAAAATGTACTGTGTAAAGATTACAGAAGAAAAAGAGATCAAGAAAGCGAAGGGGGTGGGAAAAATAAGTACCAGCAAATTTAGCATGCAAGACTACAAGGAATGCCTTTTTCATGGTAAAAGGCAACTCAGCACCGATTATCGCATTGCAAGTAAATTGCATGATTTGTACACGACGCGCGTAAGCAAGGTCGCATTGGATGCAACGGACAACAAGTTACGTGTTCTCGATTGTCAAATCCACACGCGAGAGTGGGGCCACTACAATAAAAGCGATAAATGTGACGTGTGTTAACCGTAACCTCATAGCCATGAAGTCCGCTGTGTCTTTGCTATTCTTCTTCAAAAACAGACAGAGGAAAAGAATAAAAGGGGGAGCCCTCGGGCGATGAAAAATAAGAGTTGAATTTAATGAGCCTCGGTTTGAGCGGGCTTAACAACATAATAACAGGTTGCAACTTTTCATCGCCCGAGGGCTCCCCCTTTCATTCTCTTCCTCCGTATGTTTTGAAGAATAGCAAAAAAGCACAATGTGTTAAATAACTAAGAAGGACAATGAATCTCTTTGGTTTTCGCAAACAAAGCAACATGGACACTGCATCACCAAATTCCAATAACCTCTTACCTTCCGTGTTATCTAAACTCAATGGTCTACTAATTATACATCTTAATAGTATATGGACGGAAATAAATAACGATGTGGGCAAGATGTTTTATGTTTTTAATAACAATTTACATTTCTATGAAATTCCGATCGACGGGAAACTTCAAATCACCGTGAATCCGGAGAACACAGGCGAAATCAAAATTTCTACCGGCAAGAACATTTTTCGAATGAAGCACGACAAGATACTTTCTAACATGTCGTACGATGTGTCTGCAGGAGATTATCTTTACGTGGAACTCCTCGGAGTCTATGACAAACTTATTCCTCTCTTCGTAGAATTACGAATCGTCTATCCTATTATAAATAACCGTTAACCAAAAATGCCTAACGATATTTTCGGCAACACCAAGCGTGTAGACCATGCAGAAGAGATTCTCATGTTGGACGTTCGTGTTAAGAAGTTGAGGACTGATTTGATCGCTTTGCAGGAGACCTTAAACAAAAGTTTAGAGTCTGAGATCGCTACGCTCCAAACGCAATGTCTCGATCCCATTCTGAAAATCGATTCCGAACTGAAAACACTGATAAAAAATTATGTCGACGTACCTTCTTACGACAACATTCAAAATATACAGTTGAGCATGGATTCGCTTCAAAATGATTTGGCCAAATTACAGCAATTTCAATCGAAAAATGAAGATTTGGAAAAATTGAAACTCGAAATCGAAGAGCGAACTTCCGCAATAGAAAAGAATTTCTCTGAACTTCAAACCGTGGTGAATGATATTGATGTAGAACGCTTGCAGGTTGTTGTTTCCAAATTACAAGAAGAATTCACCAGCACGTTGGAAGAAATTAAATCCAAGTTGCAGACTTTGGAAGATACAATGACGAACCTGCCATCGTCGGACGAACTGCAGGTCATCGGTAAAAGCGTCGCGAACATAAAAATTCAATTGGAGGCTTATCAAGATTTCGAACACATTCAAACCACCATCGCTACGCTTCAGGCGTCCTTGGAATTGATCAACGAAGAAATTAAAAATATTCACGCTGAAGCAAGTGTGTTGACGAGTATTCAGGACACGTTAAGCACGGTTCAGCAGAAGATCCAATATTTGGAAAATTTGAACGTCGAATCCAATCTTACTCATTTTCATCACGTACTGGACAACATACAGGGTGACTTGGAATCGTTACGAACGAGCGTGCCTTCGAGCGAAGATTTGGAAAAATTGAAAACGGCGGTGACGGCACTATCCGATTCGAGCGACATCAAAAGTTCATTGAGCGAACTCGAGAGTAAAGTGGCCAATCTCCCTACCTCCAAAGAATTGCACGCTTTGAAAAGAAACATATCTCGAATGCTGAAACGACTGGAAACGGAAACGGCGAACGTGGAACAGATTCGAGACGAACTTGCTTCGCTGGTGTCGACGCTGCCCACTTCGCAGAGCGTCGCCGACCTTCACACGCAGTTTACAGAGATGCGAATCATCGTGAACGATCTTACCGAGAAGAGCTCGAAATTGAATCAAATCGAGAACCTTCAGAACATTGTGGTCAATATCAGAGATCAAGTTGGAGTGCTGGAATCCACGCAGGAATCGACGCTGGCCTCTTTCGGTGCCAAGTTGCAAGAACTCAACGAAAGCTACAAGCAGTTGAACGTGGAAGTGAAAATCAAACCGTCATTTTCTACCGTAACAGATACCATAGTCGAGCATTTGGTGCCCGTACAAAACACACTGGGTCAGCTTCACAGCAACCTCGTTAGCATCGATACTAAATTCGCTAAACTGCATTCTCTGCAAGCTATCGAAATCAACAGCGTACCCAATCAACAGAGAATCTCCACCTTCGTCGAAGGTAACAAACTGTACATGCTACATCCTTATCATCCGTACTACAAGTTTCTCCTCGATGGCACGATTCAGATAAACGAATTTTCGTACTGGTCTCACGGCAGAAAAGCTAGCGTTCCCACCATGACTTTGATATCGAATCGTGGTGTCCAGAAAGCAGGAAACATTCCTCTGGCGCGTTGGAACGAAACGCGCAACATATATGAAATACACGAAGACGAAGATCTTACTGTTTTCGACGTGAGTGCCGGCGATAAGCTGATCATTCAAAACACGAGCGAAGTGCCACCCTCTTTGAATCCCATCATGCTTGTGCTTCTTTTGAAACGTAATCTCTAAAAATAATAAAAAAATGTCTAGGCAAGCCATCGTCCAAGAATTGCATAAACCTGCACGCCGCAACTACGAACGTTTGGCTGTGGTAACCAAGGGAATCGACGACCTCTGGGAAAGCGACCTCGTCGAAATGAGTAGCGGCAAGTTAAAAAACGTGCATAAATTGAACAATGGCAACAAGTGCCTCCTCACCGTCATAGACACATTTTCGAAATTCGCATGGGCTCTACCTTTGAAGGCGAAAACAGGAACGTGCGTCACGGAAGCATTCAAGACAATTTTTCGCGAAAGCGGCTGCAGACGACCTCGGTTTCTGCACACGGACAAAGGGAAGGAATTTTACAATGCCGTATTCCAAAAGTTTATTCGGAAACACAACGTTCATCATTACTCGACCTTCAGTGACGTCAAGGCCAGCATTGTGGAAAGATTCAATCGCACTCTGAAATCGCGCATGTGGTCACGCTTCACGCTTCAGGGAAGCTACAAGTGGGTCATTATTCTTCCGGAACTTGTTAACGACTATAATCACACACGGCACGCAACGATAGGCATGAAGCCAGCTGACGTTACCAAGTCTCACGAGCAACGTTTAATTTCTAGCGTTTACTGTCCAAAGTACACGCCCACGACAAAAAAAGCTAAATACAAAATTGGAGAACAGGTGAGGGTCAGTAAATTGAAGCGAACGTTCGACAGGGGTTTCACACGAAACTGGAGCACTGAACTTTTTACCGTGGTTCGAGTTCTACCCGGGAACCGTCACACGTATATAATAAAAGACAGTGGCGGTGAAATTTTATTGGGGCGCTTCTACGAGGAGGAACTCTCTAAAACTAAATACCCCGACACGTACCTTATCGAAAAAGTTTTGCGCAAGAGAGGTAACAAACTTTTGGTGAAATGGCTGGGACTTCCGGAAACAAGTTGGATCGATTCAAACGAAGTGATTCTATGAGTACGTGGAATGTTGTGAAACGTTTACCTAATTCGGAAAGTGGAAGGAAGAAAAAAAACGGTAAATTGCTCCCCGACAGCATCCGCTGTCTGATCGTAGGACCTTCGGGGTGTGGAAAAACGACACTGCTCGTGGACAATTTTCTCCTCGCACCGAATTGGTTAGATTGGAAGAACAGGCACCTGTACGAGTTCTCGAAAAGTTTAGAGCAATCCAAATACCAGCAACTGATGAAACTGTACGATGGTCTGGACATTGCAACGTTCGCCTCGGAAATAAAACCACTCGACGATTGTCGTGAAAATTCAGTCGTTGTGTTCGACGATGCCATCCTGGAAAATCAAAATGAAATTCGCAACTTTTTCACGCAAGGTCGTCACAAAGGAATGGACTGCTTCTACCTAGCTCAAACGTTTTCCAAAATTCCAAAACAGTTAGTACGTGACAACGCTAATTTCATATGTTTGTTTCGTCAAGATCACACCAACCTCAAGCACGCGTACGATGACTACGTAGGCGGAGACATGAACTACAATCAATTTTCGGAAGGCTGCTGCTCTACTTGCTGGAACGGTGACGATTTCGGATTCGCTACGATCGACATGACGAGGAAACCCAACGACGGAAAATACAGAAACAAAATCAACGACTTTCTAAACGTTGCAACGTTGTGAGAAACGACGTATATAAATAACGTCATGACGAAACGAAAAATCGAAGATGAAAATCTCAAGCTTCGCGATTACCTCGCGAAACGCTTCAAAGGTTGGAAATCCGAGAATCGCGGATTCTACGAAGAGAAGAAACGTCAGGATCAACCTGTGATCGATGCCATCAGCAGTCTAGGTAAAGAAATTAAAAGTGTCACGGAACAAAATAAAAATTTGATTAATGAACTCGTACCGCTCGCAGCTAAAAGTTACGCTGTACCCACGCCCATTTCGAGCATTCCTTCGACGCCGTTCGAACTGAAGGATGCACCGGCACGACGTCGAGCCATAGGCAGCACGTCTTCGGATAAAATCGAGTTGGGACCTTTGGCACGAGACTACCTGAGCACGGGGAAATTCGACAAGGATGAAGTGTTCGGATTTTATCCCAGCATGGAAACCAGCGAAGGCGGCGGTGTGGTGTGGAAGATTGGGAAATCGAAGGTGACCTTCGAAGGCAACGACATTAAAGTCAATTTAGGCGACAAGGATAGTTGGAACAGGTATCCGGGTACGGTGGGACTGTGGGAACTTGTCGCCAAAAAGCAGCCGAAAGATTACACCGACGAAGATTACCAAAGTTACAAGGAAATTCTGATTATGACGGATGCCTTGTACCAGAACAACGACGCCTCGCAGAATAGGGTGAAATCGAGCAGCGGCGAGAAGTACAGGAATCTCATCAAACCGATTTGGAACCAGGTCAAAACAGGCAGCGGCGTCAAACGCTACAACACGCTACCCAAAGAATTCGTTTGGGTGGACGACGTTAGGAAACTCGTGGACCGATTGTTGGTGATAGCCGGCGAAGAGAATGCAGGCAACCGTAATTTCTACAACGAGAAGGTTGGCATCGTGGACATGATCAGCACGAAACTTTCCAACTTCATCGTGAACGACGACAAGGGCATAGGTTACCTGATCAAAATCATCAACACGCTGCCTCCGAAATTTTGGAACGTGGCCGAAGGAAAGGGACTCGTGAACGACATCATCAACAAGTTACCTTTCGAGATGCATCTACCTGGCTACCAGTACTGCGGACCGGGTACCAAACTCGAGAAAAGATTGGAGAGAGGAGACAAGGGTGTGAATCCGTTGGACGCTGCATGCAAAGATCACGACATTGCTTACAACACCACGCAGACGGATCTGGATGCACGTCACGAAGCAGACAGAAAGTTAGAGCACGCAGCTTTCGAAAGATTCGTGAGCAGAGACGCATCGTTGGGTGAACGGGTCGCCGCACTGGGTACCACCATTGCCATGAACACAAAACAAAAATTGGGGTGGGGTATATAAATAACATCTAGTAAAAAAAAACAACATGGCTTGCATAACTGATTTGCCGCACGAACTACTATCTAAAATATTCAAAAAGGTAGTTAACGGAGATGTTAATAAACTTGTAATCATGGCAAGAACGACGCCGGAATTTCGCATCCCTTGTGAAATGGTTCTCAAGGACCATCTTCGGGAGATCAGCGGCCTGAGGTGTGGTGATCTCAACATTCTGCTTTCGGCTGCAGGGGAAAAATTAAACGAGAGGTTGGACGAATTGCACGAGGCAAGGCAGGGAAGAAGATGGTACACAGTAGATTGGTACAAGTCTATGCAGGAGACGAAAGAAATCATCACGCAAATCATCGCGTTCTCCGAAGCACGAACTTTCTTCCTCTGTTAAAAAATAATAATATATATACGCATCAAAAAAACTTGATATATAAATAACGCACATCGTGAAAAATATAATCTTCGGTATATATAAATAACACACATGGTGAAAAAAAACAATTAAATTTCCCTAACACACACACTGAAAATTTCTCTTCTTCGATATGACAACTGAAAAAATAAGTGATCTCCAAGCATTAAAACAAATGCTAAATTTGTCAGTCGAGTATGTAAAAATTCGGGAATTGGAAGTCGACAAATCTTACACGATAACTTCCGGTTCAATCGTTTCTACCCAGTATGGTCCCAAGGTACGCCTGTTGCTCAACGCACAATACAGTTTATTTTTACCAGATCGATACGCTAACATGTTATCGGACGAGAAGCTATCTATTTTAATCGAGAACAAAACTCGGATCGTGTACAAGGGGACAAAGGAACTTTTTGGCAAGAAAACGAAGCACGTAATAGAATTTGTGTAGCGACTGCGAGGCCTTGAAAATATATAAATAACATACCGTAAAAAACTACACAAGAAAAAATCTCAGAATATATATAAATAACATACTGCGAAAATAACGCATAGAGCATCAACATGAAGCCCAAGGGTGTCGTGTACCAGATACCATACTCCAATCTGAAAAATCTAGGTGCCCTCGATGGGTTACTCACCAAGAAACAACGCGAGAAGAAACGTTCTTGCTTGTCGAAAGGACATGGAATGAAATTGCTGCTCAGCACACCTCAATTGAAAAGATTGCAGCGTTCGCGGAAACAGCAAAAGATCGGAGGTTTCATATTCAGCATCACGGCCATCCTAGCAGCATTGGGGGCCGTTGGAAGTTTGGCTGGCGGAAGTGCCGCCATCGCGAAAACCGTCATCGACTCGAAGAAGAACAAAGCGGAATTGGAAGAACAGAAACGTCACAACCTGGCCATGGAGAAGAAAGGGAAGGGCGTGATGAGAAAATTTAAAAAAAAGAAACAGAAGCACTCACCAACCGAGACATTGAATCTCTGATCGAACCGTTACGAATCAAATACTTCAGAGGAGTTTTCATGTCCGACTCGCTACCTTCAAGCGTTAAAAGAAGAGAATGCGGAGTAGTCAACTTGGACGGTCAAGAAAATCCAGGCACGCATTGGATATGTTACCACAAAAACGACAATGATAAAGCATTCGTTTTCGATTCTTTCGGAGGTGTTCCACCTACAAATTTAATTCATTATCTGAAGACGAACAAAACCTCTATATGCTACAACGACGAACGCATTCAAGATTTCGGAGACGTGAACTGCGGTCATCTCTGCCTCTCCGTGCTCGCGTTTCTCTCTAAAATAAATAACCCTACGATCGAGGATTTCCAGAAAGCATTGTGGAACCTCAAACAGCATCACTAGGATGGGCGTGTTCCATCTCACGAGCGAATCTTCAATCTTGAAACTCATGCTGCACGACGACATCGTCTATCCTAAATCCGTGGCTCTGCGTGCATTCTACAGCATGTACCTCATACCTAACGTCACGCAGCACAACAACAAAATTAGCGTAGGAAGCGAACACATCGTCGTCACGCCAGGCCAATACAATCTTTCTACTTTGCAAGCTCAATTACCCAAAGGCACGTATCTTTCTCAAAATTCGGTCACGCACAGAGTGGAAATCCTATCCGCGACGGAGACCGTGGACCTGGGCACCATGGGAGAGCTTTTAGGTTTCGAGAACGACACCAAACTCGAGGCTGGCATTAAGCACGTAGCAACCAACATTCCTAAATTCTTGGCCATAGAGACTCTGAACGTACACTGTAACGTGGCGGAAGGCATGATCACGAAATCCTCGGACGGATTACTGGGAAGTCACAAGCAGACGGGAATCATCGCCACGTTCAAACCCAGTTCCGAGTTCATGGAACCGATCATCTACACGCCCTCTTCGCCGATCTATTTTCCAGTATGTCGCAACCGCATAGACGACATAGAGTTGGTGGTGACGAACGAGAAAGGAGACGTGGTGGATTTCGCAGGTGCAACAACTACTGCCATCGTGGAGATCAACGTATAATAAATAACCATACATGTAAAATGGAGCAAATCGAAAGTTACGAATTGCAATCTTTCCCTCCCAACCGTCGCACGTTCGCCAATCTTAACGAGGCAAACAGGGAGATCGAATACGACGTTGACGTAGGCGATGGGTTCATTCATCCTCACAGAGCGGACCTCTACCTTCAATTCGACGTGGTGAAGAAAGAAAGCGGAGACGCGTTTCCCGCAGCAGCAAATTTGATACTCGTGGACAACTTCGTGCCTCACCTGTTCTCGCAGGTGGAGGTGAGGAAACACAACACCGTCATCGACAGAATAGATTATCCAGGCATCACGTCGACGGCAGTGGGAACGTTGAAATTATCCAAAACAGACGCAGCGTACTACCAGGCCGGGGGATTCGAAGCCGGGACCAAAATATCGACGAAAAGTCACACGGCGCTCTTTCCCATGCGTCTGCTGCCTGGTTTCTTCTCCGATTACAAGGAGATCATGTGGAAGGGAGGACTGCGCGTCACGTTTCGAAGAGCGGCCAACGACAACGACGCATTGATGCGATACGCTACTTTGGGTCCGGACGGCACCACGCCGCTGCCCAACACTTTACCCGAAGCGGCCAAGTGCGTCATCCGGAGCATGGAATTGAGAATGCCGGTGGTGGAATACGAAACAAACTACGCCCTCAAGTACAAAGCGGAGATCTTGAAAAGTCCCCAGGTGTTGATTCACTTTCACGGTTACCAGTGCGTGCAGAAGATGGCGTCGGGAAGTCACATGGAATTCGACGTGACGACGCAGTTCAACAACATACAGTTCGACATGCCAGATTTCGTCGTAGTGCTTTTTCAGACCGGGAGGGACAAGAATCAGGAAAAAGATTCCAGCAAATTCGACGACTGCAAGATCAAGAACGTATATCTCAAGAACGGAAGGAACGAAGTGTTCCCGCGCGAGAATTACAACCTCGACATGACCAAAAACGATTATCTCAAACTTTACGAAGCATTTTCGGCTTACAAACGCGTGACCGAGGGAAGTGTGGACATGTACTACACGCCCAGCGAGTTCAAAACACGGAGACCCATGACCGTCATTAACACATCTAAGAGAAAGAAGGTTGTGGTCAACGATCGAACCAACATCAAGGTCGTCTGCGAGTTCCACGATGCCTTGCCCGAGGATACCCTATGCAGTGTCATCCTGATTGCAGAGAAGTCCTTCGCCTACGACGTGAAGAATGAGAGGGTCACAGAGCAGTTTTAACAAGTTTTTATCATCTATTTTCTTGCACAATAAGAAATTTTTAGTGCTAGCACAATCAGTTACAATGGCACAATACGAATTTTACTAGTTCAGATCAGTTACAAATGTCAATTTCATTAGTTATAAGTTACAATATCTTTTTTGCACTATAGCACGAGAGACAATCAGAAAATTTGCACAAAAAATTTTGTTGTTGTTTTTACACGTGAAAATTAACAATAAAATTTCTTTCTTATCGTTTCAGATGCTGTCGAAACATCAAAACACATATACACATACACACACTAGAAAAAAAAGCATGCAACTTTATTTGTAACACACACATACATTCTCCATCTTCATCAAGAAAATATTATAATAAACATAATTATTTTTATCTATATCTCACAATAAAACTCTATATCCAAAAATATCACAACATCAAATAACACTAGAGTCGTTAGTACACGTTGCATGCATTACGGAGGTCCTCTGTAGGGTTTCATGGAAGTTTGGGGGAAAAAAAAAACACGTGAAACCCTACAGAGGTGCGGTTATCTAGAGCCGTAGCCGTTAGAACCTTTTTGGGTTGGGCACCACGCACCCTGGCGAGGTTAGGGGCCAGGTATCCTAAAAAACAACAATTATTATTTTGTTTGTTTGTTTGCTTGTGTTACAATACGGAAATAATAAGAGGCATACGCGCGCGTGTGTGTGAGTGTGTGTGTGTGTGTGTGTGTGTGTGTATGTGTGTGTGTGTGTGTGTGTGTGTGTGTGTGTGTGGTACATCGTTTTCTCCCCGAGAGAAGAGGTTTACGAAGATCACGATATATATAAACATTTGGCCCCGTTGATTCCAGCACTCCAACTTCATCTCTAATGTTGACGACAATATTCTAAAGGTAGAGAGAATGAGAGAATGAGAGATTGAGAGATTGAGAGATTGAGAGATTGAGAGAATAAGAGGATAAGAGAAGAGGTTTACGTAGGTCACAATATATAAACATTTGGTCCCAAACTTGGAAAATTACGATAAAGTGCACTCATCTTTCAAAAAATAAAAGAATGAGAGAATGAGAGAATGAGAGGAGAGGTTTACGTAGGTCACGATATATAAACATTTGGTCCCAGACTTGGAAAATTACGATAAGGTGCACTCATCTTTCAAAAAATAAGAAAATAAGAGAATAAAAAAATGAGAGAATAAAAAAAAGATAAGAGGATGAGAGGAGAATAAAAAGAGAATGAAAGAACAATGAGAAAGATGAGAAAGATGAGAAGGATGAGAGAATGAGAGCTCATCTTTCACTCATCACTGCCTTTTTGCCCCCGTGAAACATCGTGAGCGCAATAAATGAGGCGCGGAACAGGGAGAGAAAGTGAGTTTTTCAACTTTTTGTGGTCGTTTGGTCAAGAAATCAAAGTTGGCCTCAGAAGTACAAATACTATCTACTGTTGTAAGTAAGTTGTTTCATCAGTGCTATAAATTATCAAATCATCTGCATAATTGATGAGGAATTTATATTTAAATTTCCCAAAATTTTATCCAATGCGCGAGTTAACAGCTGTCAATGCCAAAGGGAACCCGTGTGCAACGATATTGTCCGAAGGATGTTACAAAGGATGTTAAATTTTTCCTTTGTTCGTCTAAACGAATCTGGTGGAAACTCTTACACAAATCTAGACATGAAAATACTCTTACCGATTGTAAATGCTGGAAGATAAGATCAATTTTCGGTTATGGAAAATTGTCATATGCGATTATTCTGTTTAGATGATTGATTATACGAGCAGATCAGACCATGTCCTCCATCCTTTTTATCCACCAAAAGAAAGGTGATGCGTAAGCTGATGAACATTCCTCGATAATATTCTGTGATAAAAGATCTTGGATTTGTGCGCGCAGAATCGCAGTTTGTGTTGGACTAATTGGAGGCGTTTTGTACGGAAGAGTACATCAGTTACAATAGGAATAGTAACCGGTTCCAATTTGCATTCTCCTACACGTTCCGTAACAGTAGTATAAAAGTATATACTATTGCCGCGATAAATGATGAACCCCCCTCAGGCAGATTTGGCTACACTTAAAACTTGCTCAACATGCCCATATGAGCTTTTTGCTCAAGTGTGGTACTCCGTCTAATCCAAGATTTTTGTAAAAATGCCCTCGGGAAGTTCCTGTGAAATGATGAGCCCCCTCAGATTGATTTGTCCACACTTACAAAAGGCACTTCTGTCAGATTGTTGTCCATAAGCTTGTTAAAAATATGCCCCTCTTGATATTTTTTTTGCTCACACTTAAAACTAAGCCACCCTAGTAGAAGGGAAAATACTTACCGTCGTTTTTCATCGATTTTCTGTCATTTTTAATTATGATTAATGTCTTTTTAATTCATTTCGAGGGTGACGCTATTGTTATTTAATCAAGCGACACGTGTCGTGGGTGGAGGAGGAGATGAGTCATCGATGACTCATGCACACGTGTGAGTTTGAAATTAATGGTTTTCCATTAGTGCACAAAAGATACTATTATGTATTCCGTTTTTGACCTAAGCTAACCTTTTGTTGTATATTATATATGCGTTTCTGCCGGATATGAGTCACAGATGATTTATACAGACGTTGGAGTTTGGAATTAATGGTTTTTCCATTAAGGTACAAAAGACACTATTGTGGAGTTCGTTTTCGGACTATTCTAACACTATTGTTGTATATTATATATGCGTTTCTGCCGGATATGAGTCAGGGGTGCTTTATGCACACGTGGGAACTTGGAATTAATGGTTTTTCCATTAATGTACAAAACACATTTTCGGCCTATTCTAAGGCGTCACGTCCGCCCATTTTGGCGTCGGTGGTGAGTCATATTTGGTATAATTGAGGAGCTCGAACGGTCCTGGGTAGAGGCTAGAAAATATTAACCAATGAGAGAAGGTTTTTAATAAATGATTCAACCAATCAGAGAAGAGTAATGAAAATAATATTTATATTGACTCGCCTTTTGTCTAAGAATCTATAAATATCGAGCGGAAGACGAAGCGGTCCAAGAGAGTTCTCAAGTGTTTGGCTTGAAAGACGTACTAATTTTTTAGCGTGACTGAGTTGTTGCAGTGCAACTAAAGGGTTTTTAACTTGGTTAGTATCTTTTTTTGTGTACTATTTTTTATTTCAAGTTGTTTTTAACTGCCATGCAAACAAAGTTTAAGCGTTTTACATTATTTTTGAAAATATTATACAAAGAATACTCGAAAATAACACTAACAATATGTATTGTTATTGTTCCAGGTTCTGTCACTTTCTCTCTTTCTGAATTCCACCCATTCTTTTGTCACTGCGATGTTTTTTAAAAAATATTATACAAAAATATTAGAAAATATCACTAACAATGTGTATTGTTATTGTTGCAGGTTCTTTCTGAGAAGCAGATGTGAAGTACTCTGCAAAGAACTGAAAGCCCGATTGGAAGAAACGAATAGCGAAAACGGACGTTGCTGAGCAGGACCCCAGGGAGATGAGTGATTTGGTGCTTATATGTCCATGTTTCTTCGATTATATCGATAAGGATTGTGTGCTGGAGGCTTTGAAAAAGTATACCCCTTACAAGTACATTACATGCTGGGGCTGTTATTCAAATGAAGGCAACCAACTAGCCCACGATTGCGTTATTAAACATTTTTACGAGTGCGAGGATGTGCGCGGTAAAGACGAAGTTCAACTCTCCGATTGTTTTATCATTTGTCAAGAGGAATGCGGAGAGAATGAATGCCAGAATTGTGTAGAGTGGATGTGCGAGAGAATCCAGCGTTATCTGCAGGATCCGGACAATACAAGTCATATTTTTTATTTTTATCTTGCTAATCATGAAGATGTAGGTGATGGTTTGAAGGCACAGGAGGAATCGACAGGATACAGAGACTTTTACAGTGTGTTGTGTGAAATTTCAAATGATTTCGAACTAGTAAAAACTCTTATAGCACCTATACGAGAAGCGGAGCTTGCTCGTGGTTAAGAAACAATATTTGTTAATATCTAAAGTGAAAATGGCGCAATATATTATTGATGCGCAAGGTTTTATGTACAATAATAAATTTATATTGCGTGAGATGTGTGTTAGTTCTACAAATTTGGATACTGTGTATTATGCTCTTGTAAAAGTGCCAGAATATTTCAAAGACAATAATGAATCCCAATGGGTGAAAGAAAATATTCATGCTTTATCGTACGATACTCCTCTGGGATGTGAAGTGTACTATGTTCGTAGTGTAATTAGAAATTTGAACTGTCAAGGTTCAACTTTCTATTGCAAGGGAGAAGAAAAATCCAAACTTCTCAAAGATTTGTTCAATATTTATAATATTGTAGATTTGCAAAGTGCAAACTGTCCTTCGCTTAGAAATTTGTACATGTTTCAGGGAGGATTGTGCAAGTATCATTCTGATACTTCGCCTCCATCAGAACAAGGTTGTGCATTCAGAAATGTACAAAGACTTGTATCTTGGTACAATACTAAAATTACCAATATGTAATGTATTTTAGAGCAAATAATAAAAGATTTGTGAAAAAATAATTGTTTTCTATGTTGTTATTTAGCCTTATAGGCCTTTTTTCAAGAACTATTGACTTTTTGAGTGTTTAGTAATACCAGGGATTATTTGTTGGCGTTATATCATGTGAGTCTTATTTTTACTACAGTCAGGACTAAATTCCGCTGACTGAAGCTTAAAGCTTAGGCTCTATAGCATGTTGATTGGTTAATCACAAGGCAATATGAACTATACAGAGGGTTGTAACAGAGGCATAGGAACGCATGGCAGAGCATTATTTCTCGATGTAAAAGGTTCTTGCACACTAATAATGCAGCCTTGTATCTGTTTTTTAGTTTACATATTCATTTAGGATTCAAATGAAACAATTGCAGTATTTTTTAAAAGTTTATTTTTATTCAAGAATATATCAGATTTATATACACGAAAAGTAGACTACCAATAAGCGAAAATCACATAGTCATTACAATTTAGTCGTCGTTGGAATTCCTCCATGAGGGTGTCATAGTAAGAGAGAAATTTTCGCCATTGTTCAAAATTTAGTGTGACTTCTCCGGTGGCGTTGCTGATTTCCACTTTTATGTTTTGTCCACTGCCCTCGAAGGTGAAGTAAAGTTCTCCTATAATGTTTATAGATCTGAATCTCTCTTCTCGTGTGGGGAATCTGTTCTTGTAAGTGTCGAAGATCGCATCTGATTTGTACACGCATGCTGGGTACTCATCGCTATTTAGGACAATGTAATTTTTTTCATGTTTCAAAATCAATTCAGTGTCGGTGAAAGTACCTCGAATAACGACATCCATGTTGTTATCAATGTTGTAGCGGCTTTTTGGTTCCATCTTGTGTTTTTTATGTGTATCTATAGTAGACTGCAATGCTTAGTGATTTTGTTGGATATATATATCCAACAAAATAGGCGCAAAGTACTACAAAAAGCAAGCTTTACCAGTTACACAGCCAATATTTCCTAATTCAAGTAACTACATGTACCAGAAGCACTTGCACCCCAACACTAACTAGACAGAATTACAAAAGCAGATTCTGCTATGTAAATAGCCTTTTGCAAAAGTCCGATGACAAAAGTTTAAAAATTGTAACAGCCCAGACAGGGACTCGAACCCTGGACCAATAGGTTAAAAGCCTAATGCTATACCAACTAAGCTATCCGGGCACGCGCTCTACACGTGAAAAGTTGGTTATGTTAAGAAATATCCAAGGGATCAATAGCATACAAGTGTTATGTGTATGAAAGGAAAATATAAGGTTGACATTACTATTCATTAGAAGACACGGTTCACAAAATCCCCTGAACAAGTGTGGAACAAACGTTTTGCGGGGAGCAAAGAAAGACTGCCAGACCCTAACCCAGGGGGAAAATTTTCCCACCAGTCGCTCACACGGGGGTGAGCCTCCATTGTTCGTTCTCGCGGTCTTTGCTAAAAGGTTTTTTTCCTCTCATCTATAGGGCATTACGCCCTGCCTCTATTGTGATTTTTGAATGGTGCTTAAATTTGTAGTGGTTAGCACGTGTGGCCAATATTTTATTTTGGAAAGTTGCACGCGCCCCGGGATAGTCGAGACTTCAGTGAAAAAACATCTATAATTGTTTACCGAATATAGATAGTTTTACTGGAAAGAGACACGCCACATATCTCACATTCTATAAATAGGAAGAAATAAGTTATGTATCCGGGAGGGCTACGAAGCGACTGCAAGACTGAATAGCAAAGTTAGCGGGTAAAATGAAAGCTGGATTTTTTATAAGGTACTTTATGATGCTTGGGGGTATATAGACGCTCCCTCTTGTAATCTGATACCAAATTGTTACTTTGGAGTGTAGTGCTAAGAACGTTGTATCCAAAGATGGCATCTTTGCCTATCAGTATTGTAAGTATTGTAATTATATTTTCAAGTACCTTTTTTAGTAACGCAATTCCACTTTTTATAAATGAAACAAATGGTTTCTACACACGAAATTTTTATTTTCACAAACTAGTCTACTACAAAGTATGTAATACATCAACCTTTTTCAATTGTTACATATCATTCTACTACAAAGTAGCGTTATACTAACGCTTTTTTGATCTCAAATATACATTTGTAAACATTACATTATTGTTTGAGAAAGAGCTCCTCTTTTTTAGCTAGTTTTTGGATTGATTGTTGCAAATTGCCTCCCATAACTCATCCTCTAAAGAACGATCATGAATGTGAGCAGGGTGCGTATGTAATGCACACGTGGAGTCGGGTACATATATTGGTCCCTGGCCACAAAAGTGAAACTTTTTTGACGGGACTTCATTATATCTAAACAAACAGTGGCGTACGGGATTACCGTACAACTCCCTTGTTCGTAATGTCTGTATGGGGGTACCAGAAAAATACACTTTATTATCATTGGTGACAAATTTATTTATGTGGCTTACTCCTTTTTGCTCAGTCCTTGATTTGTTTCCTTGCCACAGATCATTGCATGTATATGCAAAGCTGACCTGAAGATCAGATAGCATTTTGGTATATAATTGCATAACAAGAGTAATATCCAGACTGTCTATTTTTGTTTCAAAGACTTGTTTATTTCTCACTACTATTCTGTTGTGACTGGATTGAAATAGGCCCCACACGCGTCCTTTGTATTTGTTGATCAACTGCTTCATTTTTTCTTTCTTTATGCACTCAAGATTAAGGCATCTATGATTGCTTTCTTCTTTTTCTCCAAGCTCGCATTCCACACAAGTAGGGTGAGGATAGTAAAACACTATTGACTGGGCCACAGCTTCTACGAGGCACTGCTCATTGATTAGGCTCTCACAGCATCCACACTGTTGATAAAGTCAACTATGCGGTCATTCTTTTTCAAATCTTTCGCAAAGATATTGTGTATCAGTTCCTGCTACACATTGGTCAAGGAATAATTATTCTGTTTATACAGTTCAGTTTAAAAAAACGCTGTCACAGAAGCACTGGGGTTTTCACCAAAACTGTCAAAGTATGTTCCGTGGCAATTCGAATCAATGTACAGGGCAGTCCAATGTATTCCAGGCCCCGAATCTCTGTCTTTATTGAAACTTGGGATTTTTCGGTAACGTTTTGCCTGTACCAGACCAACAAAAATTTTCACATAGAACACTGACATGACTATGCTTATGGTTACCATTTTGCAGCCGAATTCAATGAATATAAGTTCTCGTCTGACGACGAGATGCTGCCTTCTTTGTAGTCTGATGACGAGTTGTTCTCGTCTTGGGTTGAGGCACATGCAGGTACAACGTGCTGAATGAAACTGTAGTGGTGTAGAAACTGACCGTACAGGTGCGCGTTTCTCAGAGCACAAGCTATTTTTCTCAGGCGGTGGTTCTTCTCACAGCAGCTATAGGTAGGGAAACTTAGTAGAGCTGATTTAGGGCATCCAAGCTGCTCCAAGTTAATCACAGTGCGTTGAAGTAAGGTAGAAAGGAAATGGCACTTTTCTGCGCCAAAGGAATAAATGCCTGCGGCATTTTCGGTACAGCAGGATAAAATAGTGGACATATTGGTAAAATTCACTTCTCCAGCTTGCCAAGAGAGGCCGTGCACATTTTGAGTTTCCCATAAATTTTCATTTTGTATTCTGATATCGAGATCATCCCATGCGCAAGGAGGTTTAAATACCCATGATTGCAAACAATTAGAATCTGGATCCACAACAGCTATTTCTTTCGGAATATATTTTCCATGATTATTCCGAAATCCTATAAAATCAATAACGGCTCTCATATTGTGATCCAACTTTGTGGCTGACACTCACTCAACTGCTATAATCAAAATATCCGTCACAATAAGACCCCCGTGAAATCAGTTTCAATAGTAGGAGAAAGAATAAAGATATACAGAACAGATTATTTTAGACTTTCTTTGTTATTTAGAAGCAGGTAAAGTTTTCCCATTTTATTGAGGCTTGGTGGGTCCTAGAGCCACTTTATGCATGAGCTGAAAATTTCGAAGTCAGATAACCCCCAACCTTCTGTCAGAGTATAATATTTGTTACATGGTACATTTTTTGTTTTCAGGAAGACATAAAGCAGGAGTGCCCCTTCTGCGACCTTCAAGGGTTTAGGGGGAAGAAGGACTTAATAGACCATTTATATTTCCATCACCCCCCCCTACCTAAGAAGACGAAGAAAAGCATCAAGAAGGG
The DNA here is from genome assembly GCF_977018435.1 of Lepisma saccharinum. Taxonomy (NCBI): domain Eukaryota; kingdom Metazoa; phylum Arthropoda; class Insecta; order Zygentoma; family Lepismatidae; genus Lepisma; species Lepisma saccharinum. The sequence goes on along the minus strand of NC_139230.1, from coordinate 169,449,105 downwards.
AGGCCTTATTTATCCACATATATAAAAAACAATATCAGTGCGAGTGAAAAAAGAACAATATGAAAGTGCGTGTGTGTATGTGTGTGTGTGTAAGAGTGTATGTCTGTGGCTAATTATGTAAGTATTTATTTTTACAATATATTTTTTTGAAAAATGATATTTATATTTTGTTTACATCCCGTACGGTAAAGATACATAGTACTCCAATTTTCGGCGTTTCGTGTGAACTGCCTGGTGAGTTTTTTGTTCCTTTTCCGAGACTATCTCGAAATTAGCTTTACGTTTAATTTTTCGAGGGTTTTCAGCCACTCTCTTTTCAATTTCTCCTTTAACAAGTTGCTTGAAATAGTCAAAATTAATTTGCAATTGCGTCCTGTAGTTCATGGTAATACCGCGCACTTTAATGACATGTTTCTCATCGGTTGCATCATATTTGTTTTCCATTTTATATGCATAATTCTTGGGGCCACCACCAAGAAAACATGAGATTTCATACGGCTCTTTAATCTCATCGGTCAGTTCACCGAGAAAGGAACCTGTAGGTAACAGCGTTTCACCCTGCTTTTCAACATAGAATACAGAGTCAGTGTCCACATAATGGATAGATTCTTTTACTTGATCCATGAATGAATATAAATGCATTCTTCCATAAGCAGTGATAAATGCTGAGACAAGGACATTGGAGAGCACTAGCGGCGAATTGGCCGTTTCCAGGTCGACAAAGTTTACTAGCAAACATTTTTCAGAAATAGGGACTACATTTTTAATCTCAAATTGCGGATTGAATACAATATCATGGAATTTCTTTTCTGTATTGACAAAAACTGACTTAGTTTTTAATACAGATTCAGAGAATTTACCAAAGAGGCTATTAAGGAGTATTTTGGATATGTAACGCAGCCCAGCATTGTATCCAATTTCTTCCTTGACAAGCTGAATACCCTCATGTTCGAAATAATCACGAATATACTTGTCTTTGTCATGTTCTGTACTGCAAGTGGAAGGATATCCTGAGGACTGTTGTTTCAGTCTAAGGAAAGTATCTACGTATTCTCTGAACACATTATCTGATTCTTGTGCTGAAGGAAAATCCCATACTTCATAAATTTTTAGTATTTTGTACCCTTTCTCTACAGCCAACTTGAGTTCTTCTGATACCCAGGTGCCATGTAAGTATCTTTGTTTTTCGGTGTGTGGGCACTCTTCCTGATTCTCACTTTGTGCACATGCACGGCAGAGAGCAAACATTAACTTGCTATTGCATGCCATGCCAAGCACAGGTAAGTATAAATTTTTAGGTGGGAGAACATCGCACTTTACTACGCCGAATATGTTCTCCAGTGGGGGAAACTCGGAAGTGTAAATCACAGGTTTGCCCGTAGGCATCTTTCGCTGTTTCATCATGGCCGGGTACAGGGAAACAACATCTAAAAGTTTCATGCATGAATTCTCGCCATCTTGGCGTTCGTATAGAGCCCTGAAAAGTTCAGTACGTCCGCCATTGAAGGCTTGTTTGGGGATAAGCGGGGAGTCAAGTGAGTAGCAGTTCTCACCAATAAATTTGCGTAGTTCCGGATTGGTTTTGATTTCGTTATGGAACTCACATTCCCATTTTTCAATTACCGTGTACCCCATTTGCTCCAGCAACGCTTTTCTTGCTACTGTGCGTTCGTACCTCTGGTTTAATGTTTCTCCTGTTTCATTAAGGGGTTGATTCCTATTTTCAGGGGAACATAACGGGCATGAATGAAAGTAACATCCCAGAAAACTGTACACAGTTTTAGACTCTTCATGGAGCCCGTCCAGCTTATAACGCCCTACTTTCGCTTCCCCGAGATTGCCAGCATGCCTCAATGTAATATTATTGGAATATTCTATCCATTTCAACCATTTCAACGAAATTAGAGAATAAGTATCCTGCTCCCGGAATCCCATCGGTGGTATCTTGATAAGTGTGTTTTCTTTTAGAAATTTAGTCCTGAATATCAATGAGGCTAAAGATGCAAGTGTGGCACATCTCAGAAAGCATTGAATTCCCGATAATTGTTCAATTAAATTTGAAAATTTAATACACGCAGCTGCCAGGATTTCAACATCACTAATACAATACTGACGCAACTCTTGTTGGAAATCAAATATTTTCCCAGTCTGAACAGTTTCCGCATGCCACTTGCGAATTTCCTCCCGTTCTTTAGTGGACTTGGCGTCCACGTCATAAAAAGAAATATCAGGGTAGGGCCCCACATAATGTTGGTTCTCAGGCGTAGAGAAAAGATAGGGAAAGTCGCCTTTACGCAGTTCATCTCCGAGACCCAGACTTGTAGGCAAGTCTTTTAATTTCATTAACATGAAATTTAATGAATCACGGAAAATGATTTTCTTGCCCACGCTCATTTCAATAATATTACGCCCTCTCATAATTACTGAAGGCATAATATTTTCTTTAGTGATCAAATAGTTCAGCACAAAATGAGAATCGTAACGTCCCGCATTATGTGCAATGCACACAATTTTCTCGAATCCTTCCCTGGGCGTTTGAATATAATGCATAAATTCCTCAATATTGGGGAAAATATGCATACGAGGGCCACACGTTTCGCAGAAATCAGCTTCCGTGTCTTTACATGCGTGACAAGCCTGCTTGGCAACCGCCAGATTCACTTCGTGTTTCTGTGCATCTTCCCCGTCAACCAACATACATTCAAAATCATAAAAAATATACAGAAATTTACTGATTGGATCTACTTTGACTGGGAGAATATAACATTTGTGGGTAGGGTCGACAAAAGCATTACAGCTTTTGCAAAAGAATTCTTCACATTTATGGGGAGTTTTACGCTTTCTCATGTTCACTACTTTACAACAAATTGTGCACTGGTGAATGGATTCACACACACTGGATTTACGCCCTTCCGTACGTAAATGGTTCTGGAAACATTTTCCAGACAGAAACGTACGGTTACATTCTCCACATTTTCGCGAGACAGAGTTAGTATTTTCCTCTAAATGGCTACCTTCACATTTGGAACAATGTAATGTACACTCACTATGTTGATATTTGTTATTATAACCAAATTGGCAGTTGGGACAGTAGTAATTTTTCACAAGAAGATTCCGAACTGAATTGACTATGTCAAAGTGTTCGTTATGATACAACAAATTGATTTGTTTAGGGGCGAACGGAGTTGACCGTATCACCTCATAGTCCCTTTCCCCGTCTTTCATTGCAAAAACAACAATCTGGTACTCTGGCCCTAGCTTATTCTGAAACTTCATAATATCCTCTACTGTACACCCATTGGAAGGGTCGACGCTTGCTTCATGGCACAAACGCATAGCGGCTTCTTTAAATGTATTGTCAAACCTTCGAAAAGATTGGATTTTGTTAGTATCTTTATCGATTTTGGCCTTGGCAAGTGTAATTGCCCGTGGTAAACACAAATTGTCATTGTTGTTAATTGCAGTGATAGCCCGTTGCCTTTGATTAGCATTGTTCACTGTTAGTAACGGAGCGTATTTTCTGTAGAGAGGAACTTTGCTCTTTCCTCTTCCGCGCCGCGGTTCCACAATATGCGCCGAGCATTTAATAGTATTCCCCACAAAGAAAGACTCGTTGCTATTGAGCACTTTGGCAACATAATGCTGGATAATGTCCACATTTAATGCTGAAAGGCGACGCCAAGGGATATAGATATCCCTGTCGTTACCTCCCGCAGAAATAATCACCCCTACTTGACTCTCCGGTACAACATCATAAAAAACCCTTCTCATCATGAACTTGAACATCGATCTAACAAAAGAATGAGGGTCCCCGACTACCTGCGTTGGGATATCAAAAGAAACCTCCCTGCCTAGCATGGCAAACCGTCTGAAATATCTGTTCCGTTCCCCCGCTATTGAAAAAAGGGGTTCACCCGAACCAATTTGATTCAATATGTTGTGAGCCGTCTCGCAAAACAAAGTCGGATCAGAATATGGATAATCGTAGTAAATAACCACCCTCTCGCAAAAATTGTAGTAGGCATTAATAATATCTTCTGGAGAAGTGAAAAATCCTAGGTTAAAATGGGTTAAAATAGATTCAGCTGTACTCACCGCACTGCTGTTGGACCTGGAGCTGGAAGCCATTCTTCCCTCGTATGTCGAATTCAGAAAAAAGAAAGAACCTGCAACAATAACAATACACATTGTTAGTGATATTTTCTAATATTTTTGTATAATATTTTTTAAAAAACATCGCAGTGACAAAAGAATGGGTGGAATTCAGAAAGAGAGAAAGTGACAGAACCTGGAACAATAACAATACATATTGTTAGTGTTATTTTCGAGTATTCTTTGTATAATATTTTCAAAAATAATGTAAAACGCTTAAACTTTGTTTGCATGGCAGTTAAAAACAACTTGAAATAAAAAATAGTACACAAAAAAAGATACTTACCAAGTTAAAAACCCTTTAGTTGCACTGCAACAACTCAGTCACGCTAAAAAATTAGTACGTCTTTCAAGCCAAACACTTGAGAACTCTCTTGGACCGCTTCGTCTTCCGCTCGATATTTATAGATTCTTAGACAAAAGGCGAGTCAATATAAATATTATTTTCATTACTCTTCTCTGATTGGTTGAATCATTTATTAAAAACCTTCTCTCATTGGTTAATATTTTCTAGCCTCTACCCAGGACCGTTCGAGCTCCTCAATTATACCAAATATGACTCACCACCGACGCCAAAATGGGCGGACGTGACGCCTTAGAATAGGCCGAAAATGTGTTTTGTACATTAATGGAAAAACCATTAATTCCAAGTTCCCACGTGTGCATAAAGCACCCCTGACTCATATCCGGCAGAAACGCATATATAATATACAACAATAGTGTTAGAATAGTCCGAAAACGAACTCCACAATAGTGTCTTTTGTACCTTAATGGAAAAACCATTAATTCCAAACTCCAACGTCTGTATAAATCATCTGTGACTCATATCCGGCAGAAACGCATATATAATATACAACAAAAGGTTAGCTTAGGTCAAAAACGGAATACATAATAGTATCTTTTGTGCACTAATGGAAAACCATTAATTTCAAACTCACACGTGTGCATGAGTCATCAATGACTCATCTCCTCCTCCACCCACGACACGTGTCGCTTGATTAAATAACAATAGCGTCACCCTCGAAATGAATTAAAAAGACATTAATCATAATTAAAAATGACAGAAAATCGATGAAAAACGACGGTAAGTATTTTCCCTTCTACTCACCCTCACACACACACACACACACACACACACACACACACACACACACACACACACACACACATAGTGTCATCAGGGAGTGTATTGTGGAATTCACAGATAATTTTAATGTTTGTCCTGTCATTAACCACAACTTGTTTCCTTTTTGAAGTGTTGATGACAAACATGGGTCTCTGTGCTTTGAATTCATCTGGTGTGTAATACATGTCAGTATTGCCAGTAGTGACCCTTTTGTATGCTGTAAATGCTTCATATAATTTAAGGAAATCATCCTTGGACATGTCTAAATTATAATTTTCTCTGGGGAACACCTCATTTCTGCCATTTTTAAGATATATGTTCTTGATGTTGCAGTTATCAAATCTACTTGAATTTTTGTCCTGATTATTGTGTCTTCCAGTTTGAAACAGTACCACCACAAAATCCGGCATGACATATTGTATACTGGAGAATGAATTTGTAGCATCAAACTCATAATAAGTACCAGTGGCAGGCTTCTGTACACATTGATATGTATAAAATTGTAAAGGTACTTGTGGATTTTTTATTATATCTGCTTTGTATTTAAGAGCATAACTGGCTTCATATTCAACAACTGGAATTCTTAGCTCCATAGTCTGAATAATGCATTTGCCTTCATCAGGTAGGGTATTAGGCAGAGCTTCCCCTGTAGAGTTTAATGTGCTGTACCTCATCAAAGCATTATTATCATTGGCAGCTCTTCTAAATGTGATTCTTAAACCACCCTTCCACATAATATCTTTGTAATCTGAGAACAATCCTTGCAACAGGCGCATGGGGAACAGCACTGTGTGGCTCTTAGATAATATTTTATCACCAGCCTCAAATCCACCTATTTTGTAGTATGATGCCTCGGTTTTGGATAATTTTAGTGTGGCCAAAGCTGTGGAGGTAATGCCGGGATAATCCACTCTGTTTATAACAACACCATGTTTTCTGATTTCAATTTCAGAGAAGAGATGTGGTACAAAATTGTCCACCAATCTTATATTTGAATTTGCCGGATAATCTGTACCATCGAGCTTTACAACATCAAATTTGATGTATAGATCTGATCTGTGGGGGTGTATAAAGCCATCCCCTACATCAAGATCAACCTCAATTTCTGTGTTGGGTTGATTTAAATTTGCAAATGTCCTCCTGTTTGGGGGGAATGATTGTAGCTCATAACTCTCAATATTTTCCATTTTTTTTGTATGTATTTTTATTTAAATATTAATTTCTATGATTGCAGTTGTTGTGGCTCCAGCAAAATCAACTAATTCTTCTTTTTCATTAGTGACCATCAACTCAATGTAATCTATTCTATTATGGCACACAGGAAAATATAATGTTGGGGATGGAGTGTAGATGATGGGCTCCATAAATTCAGAATTAGGTTTAAATGTTGCAATGATGCCAGTTTGTTTGTGAGTGCCTATGCCATTTGATTTGGTGATCATACCCTTGGCCACATTACAGTGAATATTCAGAGTCTCTATGGCTAAGAATTTAGGTATATTAATAGCAGTGTGTTTGATGGCTGGTTCAAGTTTTGTGTTGTTCTCAAAGCCTAACAGCTCTCCTATAGTACCCAGATCCACTGTTTCTGTAGCAGATACAATCTCTACTCTGTGAGTGACAGAATTTTGAGTTAAAACTATACCTCTGGGTAATTGAGCATTTAGAGTGGACAGATTATACTGCCCTAGAGTGATGACAATATTTTGATCACCAACTGCAATTTTGTTGTTGTGGTGTGTAATATTAGGGATCAAGTACATGCCATAAAATGCTCTGATAGCTATTGTTTTGGGATATACTATATCATCATGTAATTTGAGTTTCAATATTGAATTTTGGCTGGTGAGATGGAATACTCCCATGATGTTTTAAATACCACAAGGCTTTTTGAAAATCTTCAATTGATGGTTTATTTATTTGAGACATATATCTAAGAACAGATAAACACAAATGTCCACAATTAACATCTTTGAAATTTTGAACACGGGCATTATTGTAATAAAGATTAGTTGATTTTAGATATTTTATTAAATTTTCAGGTGGAACACCTCCAAATGAATCAAACACAAATGCCTCATTGTTTAAATATTTAAGATAACAAATCCAGTGAGTGCCCTGATTTTTGTACTTATCCAAATTAACAATGCCACACTCTTTGTTGAGTGGTTGTTCTGGTAAAGAATCAGACATGTACACACCTCTAAAATTTTTGATGCCCAGTGGCTTGATTAAAGCTTCAATATATTGGTTTGTAAGCGGCTCTTGTTTTTTTTAAACTTATTCATGGCTCTCTTAACACCTTTGCCTTGTTTCTCCATGGCCAGGTTATGGCGCTTCAATTCATCTAATTCTGCTTTATTTTTTTTGGCATCTATTACTGTTTTTGCTATAGCAGCTGATCCCCCAGCCAAGCTCCCAACAGCCCCAAGTGCTGCTAAGATGGCCGGGATAGTAAATATGAAACCCCCCACATGTGATTTTTTTCTAGATTGTTGTAATTTTTTTAATTGGGGAGTACTAAGCAACAATTTCATACCATGGCCCTTTGCAAGACAAGATTTTTTTTCTTCCGCTGCTTTTGGTTAAAAGGCTATCAATAGTTTTAAGAGATTTAAGACCTGCATAAGGTATTTGATACATAATACCCTTGGCCTTCATTCTAGGTTTATTATATATATTTATTCACAGCCCCCACCCCAGTTTTTGTTTGGTGTTCATAGCTATGGTGGTTCCCAATGCTGCTATTCTTTCACTCAAAGAAGCATCTTTGCTTACAAATCTACCAAATGCAGCCGCTTCTAATTTCTTGTCTGCAACATGTCTCTTGTCAAGATCAGTATGTGTGTTGTATGCTATGTCATGGTCTCTGCAAGCAGCATCTAGGGGATTAACACCAGGATCACCTCTGTTTAATCTATGGTCCAATTTTGTGCCTGGACCACAATACTGATAGCCTGGAATGTGTAGTTCAAATGGCAGCTTGTTTATAATGTCATTAACCAACCCCCGACCCTCAGAAATATTCCAAAATTTAGGTGGTAGAGTATTAATAATTTTTATAAGATATCCAATCCCCTTAGTGTCATTTACTATAAAATTAGACAATTTGGTGCTTATCATGTCCATAATTCCAACCTTTTTATTGTAAAAATTGTGGTTGCCAGCATTTTCCTCCCCAGCTATCACCAATAACCTATCTACAAGTTTCCTGACATCATCAACCCAGACAAATTTTTTAGGCAGGGTGTTGTATTGTTTGATTCCACTACCTGTCTTGATTTGTGACCATATGGGCTTGATTAAGTTGTTGTATTTTGCTCCACTGCTAGACTTGATTCTTTTTTGTGTGGGATCATTGTTCTGGTATAGAGCATCTGATTTTATTAATATTTCTTTGTAATGCTCATAATCTTGATCTATATAGCTGCCAGGCCTTTTCCTAGTCATCAGTTCCCACAATCCAGGTGTGCCAGGATATTTAACAAAACCACCTTTTTGTCCAAGATGAGATTCTGAATATACAATGAGATCATCTCCCATAAATGTTACTCTGAAATTGCCAATTCTATGTATGATGCTACCATCACGCTCTGTGTCGGCATATAAGCCAAAGACCTCATCTTTGTTGTCTTTAGGTGTGCTTAAATATTTTTGAGCAAGAAGACCCAATTCAATAGGATCCTGAGTAGCTTCAATTCTTCGAGGAGCAACAGGACTAGGTGTATGAATACTGGAAAGTGGGGTGATTGGATAATCTAATATGTTCCTTGCAGCTACAGGTACAAGCTCTGTGATCAAATTTTGATTTTGCTCTGTAACAGTTTTGATATTTTTACCTAATTCACTAATAGCATCAATAATAGGCTGTTCTGTTTGTTTGTGTTGTTCATAAATTCCTCGGTTCTGTGATTTCCATCCCTTAAATCTTTTTACAAGATAATCTCTTAATTTAAGATCATCAATGATTGGCCTTTTCATGGTTATTTATATATGTTTCAATGTCTAGAAAATTGTTGATTTTATTTCTGTATTTGCCACTATTGGGTTTTCTTGTCATATCAATTGTGACAAACCCATAACTGTCCTGGTTCCAGCACCTACTGCAAAACTTAGAAAAATCATTGTAGCTCAAGTCCCCACCTACATATTCATCATGTATGTGTTTGAGGTTGGTATGATCTTGATGAAACACACATATAAAATTGCTGTTGTCTCGGATCAGCTGCTTCGGTATTTTTGAAAAAGTCTGTGCCAGGTAGAAGCAATCAATGTTTTTGTGTCGGCCCTGTGTAAAGAAATTTCTAACCTTGTTTTGATTATCCAGTATAATGTCATCAAACACAACAACAGAATTATCGAGACATTCATGAAGTGGCTTAACATCTGATTCAAAAGTGGCAATATCCAGTCCATCATATAGCTTCATCAGCTGCTGGTATTTTAATTGTTCCAAGCTCTTAGAGAAAACATACAAGTGCCTGTTTTTCCAGTCTAACCAGTTGGGTGCCAATAAAAAATTATCAATCATTAGTGTAGTTTTACCACAAGCTGATGGCCCAACAATAAGACATCTAATATTTTCAGGCAGCAACTTGCCATTTCACTTAATCTGCTGTTCAGGTTCTGGCAGCCTTTTTATAACATCCCAGGTGCTCATATTATCACTTTGTCTGCATCGATCCAGCTGTGTTCTGGAAGTCCTAGCCATTTGACAAATAACTTGTTGCCTTTTCTGCGGATGATTTTTTCTATGAGATATGTGTCAGGCTGTTTAGTTTTGCTGAGTTCTTCTTCATAGAATCTGCCTTTGAGAATTTCTCCTCGGTGGTCTTTTATTATATATGTGTTAAGGGTCCCAGGTTTAACTTGAACCACTGTAAATAATTCAGTGCTCCAGTTTCTTGTAAAGCCTCTTTTGAATAAGTGCTTATATTTGCTGATTCTTACTTGATCACCCACCCTGTATTTGGCCTTTCTTGTTGTTGGCTGGTATCTAGGATAATAAACAGTCCTGATCAATTTTTGCTCATCAGATGAAGTTACTTCAGAGGGTTTCATGTTGATTGTGGAATGGACCGAGTTGTTATATTTATGTAGAAGTTCTGGAAGAATATTAAGCCATTTATAATTACCTTGAAGTGTAAATTGTTTATACATAAGATTTTTTAGGGTTTTGTTGAATCTCTCTACAATTGAGGCCTTGAGATCACTGTAACTCGAATAATGTTGTATTGACTGGCTTTTAATAAATTGTTGGAACACAGAATTATAAAATTCTTTGCCATTATCTGTTTGCAAATAGCGCGGTGATCTTCCACTCTGATTGATGATTGTCCTGAAGGCTTCTGTAACACATGCTCCAGTCTTGGATTTGAGTGGCACAGCCCAGGCAAATTTTGAAAATGTGTATATTACAGTGAGTAGATACTTGTAGCCCTTGTTGATTTTGTCTAAGTTTTTCAGCTGTCCACTTGCCATCTCAATCAAGTCGCTCTGCCATAAATCATCTATTCCTTTTGTGACTACTGGCAGTCTCTTATAATTATGTCTGGCTTGTCTGTGTAATTCATCAACAATAATTTGTCTAGACATAATATGAAAACAAGAATATTGCAACTATGGGGTGTTCAGCAGCTGATACTACAGAATTTTCTAAATATAATTTGTCTCCTATTTGTATATGAAATTCCAGAGAGCCATCATCTTCAAAATAAGATGTTTCTAATGTATTGGGATCTGTAAAATCCTCTAACTCTACACTGGTGATTTTTGCTTTGTTATCAGCATTTGTTATTGATAAGGTAGGGTAGTGGTGTGCCTGTGGTTGAAGCCAATATTTGATCTTGATTGGTCTCAGTGTGCCCCCAACAAAAAACTGGTAATAAAATTGTGCAGGGGACAGCATATATATTTTGCCACCTGGTGTAAATAGTGAATCATATTCTTTGTTGGGGATGCTGTACAATTCAAGAATTACTGTATGTTTTGGATTCTCGATTATGCCTGTTATTTCTTTTTCTGCTGTAAGCAATCTGCTTGTTACAGATTCAAGGTGCTCATTGATGGTCCTAACAACATCATCATGGCCTGGCTTGATTTTTATGTCCACAACAAGTTTCTTGTATTGTTGCACAATCTCTTGAAGCTGGGTGGCAAAAACAGACAGAGCATTTGCTTGATTGGATTCCATGGTCCCTAGCTGTTGCTTGATATTAGCTACAATTTGTTGCAAATTTTCAATAACTGCCAATTTTGAATTTTGAGCAGTAAGATCATGGACCTGTCTTCTGATATCCTCAAACAGGGCATGCAGTTCATTAATATGTTGATTAGTTGGTAGAGTGGCCACTGTCTGAGTAAGTTGTTTGATCTCTGTCTGGATATTCTTGATATCTTCTGATTTCAATATTCGATTCACAGCTCTCTTAATATTTTTAAGTTCCTGTGATGTAGGCAGATTTGTTACAGTATTTTGCAAAGATTCAAGTGCCAATTTCACATTATTTAATTCAGAAGCATCAGCCACATTTTGCATAGCATTTTGGAGCAGGGCTATATCTGCCTGAGTGGGTGTTGATTGTTGTAAAATTTCAAGTTTTGTTTGGATATCATCGATCAAGTGATGAAAATGAGATAGCTCAGATTCAGTGTTGAGGTTTTCAAGCTTTGTGATCTGTTGCTGGACACTGACAAGTGTGTCTACAATACCGGGCAGGCGGGATTCTAGAGATTCTTGTACATTTGTCAAATCACTTTGTACTGCTGCTATTGTACCCTCAAGATGGGTTATGGTACTTTGAATTTTTCCAAAATCTTCATATGTTTCAAGTTGCAGCTTGATGTTTGCAACACTCCGAGTTATTGCACTCAAAGCATCAGAAGATGGCAAGTTGTTCATAAAATTTTCAAGTGTCTCAATTTTTTCTTTAACCTCGGCTATGGCATTGTTCAAGGGGTCCAGATTAGGTATCTGGAGTGATTGAATCTGTTCCTTTAGAGTGGAAATCACTAGATCAAAATCTTCTTGTGATTTTATGCTTTTGACAATTGTTTGGAGCTGTGTCTGGACATTATTTATCTGCTCTTCCAATTGCTGTTTCAATTGCTCAGAGTTGGTGGCCTGGGTCTTAAATTTGGCTTGAAGAGCTGCTACAGCCTCTTCTAAACTTTGAAAATTATCTAATGTGGCCAAGTCAGTATATTTGTGAAGCAGCAATTTGAGTTCTGAGTCAATTTTAAGAAGAGGGTCCATGCATTGTGATTGCAAATTTGTAATTTCTAGTTGAAGACTGGCATTCAGTGTGGCTTGTAAAGCTTGTAAATCACTTCTTAATTTCTTGACTCTGACATCAAGCATCAGAATCTCATCACTGTGATCTTCATGCCTTGTATGGCCAAATATATCATTAGGCATTTTTGTTTTAGTGGTTATTTATTATTGAATATCTGATTCTTAATTCTATAAAAAAAGGTATAAGCTTGTCATATGATCCCGGGACCTCAATATATAAGCAGTCACCAGCAGAAACAGTATATACAGTGCCAGAAACCATGTTTGAGTGCTTAATTCTATAAATATTTCTCCCTATTGAAATCTTGACATTACCCTCAGGGGTTGTAATAAATTGTAATTGACCACCTACAGGTAATTGGTAATGATTTAAATTATTGTTAAATATGTACAATGTTTTACCTGTTTCATCATCAACATCTGTAAGTATGCTGTTCAGATGAATAATTAACAAAGCACTTAGTTTAGATATCATATCAGAAGAGGGTTGTGGTGTTGGCAGGTCCATAATAGCCTGTTTTTTGAACCCAAATAAGTTCATAGGCATGTTTATTTATTTCAAATCATGCTCTGTAATTGGGCATTGATTACCACTTTTCAAATCACAATGACCCCATGGTAGAGTATGTATGCCACATGATAAAATGCATCTCTTATCATCATGTGGGTCCAGAGCCACTTTTCTTACAATATTTGTAGTCAACAAGTGATCCACACTCTGAATTCTGGATTCTGATGTTCTGATTGTGCTACATGATTTGAGGCAATTTTTGTAATCTTCAAATTCAAGCTCTTTGTCAACAATTACTCTGCCAATGCCCTTGGCTTTTTTTGCAACAGCGCCACTACATGTTTCAAAACTGTACATCTTGGCCCTTAAACCAGCAAATGCCACAATAACATCACCAAGTGTCTCATCTTTTAACTTGCCAGGCACCTTTTTGTTGTGGTGTTTAATTTTTGAATGTTCAGTGGTATCAAAATATTTAAACAATTCAGGCTGTGCTATATCTTGATAAACATCTTCTGTTTGAATATCAAGAACAAAACTATCTGTGTCCATGTACATCAGTTTTACACGATCCTTATAAAAAGGCTTCAACATATTATAAAACAATTTTAACATGTGTAATTTGGCCAATTCCAATATCACGGCCCCTACATAAATAGGCTTATCAAACTTAATCTTTGTTTTTTTCATGTTGAAAAGTGCCATATTTTCATCATAAATTCTTCTGTAATTGAAGTTGAGCTTTGCTATCAATTTTTTGCTCCGGCTGGGGTCAGTAATTATTTTAACATCAATATGTTTTCTGACATTTTCAATTGTTTTGCCATACACTGAATTGACCATCAATTTAAACAAGGTTTTATCAAATTGGCTCATTGCAGATGTTCGAAGCTCTGTGTTTGTATCAATATATGGTTTCAACCATCTTGAGTGCCTGAACCTTAAGACTTTGCCAATTTTGGTCACTTGAACACCATGATTCATCAGGAACTGGAGGTTTTTGTAATATATGACATAATTCTGTTTCGGCTCTAGAGTCGTCATCAATTTCTTCTGTTTAGAGCCAGGTGAACACTTAACCTCAGGAATTGGGGGCAGATCAGAAAATGTGTTGTGTAAATTATCAGGAATTGTCAGATCAACCTCTAAGAACAGGACATAGTTACTGTCATCAAAATCCTTAAGATCTTCAATATTGAAATCTTCAACCCACTCAAGCCCTGCATATGGCAGTTTTTTCATCATAGCATAACCATAGAGGCTGTTTGCATCTACATACAGTATATAATTTGATGGCAGTGCTGGATCATAATCAGGAATATATTTGTTATTTGCTCTGGCATATCTCTGAGAACATTGCACCATGCCTCCTCTTATACATTGTTCCATAAACAGATACATATCTTGATCTTGGATCAGATCCAATTGCATTTTAGTGTTTAAAAACATTGCAGACCATGCTAGGCCCGGAGCACTGTAAAAATACATTGGATCCAGCTTATAATTTTCCATGGAAGATTTTCTGAATGCCTGCAGTATATCAGCTAAGAGGGTCACATCAAGTTTTAAATAAGCCTTGTGATAATCACCAAATGTCTGGCATTTTAAATTGTTCCACATCAACTGGGCATGGTGATAATCTTCATCATTGATTCCAGATCCTCTGATTTTGCTGTAAAACTCTTGTTGTGGTGGCAGAGAACACTCATCAAATTTAGAAAAATCTGTAACATAATCATATGGATATACACCCTTCCGCCTAATTAATTTCAGCTCCTGATTTGGAAACAAAGCACATGTGATTTTGAATTGATCATCAGATAATTGAGTGGCCAGTGTAGCCAGGCTAGCAGACAGAATTCTGTATGAATCAAGAAATCTTAAGTGAATAGGAACACCATTAACTTTAATTATTTTGCTAATGGCAATATATTTCTCATTATTTTCAGCTAAAATATTTAAATTCTGCTTGTCAAACCCCTCGTACCTGATCAAATGATGAAAATCATAATTGGATGCACCATGGCAAAATATGGGGACAAATTTTGGTCTCTGGATCTTATTATTACAGCTATTACACAGGGCCATTAAGAATTTACCATCTGTATGAGAATGGTGTTTCACCTTGATATTTGCATCTGAAAATTCAGAATCACATACCGGGCATTTTTCTGCATTGTTGAAATCTTCAATCTGTTCCTCTGTTAAAGGCAACATGGGTTTTGATTTTAAGAAGACATTAGATGCTATGCAACGGCACTCATTTTCTATTCTTTGTGCAAATTCTTTGATGGCATCTGCTCCCATGTATAAATCTTTTTTACTAACAACCCCATCCTGTACAACCACATAATAAAAACTAGAAGGTTCATGTAACTGGTATGATGTAATTGAAGGTTCATCAGGATCTGGGCTACAGAATGCAAGGGGTTTGAGGTTTGATTCAAAATCACAGACTATATATGCTGGGTGTTCCAACAAGGCTTCAAATTTTTTGAATTTGGCATTTTCATTTGGGTTAGGCATAAGCATATGAACAGGTTTATGGTTGCCACAGTATTTCAGATGCTCAATTAACTTGTTTTTAGCAATTTCTGCATTCACTTCCCGAACCCCATTTATTATTTTTTTACCATCAAATACAGACAAACATCTTCTGCACAACTTGAATATTCTATGAGTTTTGTCTAGTTGTGTTCTGACTAAAGCTTCAAGATTATGTATCAGAGTATAATGGTGTGTATCATCCCCTTCAATTAAGAGCAGATCAATCGGAATAGCAGAATTATCATCTAATGTACTGATTCTGAGAGGTGCTATCAAGCAATTGCCACGGCCAGTAGAACAAATAAATACATTAATAGATAATTGTTTACCATTAATATCCCTGGCCTTTTTTTCAAATTTATCAATATTCTGAACAGACATTGGATATTCTAAACCCTCCATTGCTTCATCAAAATCATTTTCATGTTGTTTATAATAACTTATTCTCTCAGGATCCCTTAAAACTGGATACA
Source organism: Lepisma saccharinum (assembly GCF_977018435.1). Lineage (NCBI taxonomy): Eukaryota > Metazoa > Arthropoda > Insecta > Zygentoma > Lepismatidae > Lepisma > Lepisma saccharinum. The sequence goes on along the minus strand of NC_139230.1, from coordinate 169,433,002 downwards.
AAGCAGCTAAAATACACCACATAAAGAATTTCTCATCATTATTTTCTATGTTAACCACGGCTCTTTTGTTTTTAATATTGGCAGGTAAAGGCAAATATGTAGATCCTTGTAATGGGTTGAATTCAGAAATATTAATATATAACTTGTGTGAAGATCCACATAGGTTCCATCCAGACTCTTTTCCAGAAAATTCAGAGTGTTTAATATTCAATTGATCTATCAAACTGCTTATTATTTTGTCTGAATTTGCATTTGAATATACCGGTACAGTTTCTGTTATGTGGGGCTGTGTAAATTTTGTGCCATTTGGCTTCTTATATTGTGTAAACAATTTGAGGGACAGCTTATAAGAGCCATTTTGTGCATTTAGAATTGCCTGCACATCAGAATTTATACTGTTCAAAAAATTCTTAATGTCACATTTTGGCTCTGATACAAACTGGTAATCCCTAAGTTGGCCATTAAAACTGCTATGGATAGGTGGTGCATAGCGTGGCTGCTTTGCCGGTCCAGCATTAACAGGTGTTTCATGCTTCCTTTTCAGACCAGATGTAGATGGTTGAGGGGGCAATGTTGATGACTGTGCAGAGCAAGTACCTTTATGTTTATAAGTGAAGTATTCCATGCTATATTTTCTATGGCATTTAGGGCATATTTTTGTGGGAGTTCTGCATTTGTCTGGATTACAATTCCTTTGATGCCTGGCCCAATTGGGGCTGGTTATATTCTTATTGCATTGATTACAATATTTTTGATTTGGCATTTTTGTTGTTGTTTATTATATAAGATTTCCTGGGGTTCAAATCAAAATTCTATGCTTAATAAAAAATATCAGTTGGGTTCAGCAGTGTGTTTTTGTATATTTAGTGTGTGTGTATGTGTGTATGTGTGTTAATATTTTTGGCTTTGGTATTTATATAGAATTTCTTGGGGTTCAAATCAAAACTCTATACTTAATAAACCTATGACAGGTTGTACAGGATAGCCTACATGCACAAAGATAGAATAAGTATTGATCCACTGCAGCACTGACCTTTCACAATTGCAGGTCTGCACAGGCATGTCGTGATGTGCAGGGAAAGGCATTGACCTAATACCATGTGTCATGTATTGATCTTGTATAACAAACTAGGGCAAATATAAACCCTTTGTTCAATATATTAGAAAATTCTATATATTGAATCAAACAAACCTATAATTCAATTTATACAAATCTGCTATATTTAAAAAAAATAAGAGGAGCACTGCAACAACACATCTGTACTCCTCAGCCACTCTCACAATACTAACTGATATGTAATACAAAAAGCTGTTGCATCATAATTTGTTGCACAACATAATGCAAAAGCTCTTGCATCATAATTTGTTGCACAATGCAAAAGCTCTTGCATCATAATTTGTTGCATAATACAAAAGCTCTTGCATCATAATTTGATGCATAACATGATGCAAGAGCTTAGTTTTTGGTGTGGGCAAAAAAAATATCAAGAGGGGCATATTTTTAACAAGCTTATGGACAACAATCTGACAGAAGTGCCTTTTGTAAGTGTGGACAAATCAATCTGAGGGGGCTCATCATTTCACAGGAACTTCCCGAGGGCATTTTTACAAAAATCTTGGATTAGACGGAGTACCACACTTGAGCAAAAGCTCATATGGGCATGTTGAGCAAGTTTTAAGTGTAGCCAAATCTGCCTGAGGGGGGTTCATCATTTATCGCGCCAATAGTATATACTTTTATACTACTCGTAACTACATCCTGATAATCATTCAATAAAGACTATATTGTCAGGGATGGAAACTGGCAATGATGGTTTAACTGGGTTCTTACAAACAAATGAAATAGGATATGTGTAAAATGAGAAAGTAAGTATCAGATCTGCAAAAGAAATTTTTGCCTGTGAATGAGATAAAAAATCAGAACTCATTATGACTTGAAAGGGGAGAACTTCTGAAATCCAAAAATGCCATTTCCAAGATAGTGAATTTATTTTTACAGATAGGAGAACCCTAGAATGCAAACTTAAAGAAGAACAAATAAATATATTTTTTTTTCAAATTGTGCTGTGCTAAAATAGAATATTTCCGATGTCTAGGTATAAGTGAAGTAGCACGCACGCGCACCCACTCTAATATTTCACTGGAAACTTCGATGGGAGGCGTGTTTCTGGTTCTAACTATATCTGGGTGTTTTCATTAGATCCATGGTATTTCGTGAGTAAATATGAAGGAAGTAAATAAACAAGACAAGTGGGTGGAAGGTACTGGAGAATCGTAGCTACGGAACCATTGAGAAGATATCCTTCGCCAAGATAGAGAATCTCTATATCCCTTGTGATAGAGAACCTATTAGAAGAATGAAAGGACAGATTAAAATATTAAATTTGATGTTTATCCTTTCGTCAAAATGCCTAGAAAACAATATAATTAATATACTTGTTCACTTCTATACAAAATAAAAAAACATGCCTCTGGTGGGGAACGAACCCAGGCCTTGCTGATGAAAGCTCTGCACGCTAACCAACACACTATCAACACTATCCAGTCAGTCTGTTTCCTTCCTCAACACCTGAAAAAGCAAATACATCTTAATTTCACTGATAATTGTTTCATTGTCTAGTGATAGAAACCACGTATGTCAAAAATAGACGCATTCTTTCTGTGAAATATCACATGTTTCGCACATCATGCTTCTCCGTTTACTGTCATTTGGACATTCACTTGGAAGTTAAAACTTAGCTTTGCGTGTGCATTTTCACGTGCATGTGTGTGACAAGAGTGGTGTGAACGTGTGTTGGAGGTTGTTCTAGGTATTATTTTCGTTCAAGCATTAATATAATTGTAAAATATAGAACTTAGTGTAATGCAAGGAGTGAAAATATAAACCCAGTCCTTCAGGTTCGTTCCCAAACAACATTAAATAAAGGAATTTAACGTGGACCGAGTATTAGTCCATGTCGAGAACACGAGACATTACTTCCGACAATCTTCATATCGTATTTCTTTTAGGCATCACTGCTCAATTTACAGAGATGTATACATTCTGTGTACAAGATATATGGAACAAAAAAGAAACTTATACGCAAATTATATTCATGTAGTTCTTTCGAAACAAAAGTAAGAATACAAGGTCAATAAGTACAAATGTAATGACCTTGGTTCCTTCAGAAAATTATGATATTGTAAGTATAATTGTAAACATGAATGTATGTTATTAAAATGTGAATAACAAAAAAAGTCGGTATGATAACTTCCCAACATACTGGGTTCGCCTCTCGTCGAAGGCAGATGTTTTTTTTTTTTTTTTTTTTTACAGTGCAGTGCCAACTAGTGTATACCTAGGATGGAATTAATTTGACATATCGGCACGACTGTAATTTTTAATAAACATTTAATGGATTTGAGAGTAACTACTCGATATTAAATTTCTTACAAAATGTGGAAAGGCAAGTAAAAGAGACATGCAGTTCTTGCTTTGCATATCACGCAAGATCAAGAAACAGTGGAACGTTAATGTGGAAATTCCTAGCAGCCACAGTGCCTCCCCCGTGGCGCAGTGGCAGTGTCGTCGCCTTGTAATCAAGGGGTCCCGGGTTCGATACCCGGTGGAGGCACAAGTGGTTCGGATCCCACTTTAAACTGTAGGTCCAGTCCCGATTAGCCTTACTGTGCATAAAGTGGACTTAAAACAGCAACTCAAACCAAGCAACTCCTAGCAGCCACGTCAGAAATTCGAGCTTTTATTAAAAAAAATATATTGGTTGAGTTATGAATAGAATTTCAATTTTTAAAATGAAAGTTAGCTAAGAACATATTAGGTTATATGAGTCGACAGATTTAGTCCAGATCTTAACATTATAATTGTGTTGTAAAATCTGTAGCTGTATACTATAAAAATCCAACTGAGGGATGGCATGGGTTTGAGTCCGCCTGGGTTCTCGGCCTGTGTATAGGACCGGTAGCAACCCACCATCGTGAGGAAATTGGGGAGCTACGAGAGAGTAGCGAAACCCGGTTTCGGAAATCTCCTATAACGGCTGAGGGTTCGACGTGCTGACCCTATGTCACCCCATTACCGGTTGAAGTTCTCCACACCTCTATGTAGGATTGTGGGAGGGAGGCTGGCAGTCGGGAGATAGGCCAAGGCTCTTCGAAGGTTGTCGCGCCTTGGGTTATTTATTATTTATTTATTTAAGAAGGAAAAAATCTAAGGTGCATTTCGAAATTAGCAGGTGAAGCCATGGATTAAAATGCATGTGCTGTGGTTACAGATTTTTTAAAAAATCACTGTCTAAATGCAGATTCGAACACACACATGTTGGTGCCTCATTGGCAACTAAATGAAAAAAATCTGTAACTGCGCTCGAACACGCATCCTTCAGAGCGTGAAGGTCGACTCCACTCACCTACACCTTCTATTAGTATGTATTTATTTACTTATCATGTAAGTTGTCTAATTGTTTCACTACTGGCGACGCGAATTTCTTTTCCGTTATTTTCTTTCAAATGTAGTTGCTTTTCCAGGCCGATACATTTTTTACCTTCTGCCACCCATAGAGATCTTTATGAAACACATTATTGGGATGCAACTCACAGAAAGGATAATATCTTAGTTTAAAAGAACTTGAGGTGGGAATGATGTGTTCAGTCACACATTTGACCTCAAAATTTTTCATCCATGAAGTTTTGCTTGCAACGCCGCCATCAACCGAGCATTTATTTTCTGGACATATAATACCTAACCCAAACTCAAATTGTTTCTCTACGGTCACGCTAGATGGTACGCTGCAAAGTGCACAGGTATACCGATGTATTTCAAAAGTGTTCTAAGTTTCTCAATTACACCTTGTAAATAACCTACTGTCAAAATTATCTTCCTCTGAGATAATTCGCCTTTTTTTGCAGCTATACATTACGATAGTCCTCCTCCGTAGTCGAGCGGGTTAAAAAAAAAAAATAAAAAAAAAATAAAAAAATAATAAAAAAAGAAAAAAAAGAGAGAAAAAAAAATAGAAGAAAAAAAAGAAAAAAAAAAAAAGAAAAAAAAATAAAAAAAAGAAAGAAAAAAGGGAAAAAAAGAAAAAAAGAAAAAAAAGAAAAAAAGGAAAAAAGAAAAAAAAGAAAAAAAGGAAAAATAAAAATAAAAATAAAAAAAATAAAAAATAAAAAATGAAAAAAAAATAAAAAAATAAAAAAAATTAAAAAAAATAAAAAAAAATTTAAAAAAAAGCGGGTTAAGGCGTTCACTCGTCTTGAGATCGTTCGCTGCGGGACGGCGTTGGTTCGAATCCGGCTCTCGTCGGAATTTATTCGGCCTACGTATAGGGCCGGTGGCAACCCACCATCGTGAGGAAATTGGGAAGCTCCGAGTGAGTGAGCGTAACCCGATCGAGAAGACCTGCAACGGCTGGGGGCTCGTCGGGCTGATCCCTCGACACTCCAATACTGATCTGAGATCTCCACGCTACAACAGGTGACGGAGGAACAGTGTGGGAGGGAGACCAGCAGTCGGTAGGTAAGCCAAGGCCCTCATCGGGCTGTAGAGGTATGGGTTATTATTATACATTACGATAAGTGTGCATTAACAGCACCCACTCATGAGTCCCAAAACAAAACTGCCTCCATACAGCACGCACCGAAATTGACAAAAACAGCATTTTAAATTCAAAGCTGTGCTAGCAAAGTGTTGCCAACTCTTCTCTACATAGGGTGACCAGACGTCCTCTTTTATCCGGACATGTCCTCCTTTTTAGGTGTCTGTCCGGCGTCCGGGCGGATTTTTTTAGAAATCAGTAAATGTCCTCCTTTTTTTGGAAAGAGTTTAGAATCGAAAATATCAAATGTGTTGCATAGAGAATGCGTTCATATATAACGATCAGATTATCATTTAATGCATATCAATTGGGGTGCGTTAAGTATTCGAGCAATGCTCGCCTAGCGTCTGGGAGCTGAACACGATCACTTTCCCGACTGAGTCATTAGTAGGGTGAGGATTTATAGGCACTAAAAACCTCTCAAATAGGCAGTCAGATAGGTACGAAAATGATGAACATAGGCACTTAAAGAGGCACTATTAACTAAGAAAAGGCACGAAAATAGGCACTTAAAAGTAGGGTGACCATAATATTTTTACCCATAAACGGGACATCCCAAGGAGGTGAGTTTACCCCCTCTTAAAAAGTTTGGTTACGCCTAATCATAAAATTATTGTTATCATTAACGTATTATTATTATGATTTATTAAAGTATGGATCTCATAATTGATAAAGAAAGTAAAGTGCTCCCCTGTGCTTTGCACCACGCCATGAAGGCCTACAGGGGTGTGGAGTTAGGACCCCACACTTTCTTGATCACGGCCGAAGGTGGGGGTGATGTGATCAGCACCACGCCCCTGGCCGCCTTTACCCCCCAGAGTTTCCTGCAGGTACCAACTTTACACGACGCTGGGTGGACGCCGGAGGCGCTTGAACAGGTGGAAAAAATCCTGGTTCTTCCCTGCCGGGGATCGAATCCGGGTCTCTCGCATGGCAGTGAGAGTCAGTATCTCATGCATGATACATACAATAAAATTAAACATTATCTCCCGTTGTCAAAATATATTAATTATTATAATCTCGGTATAACTGGTCCCTTCTGAACAGCCTTTGATGTTTGCTCTATGTTGAAGTTTGAGAAATGTCAGAAGTATTTGTTATTTGATTATTTGAGGACCAGTGAATGGGAACAGCGTTGTACTTCACCAGCCGTTCATAAAACTCCCCGAAAAATTAACCCCCCATACATGACACAACGCGAAATTTGTTTTTGGAGTTTGTTTCAAGACGCATTATTTTACATTCTTGTTGCAAGTCCATATTGAAACTGCATGTATGCATCTTGGCCATGCTTATTCACTGTTCTACAAATAACGGAACACATACAAAACAATTTTAACTTTTTTTTAGCATGAAATGTCTCAAATTTATACTTGGTTTTCAAGTTAACTCCTAGACTTTTTATAAAACAGGAAAAATAGTGTTTTCTTAATAATATCAACGGGACGACCAGAACACTACTCTGAAATGGGACTGTCCCGGTAAAAACGGGACGTACATTCACCCTACTTAAAAGGGACTCTAAAATTTACAAAAATACATAAAAATAGGCATTTAATATGAACTTATTTCAATTTTCTTCTTACAATGCACAGTTATACCATAGATAAGGATATCCTTATGTGTGGTTATATACTGTATTAGCACTTCAGTTTATACATGAAAGTGCGCTAACGATTAACAAACTATTAATACCCTTTTGATCGAAATTCACATTTGCGGGGAATCGTCAGTTAAAGTCATTCTCACAAGACGAACAACAATTTGCACCATTGTACTAGAGACGTTCAATATATAAGTTTCTCTGTGCTATAAAATATTGTATAAAGCAATGCCATTAACAAGAAGCACATGGCTGACAAGCGCCATCCTTCGTCTACAAGTAACAACAATCGATTCGTTATCAGACGTGAAGGCGCATGCGCTCAAGGGCGAAAAGTAAATGCTTGTTCGGAAAACGCGGGCTCGCGTCATAAGGAGTTCAGAAGCATGGATGCTAAGGGTGTTCTGCTTATGGACTTTTTGGAACAAGGAAGAACAATTAATGCTGACCGTTATTGTCAAACATTGGATAAACTGAGAAACGCAATTCGACATAAGCGACCAGGTCTCCTGTCAGCTGGTGTCATTCTTTTTGACGATAACGCTCTCCCCCACTCAGCAGTGCAAACACAACACAAAATTGAAGAATTGGGGTGGGAACGGCTGCCCCACCCTTCATACAGCCCCGATTTAGCGCCGAGTGATTTCCATCTTTTTCCGGTGTTAAAGTCTGAATTGCAAGGTTACTGTTTCGAAACAGATGAAGAATTGAAGCGGAATGTGAGAATAGTGCTCAATAGCCAGAGCCCTGATTTTCTTGCAAAGGGTATGGACAAATTGGTGCAACGATGGGACAAATGCCTGAATCTCCATGGGAATTATGTGGAGAAGTGAGGAAGGATCCTCCTTCACATGTATGTATTGTTTTCTAATGTATCTTAAAAATAAATTTTTTTACAGCATACGGAAACTTATACTGGGTGATTTTTTTAACCTGAATCATTTGAATATCTTGAAAAAAAAAATCATCCTACAAAAAAATGTTCCAAATAAATTGTTGATAAGTAGTGTATATTAGTTGTTTCAAAATAGTACTTAGTAGGTATGGTCTTTTTTTACCAATTGAATATCACTTTTTGACATACTTTGACAATTTTTTGTCGATGTTTTAGCGTTTAGCGATGTTTTAGTACAAATTTTCACTATACTCATTTTTTCCCCACTCGTACTTGGTAGGTATATCATGATGTTACGTGATACAACTTAACCTATCCTTTTTTTACGATTATTTAATTTTTTTACGATCCTAAGTGATATAACTTAACCTATCATTTTTTTTATTTAGGTACTGTTTGAACGTTATTATTTGAGGATCATATTTTGTAGGTATTTTTTTCATCAATCGAATATAAGTTTTTGACATATTTTGACAATTTTTTGTCGATGTTATAGCGTTTAGCGATGTTTTAGTACAAATTTTCACTATACTCATTTTTCCCCCACTCGTACTTGGTAGGTATATCACGATGTTACGTGATATAACTTAACCTATCTTTTTTTTTTACGATTTTTTTTAATTTTCTTACGATCCTAAGTGATATAACTTAACCTATCATTTTTTTTATTTACGCACCGAACTAACCTACAAGGGGGACTCCGTTTGTTTTAATATTTCAGTATTATAAGGTTTTCACAAATTTTATATAACCTAAAATGTGTTGGATGTTGATTTTTAGTATGTGGCAATTTTTTATGAATTTAAAACTGCTCTGTGACCCTCTCGTTCTTCACGTCGTAGGCGAAGGACTTCTCTGCAATCAGGATGACGCTGCATAGGGTATCCTCGGGCAAGGCATCGTGGAACTCGCAGACGACCTTGATGTTGGTTCGATCGTTGACCACAACCTTCTTTCTCTTAGATGTGTTGATGACGGTCATGGGTCTCCGTGCTTTGAACTCGCTGGGCGTGTAGTACATATCCACGCTTCCCTCGGTCACGCGTTTGTAAGCCGAGAACGCTTCGTAAAGTTTGAGGTAATCGTTTTTGGTCACGTCGAGGTTGTAATTCTCGCGCGGGAACACTTCGTTGCGTCCATTCTTCAGATAAACGTTCTTGATCTTGCAGTCGTCGAACTTGCTGGAATCTTTCTCCTGGTTGTTATCGCGCCCGGTCTGAAAAAGCACCACGACGAAATCTGGCATGTCGAACTGTATGTTGTTGAACTGCGTCGTCACGTCGAATTCCATGTGACTTCCCGACGCCATCTTCTGCACGCACTGGTAACCGTGAAAGTGAATCAACACCTGCGGACTTTTCAAGATCTCCGCTTTGTACTTGAGGGCGTAGTTCGTTTCGTATTCCACCACCGGCATTCTCAATTCCATGCTTCGGATGACGCATTTCGCTGCTTCGGGTAAAGTATTGGCTATCGGCGTGGTGCCGTCCGGACCCAAAGTAGCGTATCGCATCAGTGCGTCGTTGTCGTTGGCCGCTCTTCGAAACGTGAGCCTCAGTCCTCCCTTCCACATGATCTCCTTGTAGTCCGAGAAGAAACCAGGCAGCAGACGCATGGGAAAGAGCACCGTGTGACTTCTCGTCGATATTTTGGCCCCGGCTTCGAATCCCCCGGCCTGGTAGTACGCTGCGTCTGTTTTGGATAATTTCAACGTTCCCACCGCCGTCGACGTGATGCCTGGATAATCTATTCTGTCGATGACGGTGTTGTGTTTCCTCACCTCCACCTGCGAGAACAGGTGAGGCACGAAGTTGTCCACGAGTATCAAGTTTGCTGCTGCGGGAAACGCGTCTCCGCTTTCCTTCTTCACCACGTCGAATTGAAGGTAGAGGTCCGCTCTGTGAGGATGAATGAACCCGTCGCCTACGTCCACGTCGTATTCGATCTCCCTGTTCGCTTCGTTCAGATTGGCGAACGTGCGACGGTTGGGAGGGAAAGATTGCAATTCGTAACTTTCGATTTGCTCCATTTTACATGTATGGTTATTTATTATACGTTGATCTCCACGATGGCCGTCGTAGTGGCACCTGCGAAATCCACCACGTCTCCTTTCTCGTTCGTCACCACCAACTCTATGTCGTCTATGCGGTTGCGACATACTGGAAAATAGATCGGCGAAGAGGGCGTGTAGATGATCGGTTCCATGAACTCGGAACTTGGTTTGAAAGTGGCTATGATTCCCGTCTGCTTGTGACTTCCCAGTAAACCGTCCGAGGATTTCGTGATCATACCTTCGGCCACGTTGCAGTGTACGTTCAGAGTCTCTATGGCCAAGAATTTAGGAATGTTGGTTGCTACGTGCTTGATGCCAGCTTCGAGTTTGGTGTTGTTCTCGAAACCTAAAAGTTCTCCCATGGTGCCCAGGTCCACGGTCTCCGTCGCGGATAGGATTTCCACTCTGTGCGTGACCGAATTTTGAGAAAGGTACGTGCCTTTGGGTAATTGAGCTTGCAAAGTGGAAAGATTGTATTGTCCTGGTGTGACGACGATGTGTTCGCTTCCTACGCTAATTTTGTTGTTGTGCTGGGTGACGTTAGGTATGAGGTACATGCTGTAGAATGCACGCAGAGCCACGGATTTAGGATAGACGATGTCGTCGTGCAGCGTGAGTTTCAAGATTGAAGATTCGCTCGTGAGATGGAACACGCCCATCCTAGTGATGCTGTTTGAGGTTCCACAATGCTTTCTGAAAATCTTCGATCGTAGGGTTATTTATTTTAGAGAGAAACGCGAGCACGGAAAGGCAGAGATGACCGCAGTTCACGTCTCCGAAATCTTGAATGCGTTCGTCGTTGTAGTATATGGAGGTTTTGTTCGTTTTCAGATAATGAATTAAATTTGTAGGTGGAACACCTCCGAAAGAATCGAAAACGAATGCTTTATCATCATTTTTGTGGTAACATATCCAATGCGTGCCTGGATTTTCTTGACCGTCCAAGTTGACTACTCCGCATTCTCTTCTTTTAACGCTTGAAGGTAACGAGTCGGACATGAAAACTCCTCTGAAGTGTTTGATTCGTAACGGTCCGATCAGAGATTCAATGTCTCGGTTGGTGAGTGCTTCTGTTTCTTTTTTTTAAACTTTCTCATCACGCCCTTTCCTCCTTTCTTCTCCATGGCCAGGTTGTGACGTTTCTGTTCTTCCAATTCCGCCTTGTTTTTCTTCGAGTCGATGACGGTTTTCGCGATGGCGGCACTTCCGCCAGCCAAACTTCCAACGGCCCCCAATGCTGCCAGGATGGCCGGGATGCTGAATATGAAACCTCCGATCTTTTGCTGTTTCCGCGAACGCTGCAATCTTTTCAATTGAGGTGTGCTGAGCAGCAATTTCATTCCATGTCCTTTCGACAAGCAAGAACGTTTCTTCTCGCGTTGTTTCTTGGTGAGTAACCCATCGAGGGCACCTAGATTTTTAAGATTGGAGTATGGTATCTGGTACACGACACCCTTGGGCTTCATGTTGATGCTCTATGTGTTATTTTCACGGTATGTTATTTATATATATATTCTGAGATTTTTTTTGTGTAGTTTTTTACGGTATGTTATTTATATATTTTCAAGGCCTCGCAGTCGTTACACAAATTCTATTACGTGTTTCGTTTTCTTGCCAAGAAGTTCCTTTGTCCCCTTGTACACGATTCGAGTTTTGTTCTCGATTAAAATAGATAGCTTCTCGTCGGATAACATGTTAGCGTATCGATCTGGTAAAAATAGACTGTATTGTGCGTTGAGCAACAGGCGTACCTTGGGACCATACTGGGTAGAAACGATTGAACCGGAAGTTATCGTGTAAGGTTTGTCGACTTCCAATTCCTGAATTTTTACATACTCGACTGACAAATTTAGCATTTGTTTTAATGCTTGGAGATCGCTTATTTTTTCAGTTGTCATATCAAGAAAAATTTCAAAGTGTTAGAGAGAAATTTAATTGCTTTTTTTTCACGATGTGTGTTATTTATATATACCGAAGATTATTTTTTTACGATGTGTGTTATTTATATATCAAGTTTTTTTTTTTACTGCATGTTATTTATATACCCCACCCCAATTTTTGTTTTGTGTTCATGGCGATGGTGGTACCTAGTGCGGCGACCCGTTCACCCAGCGATGCGTCTCTGCTCACGAACCTTTCGAAAGCTGCATGTTCCAATTTTTTGTCTGCTTCGTGACGTGCGTCCAGATCCGTCTGCGTGGTGTTGTAGGCGATGTCGTGATCTTTGCATGCCGCGTCCAACGGATTCACACCCTTGTCTCCTCTCTCCAATCTTTTCTCGAGTTTGGTACCCGGTCCGCAGTACTGGTAGCCAGGTAGATGCATCTCGAAAGGTAACTTGTTGATGATGTCGTTCACGAGTCCTTTTCCTTCGGCCACGTTCCAGAATTTCGGAGGCAGCGTGTTGATGATTTTGATCAGGTAACCTATGCCCTTGTCGTCGTTCACGATGAAGTTGGAAAGTTTCGTGCTGATCATGTCCACGATGCCAACCTTCTCGTTGTAGAAATTACGGTTACCTGCATTCTCTTCGCCGGCTATCACCAACAATCGATCCACGAGTTTCCTAACGTCGTCCACCCAAACAAATTCTTTGGGTAACGTGTTGTAGCGTTTGACGCCGCTGCCTGTTTTGACCTGGTTCCAAATCGGTTTGATGAGATTCCTGTACTTCTCGCCGCTGCTCGATTTCACCCTATTCTGCGAGGCGTCGTTGTTCTGGTACAAGGCATCCGTCATGATCAGAATTTCCTTGTAACTTTGGTAATCTTCGTCGGTGTAATCTTTCGGCTGCTTTTTGGCGACGAGTTCCCACAGTCCCACCGTACCCGGATACCTGTTCCAACTATCCTTGTCGCCTAAATTGACTTTAATGTCGTTGCCTTCGAAGGTCACCTTCGATTTCCCAATCTTCCACACCACACCACCACCCTCGCTGGTTTCCATGCTGGGATACAATCCGAACACTTCATCCTTGTCGAATTTCCCCGTACTCAGGTAGTCTCGTGCCAAAGGCCCCAACTCAATTTTATCCGAAGACGAGGACGTGCTACCAATAGCTCGACGTCGTGCCGGTGCATCCTTCAGTTCGAACGGCGTCGAAGGAATGCTCGAAATGGGCGTGGGTACGGCGTAACTTTTAGCTGCGAGCGGTACGAGTTCATTAATCAAATTTTTATTTTGTTCCGTGACACTTTTAATTTCTTTACCTAGACCGCTGATGGCATCGATCACGGGTTGATCCTGACGTTTCTTCTCTTCGTAGAATCCGCGATTCTCGGATTTCCAACCTTTGAAGCGTTTCGCGAGGTAATCGCGAAGCTTGAGATTTTCGTCTTCGATTTTTCGTTTCGTCATGACGTTATTTATACACGTCGTTTCTCACAACGTTGCAACGTTTAGAAAGTCGTTGATTTTGTTTCTGTATTTTCCATCGTTGGGTTTCCTCGTCATGTCGATCGTCACGAATCCGAAATCGTCACCGTTCCAGCAAGTAGAGCAGCAGCGTTCCGAAAATTGATTGTAGTTCATGTCTCCGCCTACGTAGTCATCGTACGCGTGCTTGAGGTTGGTGTGATCTTGACGAAACAAACATATGAAATTAGCGTTGTCGCGTACTAACTGTTTTGGAATTTTGGAAAACGTTTGAGCTAGGTAGAAGCAATCCATTCCTTTGTGACGACCTTGCGTGAAAAAGTTGCGAATTTCATTTTGATTTTCCAGGATGGCGTCGTCGAACACAACAACTGAATTTTCACGACAATCGTCGAGTGGTTTTATTTCCGAGGCAAACGTTGCAATGTCCAGACCATCGTACAGTTTCATCAGTTGCTGGTATTTGGATTGCTCTAAACTTTTCGAGAACACGTACAGGTGCCTGTTCTTCCAATCTAACCAATTCGGTGCGAGGAGAAAATTGTCCACGAGCAGTGTCGTTTTTCCACACCCCGAAGGACCTACGATCAGACAGCGGATGCTGTCGGGGAGCAACTCGCCGTTCTTTTTCTTCGTTTGACTTTCCGGATCCGGTAGACGCTTCACCACGTTCCACGTACTCACAAGATCACTTCGTCCGCGTCGATCCAACTCTTTTCCGGAAGTCCCAGCCATTTGACAAACAGTTTGTCACCTTTCCTACGCAATACTTTCTCGATGAGGTACGTGTCGGGGTGTTTTGTTTTAGAGAGTTCCTCTTCGTAAAATCTTCCTTTCAAAATCTCGCCGCCACTATCTTTTATTATATACGTGTATCGGTTTCCAGGTAAAACTCGAACCACCGTAAAAAGTTCCGTGCTCCAATTTTTTGTGAACCCCTTCTCGAAGGTGCGTTTGAATTTGCTGATCCTCACCCGGTCTCCAATTTTGTATTTAGCTTTTTTTGTCGTGGGTGTGTACTTTGGACAGTAAACGGTAGAAATTAAATGCTGCTCGTCAGACTTGGTAACGTCAACTGGCTTCATGCCTATCGTTCTGTGTACCGTATCATTATAGGTGTCGACGAGTTCCGGCAGGATGTCGACCCATTTGTAATTTCCCCGAAGCGTGAATCGTTTCCACATGTGTGTTTTCAAGGTTCGATTGAATCTTTCCACGATGCTGGCCTTGACGTCACTGAAGGTCGAATAATGTCGAATGCCATGTTTTTGAATAAACTTTTGGAATACGGCGTTGTAAAATTCTTTACCGTTGTCCGTTTGCAGAAACCGTGGTCGTCTGCCACCGCTTTTGCGAAAAATTAATTTGAATGCTTCCGTGACGCACGTTCCCGTTTTCGCCTTCAAAGGTAGAGCCCATGCGAATTTCGAAAACGTGTCTATGACGGTGAGGAGGTACTTGTTGCCCTTGTTCAATTTATGTACGTTTTTCAAATTGCCGCTACTCATCTCCACGAGGTCACTTTGCCAGAGGTCGTCGATGCCCTTGGTTACCACAGCCAAACGTTCGTAGTTGCGGCGTGCAGGTTTATGCAATTCTTCGACGATGGCTTGCCTAGACATTTTTTTGTTTAGAGATTACGTTTCAAGAGAAGCACAAGCGTGATGGGATTCAAAGAAGGTGGCACTTCGCTCGTGTTTTGAATGATCAGCTTATCGCCGGCACTCACGTCGAAAACGGTGAGATCTTCGTCTTCGTGTATTTCATATATGTTGCGCGTTTCGTTCCAACGTGCCAGAGGAATGTTTCCTGCTTTCTGGACACCACGATTCGATATCAAAGTCATGGTGGGAACGCTAGCTTTTCTGCCGTGAGACCAGTACGAAAATTCGTTTATCTGAATCGTGCCATCGAGAAGAAACTTGTAGTACGGATGATAAGGATGCAACATGTACAGTTTGTTACCTTCGACGAACGTGGAGATTCTTTGTTGATTGGGTACGCTGTTGATTTCGATGGCTTGCAGAGAATGCAGTTTAGCGAATTTAGTGTCGACGCTAACGAGGTTACTGTGAACTTGTCCGAGTTTATTTTCGATGGGCAGCAAATGCTCGACTATGGTATCCGTTACGGCAGAAAACGACGGTTTGATTTTCACTTCCACGTTCAACTGCTTGTAGTTTTCGTTGAGTTCTTGCAACTTGGCACCGAAAGAGGCCTGCGTCGATTCCTGCGTGGATTCCAGCACTCCAACTTGATCTCTGATGTTGACGACGATGCTCTGAAGGTTCTCGACTTGATTCAATTTCGAGCTCTTCTCGGTAAGATCGTTCACGATGCTTCGCATCTCTGTAAACTGCGTGTGAAGGTCAGCGACGCTCTGCGAAGTGGGCAGCGTCGACACCAGCGAACTAATTTCGTCTCGAATCTGTTCCACGTTCGCCGTTTCCGTTTCTAGTCGTTTCAGCATTCGAGATATGTTTCTTTTCAAAACGTGCAATTCTTTGGAGGTGGGGAGATTGGCCACTTTACTCTCGAGATCGCTCAATGAACTTTTAATGTCGCCCGAATCGGATAGTGCCGTCACCGCCGTTTTCAATTTTTCCAAATCTTCGCTCGAAGGCACGCTCGTCCGTAACGATTCCAAGTCACCCTGTATGTTGTCGAGTACGTGATGAAAATGAGCGAGATTCGTTTCGACGTTCAAATTTTCTATATATTCGATCTTCTGCTGAACCGTGCTCAACGTGTCTTGAATGCTCGTCAACGCTCTCGCTTCAGCGTGAATATTTTTAATTTCTTCGTTGATCAATTCCAAGGACGCCTGAAGCGTAGCGATGGTGGTTTGAATGTGTTCAAAATCTCGATAGGCCTCCAATTGAATTTTTATGTTCGCGACGCTTTTACCAATGACCTGCAGTTCGTCCGACGATGGTAGGTTCGTCATGGTATCTTCCAAAGTCTGCAACTTGGATTTAATTTCTTCCAACGTACTGGTGAATTCTTCTTGTAATTTGGAAACAACGACATGCAAGCGTTCTACATCAATATCGTTCACGACGGTTTGAAGTTCAGAGAAATTCTTTTCTATTGCGGAAGTTCGTTCTTCGATTTCGAGTTTCAATTTTTCCAAATCTTCATTTTTCGATTGAAATTGCTGTAATTTGGCCAAATCATTTTGAAGCGAATCCACGCTCAACTGTATATTTTGAACGTTGTCGTAAGAAGGTACGTCGACATAATTTTTTATGAGCGTTTTCAGTTCGGAATCGATTTTCAGAATGGGGTCGAGACATTGCGTTTGGAGCGTAGCGATTTCCGACTCTAAACTTTTGTTTAAGGTCTCCTGCAAAGCGATCAAATCGGCCCTCAACTTCTTAACTCGAATGTCCAACATGAGAATCTCTTCTGCGTGGTCTACACGCTTGGTGTTGCCGAAAATGTCGTTAGGCATTTTTGGTTAACGGTTATTTATAATAGGATAGACGATTCGTAATTCTACGAAGAGAGGAATAAGTTTGTCGTAATCTCCGAGGAGTTCCACGTACAGGTAATCTCCTGCGGAAACATCGTACGTAATGTTAGAAAGCATCTTGTCGTGCTTAATTCGAAAAATGTTCTTGCCGGTAGAAATTTTGATTTCGCCTGCGTTTTCCGGATTCACGGTAATTTGAAGTTTCCCGTCGATCGGAATTTCGTAGAAATCTAAATTGTTATTAAAAACATAAAACATCTTGCCCACATCGTCATTCAGTTTCGTCCAAATGCTGTTGAGGTGAATGATCAACAGACCGTTGAGTTTAGGTAACACGGAAGGTAAGACTTCATGATCTGGTATGGTTTCCATAATGATCTGTTTTTTGAAACCGAACAAATTCATAGGCATGCTGGTTATTTATTCTCACAACGTTGCAACGTTTAGAAAGTCGTTGATTTTGTTTCTGTATTTTCCGTCGTTGGGTTTCCTCGTCACGTCGATCGTCGCGAATCCGAAATCGTCACTGTTCCAGCAAGAAGAGCAACGTTTTGAAAATTGATTGATCAACAGGCCGTTGAGTTTAGATAACATGGAAGGTAGAAATTCATGATCTGCCTTGCGGTGTACAGTCTCCATTGTTTGCTTTCGGAAACCAAAGAGATTCATTGTCCTTGATAGTTCTTTATTGTGTATGTGATAATTTGAGACAGTCAAAGTTTTTTTTATTTTAGTTATAGTTATTTAAGTTCATTTTTTTTCAATTGCATTGCCTACAATTTTTACTATTTTCTAAACGATAGTGTCCCCAAGGCAACGTGTGGATTCCACAAGACAAAATACATCTTTTATCGTCGTGCGGATCTAATGCTACCTTCCTAACTTCGTTTGTTGTGATGATATGGTTGACGCTCTGGATTCTTTGTTCTTCTCTTAGAACCGACGACCTGGTCTTGAGGCAATCGATGTAATCGTGGAAGGTGAGTTTGTTCTCCACCGTATTTTTGCCCACACCTTTTGCTTTCTTCGTGACACTACTCTCTGTTTTTATGGCATACATCTTCGAACGCAAACCTGCGAACTCGACAATAATATCACCGTTACATTCATCTTTCAGTTTACCTAGGACTTTTTTGTTGAGGGATGGAATTCCAAATCTGTTGGGTTGAGGGTATGCAGAAGTATCGAAATACTCAAGCATGGAAGGATTTTTTATGTCTTCGTATAGGTTAGGTGTTTGTATGCTGTAAATGAAGCTGTCGGTGTCCGTGTACAAAAGTGATATTTTATCATTGTAGAAGGGTTTCATCACGTCATAATGAAATTCGAACATGTAAAGTTTCGACAAGTCGAGAACCGTTGCGCCAACGTAAATTGGTTTTCTGAATTTCATCAATTTTATATGTAGATTGAAAAGTGCCAAATTCTCGTTGTAAATTTTTCTCGACTTGAATCTAGGATCGGCTATCCACTTCCGACATTTATTCTTATCGGAAATTAATTTCACGTCTACGTGCTTTCTAACATTCTCCATGGTCTTTCCGTACACCGCATTGTTCATTAATTTAAAGAAGTCCTTGTCTAAATCGGAAGTGGCAGCTGTTCTATGTTGTGTGTTAATTTCTATGTAAGGTCTTAACCACGTGGAATGTTTAAACTTTAGTATTCGTCTAACATTCACTATCTGAACACCCTTCGCAATCAAAAACCGGAGATTCTTGTAGTGGACAACGTATCTCTGTTTAGGGTTCAATGTTAACAAAAGCTTGTCTTGAACCGAGTCGGGTGGACATTTGATTTCGGGGGTCGGAGGCAAATCCGAAAACGTGTCGTGCAGGTGGTCGGAGAATTGGAGATCTACCTCTGCGAAGAAACCACACTCGCTATCGTCGAAATGAATAATATCTATCGAAGTGGGATCTAACCATTCGAATCCCCCGTAAGGAAGTTTCTGAACCATGGCATGTCCGTAGAGATTATTAACGTCGGCGTAGAAGATGTAATTCGATGCTCGATTTGAATCGTAATCTTCTTTCATGTGTACGTTATTAGCTTTTGCATGTCTCTGTACGCATTGCACCATTCCACCTCGTATCCCTCTTTCGATGAATAGCAACATGTCAACGTCCGATATCAGTTCCAGCTTGACCTTTGTCTGGAATAACATTGCCGACCACGCTAATCCCGGTAGACTGTAGAAATACGCTGGATCTAATTTGTAAATATTCGTTGCCGTTTTCCTGAACGCTTGAAAAACATCCGCGAGTATCGTCACGTCTAATTTTAAGTATGCGTCGTGGTAGTCTCCGAGTGTCCTACATTCTAATTTCTCCCACATGAGTTGCGCGTGTTGGTATTCTTCGTCCGTGATTCCTTTCTCTCTGAGTCTGCTGTAAAATTCTCTTGGAAGTGGAAGAGCGTCGTCGTTAAATTTAGAACCATCACTAACATATTCGTAAGGATAAACCCCTTTACGTCTAACGAGTTCTATGTCTACGTTGGGAAAACTAGCTCTAGTTATTTTAAATTGATCGTCGGTGAGTTTGTTCGCTAAAGCATCCAGACTTGCAGAGAGAAATCTATACGAATCCAGGAAGCGCATCTCGATTGTATTTTTCGTTCCCGGAATCGACACTTGCTTGCTGAGACTAATGTAACGTTCTTCATTCTCGGCCAAGACACCTATACGTTTCGGATCGTAGCCAAGATGTCTCACCAGGTGGTGAAAATCATATCCGCTTCCGTTGTGAAAGAATATGGGGATGAATTTAGGTTTCTGGATTTTAAGATTGCACGTGTTGCAAATTCCACCTATGTAGTTTCCGCTGAAATGATCGTGGTGGAATATTTTTTTGTTCTCATCAGTGAAACTTTGATCACATACCGGACACACCTCAGTGGAATTGTAATTTTGAAGTTCATTTTCAGTTAAAGGTGCCATCGGTTTTGATGTAAGCAGTACGCTACCAATTACCTCAACCTCCTCCACCATTTTTTCTAGGAAGTGTTCGATTACATTTGGCCCGCGATATATATATGCTTCATTTATTTTATCACGTCGCACAACAACATAGCCGAAACTATTAGGTTGATGAAGCTGGTACGGCGTTGTGGAGGAAATTTCGGGATCCGGTTCGCAGTAGGAGAGTGGTTTGAGGAACGCCTCGAAATCTGCGACGATGATTGCGGGATGTTCCAACAATGCCTTGTGCATTTTGAATTCTTCGACTTCGTTCGTTTCGGGCATCAACATTCTAGCCGGTCTGTTGTCGCCGCAGTAAATTTTATGTTCGGCAAGTTTCTCGATAGTAATTTGACGTCCGGTGTATTTTCGATAATCGAGTTGTTTTTGATCGTCGAACGTGGTTAGGCATCTCGGGCAAACTTCGATGTTGTTTGCATGCTTGGTTGATTGACTTCTGACCAAACGTGATAGTGAACGAATTAGCGTATAGTGATGAACATCCTCGTTGGAAATTAGAAGGAGATTTATTACACAGGCATCGTCATCGTCGATATCGCTTATCCTGACAGGGTGCACGAGATATTTATCTGACGTGAAGGAATACACATTAATAGCGATGCGTTTTCCTGTACGATTTTCGAACTTTGTTATATCCGACAATGTCACCGGGTATTCAATGTCAGACATTACACTTTGAAAGTCGGTCTCGTATTGTTTGTAATGTCCAACCCACTGTGGATTATTTTTGCAATGAACAGGATGCAGTGCAGCCAACACACACCAGAGAAAACACTTGTTATCGCTGTTCTGTATATTTAGCACAGCCCTCTTGTGTTGAATGTTCGGTGGAAGAGGAACGTAGCTGGAAGCTCGAAGAGGCGAGAATCGGTTCACGTAAACAGTTAACGTGTGAGGACTTCCACATAGAGACCATCCCGACCCTTTAGCCTCGAAATCGTTATGTTTCTTAACCAGCTCGTTGGAAACTTTATAATAGAAGTTGTCCAAATTTTCGACGTCCGCCAAATAAAGAGTCTGGTTTTTTGTACGATGATAAAAAATACTCGTTGTGCCATCAACTTTCTTGTATTCAGAAAACAGAACAACGTATACTTTTATAGAGTTGTTTTCAAGTTTATCTTTTAAGATATTTAGTACAGATGTTTTCGTTTCATCCAAGAAACTAAGGATGTCACGACCTGGTTCTGACTTAATTGAAAAATCCTGGAGTTGGTCGTTAAATGCAGATCTAATTGGTTTGCGTTCATTAGATAATTTAATTTGCTTGGAAGTGGAAGCTTCCGTTTCTGAATTATCGATTTTCCTTTTCGATGTTCCTTGTTCGGTCGATGGTTTGCAAATTTTGAGATGTTTACTTAAATTTGTAATGCTGATTATTTTTCCGCATCGAGCACATGGCTTAGAAGGTAACGAACGATTAATTCTCGAACCTGTTTCGCTACATCTTGCCCTGTGTACCGATAAATTGTTCCTTGAGATTAGTTTCCCACAAGTAACACATTCAGTTTTATCATTTTTACGATTGAAACTGGTGGTGGATGCCATTGTTTTCTCCAAAATCACAGAAATCAAAAAGTCTAGTATATAGCGACACAATTTTCAGGTATGTTATTTTATATAAAATTTCTTGGAGTGATTACAAAACTCAAAAATTCAATCTACTGTAAATAGAATTTCAGGTATGTTATTTATATAGAATTTCTTGTGTGCGAATACAAAAACTCAAAAATTCAATCTACTGTAAATACAATTTTCAGGTATGTTATTTTATATAGAATTTCTTGGGGTAATTACAAAACTCAAAAAATAAATCTACTGTGAATATAATTTTCAGCTATGTTATTTTATATAGAATTTTCTCGGGGCGTTCAATATTGTCAACGGTATCATATTAGAGCACGTCGCTTGTCGCCTAAACACTACAGCTCACAGGTCGGTAAAATCTGACATGAAAGCAGATAATACGCTTATGCCTTATTTATATAGAATTTTCTCGGGGCGTTCAATATTGTCAACGGTATCATATTAGAGCACGTCGCTTGTCGCCTAAACACTACAGCTCACAGGTCGGGAAAATCTGACATGAAAGCAGATAATGCGCTTATGCCTTATTTATATATAATTTTCTCGGGGCGTTCAATATTGTCAACGGTATCATATTAGAGCACGTCGCTTGTCGCCTAAACACTACAGCTCACAGGTCGGGAAAATCTGACATGAAAGCAGATAATACGCTTATGCCTTATTTATATATAATTTTCACGGGGCGTTCAATATTGTTAAGAGCGTTAGTTTTTGTAGAGCTCTCTTTTTCCATCTTTCCTCTAGACAGTGAAGACACAATTAGCTAACCTAGCATACAACACACCTTCCTAATTAATATGGATATTGTCACACACTCCTCTTATTTTATACTGTTGTAAATAGAAAAGATTATGTACGGTAAATGTTTTGTACATTATAGGAAAAAAATGCAAAATATCCTCCAATTTTAATTCGAATCGAGTCGAATTTTTACATATTTCCACGCCGCCACATATTGTCCTATTTGCTTCTTTTACTTGCCTTGCTTAATTAACTCTCGCTAATTAGCATTTTTTTGGAAGAAGTCAACTAGAACAACATATGGCGGTATGAGAAATATGCAAATCAAAGAACATTTTAGCAATATATGGGCCCTAGCAATTAGCTTTCTCGACTAAGAGTACTCTTTCAAACGTCTTCTGCTGATCGTATTACTAAACGAGGACGTTTAAAATTTTTGGGTGTTGAAAAAGTTTGACCCTACTTTTTATTTCTATTGTTTGCTAATAGATGGCGCTAATAGTACCCCCTCCCCTCCCCTCTCCCCTCTTCTCCTCTGCTGTATGGCAAATAGCACAAACATAGAAATCAAGATTTTGGAGAGCAAAACATAAAATTTGCATGCATCTGATGTCGAACCAGGAACTTTTATCTTTCGGGGAGTCAACATTATTTTTTTACTCAGTCGTCATATAACATGAACGCACGCAAAGATTCACATGTGCTTTTATTATTTTGTGTTCGGTAAGTACAAGTATATTCTTACATAAATTATTGTTTAATTTAATAAATTGTAAAACTCGGAGCCTGCTAAACTAACACTCCTTCTGTATTTCATTAAACTATTGAAAGCGAATGTTGCGTGCACGCGGAAATAGCACAGAAAAAAAAAACCGGATGGAAGCAATTTAAAATCACTGGGGCAAGGTCAGTATTACGAGAGCGTAAAAAACACGTGCTTCCATTCAACTTCGAAAAATAAGAATGAATGTGTGCATACAGAACACATATGCTTTCTTTTCACAGTTGTAAAATCATATAAATTGTGCATGAAGTAAGTTACGAGAAGGCTCTCTCAATTAGGTACAAGTATTGTACAATTAGGTACAAATTGTTGTACAATTAGCTCCTTGCTTTAGGCTAGGTTAGGTTAGGGTGGGTTAGGTTAGGTTAGGTTAGGTTAGGTTAGAGTAGGTTAGGTTAGGTTAGGTTAGGTTAGGTTTGAGTAGGTTAGGTTAGGTTAGGTTTGAGTAGGTTAGGTTAGGTTAGGTTAAAGTAGGTTAGGTTAGGTTAGGTTAGGTTAGGTTAGAGTAGGTTAGGTTAGGTTAGGTTAGGTTAGGTTAGGTTAGAGTAGGTTAGGTTAGAGTAGGTTAGGTTAGGTTAGGTTAGGTTAGGTTTGAGTAGGTTAGGTTAGGTTAGGTTAGGTTAGGTTTGAGTAGGTTAGGTTAGGTTAGGTTAGGTTTGAGTAGGTTAGGTTAGGTTAGGTTAGAGTAGGTTAGGTTAGGTTAGGTTAGGTTAGGTTTGAGTAGGTTAGGTTAGGTTAGGTTAGAGTAGGTTAGGTTAGGTTAGGTTAGGTTAGGTTTGAGTAGGTTAGGTTAGGTTAGGTTAGAGTAGGTTAGGTTAGGTTAGGTTAGAGTAGGTTAGGTTAGGTTAGGTTAGGTTAGGTTAGGTTAGCCAGTGAAAGATCATATAGTAGAATTTTTGTAGAGTGGGTGTTTGCGAGTTCCACGCTGCCTTGCCCGAGGATACCCTATGCAGCGTCATCCTGATTGCAGAGAAGTCCTTCGCCTACGACGTGAAGAACGAGAGGGTCACAGAGCAGTTTTAAATTCATAAAAAATTGCCACATACTAAAAATCAACATCCAACACATTTTAGGTTATATAAAATTTGTGAAAACCTTATAATACTGAAATATTAAAACAAACGGAGTCCCCCTTGTAGGTTAGTTCGGTGCGTAAATAAAAAAAATGATAGGTTAAGTTATATCACTTAGGATCGTAAAAAAATTAAAAAAAATCGTAAAAAAAAAGATAGGTTAAGTTATATCACGTAACATCGTGATATACCTACCAAGTACGAGTGGGGGAAAAATTAGTATAGTGAAAATTTGTACTAAAACATCGCTAAACGCTATAACATCGACAAAAAATTGTCAAAATATGTCAAAAACTTATATTCGATTGATGAAAAAAATACCTACAAAATATGATCCTCAAATAATAACGTTCAAACAGTACCTAAATAAAAAAAATGATAGGTTAAGTTATATCACTTAGGATCGTAAAAAAATTAAATAATCGTAAAAAAAGGATAGGTTAAGTTGTATCACGTAACATCATGATATACCTACCAAGTACGAGTGGGGGAAAAATGAGTATAGTGAAAATTTGTACTAAAACATCGCTAAACGCTAAAACATCGACAAAAAATTGTCAAAGTATGTCAAAAAGTGATATTCAATTGGTAAAAAAAGACCATACCTACTAAGTACTATTTTGAAACAACTAATATACACTACTTTGATAGTTTGGAGGGGGAAGTTTAGTGGTGGGGCGGGGGCCAACTTTGGAATTTCAAATAGAAATCCCTATTTTTTATTACAGATTCGGATTTTACGGAAAAAAATACATAAGTTTTGTCTGAAACATTTTTTTCGATTCGTGATAGATGGCGCTATAATCGACAATTTTTCATTTCTTGATTGTTTACACTTTAAAACCAATGTATTTCATTTCGCAATTCATTTAAATTCAAAAAATAAAACATTTTCGTGCATGAACTTTGTACTAATTCTTGACAAATCTTTTGAGATTTCATTAAGCTGGTAATTCGCCTATTTACAACATTTAAAAGTTAGATTCGAAATTTGTTTATTTTTTTTTATTGTTGTGTCAAAGATGCTTAACAAAGCTACAACAGAAAAAAATAAAACAATGTCAAGAAACAGTTCCTTTTTAGACTTTTACTGTTAAATCATTGTTTGTTTATCATTGTTTGTTTTTCATTGTTTTTTAGATCACAAGAATGCTCCGAGCGATTAATTTGACTAAGCTGTTGACACTTTTTAATATCAATGGATGTATTAACTGTAGAAGAGAAAATTGAAATGGTTCTCGTGTATGGAGAATCTGGCAGGAATCTCCGTCAAGCTGTCGTTGTTTATGCTCAGCGTTTTCCAGACAGGGTGCGTTCTTTCGCTTCGTTTCAATCAATTTACTACTGAAGGAAGTGTTAAACCTAAACAAAGGGCCCGTCGAAGAACAGTTACTGGAGAAGAAAATGAAATTAATGTGTTAGCTGCTGTGGCCCATGATCCTCATGTTAGCTCGCGAGAAGTAGCTCGAAATTCCGGATTGTCCCAGAGCAGTGTTTTGAAGATCTTACAGCGTCATAAATATCATCCATATCATGTGTCATTGCATCAAGAACTTCATGGCGATGATTTTCAAAATCGAGTGACGTTTTGTCAGTGGGCACGTGAACAAATACAAATAAACCCAAATTTCTTTCGTCTGGTATTTTTCTCTGATGAGTCATCTTTTACAAACCACGGAACAGTCAATCGGCATAATATACATTACTGGAGTGTCGAAAATCCGCACTGGCTGCGCCAAGTTGAGCATCAGCGTCCATGGACTGTAAACGTGTGGTGTGGAATTATTGATGACAAACTCATCGGTCAACAGTACCGCGACATTCTTCAAAATGAACTGCCAATATTACTTGAAGATCTTAACCTGGAACTGAGACAGAACATGTGGTTTCAGCAGGATGGATGTCCAGCGTACTATTCGAGAGCAGCACGTGAAGTACTCGACCGTGACTTCAATGGTCGATGGATCGGCAGAGCTGGTCCTGTAAATTGGCCTGCCAGATCACCAGATCTTACTTCACCAGATTTATTTTTGTGGGGCTACCTAAAAGATAAAGTGTATCGAGAATTGTCAACTACTCGTGAAAATATGATAGAGCGAATCCAAAACGCTTGTGCCATAATTGAACCAGAGGTACTTTTGAGTTGTGTACATTCATTCGAAGCGCGGATCAATAAATGTATTAAAGTTGAAGGTCACCATTTTGAACACTTAATGTAATTGAGAAGTGAATGTAGTTTACTAGCCATCGAGATATCTAGAGCTAAGAATTGTCGAGTAATTTTGTATTTTCAAAATAAATTTATTTGTTTTACAACAATTTCAAGTCCTGGAACAAAAATGTTTTATTTTTTTTAATTTAAATGAATTGCGAAATGAAATACATTGGTTTTTAAAGGGTAAACATTCAAGAAATGAAAATTTGTCGATTATAGCGCCATCTATCACGAATCGAAAAAAATGTTTCAGACAAAACTTATGTATTTTTTTTCCTTAAAATCCGAATCTGTAATAAAAAATAGGAGTTTCTATTTGAAATTTCAAAGTTGCCCCCGCCCCACCTACAAGATGGGGAGGGGGTGTTCTTTTGTTGCACCACTAAAATTCCCCCTCCAAACTATCAACTTTTTATTTGGAACATTTTTTTGTAGGATGATTTTTTTCAAGATATTCAAGTGATCCAGGTTAAAAAAATCACCCAGTATATTGAACGACCCACGTAACAAAAAAATAAAATATTTCAAACAATTTTCCAACAATACAATTAGTATTCTGGCGAATACTAGATTTCAGTCAGTACAGCATCAACAAAGCTTCACATCCTTCAATGTAGGGAAAGCCAAAGACACGTAAAGAAAACTGAAGTATGCAACAATTGCAGAATAGCGATTTATGGCACGATTAAGCGAAATAGGCACTAACCCTCAAGACAGGCATTTATAGGCACTATAAACATGCATTTTCGGACTATAAATATCATGAAACTAACTTTAAACATTAAAACCTATATTTTACTTCCTTTGCGCAACATCCCTGAAGGGCCTTGGCTTACCTACCGACTGCCGGTCTCCCTCCCACGCATTTCTTTTCATTTCTTGGTCACCTCTAAGCGTGGAGATCTGCAACCAATATTGGAATAGTCGGGGAGTTAGCCCGACGTATCCCCAGCCGTTATAGTAGGTTTCCGGGACCGAATTGCGCTTACTCATTCGAAGCTTCCCAATTTCCTCACGATGCACAGTGTGATATTTTCGTAATCTAGCTGGACAAAAGTCAATTTTCGCATTTGTCTACATGTGTTAAATACTTGTTAATTTACAAAGGAATTGAACCATATTACATGAAACTAGGCTTTGTATTCCAAGAAATCACACTGAACAATAGAAAAAAGGGTCTCACTAGCCGACTACCCGAGTTCCGCCTGCCAAGTGCTGCAAGCGATCACCTCATTCGTCTGAGTTTGCTCGATGAATACGGTCTGTTCCTGTGTGCTAGTGGTGATTGTGTGGTGTTCTTATTTGCTTTCGTGTTTCAACGTAAGGTTACATTTGTTGGTATATTATTATATGTTTTAGTTTAAGCATGAGCACCATCAGAAAAAGTCACGTTTATTTCTGTATGAGAAAACGTATAAGTCAGTTTGGACTAGAGTTTTAGTACATTACATCCCATTTCTCTACCCAATCTAGACTACCTAAAATTTTAACTAAGGTTTTGGAAATAAGTTAGAGCAAATGTTCAAATTGTAGATATTATTTGTCATTCCTTAAATAATAAAGTAGGAGATTGCTTTCTTTGCTTAAAAGTACGAGGAAGTTATTGAAAGAGACCATCTGAAAAGTGTCTGTGAGTAAAGTGTTGGCAAGATTTTTTTATATGTACGAGGGATGATCGAAAAAAAAGGTTACAAAGCCTATTATGGCGTATGTGTTAGACATAGCTGGAAGATCAACACACCTGATGATAGAGGGCACTCAACACTAGTCCTCGATAGTGTTGCCCACGAGACGAGACTTTGGCCTGTCTCGTCTCGTGGAAATGCTGTGAAATGCTGTCTCGTCTCGAAAATATTCGTTTGTCTCGGGACACATGATCAATCTCGTCTCGTCTCGAATTTTTAAAAGCATGTCCCGTCTCGTCCCG
Source organism: Lepisma saccharinum (assembly GCF_977018435.1). Classification (NCBI taxonomy): domain Eukaryota; kingdom Metazoa; phylum Arthropoda; class Insecta; order Zygentoma; family Lepismatidae; genus Lepisma; species Lepisma saccharinum. Next base: position 169,404,697 of record NC_139230.1, on the reverse strand, counting down.
TGGGCAACACTAGTCCTCGATGTAATCACCTTTTTTGTTCAAGCACTTGTCACAACGGTAGATGAGGTTTTCCATACCGGTTGCACAGAAATCCGCGTCAAGTTCTCGTAGCCACCGTGAGGCAGCGGTTTTGACATCATCACATGTCAGATAATGGTGACCAGCCATGTTCTGCTTTAGAGCAGGGAAAAGGTGAAAGTCACTGGGGGATAGGTCAGGGCTGTAAGGGGGTGCTCTAGTCGTTTCCAGCGTAAACGCTGAATACACTCAACAGTTTTTTGTGCTGAATTGGGTCTGGCATTATCATCCAGAAGAATCACACCACGGCGGAGGAGACCAGGACGTTTTCTTCTGATGGCATCCCGCAACTTTAGAAGTGTCCTGCAATACCTTTCAGAATTCACGGTCTCTCCGTGTTCCAAATACTCGATCAGTAGCACACCTGATACGTCCCAGAATACAGTGCACAAAACTTTCCTGGACGAAGCAACCACTTTGAATTTCTTCTTCCGTCGAGAAGATGCATGCTTCCATTCCATGGATGCCTGTTTCCTTGACGGAGTGAACAGATGCAATATTGTTTCATCACCAGTCACTACCCGGTGAAGAAAATTATTCCCCTCTGCTGCGTAACGCTGCAGGATATTCAGAGACGTCACCATTCTGTTGGTCTTATGGTTCTCGGATAGTGACCGTGGCACCCATTTCGCGCACACTTTCCTATACTTAAGGACATTAACCACAATGTTCTGTACAACACCATATGGTAGTCCCAGCTCAGCTGATATTGAGCGTAGTGTTCTTCTTCTGTCCTCACGAACACACTCATCCACACGAGCACAGTTTACGTCAGTGGTTGAGGTACTGGGTCTACCGCTGTGTCCAGGGTTGTCATTAACAATACTGGTCCGTCCTTCTTTGAAGGCACGACACCACTTCGCTACATGTTGCTTTGAAATTGCCCCCTCTCCATACACCTCCACAATCTGCCTATAAATGTCAGCAGGTGTAGTGTTTTTGGCCCACAGGAACCGCACCACTGCCCTCACTTCTACTCTTGACCAATTTTCCAGACGAGTCACCATTATAAATGTCCGCTTTTCGGGTATACATGGTCAGAATCCGAAGTCCTTATACCTGCAACAAGACAAACATGTTATTAATCTACACATAAATTTTCGTTACGTTACAATGAATGTAACAAAAGTTATATGCTTTGTAACCTTTTTTTCCGATCATCCCTCGTATTTATAAAATTATGAGTAATGGCAAATGTGTTGCCATTTTTTGCGGTGTCCCCTTTTTTAGGACATTGTCCTCCTTTTTTGCTATGCTCTGCTCTTTTTTGAATGTATGTGTCTCGTCGCCCTATCTCTACACAGAAAATTAGGGGTGTGCGGGACAGAATATTTTTGGTCTGGACGGGATCGGGACGGGAATATTTTTAAATCCCGACATTCGGGGACGGGAAAAATTCGCCATTTCCCGACAAAGTCGGGAAATTTCCGGGACGAAAAATGTTCGAAATTTCCCGAGGATCTAAAAATCTCGAATTCTACGTGTCATTTCCAACTTAAGTGATTGTTTTTGCATTTCTGGAATAAAAATAAAGAATTTCCGATAAGTTCCAGAGACTTGCAAATGCAGCAAAATGTCGAGAATTAACAACATTTTAAAATGACCATTCGGTATTTCCCGACTGCTCGGGATACCGAAAAGTCAGGAAGTCATTTCTCGAAGTCGGGATCGGGACGGAATTCTTTTTCCCGGTCCCGACTTTTCGGGATCCCGCACATTCCTACAGAAAATGAGCTGAGCACTGGATGCGTTATGGAAATGAATATCAATGTGAAACGCTTCATATTACAATCAGCAAATACCAACGATTATGTATTATAGCTCACAATTAATACAAATAAATAGATAATTAGCTACACGAAGACTATACCTAGTCAGTCTTCTTGGGTATTAGAAGTAAGATTTCAGTGAGTGAAAACTATTTTATGTGAGACATTTTGATATGATCCATCGTGTTCCTTATTAATGGAAAGAAGACGCTTTCTTTTCCCCGAAGGCGTGGTGCTAACTTCGTCGTCAAATAGCTAATCAAGGTGTTCCGGGGTCGATTCCCCGTGAAGGTAGTACTTGAAGTTGAAAATTTTGGGTGAGGGGGATGTTTTCTCGAGCCTTTGGGCTAGCTGTGTGATGTTCTTAAGAATGGGACAGGTGGGATGATGTTCTTGCGTAAATATTCCTTACAGTTGACATGGGTGTCCATCTAGTTTAGAACTATGGAACAATTTGTGACTGGGAAAACAATAGTTTGGGTATATTCCTGTTAGATGTCGCTAACGTCGCCGAGCAAACGGAGGCCACAGAAAACGCCATTCAAGTTGCATAATCGCAACGATGAGGATCAGTGATGATATGATGAAATTTGCGAAGGGACACTCACAAAGAACACCCATGCTCAGGCCGGGATACAAGTAAATGTCTGATAGAGGGAGCGTGTATTCTATCAAAAAAACGAGTTTAAATGCTTATAAAAGTAACCCTATAGCGCTACAGCCCAATATGGAGCCCTGGCTTACCTACCGACTGTTGGCCTCCCTCCCACGCAGGCCACCAGGGGGCGTGGAGATCTGCAGAATAGGGGGACGACCAACCCTCAGCCGTTGTAGGACTTCGCGACCGGATTACGCTCACTCACTCGGAGCTCCCCAATTTCCTCACGATGGTGGGTTGCCACCGGCCCTATACACAGGCCGAAAATTCCCGGATACTGGACCCGGGATCGAACGCATGCCGTCCCGCAGACGCCGTCCAAAGCAGTTTAAATGCTTATAGCAACCATAATCGACAAGAGGAATAATTCTATAATGCAAGCAATGTATACACATAAGAAACTTTTTAAAATATGAGAATGAAATTAATCAACCAAGAATCTAACTCTTAAGAAATGAAGAAATTGGAAATTTTGAAAGATGTGAACAAATACACATTGGGTATAATGGAGGAAGACACTGACTTACGCGTGGTGGCTGTTGGGGCTACGGACTGTACTGACAATTTGAAAAAAATAAAATTTTCAATTGAAATCAGTAAGAAACTCTGGAGAAACCGAAGTGGAAAAGCAAACTCCCATTAAATTACCCCTGATTAACATTTTTGTTTTTAAACAACCTTAAAACTAATGATAATTACGAAATAATTTGTAGTGTAACCCTCCAGAACGCAGCTATATAATAAATCCTGGGTATGTCAGTGCTTTCAACAGACCAAATAACTGGCAGGAACATATAAGCAGTTGTGCAAGAAGGCTGGTGTAGTCCAGAGTCAGTATGAATGAATGAATTGATTTACTTTACTTCACGTTTCGGCTACTTCTGGAGTGGTTAGCATATCGTGCTACGGCCTCGGGGGTCCCGGGTTCGAATCCCAACCCGTGCATGGATCATCACTCATCCCCATCTTCGCAATTTAGCCAAAAGTGGGACAAAATGCGAAGTAAACACCACAGGATTTCTCATGAACTGTTAAAGAAATTGGCCAACCTTTTGCCAGTTCAGACCAGAGATGTCCAACCTCCGAAAGCCTGGCCTCAGTCTCGACCTCCAGGAGCCTTGCGAGGCTGAGGCCGTGTGAGGCCGGAGGCCGAGTTGGACTTTGGAGGCTGAGGCCCTGTGAGGCCGTAGGCCAAGATGGAGTTCGGAGGTCGAGGCCGTGTGAAGCCGGAGGGCCATATGGAGTTCGGAGGCTGAGGCCGACCTCGAGCTTGGAGGTTGAGGCCAAGGCCTGTTGGAGTTCGGAGGTTGAGGCCGGAGGCCCAGATGGAGTTCTGAGGCTGAGGTCGTGTGAGGCAGGATGCCGACCTTGAGCTCGGAGGCTGAGGCCGTGTGAGGCCGAGGCAGAGTTGGAGTTCGGAAGCTAAGGACATGTGAGGCCGGAGGCCGACAATGAGCTTGGAGGCTCAGGCCCTGTGAGGCCGAGTTGGAGGTCGGAGGCTGAGGCCGTGTGAGGCCGGAGGCCGACCTTCAACTCGGAGGCCGGGCCTCGCGAAGCCGAAGTCAAATGGCCATCTGTGCCCCAGAGTAACTCTAATAACTGAGTACTGAGCACTAAATGAAAGGTCTTCGTATCGAACCACCCCCAGAGTAGTAACAGTACAATGCCAATTATTATAACTCTGTATCTTAGGTGCCTCCCCAATGGCGCAGTGGTAGCGTCTTCTCCTTGTAATCAAGGGGTCCCGGGTTCGATACCCGGTGCAGGCACAAGTGGTTCGGATTCCACTTTAAACTGTAGGTCCAGTCCCGATTAGCCTTACTGTGAATACAGTGGACTTAAAACAACAAATCAATCAATCTTTATCTTAGAATTTATAGAATCCAATAAATCATGAAATAAATAGTTTACATATTCGAGCTCAAATGATTTTTTAAATAAAAGGTGCAATTAGTCGACTAGCCAACAATGGTTTAATGGGTTTCCCCGATTGATTGATTTAGTTTATTTTACTTCGCGTTTTGTGCCTCTTGGCTAATTTTCGAAGATGGGGATGAGTGATGAAATGATGAAATTGATGATGGACATTCACAAACAACCAAGCCCGACCGGGATTCGAACCCGGGACCCTTGGCGTCGCAGCGCGATGTGATAACCACTTTTTTTTTTTAATTAAAAGGAATAACCCTATGCGGGGGTATCCCCCCGTCATTCACACTTTTTCCACTTTTACACTTTTCAATTTTTACAGTATTCTCAGTTTTTCACGTTTGGACAAACACAAATACCCATGCCTTACCCGGGATTCGAACCCGGAACCCCTGGCGTTGCAGCGCGCTGTGCTAACCACTCTTTTTTTTTTTTTTTTAAAGGAAATACCCCCTACACGGAGGTATCCCCCACCATTCACTCTTTTTCTCACTTTTACACTTTTCAATTCTTACATTTTCTTTATTTCTTATCAACTGGACGAACACAAATACCCATGCCTTACCCGGGACTCGAACCCAGAACCCCTGGCGTTGTAGCGCGCTCTGCTAACCACTCCGCCACGGAGGTCGACTTAGCCACTCCGCCACGGAGGTCGACACCACTCGGCCACAGGGTCGGGCAGTTTCCCCGATGGCGTAGTAAAAACGCTGACGCCTTGTAATCCAGGAGTCCGGTTCTAACACCAGCGAAGGTTGCTAAGGTCCCATTTTAAACTGTAGGTCCAGTGCCGATTAGCGTATCGGAGGATAAAATGAAGTTAAATGGAAAATACAATGTGAGGAATAAACAAATGTGCGAATACTGTCCAGACCAACACGTAGCTTACCTCAGACAGGACTCGGAGACAGATTGTACCCAGCCAAAGACGGCCCGGTTGACTGCTATTTCTTTCGCCAGCATCGGGTCCTTCATCGGTTCACCACGGCACCTTACGGAACCACCGACAATGATCTGTTCAGAATTCCCTCCCTCCAAGTAGCTGGATTACAGAAACTAGCCACAAACCCCGGCAACCGAAGAACGATTAGAGAAGGGTTAAGAGCAGCTGTGTGGCCGAGTGGGATCAGGATAGAACATTTTTTGAAATACCAAAAGTAAAAAAGTAAAAAAGTAAAGTGTTCCCCTGTGCTTAGCACCACGCCATGAAGGCGTATAGGGGGTGTGGGGGTAACGCCCCACACTTTCTTGATCCGGTCGTGAGTGGGGGTAATGTGATCAGCACCACGCCCCTGACCGCCTTTACCCCCCGGGTTTCCCCAGGTACCCATGTTATTCGGCGCTGGGTGGGCGCCGGGGCCGCTTCCAAGGTTAGAAAAGTTCCCGGATTTGAACCGGCCGGGGATCGAACCCGGGACCTTTAGCATGGTAGTCAGACGCGTTACCGACTGAGCCACCGCGGCCACTTTTGAAATACCAACTTCCTCTTGCAGCACAAGACAATGAACAGGGCTTTATACGTATAAGACAGCAAACATGGGTAGGAGGAGGAAGAATTATTTTACAACTAACAATGTAAAATTAGATAATTACAAATTTATATTAATAAAACCACAAATAAAATATTTGGCTTGTGGAAAAAATCTTTAAAGAATACTCGTCTGACTATCCATCTGGTAATGGGCTAATATTTATTTTTATTTATAAATGACATTTATGTAGGTGAGCCTCGCAGAATTAGCGGCTCAATTGTACTTTGTCTCTTCTCTCAACCATTTAACGTATTATTTACGAAGTCAGATTATAATATTACAGAGTTTTATTTAACTGAAATGCGATTGCCTGCTTTCGTTCAAGATACAAGCAGAATTTTCAGATTTTTACAAAACCTGATTAAATGAGTGAAGCAAAGATGAAAATTACCTTTCACATATTTTTATTACTCAGATTCTATTTTTACCTAAACAATCGCAAGGAGGCTCTTGTAAAGTCTCCTTCACCTGATTTACACCGGAAAGTCCAGATACAGGGATATACAGAAAATGGCCTGATTGTCTCGGTGAAGTTTCAATATGTAAAACGTGCATAAAATGAACACAAAATAAAAAAAGTAACACATTGGATATATTACTCACGGATGTATAGTACAGAGCTGTACTTTTAACTTTGTAACGATCGACGCTAATAAGGCCATATATTTGAGAGCTCTCAACACTTACATAAGACTCACTATCAAAATCACTGAGCACTGGTTAGCCCTTCCCCTTCATTCCTCCTGTCCGTATCCTTAAAAAATTGCTGTAGAAGCCACCTCTCGCCGATCCATCACATTACAAGTCTTTTCGTCTTTCAAACCACGAGTTCACCATTGGAGTTCTCTTTTGGGCTCGAACTATCCATGCACTTTTGTGTTCCGCGGTGACGAAATCTAAAAAATGTCAAAAGCTCGAACGACTGCGTTTTCGCGTTTACGCGTTTTTCCAGCAACGCACACCCGACATCAACCACAAAGACGTGACGCTGTAACTCTCTTTCCCGATTTTCCATGTCCGAGCCAGAATTCAAACCCGGAACCCCTGGCGTCGTAGCGCTATGTGCTAGCCACTCCGCCACAGGGGCCGACAACGACTGAGCCACCGCGGAGAATAACAACATTGGTGTACACCAAAGAAGCCGATCCAACTACCACATGGAGGAAATCAGTTGTAATCCATCTAGCTGTTGTTTATTTCTAATGACAGACTGATCAAACCAAGCAAATCAAGCGAAATCAAGAGAATAATAAATGTTAAAGCAAATAAAAGTACTCACTATGTTCACACTGCCCTGCGTCATAATCGTGCTTCAGAAATTTCCTTCTCTTCCGCCGTATCCATATATTTCTGCAGTTGCTACAGGCTTTGTAGCTAACTTCCCTCCAAAAATTAAATAACGTTAAGTCTGCTTTTGCTATGTACAGTTTCCCTATTCATCATGAAATCAAACACTTTGCACTGAATAAGGAACGACCTTTTGACAGCGTTAAATAATTTTGTAACGCAGTAACAGCAACACAATGCAAAACAGCTGACTATTTGATGCACGCTCCCTACCCGCGAGTTGATAATTCGGCTACTGCGCCACAGAGGCCGTTTATTTTGACCAAGATGCACGAAGCAAAGGCTGGCTTAAAACACCCGTTTTGGTTTCAGTTGCCCTCCCCCCTCCTTTTCTTCCCCTGTTATACTCGGGACAATATACCATTGAAATTTCCGTTTTAAAAAAAAGAAAATCCCTCAATTTACAATGATGTATGGGTTGCATCGACTCCGTCACACGATCTCCAAACGAATGGAGATCGCTGCGTTCAAAGCCTTCCTAAATGATGCAACCTCCGCTCACACGGCGCTCATGCCAAAATACCCATTCAGCGTCCTCTACGCGACTGCTGCAACAGCGTCAAGCGAGCGAAAGTATCATTGTGTTCCAGCCCCGATGGCGGCCTGGTCTACGCGGGTTGATATCACGGATCGCAGACTTCTCCACCATCTCTCTTGGTGGATCGGCGTGGGAACATTTGATGTTTCGAAGGATGTAGAGTTCAATAAATAAGTATAATAATAATGATTTGCATTACAGATTTATTTGGGTGTGCACGTGCTACTGCTTCGAGCACTTGAGGTCCGATTTTTAACTTAGGTCCAGTTCCAATCAGCTTATCGGAGCATAAAATGAAGTTAAATGGAAAATACAATGTGAGGAATATAAAATTGTGGGAATACTGTCCAGATCAACAAGTGGCTTACCTCAGACAGAACATGGAGTCAGACTAGGAATGGGAGAAATAGCGCCAGCAGCAACTCTGGCACCTCGCGGGTCCTGCTTGAGTTCGCCAAGGCCCCTGACGGGACCACCAACTATGATCTGTTCAGTATTCGCTGCCTCCAAGTAGCTGGATTACAGAAGCTCGCCACAACCCCCGGCAAGCTAAGAACGATTAGGGAATGGTTAAGAGTAGCGGTGTGGTGGAGCGGGATCAAGATGTGTAATGATTTGTTTGCCATCCACCACGTTACAGATGAAAATGGAACATTTTTTGAAGGATCAACTTAAGCTCTTCTTGCTGCACAACAACAAAACAGGCAACAATTGTAGGAAGGGGGGATGGGAATCATTTTTCTTGAACTAACAATGCAAAACCATGTTCTAATTACGTAGTCAGATCATCAGTTTTGTCCGCAGCTACCTCCGAAACTGCGCTCTGCGTTTTATGCGTTCAAGCACCAAATTATAGCCAAAGAGCGATGCCCCTCTGCTGACAGTTTCATTTTTTTGATCATCGGGAAAAGCGGATACGGCAGAGATTTGAAAATATCAGCAGAATTTGGAGCTCTTGCAAACGAGAAATGATCCTTTATTCTTTCACGCAGCCTTCTGCCGCGGTAGTCTACTTGATAAGGCATCTAACTACCATGCGGGAGGCTCGGGTTCGAATCTCTGCCTGTGTGATCGGATGTCTGTTTTTGTTTTGTTTTTTTTGTTGTTTTTTTTCGGTCCAGTCCTTTTGTCACTGCTTAAGGAGCCCCTGTCATTGCCAAGGTGCAAAATAAATGGTACTTGAGGAATACCTGGCGAGTGGTGCTGATTTCATCACCTCCAAGATGGTAGAGATCCAGAATGTGTGGGTTCCTGCCTCCACACATCCCTATGTGACCTCACGACACGGGAAAATTTACCTTCACCACTTAATCTAGTGCAAGGGACTCTGAGACCCACTCATCCTCCCATGTAATGAGTGCCCGAAGTCATGGGCTTAAATATAGAGATATAATGCTAGGAGTTCAACTTTCAGCAGCTCAATAATAGTAAAATGTTAATAGTTATAGACCGTTAATAGTAATAATTATAACTATAACTTCAATCTTTATCAATATGGCCGCCGTCAGAATTTGTAGTGCAATATTTAAACGCGTATAACTTTTCACAGGATAGAGATAATACCTTCGTTTTTGCACCAAATGAAAGAAAATCGATTGGGCAACTTACCGAATAAAGCACATTATGTATATGTACTGAACAAATTGTCTGAAATATATTAACAAGAATGGAGAAAATTAGATTCTTCATTACCTGTTTTAACTTTTTTCGTAAATTACTTAATAATTATAAAGTACTATTGGACATTTTGACATTATAATTGTAGAGAATTTTAAGGACTTTACAACAGTACCTGGCTCTTTTCTCTACCATTAACCATAAGGGAGTTATTTGATTTAATGTAATGGTTGTTTGCTATCTGATGATATACAGCCCTACTAGTGCGGTTGAAACGTAAGGAAAATGGTAGATTATTTCATTTCTGGCGGAAAACATGTTCTTTGGGAAGGGCATAGAACATTCATTCCTGAATGTAAAAAGTTCAAGACCACAAGTTTTAGTCATCAAAATGGCGGTCATGGCCAAATATTTCGATTCCTGAACTCTTTACTCCATTACAGTTATCTATCATTCGTGGCATCTTATTTTCATGCAAGTTGCAGTTGTTTTTTGTTTTTTTTTACTATCGGCACCTTTTCGACTTGAACACCGTTATTATTATTATTATTATTATTATTTATTCATTCATCTTCCCAGTGGTGCCCACAGACGGGGAGTAATGCGTAGGTTGCGCCATCGAAATGTTTGGGGGGGGATTTTTTCCCTTCAAATAACATAAAATTCAACCTTTATATATTTCTCCAAAATATATTTAAAAATTTTACACCTTAAATGCACCATATTTAATCCATTAGATGAAGAAAAGAAAATGTTTAAGGGTATTATCGAAGGGAAGGGGGTGGGAGAAATATCCACCTCCCAAATATTAGGCCTATTTTTACACTTGGGTTCTGCGGGTGGGGTTTGAATCAAACGTTAGGGGGACAGTATCCAATTGTAGATCTTAGATTATGGCGGGAATGTTAGAGGGCATTAAATTGAGTGGGGTATCCAATTCTTGTGTATTACTATTGTCTTAGAGTGTTGCAAAATTCTTGTGTGGAGACTGAGAATTAATGTTTTGTAGGAGGCAATATTCACTCTTCAGTATCAACAGTAAGTCTAAAACTGGCTTGGAAATGATGGTGGTAGGATTGAGTATTAAATTTAAAGGGGAGATAGGAAGCTTTTGATAAAGTGTTAAATCTTAGGTCATCAGTGGAGAGAGAATTCCATCATTAAATTTTGGAGACTATATTTAGCAACGTTTAGACCCCGAACGTGCCAAAAGAGAAGCTGGAAAAGACCAAATATCTCGGCATCCTAAGAAAGTATTGACACCCCATTATATTAATATTCTTGAAAGCCTGCAAAGAAATGAATATAAAAATTTTCTTGCTCGCTTCTATCGCAATAATGTTCTCCACGAACGCGTGTTTATTTCGCGCTTTACTGAGGTGAATGTGAAGTTTTATACTAAAACTGCATTACCAGGCATAAGCGATATTCTCGATATTCATTAATAACATCGCTTAATGCTTAGTGTTGGTATACTGCTTAATTTAAAGCAGGTGGAACATTTGGAACAAAAATATATCGGATCCGCATTTCTAACTTCTTGTCGCAGGAAAATTTTTCTTTAACAAGTTACATTTGCACTGAAGATAAAAGCCACGTAATTATTGTTATGGGCTACTAATATAATTATATTTGCCCCAAGAAAACAGGGTGGGGAGAGTTCTTCGAAAGAAGAACTGTATTATATTATCTCCCTGAGCTTTACTTTGTGGGGATTACTATATGGTTTGAGTGCGTGAATAGTATAATTTGGGGGGGACACATGACATGATTTTGGAGGAGATTGCGCCATTGGCCTTGGGGAGGATTGGCACCCCTGCATCTTTCTCCCCCAACTGGATCCCACTTTGAACTGTAGGTGCAGTCCCGGTTAGCCTTACTATGCATAAAGTGGAATTAAAACACCAACTCAATCAATCAATCAATCCTCCCCAACTGGTCGACATGGGTTTCGATGTCTCGGAGATGACTGTTGTCTCTGAATGATGTCAGCATGCCGATTCCAAAAATAAATCCATTTTTCCCATCACTTCAGAATTTTTCACAATTCAATTATGATATTCGCCATTACAGTATATTTATTACATAACGCAACAGAAGAGAAATGTCAGATGTTTTCTATTCAATAAGTGATTCTGGAAGTATTTTCAATGCTGATCACGGAAATTACATCCATTTTTTCCCATCACGTCAGGAGTTTTCACAATTTCACAATCAAAATTCTCATATTCGCCATTACATCACATTTATTACACAGCGCAACAAAATAATTTTATTCAAGGGATATTTCGGTTATTTGCAAGCCAATATGTGATTCTGGAGGTATTTTGAAAGCTGACCACGCAAATTGCATCCATTTTATCCCATAACGTCAGGATTTTTTACAATTTTACAATAAAATGTGTAGTTCCATTATTTCCTCAATAGATGGCTCTGTTTTGACATTCCCTGCCTCCAAGTAGCTGGATTACAGAGGCACGCCACCACTCCCAGCAACCTAAGAACGATTAAAGATTTAACACTTTATGAAAAACTTCCTATCCCCCCTTTAAATTTAATACTACCTCCTAAACTGCATTTTACGGATAAAGGGTTCTAATGCAAAACTAAAGCTTAAGATCCATGATGTGAGGTTAATATTCTTGATCTCCTAAAATGTGTCCACGGCACACATTTGAAAACATCAGCAGAATTTGTAGAGCTCGCAAAAGAGAAACGATGTATTTTTTTGTCCTCTTATCCACTACCGTTTTGGTCTAGGCGGTAGGGCGTCCGACTGGCACGCGGGAGATCCGGGTTCGATCCTAAGGGTGGTGATCTGAGGTATGAGTTTCTTTCCAGGTGATGCCACTGCACGAAAGCAGTTCTGCGGTAACCTTAAAGGCTGCTGGAGGTTCGAACTGAACACGTCCGAAGATGGTCGCGGTCTGGAATGTGTGGGCTCCTACTTCCTACTCTACCTTTGTGTCTCCAAGTAGGGACTCGGAGGCCCGCTCGTCCTTCGATGTGAAGAGTGTGTGAAGATAAACATCGTAGGTAAAAATAGTTGAAGTCTGATGCTTTCGCAAACTTGTGTCTTTTAAGTATCACTCTCATTATATAGGTAAATTTATTGACATGCGCAGTTTGAGAGTAAGTATTGAAATCAGTACTCGGCTCATATAACGTGAAATTAGGCTATTACAAAGATACTATCATCACAGAAATAGATTAAGAATATCTCTGCATGAGGAAGTTAATAAATAATTAGCTAGTTTTCATATTATTTTAATGTAATTTTGTAAAATTTACACAGCCGTGTGAGGGTGGGGCCTCACATATTCCCGATCTGGGCCATTCTTGATGACATGTGTATATTTCTTGTCAATTTTTATCCTGAAGTCGAGTGAACAATTTTGAAAAGTGGTAATGTACACTGAAAGTTATTTATAATGTGTTGCAAGATCGGTACCTCTCCGTCTAGACCATCTCTGCTCTTAATATAATTAATTATATACTTATTATTATCACTCCTACTACTACTACTAATAGTACTGTGTATTTATTCCTTTTCCCCAACAAAAGGAGATTATTATCGTTGTGAAATGTAGCACTTTGTGTTGACTTCTGCATTCACGTATCCACGCATTGATTTGGTATAATGGAAATCACATGACATGACCAACATAAGCATTGTTACCTTTGAGTTATGTTGGGGGGGGGGGTGCTGTCTTTGTTCCCCTTGCTAACGACGCCCCTGTTGAAGTGATGGAATGAAGATTTATTATGGCTACTACAACTAGATTATGCAGTTTGTAGTCACGACAGATTTTACCACCTTCCGTGGCGGAGTGGTTCGCGTAGGACTCTATGTAGGTAGAAGTCCTAGGTTCAAATTCTGAGCAAGGCATGAATGAGACACATTTTATATCGTAGGTCCACTCCGCATTAGCTTATCGGAGAATAAAATGAAGCTGAATTGAAAATACGTCATGAACAATGAGGGATAAAATGCAGGGGTGTAAATAACACCACCGCAACCCCCATTATGCGGGGGAGGGGGCGCACGAGCTTAGGGAGCGCAATAAGAATGATAAATTCCAAAACACCGATAGTTCACAAAAGTTTTCTTTTCGGCGTTAAAATATATTTTCAACCAAACATATTATATTTTTATGCCTCTACAACTGCAAAAAGAAAATGTTATTCACTAGAAAAGTATTGGAAGTGAATTACCAGATTAGAAGAAAACTTCCATTAGCTGAATAGTTCAAAGCAATGAGTGCGTCGCTGAAGGGTAGACGCCAGGCAAGTAAAAGATTGTGCAATACTAGATGGTCGAATAGAATTGATTCCTTGTTGCCAATTTAAGTCAGTTTCCATTTAATCTTAAACTGGTTGTCAAAAATCATAGTAACATCCAAGAAAAATTCAGAAATAGCCGAAGCATCTGCAATACGAAAAAAGATGCCTTCATTCTACTTCTTTTTAATGCTTGTATTCAAATGTAACGTCCTCCTCCGTAGTCAAGCGGGTTAAGGCGTTCACTCGTCTTGAGATCGTTCGCTGCGGGACGGCGTAGGTTCGAATCCGGCTGTGGTCGGAATTTATTCGGCCGGTGGCAACCCACCATCGTGAGGAAATTGGGAAGCTCCGAGTGAGTGAGCGTAACCTGGTCAAGAAGACCTACAATAACGGCTGGGGGTTCGTCGGGCTGATCACCCGTCACCCCAACACTGGTCTGAGACCTCCACGCTATAACAGGTGACGGCGGAACAGTGTGGGAGGGAGACCAGCAGTCGGTAGGTAAGCCAAGGCCCGCCATGGTGCTGTAGGGTTATGTTATGTTATTCAAATGTAACATTAAATTTGAACATGTAAATGTTGTTTCCAAAACTTTACAAAATCCCAACATGAGGCATGAAGCTTTCTAGAAAAGTCTGTACGTGGTCTTAATTAGTTTCGAAATAATTTTGGAGTGTTAGGAAATAGAGCTAAAGAAATGGATAGAAGTTGGGAAACAGATACGTCAAATTCTACCGAACGGAAAAGATAAGTAAAAACGACTTCGACGAACTGACAGAAAATGTTGGCATTCTCGACCCATTGGATTGTTATGAAGTAAAGATGATATACCATGCTTTAGATATTCCAGTAAATCAAGTAAACAATAAATTTCAGAGTAAGAAACAAATTAAAGAAAGTTTCACCTTTTGAAGCCCCACAACCCTAACGGAACACACAGATAGACAGTTACTGGAATCCGCTACTAATTTCTGGGAGAGATATGAAGAAGATGTATTTTTCACTATAGCTACAGAAATAGTTTGTTTTCGGAATATAGTGTCAACTGAAATCAAGAGAAGAAACATTTCGAACATCAGCGACCTTGCAGAATTCCTCTTCATAGAAAACAAAATTGTAGCTAGTAGCATTCCTGACGTATCACTGCTTATATGCTGTATTTTACCCTATCTATGACGTCGGCGCTGTCAAGCATCGAAAGCATGTTTTCAGCAGGACGGGGCCACCGCTTGCACAGCTAAGATATATCTCCAAGAGCTGAGACAGCTGTTTCCAGGACGCTTGATTTCTTTACGTGGTGACATCTCCTGGCCAGCACGATCACCAGACCTTACCGCCTGTGATTTTTTTTCTATGGGGCTATGTATCATAAGGCTGAGGTTTACAAACATCGACCGAGGTCTCTTCCAGCCATACGAAATGTGATACAAGAAGAGATTGCTCGCATTCCTCAAGAAATGTTGGTTAGAGTGATGGAGAACTTCCGAACTCGCGTTCGGAAATGCATTGGACACCACTTGAGCGATATATTGTTCAAAAAATGAAACGTGTGAACATGTAACCATAACTTCCCACTGTGTAGATTTCATTCTTGGAAATACAGTTTCTTTATTTTGATCCATCTGTTTCTTATTCAACCTTTAAATTAGGGAGGGTGTTTTGCCGCACTCTGTATAAGTATAATATATATTTCCTTTCTGTTTCTCTATTTTCTTAACTTTTCGTACCAGTTTTTCACTGATACAAGATACATGTATATATTTTCATTGTGGCTCGGAAGTTGAAGACCTATAAATTGCCAAAAAAAGACCTATAAATAAAAAGACCTAAAAATATTTAAAAAATGACCTAAAAGCGGAAAAATAATAATAATAATAATAATAACCCATAGCTCTACAGCCCGTGTGGGCCTTGGCTTACCTACCGACTGCTGGTCTCCCTCCCACACTGTTCCTCCGTCACCTGTTGTAGCGTGGAGATCTCAGATCAGTATTGGAGTGTCGAGGGATCAGCCCGACGAGCCCCCAGCCGTTGCAGGTCTTCTCGATCGGGTTACGCTCACTCACTCGGAGCTTCCCAATTTCCTCACAATGGTGGGTTGCAAAAGCGGAAAAAAGGACGTTTAAATGTGATCCAAATTAATTAATAACTTCAGTTTTAATTACATATTTAATGAATAAAAATATACAAAATTCTGGTGGTATGGAACACAGAGTGCGAAAAAACTGAAAGCTTCAAAACAAGAGAAAGTAGCCACTTACAGCGCGACCTTCCAGACAAGTTACGGTTAAAGGATCTTGTACCGTACCTGCTTCAGTCGTCCAAAAATGTTTTTATCTCGTTTCAGGGATGGTTCAAATATATTTATTTATTATTTTTTTTATTTCTTTACTACAGAAAGGATGTTTAAGAGGTGATGAACTGTTGATGATTCGAATTAAGAATGGGCAGTAAAAACGTAGTCGAAAGAAGGTGAAGTTGCAAAAAAAGCCGTTTAAGACCTAAAAAAAAAGTCTAAAAAGGTCCAATAAGCCAAATAAACGCCGAAAAAGGCAAAAAAGGACAAGTAAAACCCACCCTTTTCTGGCCTACAATGACCCAAAATGAACATATGTTGGGCCTCGTCTTCGAACACTAGGAAAAAATAGGATTTTTCCTCAACTTCCGATCCCTAATTATCATATTTGTATATACCTAATATAAAGGTAGGCGTGAATTAATATTTTAGAAAAGGAAGCTTTTTCTAACGAGGAGGGCGCACAACTGAAAGCCGCGGGAGGCGAGGAGCGTGTTAGTTACGCTACTAATAAAATATGCGAATACTGTCCAGAGCAACAAGTAGCTTACCTCAGACAGGACCCGGAGACAGACTAATGTCATAAGGGGTAGCCAGCAGCAACTCTGGCACCTCGCGGGTCCTGCTTCGGTTCACCAAGGCCCCTGACGGGACCACCGACAATGATCTGTTCAGTATTCCATGCCTCCAAGTAGCTGGATTACAGAAACTCGCCACAACCCCCGGCAACCGAAGAACGATTAGAGAAGGGTTAAGAGCAGCGGTATGGCTCATAGGGATCGTGTTGGAAGATTTTAAAAGGATCAACGTAATTTGAATGTGTTTCTTCCCACATTGTAGTTCAACAGATGCATTCAATTTTCTGTGAGTTTTGTTTTTCACGGTATTAATATGTTGAGCAGAGAGAAATGCGTAAGTGTCAGCAGAATTTGGAGCTCTTGCTATGTAGGAAGAACAGTTTCTCCGTCAGCGATACTAAAATATGTTGAGGAATTTTGCTCAAATCCCACACGAGATAAATACATGACAGTAACTTTACAGCCTGAGAGTGATTCCCTAGATTTACCGAGAGTTTCTTTCTTTGATCTCCGCAAACGTGGCCACGGCAGAGAATCGAAAATATCAGCAGAATTTGGATCTCTTGCGAGAGGGAAAGGATGCTCTTTTCTTGTAGTCCTTATACTGTCGCGGTGGTCTAGTCGGTAAGGCATCAGACTATAACGCGAGAGACTCGGGTTCGAATCCCGGGCTGGGTGATTTGATGTTTGAAATTTTTCCTGCATTAAGGTGCCGTGTGATTCATCAAGGTGCAAATAAATTGGTATCTGGCGAGTGTCGTGCTGATCACATCACCTCCAAACATGGTAGAGATCGGGATTGTGTGGATCCCTGCCTCCACGGGAACTTTACCGTTACTACTTAATCTAATACGAAAGAGTGTCTTAAAATGATAATCGGAATCATGGACGTAAATATAGAGAAGCCCGGGAATAGTAAAATTTGAATAGTTATGGACCGTTAGTAATAACTCTCGCTTGATATTAATGATTATATTATTAATAATATTATGGGTAATTTATTATTATTATTATCATCATTATCGTCATCATCATCATTAAACTGTTTACAATTAATCAATCAATAATCAAGGGGTCTCGGGTTCTATACCCGGTGGAGGCACATAGTGGTTCCGAGTCCACTTAAAACTGTAGGTCAAGTCCCGATTTACCTTTCTTTGCATAAAATGGAGTTAAATACTAAGTCAAACAAACAATGTTAATCAATAATATATACAGTACTTTTATTCTAGGAAGAAAGGTTCCGACACTCTTCAAGCTAGTTTGTTATTGTGTTCATTATAAGAACTAATCAGAATATTGTGGTACGCTCATAAACGTTCGTGCATCTATGTAGGTACACGCACCTTCCCGCGCGCCTGTCTTTAGTTAAAATAAATATTAGTTTGATGCTCATCTATAAAGAAGGTGCCCTTGCGTCCCGCCAGAAAAATACACGGAATACATGCATAGTTTCACAGTCCCGGTTAGCTTATCGGAGAACATAATAGCTAAAGCTGAATTGGAAATATAATATGAAGAATGAGGGACAATATGTGCGAACACCGTCCAGACCAACAAGTTGCTTACCTCAGACAGGACCCGTAGACAGACTAGAATTGACTACCTTCTAAAGGCAGCAGCAGCAGCATCTCGCGGGTCCTGCTTCTGTTCACCAAGGCCCCTGACGGGACCATCAACTATACTCTGTACAGTATTGCCTGCCTCCAAGTAGCCACAACCCACGGCAACGAAAGTGCTACTGGGACATTGTTAAGAGTAGGTGTGTGGCGAGCGGGATCAAGCTGGAACATGTTCTTTAAAGGACCAACCAGGGGCGATTCCTCCATGTAGGAAGTGAGGAACTTCCTACATTTCATTTATAAGTATTTATTTCCAGTTCTGTACTTTTTAAGAGTTTAATGTGCTTTACAAAATTGAGTGCAATGCAGGTTCACTACTCAACTGTCAAGTGTCAATCTTCTATCATTCGCTGGCTTCAGATCTGGTGCAGATCTTTGCCTGCTGCTGAGGAAGGTTTCTCCTCATACCACAGCCAGATGGGCGAGGGGCAGTGCAAGGGAGAGAGGGGGGGTTGCTCAGTTTCACGAGACCGCGAGGAAGCTACAGTGGTTTCCTCAATCAGTGATGCCAACCCTAGCATAATAGTTCTAAACCTAGCAAAATTTGAACTTCGTTGGCACCTAGCACTCTGTGTTTGCCATAATGGTAAAATCCAGCATCATCTCAAAAACAGGCGTCCCTGGGAAACAGAGATATTCAATTTTAATTAAAATATTTTGAGGAAATATATATTTTTAAAAAATCTCCAGATCTTGTTTCTACTTATCCAGCGAACTTCTTTCAAACAAAAGGAAGTATGCCGACCTAAGAACAAGCTTTTACAGGCCATGGTCCATCCTCTTGTTTTCATCTTTTCGTTATCCTCCCCGATTTAACAAGTGAGGAACATTTTATAAAAGGAAATCGGTAGAAAGTGTCCTCCTCCGTAGTCGAGCGGGTTCCTCACTCGTCTTGAGATCGTTCGCTGCGGGACGGCGTAGGTTCGAATCCGGCTCTGGTCGGAATTTATTTGGCCTACGTATAGGGCCGGTGGCAACCCACCATCGTGAGGAAATTGGGAAGCTCCGAGTGAGTGAGCGTAACCTGGTCAAGAAGACCTACAATAACGGCTGGGGGTTCGTCGGGCTGATCACCCGTCACCCCAACACTGGTCTGAGACCTCCACGCTATAACAGGTGACGGCGGAACAGTGTGGGAGGGAGACCAGCAGTCGGTAGGTAAGCCAAGGCCCGCCATGGTGCTGTAGGGTTATGTTATGTTATCGGTAGAAAGTTTGGGGTCACAAATAAAACAAACGAACGCCGTTACCAGTTGTCGAATTTTCTTCAACTTCTTTCAAGAACTTTTATTCAAGAACAATTTATTGAATGGTCGAAATTCCTAACGTTGCTTAACTATAATAAATAATCAATAAAGCAGTTCACAGCTCCAAAATAGCTGCAAAAATTGAACTTAAAACTAGTACAGTCATCAGAAAATGATAAAATTATAATAATAATAATAATAATAATAATAATAATAGACCCTATCATAAATTTATCGCATTTAGCGTAATCTAAGAATTGAAACAGCACATTTTCTTATCAGGAGGTTGGTATTGGCAAAGCTGTTCTTAATCCACGCACAGGGACGTAGCTAGGTTGATCAGTTTGGGGGGGCCCAAAACTTAAGATTTTTTTATCAGACCTTTAAAAACTAACAAACTATTAATATACCATATAGGCTTACATATAAGTACATATAAGTACAGTATGTGTATGTGCCTTATATATATATATATATATATATATATCCTATTTGGAAGAGAACATTATTTTCTCCTGTAGCACCCAAAATTTACGAATATAGACTCGCGAAATCCACGGCCATTATTCGGAAATCTAAATGCAGAATGAACTCATTAACTTAATGGCATCTAGACAGTCTTTAAAAATCCATGTATTTTCTCTTATGTCAGATTTGAGACACCAAGAACAATGTCATTAGTCCTTACTCCTGAGATTTGTAAATTTGCTCGAAGAAAATTGAGAAGTAGAGAAAACCCTCTTCCGTGGGTTTAGATATAAAAGGGTGCTGGAATCAGGTGTACAAGTATGACAACGGTGGGAAAATGAAATGTTTGTGTAATGAGTTCAAGATAGGCGTTCCATGTATATTGTTTATACCAGAATCGAATCCGGCGTCCTTTAGTGCAAGGCGACACCGTTAACCACTATTCTATGGGACATGCCCGAGTCTTTTGTGGCGTCGTACTGTATACATTGGAGAATGATGACGATATATAAGAAATTTTATGCACACATCTAATTTCTTAAAAGTTATCTTATTTTTCTCTGAATATATGATGGCAATAGAAATAACAAAATTCCCGCGTGCTAAAGTTATTGCGCTCTCGTCTTTGGTAACACAGGTTCAAGGTTCGATCCCTGGTAGGAACTCCAAAATTTCTGTGATGGTCAAACATCGTGAGGACAATTGGGAAGCTAGTTGAAATCAATGTGTAAGCGAATTCCACTCTCAAAACTAGATGGAACTCGATATGATGACCACGCGTCACCGAATGGAAAAACACTTCGGAGGCTTTGTCCTTCAAAATTAATTTTACTGAATAATTGTAGTTTTCTTTAGAGGACCTAAACATGGCATTTTTGCGCAGTACAATGTTGTTTTCTTTCACCCTACTTTTATAGTTTTTCATTCAAAGGATTCTACTCCCGAAGCATGAGCATGACGCGCTACGAAACCACAGGTCCCAGTTTCGGACCTTGGACAGGTGTGGTTGCAACATGTCTCTCGTCTCTCGCATCGCTATTCCTTCGGATCATCATTCAATCTCATCGTCGCATTTAACCCAAGAGAAAAGTGGCGTAAAATAACGAAATAGAAATGATTGATTGACTTGGTTCATTTTACTTCACTTTTCTGACACTTTTTGGCTAATCGTGAAGATGAGAATGAGTTAAGATTAAATTGATGAAAGGACCATCACAAAGAAGACATTTGCAGGAGCCGAGTTCACCACGAAGGGTAAAAGATTTTCGCTCCCACTAGAGGTAAATAACAGGAAATGCTTGATAAGTATTTTGGCTATCCATATTTCATGATATTATTATGTAAGTAACAATTATTTGTTATATAACTTCGGATTAATTCTATTTGTATGTGTAGTCAACTTTCCCGCCTAAGCAGCAGCCACAGCGTCTGCATTTGCGGGTGGAGGCCAGAGTTGGTAAAGGTTCAGGAATTTTAAATAAATTCAATTCCCGTCCAGGAGAGAAAATCAGCAAGCGTAAATGGGTTCTGGACCGTAAGGAACCTTCTCATCTGTAAAGTTTTCAATTCGGTCCAGGAATATTTTTTTCCAAATGAATTTAAATTCGGTACAGGAACCTTATTTCCTGATAAATTTAAATACGGTCAACGAACATTTTTTTCCGGATCAGTTTAAATAGGGTCAAAGTTCCGTATTGGAATGAAATAATTCGCAATTTGGTACGAATTTAGATTGTGCGAGAGAAAAGGTTCCGGTCCTGCAACGGAAGCCAATAAAATCTATTACAACTTATGGCTTCCTGGACCTTTGACAACCCTGGTCTAAATTAAGAAAAATCACAAAAAGTCATAAAAATATGCAGCATTTTTAAACGTAATATTTCTAGAGCATGCACACTACTATAAAAAGTTTACTTCATACCTCGTTTCCTTCCATAAATGAAACGTGACTTATTCTTCATCACATGTGATATCAACTGCCCTGGGAGTCAAACCCCTGCTCCTGTGTGGTAGTCGGACACCAATTTAGAACGTCAATATGTTGGACATTTGGTCGATCATTTTTTTCGGGAGGACGACAAGCTGGCAGCTTCACACTCGAGATTTCACGTCGCCGGCCCCCGTGGCGTAGTGGTTAGCACATCGTGCTACGATGCCAGGTGACCCGGGTTCGAATCCCGGACTGGGCATGGGTGTTTGTGATTGTCCATTGATCAATTTCATCATATCGTCACTAATCCCCATCTTCGCAATGAGCCAAATGAGGCAGAAAAGCGAAGTAAAATGAACCAAATCAATCAAAATTTCACTCGCAATGTATGAAACGAGATCACAAGCACTCCGTGATCCTACCGGAATCTCGCGTTTACAGAAGCTAACTATGGAACCACTTCTCGGATGGAGCTGTACTTCGAACTATCTGACAATCATCAATTGTCTACCAATCAACACAGTAGGGCGATGTTTCTTGAAAATGCGTGGAAAGTTACCAAGGGAGTCGGTACAATACAAAGGCTTATTATGGTTCATTGCAGGTTATGAGCACAAGGGTTGAGTGTGGGAACCTGAGGGAACCGCGACATCTTTGTCATTCATCTCCCGCCAGAAAAGGGACAAACAATAGAATTTTGTCTCTTGCAAATTGAAAAGCATATGTCCATCCTGAACCATAAAGTAATTAACCCAGAAATGTCCTAGCTACCTGCAGCTAAATCTTCTTGTTTGTGCGCAGCCGATAACCAGAGCAAGATGAAGAGAAGATTTTGTGGGAGGGGGTGACCTGGCTTAGGCCTCTGGTGTGCATGAAGGGAAAGTATGTTTTCAAAAGGTCGCCGACTTCCCAGAAACGGAGGGCCCATGAAATCACCGCATTTCCTACCAACACATCTGTTTGTGTTCAACCAAAGTGTATGTCACAGTACGATCCGAGCGCTTCGAGTTTTGTCGGTTGCGGTACTTCTTGAGTCAGTTGTCAACATGGAGCCAATCGACAAATTCGTTCCACCTATGAATCGGTTCTTCAGCCTGAGTGGCAAAATACATGTTGTACGGAGGAAAGTTGCACCGGAAAATTACCTTCTGAAATACGATGAAACCTGTAAAACATCCAAAGATATTTATTCGGCTGTGGTCCCTCTGACAAAACATCAATGTTCTCAAAATTCTTCGAACGGACTGTGTAAAACATTGCAATACTACAAAAACTGAACCTGCTCTGCAACACAAGGAAAATGTCTCATTAAGCAATCAATGTGCCTTTGCCAAGTTGGTAAGTTTAGTATGGCACTTTTTTTTAAATAATGCTGATGGAATAAATCAATAAAGTTTGTTAAATTACAACGACTCCTTACCACAAGAATATAATTATTCTTTACGGATATCCCCTATAACGGTTGGGGGTTCGACGTGCTGACCCCACGTCACCCCATTACTGGTTAAAGACCTCCACACCTCTACGTAGGATTGTGGGAGAGAGACTGGCAGTCGGAAGATAGGCCAAGGCTCTCTTCCAGGGCTGTCGAACCATGGGTAATTATTTATTTATAGATGCTTAAATATATGTGCAACGACACATGTCTTTCCAGTGACTTATTGCAAGGGTTGGGTATTGTACTTGACTCAATGAAATAAACTTACTGTGTGAGACAGATTCATACGAACAAAAATAGCCACAATAATAATAATAATAATTTACTTCAAAATGACAAAAATGTATTTACTTATTCTTGTTTAATTTTTTATTCTTCGAAACGTTTGTTAAGGAGTTGAGTTGAGTTGGTGTTTTAAGTCCACTTTATACACAGTAAGGCTAATCGGGACTGGCCCTACAGTTTGAAGTAAGATCCGGACCACTATGTGCCTCCATCCATGTATCGAACCCGGGACCCCTCGATTACAAGGCAATGACGATATAACTGCGCCATCTGGGAGGCATCGTTTGTTAAAGAGGATTCTCGCCGGACCCTGTGGCCGAATGGTTAGCACATCGCGCTGCGACGCCAAGGGTCCCGGGTTCGAATCCCACTCGGGCTTGGTTGTTTGTGAATGTCCATGCATCAATTTCATCATTTCATCACTCATCCCCATCTTCGCAAATTAGCCAAGAGGCACAAAACGCGAAGTAAAATAAACTAAATCAATCAATTAAGGAGGATTCTCAAAATTGGTCTTCACGAAATCGAGAAAAATATGCGACTCAAGAAATCGTACAGTTTGTGAAGATAATTACTTTTAACACGTTGCGTGTTTTAGACTGTCCCAATAGTAGAATAGTTATTTGATGCGAATACTACTTACCCGAAAATATGATAATCTACATAGGCATCCTGCCATCATTATGGTACTGATTTTAGCTTGTATTTCGCTCTGATTCGGGACCACTTGTAACTGTTTGCATATATGTGCTTTACCGCTGCCAGGCGGTTGTTCTTCAATCTGGTCACAAACTACTCAAGCTCGAAACATTGTTTGGACGCAACGGCAACATCCAACGCCCAACCCTGCCTGTTGTTGAGGGGTGGAAAGACCGCTCCTTCAAAATTCCGAGAAACATCGAAGTGCTAGGTTCCTACACTGACATCCACTATAGCTAGAATCAGGGAAACGAGAAAGAAATGTAATGTTTGGGGTTCGTGCCACTCAAATTCAAGAACAGAGTTTCAAACTGAAAGCAAAATGTACTGAAACACTATTTTGCAATATTTGTCATGAATGTAAAATTTTTAGCAAATGTAGAACAGTTTGCCGGGGCCACGTGAACGTTTCGGGGGGCCGGTGCCCCCCCGTGCCCCTCCCTAACGACGTCCCTGTCCACGCATGATATGCAGGGAGGGCCTGCAGCTTACATTACAAATGCAATGGCTAGTACAAGGTACAAGCGATATGTGTGACTACGTAATTGAACGTATGTATTTTCGAAAACATCCCTTGGTCTGTTTAACATAACTTCCTACACCCAAGAAAATCCACGAGTCACCATTGGAATCAACTTGATCTATTATTTCTTGCAGTACAGCAGGACATTATATGAGGCAATAATTGCAGGTAGGAGGAGCAATAATCATTTCTCTCTCTTTGTAACAATGTAAAATATACAATGATTCGCAACATCTTTATGGAAAATAGTATAGGAGGAATATAATTTGACATTGGCCTTTACTCTGAGCTATGGGAGTTCAGCGAAAAATTGTTGTTGGATGAAAAAGCTTGAAGGTTGATTCTGAAAGCATTTCCTTCTGAATTAAAATAAATATATATTTTCTGCAAATGCTGGTTGAATCTGGAGATAATAAAATATTGGTTTGAATGCCGTCGTTGAACACTAAAAAATTTTGAAGGTCGATTCTTCGAGTATTTCTTTTCCTCTGAATACATTTGATTGATTTATTGGTTTTGTTGATTTAACGTCACATTTCTGCCACCTTTTCTAGTTTTCCTCACTTCTCTCCTAAACTGCGCTGTACAGATAAAGGGTTTAAATGAAGAACTGAAGCTTAAGAGCCATGCCCTAAAAGTGATGTGAGGTTCTTTTCTTGATCTCCGAAAATGTGATCACGATAGACATTTGAAAACTTCATCAGAATTTGGAGAAAAGGAAAAGGAAAAGAGAGAAGATGCTTTACTTTACTCTAAGAGTCCACTGCCACGGTGGTGTAGACGGTAGCGCGTCTGACTACCACGCGAAAGACCCGGGTTCGATTCTCGGGTTGGGTATGAAGTATGAGTTTTTTTTTCCGGTGGTGTCACTGCAGTTCTGAGGTTCAACCAGTTTTAAATTGCTGCAGTGGCAGAATCGATCACATCACGTCCGAAAATGGTCCTGATTGAGAATATGTGGACCCTACTTCCTAATCTTCCCATGCGACTTCATGGTATGTAGAACTTTACTACTTAATCTAGTGAAAGGACTTTGAGGTCCACTCACCCTCCTCCGAGTGTATGAAGATAATATTCGTAGATAAAGGTATTTGAAATCTCGTACTGTTCGCAAGATGTGTCTGTGAAGTGCCACTTTTATTATATCGGTAAATTTATTAACATACGCAGTTTGAGTGGAATCAACAGATTCACTCGGCTCATAGATCGTGAAAATAGTACTGAAATTGCGTAGGAAAATCTCTGCACGAGGAACTGAATACATCATTAGGTAGTTTTCATGTTATCTGTTACACAGTTGTGTGAGGGTGAGGACTCACATATTTCTGATGTGTACCATTCTTGGTGATATGTGTAAATTTCACGTCAATTTTTATCCTGAAGTTGAGTAAACAATTTTGAAAAGTGGTAATAATATATTTCTTGAAAGTTGTTTCTAAGGTGTTTGCTGGGTTGATTGAGTTGGTGTCTTAAGTCCACTTTATGCACAGTAAAGCTAATTGGGATTGGACCTACAATTTAAACTGGGATCCGAACTAGTATGTGCTTCCACCGGGTATCGAACCCGGGACTTCTTGATTACAAGGCGACAACGATGCCACTGCGACATAGGGGGACTCTAAAGTGTTGCTGGGGTCGGTACATCTCTGACTAGGCCACCGCTGCTCTTAATGCGTTATTATTATTAATATATTTATTGTTGTTGTTGCTGTTGTTATCCATTGTTATCCCTCTTCCTCAACAAAGATGAATGATTATGGCTGTATAATGTAGCACTTTGTGTTTATGTATCCACCCATTGATTTGTCAAAGGCGCCCGCACGGTGAGGTGCAGGGGCCACTTGCCCCCTCCCCTGAGATTTCTGAAAAATATTCATGTAATTCGAATGGTGAAATTGTAGCGATATTTTATTACGAATAATATTGTTTCCTGTGACTTACATGCTGTAACTTAAAGCAATTATTGCAATCTTCAACCAAATAACTATATAATGTTTTACTAGAAATATTATTAAACAAAATTATCGAATCTGAGAGTCAGCAAGCAGATGAACGCTTTCAAGAAATCATGACAAGTGCAGAAAATATTTCTTCCGATGTTGGAGTTGGCAGAATTTCCGGCCCACCGTGTGTTGCAGTACATCAAACCTAAAGGTCAAAACACCATTTTGACTCACTAGCCATCTAGCCATAAAACATCTTTGTACATTCTCTATTTGGATTGTATTGTACTATATTTAAAGAAAAGAAGTTAGAAGTGGAGCTTTTCAAATTTTGTTTTGCATCAGAGAATCACGAGGGAATCGATATTGAATTATTGTAAAATTATCATTATTTGAGCTTGACGTTTAATGAGCAATTAAAAAAAATTCAAAACAAGAAATGCATTTATAACCTTAGAATAGTAAGAAAAAATTTAAAATGATAAATAAGATCTTTATAGGTAAACGTATTTGTATTTTTAGTTTCTTATCAGATAATGAGTTAATTTTAGGGATTACAGTACAATATGCTTAATTTTACTATAACTTGTTCGGGAAGGAGGATAATGCCCCTGGACAACCATTGTAAGATACAGTCTAATTATTGCAGAACTGGCAAATACAGAACAATTTGATAACAATTTACAAAAATAACTTTATTCTGTATTGTTAATTAAAACACAAATGAAAATAACTTTTGGCAATAAATGTGAATTAAAATGAACAATAAACACTTGGCTGATAAAAAAAATAAAAATGATTGGCTATTGCTTGCTGTAGAGACCATCGGGGTGAAACTTTATGACTTTTCTTGTGGTCTTCAGGTGAGGTCGGTGATGTTAGCGACATCTATGAGCAGTCGATTCGACTACGTATTTGTCTCGAGTTGCTTCTGAACTGTCACGCTAGATGGCAGAATCGACGATCGCTATCCATTCTTCTTATGGGGAGCTGAGATTTGAATTTTGAATTTGAATTTTTGAATTTTATTTTTCTTCCGTTGACCCTTGTCTAAAAGGGCATGGAAAACGTCAAGATACATAATGAAATAATAATTAGTTAAGT
Organism: Lepisma saccharinum; assembly: GCF_977018435.1. NCBI lineage: Eukaryota > Metazoa > Arthropoda > Insecta > Zygentoma > Lepismatidae > Lepisma > Lepisma saccharinum. The sequence goes on along the minus strand of NC_139230.1, from coordinate 169,376,813 downwards.
ACATCATAACAAAAAAGAAGAAACATTGTGTAGTACATTACATCACTACACCAAAGTAAAAATGAAAAAATACACTTCATTACAGTACAATAAAAATAAAAAACACATTATCATTGTTGCATGATTGAAATAAGAATACAATTAAAATACATATTTTTTAGTACATTGACCTTGTATTGTCTTGTTCCATGAATTCTCCGATACTGTAGAGAGCTCTATCTGTCAAATATTTTTTTATTGTTTGTATTTGTTTATCTTTAGGAGATATCAGTTTTATGTCATGAGGCAGCTGGTTGTAGAATATTTTTCCGGCATTCATTGGTGATTGTTTTGAGATATTGAGTCTGTGTTGGTTCGGGTCATTATTATCTTTCCCCCTTGTATTGTGGTTGTGTAATTGGATATTTTTAGTCATGCTTCCAGTATTTAAAACAAACGTTATAGCCTTATAGATGTATAGGGAGTATATTGTCATTATTTGTTTCTCCCTGAATAACACTTTGCAAGATTCCCTACAGCCTAGTTTGTACATTATTCTAAGTGCTCTCTTTTGAAGTCTCAGTATTCTGACAGTATTATTATAAAATGATCCACCCCAAGCTATTATGCCATATTCAACATAGGGGAAAATTAGTCCATAATATATGCATTTGTTAATTTCTGTTAAATTATATTCAGCCATTTGTTTTAGCAGGTATATGTTAGATGATAATTTACTGCAGATGTTGTTAATTTGTTCTTCCCACGTTAATTTTTGATCTAGTGTTATTCCCAAAAACTTTACTGAAGATACAGTTTCTATGAGCACATTGTCTATGCATAGTGTTTGTGACTCAAAATCCATGTTTCGGATTGTATTGAATATCATAAATTTTGTTTTATTGTTGTTTATTATTAATCCATGTGAAGTTAAGTATTGTGCCAGTTGTTTTATGGTGATAAAAGTGTTTATTTCAAGCTTCCTAGGGTCGATACCTCTGGCAAGAACAGTTGTGTCATCTGCATAGGTGATAATTTTTCTGTTTGGGTATTCTGGTACATTGTTTATGTACAAAATAAAGAGCAGGGGCCCCAGGATTGATCCTTGGGGTACCCCCATTAACACTTTCCTACTTTGTGATTTAAAGTTAGTGACTATACCATGCATGTTGTAGTTTATTTGAGTAACTTGCATTCTGTCCTGTAGATAAGATTGTATAAGTTCATAAGCTATCCCTCTTATTCCTATATTGCTTAGTTTGACCATAAGCAGGTCATGTCTTACCCTATCAAATGCCTTGGAAATATCTAGATATATAGTGTTTGCAGCTTCGTGTTTCTCTAATGTTTCGGTTACATAATCGATTAACTGTGCTAGAGCTGTGTTTATTGATTTCCCTTTCTGGAATCCATGCTGGTTTCTGTTTATTATGTTATATTTGTTACAAAACTTTATAATATAATTTGATAAATTTTTTCCAATATCTTTGAAAAAGCAGATGTTAGGAAGATAGGTCTGTAGTTCTCAATGTCTGTTGCAGCTCTTTTTTTGAATATGGGTATCACTGTGCTGTGTTTTAGAACTTTGGAGAATGTACCAAATTTTATTGAATTGTTGACTGCATACAGCAGGGGTTCTAAAATAGATTCTGAGCAGGATTTAATAAGTTCAGCTGACCATTCATCAGGTCCGTGTGATTTTTTGTTTTTTAAACCTTGTATAACTTTTTTTTAACTCATTAGCACTTACTTCTTGGATATATATACTGTTTGGCCGATATTTCTCGATTGGGATCTCTAGTGTTTTGTCATTATTTTCATTCTCTCTGTTTGTGTTGGTTAAGTTTATAAAATATTCGTTGAATAAGTTACATATGATATTCGGGTCAATTACTTCAGTGTCATCCTTGATGACTTTTATGTTTGCTTTATCATTGTTTGTGTTTGATACACGGTGATTGTTTACTATTTTCCAAATGGCTTTTTGTTTATTAACAGACTTTTTTTATTTGTTTACTGAAAATATTTGATTTTTGATTCTTTATGGCTTTCTTGAATAGTTTTTTTTACATTTTTGTTTTACATTTTTGTACTTTTTCTGGTGCTTAGTGTCTTTTGTAATTCTAAATTTTTCATATTCTATTTTCATATTACTTTTCAAAAGTATAATTTCTTCTGTTAGTGGCACTTTCTTCTTATTAGGGTATATTCTTTTTGTTGTTTTGGGACAAGCTACATTTAAATAATATGTTATGTGGCTTATTAGTAATTCCCAGATATCATTCGTGTCAGTTAGTTGGTAAAGGTCTATCCAATTTTCCTGATGTAAGAGGTAAAGGTAAAAAAAGGTAAAGTGTTCCCCTGTGCATAGCACCACGCCATGAAGGCGTATAGGGGGTGTGGGGGTAATACCTGATGTAAGAGGTATTTAAGATAATCTATATTTTGCTCACATGTATCCCTACATTCTATTGTGTAACTTTTTGAGTATTCTAACCTTTTCCCTTGTATTGTAATTTTTTGAGACGTGTGGTCAGAGACTTCAGCTTTAAAGTGATTTGATTGTATGTTTGTTATTACATGGTCAATCAGGGTTTCTGTACTTTCTGTTATTCGAGTTGGTTCTTGAATTATTTGAGTTAGGTTGTTTGACTTCAAGGTATCCAAGTATTGAGCACAGTTTGTGTCTTGTTTTAGAAGATATATGTTTATATCTCCAACTATTAATAGTTTGTTATGTTTTTTTGTCAAATGGTTTAGCATGTTGTCCAAAGCATTTACAAAGAGATTTATGTCACTGTTTGGTGATCTGTATACTGCTATAATCTTAAATGTATCTAATCCTATATTAAGCTCTACACCACTAACTTCTAGTATATTTTCCATACAGTATTTGTCAAGGTTTAACACTTTTTTGATATTTTGTACACTATTTTTCATGAAGATCGCAGTTCCACCACTTTTTTGAATTGACCTGTGGTAGACTGCATGTAGATTGTAACCTGTAATTGTGCATAATTTATAATTTTCAGACCTGAGACCATGTTCAGTAACTACAAATATATCTGGTGTGCACTCACTTAGCATTATTTCCAGTTGGTCAATTTTGTTGGAAATGCTCTGTACATTGTTATGGAGAACTGTAATCGTTCCTTCTTGGTTTCGCAGGCTGTTTTTATTGGGGATTTGGTTATCATAAGTATGCTTATCACTTACCATAAAAAATCGTTTTTCAGTTTACTGGGTGTACACTTCTTCCGTTGAGATGACCGTACATTTGGAGCATTCACTTTTTCACTACACTTTTCACTATCTTCGGTGTCGTGACTGATTGTAGCACAATCCCTGTTTTCAGATTGTACTTCTACCATGGAAGAATATGTTTCTTCCTCAATTTCCCTTTGGTTTATGCCATTCTCCTCACTTTTTTCACTTGATTTCCGCCCTTTCTCTTCCATGAAACCAATATCACTCACAGTTTTCATAGCAATGTCGCTAGCTTCTACACCCACCCTATCATTTTTCTTGCTGCTCTTGTTGTTTGTCTCAGTCAAAGTGTTCTGTGTTTTTCCCTTGTCGGATTCAACTAGCGCTGCTCCACTTATCCACTACAATATGGCGACGTCTACCAACAGCTTATTCTAGAAGTGCGATAACGAATTCCTGTAAGCTTATTTATTTTAGAGTAAGAACAATAATTGTCATCGCAAATTTAAAACTATCATTTCCTCATTAATTATACGTGAATTTGTGAGCTTCAGTTTAATACAAACCTCAATTACACGTTAGTGCAAAATATGTTTGTGTTCATCTAATTAAGAATTTGTGAGCCTAGTTGATTGGAAAGGTTGATTACATTAATGTCGAACTTGTAACTACTAATATTCCTTTATTTGACACGAGGAAAGTTGATTCTGGTTTGTGCGTTCGTATTATTGTTTATATGTTGTCGAAAATTGTACAAATCGAAGTGTAAAGGCCACGTATTTACTTTCTGGTCACAGTCCAGGATAATCAGTTACTTCTTCAACAATATATTATGTTCCAGTTTAAAAGTATTATGTGCACGATGATAAACTTAGAGTGGAATAAATGTAATGTCTATCAATGAAATTTACGACTTCGTTTTATATTTATGGACTATTTCACAAGTATAATGTGGATAATTTTATACCTTTGCACTCATGTGAACAATGAATGTTATGCAAATAACATCCATTGTTTCATCCTCTACAAAATATTTCTGTCAAAACAGCAAGATCTTTGTGATTATTTCAATGGAATTAATGAAGTACAGGGTGAGGCATATGTGCAAAACCAAGGACGCCATCTTACTGACACCATATTCAAAAAATGAACATTTTTCAGGTACACTAGTAATTTCCACTCATGTACAGTACATTCATGTTAAAAAAAATAACTAATATTTGTTCTCTCTATTTTTTGTGAATTATTTAAATCTTCCCGTTTGACTGCCTCACCCTGTATATTTAAACGTGCTTGTGTCAAATACTAGCATTTAACGTGTCTGGAAATGTAAAAGAAACTTTAAACAAATTCCTGAAGTGAGAATTTGCTACTTAAATACCATGTACGCTTTCATTCACAGTCAGTCCATGTGATTTCATGTAAGGCATTTGCTATATTTTCATTTATGATCCGTATGGAAGGGTAGGAGAGCAACGAGATATTATCTCAACTTGTTTTTACGTCAAGTGCAAGGGGAGAATATAATTATTAACTGACATGTAAGGGAATATAAAGTTATAATATATGCTCAAAGACTATCAATCTAATGGATTACTATAGTAGAAGGTAAATTAGATAACGTCAATCGCTATTTAATATTCGCAATTCATTTGCACGTATTTATAACTAATTTGCACGGGTTTTAATTAATTCGCACGTACTTAGAATTCATTTGCAAGTACTTAGAATATTTTACATTTATGTATTTGCATGTTTATAACTTTTATGAATATATAATTATTTATTTTATGAAAAATATGTATATAAAAGGTAATTAGAGGTACTAAACGCTATGCATATGTTTTTATATTCATTACTGCAAAGTATGTAATGTATGAAATGTTAATATTAATGTTTATAATATTGAAAATAAGTTTTTATGGTTTATGAACCGCTATGAACGCTGGTAATGGTACGAAAGAAGACGGTCCCGGTACTCGAACCCACGATATGTAATGTTATTAATTAGTACTATGTAATAATGTATGTTATTATGTTATGAAAGACGATGGTTTCACACGCCAGACAGAATACGGTCTTTGAATCTCAACTCCGCTCTGATGCCAGACAGAGAGAATGAATTAATATTCCGCGCAGGTAGAGGAGAAAGGAATTTGGGGGAAGCGCGTTCAAGGTCAAATGACGTCAGAACGTCAGAACAAAGGAAGAACCTGATTCACCAATCAGAGAACGCGTCGGTAGGTTTTCAGAACCGGTTTTTCCAAGGTTAACCAGTACGCAATAACAGGGGAAAGCTATGCAATACTGTAGGGCAGGGGAGGGATTGAACCAGACAACAAAGGATGTCTGGAAATGCGCAGCAATGGTCAAATTTTTTGAAGCTATGCGTCGCTTGTAGAACCGGTTTCAGCCGCCAATTAATATTCCGCTCAGGGTTGCCCCAAGGCACAGGACGCTTTAGCGCGGGTTTGGGGCTAGAACGCTTGCATGTCAGAACAGGTTTTTGTCTAAGTAAGCCAAGTTTGCCCAGAACACAAGAAAAAAGAATTTTTGGATACCGAATTAGATTGGAGCGAGAACTTTAATTTGAACAAGGAGAACGAAGCGTAAGGGTTTATTATCTGTACTAGGAAGAAGGGAGAGCTATCAGGGACTGGGCCTACAGTTTTCACTATTTGCTTTTATCACGGGGTAACAAATCTAGGACCCTTTGATTATTGATTTAGGTAGTAAATTTATGTTACTGTGTGCTATTTAACATAACATTGAGTTAATTTTTTTACCAAACTTTGACTTTATGTCAAATCTTTTACAAGTTTTTATGTATTTTTACTAAAATAACACTATTTATACTATTCAGGCAACATTTTTTATTAAATGTTGGACTCGCAAAGACATTTTTTCAACTTTTAACTTATTATTTTACAATTTTATGTTAATTTTTTTACCAAAATAACACTATTTGTACTATTCAGGCAACATTTTTTATTAAATTTTGCACTCACAAAGACATTTTTCAACTTTTAACTTATTATTGTACAACTTTATGTTAATTTTTTACCAAAATAACACTATTTGTACTATTCAAGCAACATTTTTTATTAAATTTTGCACTCACAAAAAACATTTTTCAATTTTTAACTTATTATTTTACAATTTTATGTTAATTTTTTTACCAAAATAACACTATTTGTACTATTCAGGCAACATGTTTTATTAAATTTTGGACTCGCAAAGACATTTTTTCAACTTTTAACTTATTATTTTACAATTTTATGTTAATTTTTTACCAAAATAACACTATTTGTACTATTCAGGCAACATTTTTTATTAAATTTTGCACTCACAAAAAACATTTTTCAATTTTTAACTTATTATTTTACAACTTTATGTTAATTTTTACCAAAATAACACTATTTGAACTATTCAGGCAACATTTTTTATTAAATTTTGGACTCACAAAGACATTTTTTTACAACTTTTTAACTTATTATTTACAATTTTGTACCTATTTTTAACCTAAATAACACTATTTATACTATTAAGGAAAGACTTTTAGTTATATTTTCGACACACAAAGTGTGTGTTCTCAACTTCTATCTGTTTATTTCACAAGTTTAGGCTTATTATTACTCAAATAACACAATTCAATCTGTTCAGGAAAGACTTTTAGTTACATTTTCGACACACTAAGTGTGTGTTCTCAACTTCTATCTGTTTATTAGGCTTATTATTACTCAAATAACATTATTTATACTATTCAGGCAACATTTTTTATTAAATTTTGGACTCTGAAAGATATTTTTACAACTTTTTAACTTATTATTTTACAAGTTTATACCTATTTTTAACCTAAATAACACTATTTACACTATTCAGGAAAGACTTTTAGTTACATTTTCGGCACACAAAGTGTGTGTTCTCAACTTTTATTTGTTTATTTCTCAAGTTTAGCCTAATATTTACTCAAATAGCACGATTTGATCGTGTCTATTATTACATTTTGGACACACACACACACACACACACACACACAGAGAGAGAGAGAGAGAGAGAGAGAGAGAGAGAGAGAGAGAGAGAGAGAGAGAGAGAGAGAGATTTCCAAGTTTACAGGATTATTCTCCAAGTTTACTCAAATAACACAATTTAAATGTGTTGTGAATTAGATTTTGTACACACGACGTGTGTTTTGTCAACTTTAACCCTTTCATTTTTAAGTTTATTTTACCAAAGTAAGACGGCTTAGTCTATTCAAGAAAGTTTTCAATTATATTTTGGATGCAAAAGTATATTTTGTCAAGTTCTACCCTTTTATTTTACAAGTTTAGGCTTATTTTTACTCAAATAACACAATTCCATCTATTTACGCAACATTTTGTTTCTTATATTTTACTCACAAAGACATTTTTTTCAATTTTTAATGTATTATTTCACAAGTTTATGTAATTTTTTATTCTAATAACACAATTTTAACTATTCAGGCAACATTTTTTATTGCGATTTGGATTTACAAAGAGATTTTTTAAATTTTTGTATTAAATTTTCTATTTATTACGTTTTGTATTTCACATTCACTAATTTTTAAAGTTTTACTTTTTATTTTTATCTAAAAACTAAAGAAAAAAGTATTTTTAACTAAAAGTTATTTTATAGTTTTCGGTTTTCAGATTTCCACAATGCTATTTTTGGTTCTGTATTTCTATATTAGGATATTACAGTTCTAAGGTGTGTATAATATTTCAAAGTATTTTCAGGGTGTATTTGTTAATGCATTTGGATGATAACTATTAGGTTTTTGGACGAACTAATGTTAAGAATATTTCAACCAATCAGAAAACGCGTCAGTTTTATTTCAACCAATCAGAGAAGGCGTCAGTTTGCTTATGAGGTATAAAAACTGCGTAAAAGCAAGCAGAAGCTATTTTGAGAAGTATTTCTGAAGCATTGCGTCAGAGAAGACATCAAGTTGTGATTATTGTCTGAGATTTGAAGACAAAGAACTCAAAAGAAGCTATAATTAAGGTAAGTGAATTGTTACATATATGTATGGTGCTTTTAAATAATGCGTAAATGCAAATATTGAAACGAAGAAAACGTCAATGCAAACCAAAAAGAATATGCGTAATGTGAACAAGTACTACAACTATTTTTCTATTTTTCAGGTGCTTCTAATTTTGTATGTGTGACTGAAAGGGACCATTAGTAAAAGATGGCGTCTTCAACCTCCACAAACAAGGCTAACCACACTGCGGTGAGTACCTCGCAAGAGATTTTACCACTGGAATGTATATTTCTCCACTAGTTTTTGAAATAATATATAAATCCAGAAAACAAAGAAACGAAAAAAGTAAATACAGAAATGAATATGCGTAATATAAACAAGTACTACAACTATGTTTCTATTTTTCAGGTGTTCTTATTTGTGTACCTGTGAGTGGAAGGATCTATTACTGGAAATAACGCCAACAAAGTAACCAACAAGGACATGAGTCAAATAATTGCATCATGTCCATGTTTTTCCAATTATATCTATAAGGACTGTGTGTTGGAGACTTTGAAGAGGTATACACCTGGCAAGTATATTATATGCTGGGGATGTTATTCTAATCAAGGCAACCAATTAGCCCACGATTGTGTAGTTAACCATTTCTACGAGTGTGAGTGCGTAGGCTGTAAAGATGAAGATTTACTCTCTGAACGTTATTTTATTTGCCAAGGAGAACGCTGTTTGAATAAATGCCAACGATGTTTTAAGTGGATGTGCGAGAGAATCCAGTATTATTTACAGGACTTGGATAACACAAAACATATTTTTGATTTTTATATTACTAACCATGAGGATGTTGCGGATGCTTTGACGGCACACGAGGTACAGACAGAATACAAAGCTTTTTATAGTGTATTATGTGAAATTTCAAACAATATCGAACTAGTGAAAACTCTTATAGATCCTATACGCTCAGCAGAGCTTACTTATGGTAGCACAGGATTTTTGTGAGAGTTGAATAGAGACTGACTAATAACACCGAAAATGGTGCAATACATTATTGATGTACAAGGATTTATTTATAACAGAAAATTTATACTGCGTGAGATTTGTGTGAGTTCTACAAATTTGGACACTGTGTATTATGCGCTTGTGAGTGTTCCCGATTATTTCAAAGAGAACAAAGAATCGCGCTGGGTTAAAGACAATCTCCATGCATTAATGTATGATATTCCTTGTGGTTGTGAAATATACTATGTCCGGAGGGCAGTTAGGAACTTGAACTGTCAAGGTGGTACATTTTTCTGCAAAGGTTTGGTTTGATTTGGTTTGATTTGGTGTTTTAAGTCCACTTTATGCACAGTAAGGCTAATCGGGACTGGACCTACAGTTTTAAAGTGGGATCCGAACCACTATGTGCCTCCACCGGGTATCGAACCCGGGACCCCTAGATTACAAGGCAACGACGCTACCACTGCGCCATCGGGGAGGCCCTTTTCTGCAAAGGAAAATCCCAAATTATCAAAGATTTGTTTAATATTGATAACATTGTTGATTTACAAACTGTAAACTGTCCATCCCTTAAGAATTTGTATATGTTTCAAGGAGGATTGTGCAAGTATCATTCTGATACTTCTCCCCCAGCTGAAGAAGGTTGCGCATTCAGAAATGTTCAAAGACTTGTATGTTGGTACAATAATAAAAATATTAATGTGTAATGTATTTAGTGCAAATAATAAAGATTTGTGAAAAAGAAATGTTTTCTATGTTGTTATTTAGTTTTAAAGCCTTTATTCAAGGTATTTTCAAGTATTACTGGTTTTTTGGCTGCATCAACACATGGGTTATTTCTATTTGGTTTATTATACGAGGCTACAATCACTATATGTCTATGAGGACTAAAATCCACTGATTGAACCTTAAAGCTTAGGTTTACTATGTATATTGATTAAACACAGGACAACACGAATCTTACAGAGGATTGTAGGAGGCATAGGCCCACACGCCAGAGCCTTATTAGCCTGCAAGAACAACTTGTATGTGGAATTGTGACTGTTTAGCAATAATATTTATAAAGTTTAAATCATTTTCATTAGATTACATATATATTTTGGATTCAAATAAAACACTCAAGTTAAGTTTTTTAAGTTTATTTTTATTTAATATACAAATATAGAATATATCAAATTTACATATATGAAAAGTACTCTACCAAAGAGCAAAAGTCACATAGGGATTACGATTTAGCCGATGCTGAAATTCTTCCATGAGGGATTTGTAGTAAGAGAGAAATTTTTGCCACTGTTTAAAGTTGAGGGTGACTCCACCAGAGATGCTGGTGATTTCCACTTTTATATTTTCTTCACTGCCCTCGAAGGTGAAGTAAGGTTCTCCTATAATGTCTATAGATCTGAATCTGTCTTTTTGTGTGGGGAATCTGTTTTTGTAAGTGTCGAAGATCACATCTGATTTGTAGACGCATGATGGGTACTCTTCTTTATTTAGGACAATGTATTTTTTTCATGTTTCAAAATCAATTCAGTGTCTGCGAAAGTACCTCGAATAATGATATCCATGTTGGCATCGATGATGAATCTGGTTTCTGGTTTTATGTTGTTCATTTGGTGTGTGCCTCTGATAGACTGCATTTTGGTTTGGTATCAATAAAAAGTTTTAAAAATATGCAACTAGTGCTACAAAAGGAACGGAAATTATCGACAATTTCTGGATTATAACTAAAATTCAGTTTGCCTTTTACATATCCAATATTTACATACCAACACTAACTAGACTTCGATTTATATAAATGTAGCAGGAACTATATTTCTGAGAATCAAACTATATTAGGATTATATGTTAAACTTATACAAAACCAGATTATTCTATGTAAGTATATTTATATTGACTGGATTATTTAACAGATCAAACAGAAAGAAGGCAAATTCCACTAAACGTAGGTGATTGCATGAAAATAACTAGGTCAAGGAGTGACCAACAGTGAGCTGAGGTTATATATAGAGGGTCGCTCTTCATAATTCTTACCTTCGCTGGATCGGCGAAGGAACGCACTTGTGGGCGGTAGAACCTGAATGGGCTCCACCAAGACATCGGAGACTCGAAGCAGATGTCTTGGTGTATGAACCCAAGTAGGGTCATAGGCGCTAGGGTCAATTTGGTTATTTCTTCTTGTAATTTGGCCAACTCCCCACATTAACTTACATTGCTTATAACTAATTAAATTTGAAGAAAAATTATAATCTCTTAGACTGTAAACATATTTTATATTTAGGCTGCACAAGATCCAATGATAAAATTAAAAAATGGTAACCACCCAGACAGGGACTCGAACCCTGGACAGATAGGTTAAAACCCATCTGAGCACAAGGTATTCTTTTTTTGAAAAGTTAGTTATGTTAAGAAATATCGTTTGAGAACTCTTTTGGTCTGGGTCGACAGAGAAGGAGACAGCATTTCCAAAATTTTACAGACTGGATGTATTTTACCATCACTATAGAGGTCTTTACTATATGTAATTCGAAACGCTAGAGTTTAGTTAGCTTTCAAAATTGAAGTTACATAGTACAATATGTTGAAGTTTTTGTGTTTGGCACACTTAACAAGTTACACTTATATCCATTTCAGGACAAATAATGCTAAAACTCTCAAATTTACTGTCATCTCATAAACTACTAGCAAAGTTTTAGTATTATATGTCCTGAAATGGATATAAGTGTAACTTGTTAAGTGTGCCAAACACAAAACTTCAACATATTGTACTATGTAACTTCAATTTTGAAAGCTAACTAAACTCTAGCGTTTCGAATTACATATAGTAAAGACCTCTATAGTGATGGTAAAATACATCCAGTCTGTAAAATTTTGGAAATGCTGTCTCCTTCTCTGTCGACCCAGACCAAAAGAGTTCTCAAACGATATTTCTTAACATAACTAACTTTTCAAAAAAAGAATACCTTGTGCTCAGATGGGTTTTAACCTATCTGTCCAGGGTTCGAGTCCCTGTCTGGGTGGTTACCATTTTTTAATTTTATCATTGGATCTTGTGCAGCCTAAATATAAAATATGTTTACAGTCTAAGAGATTATAATTTTTCTTCAAATTTAATTAGTTATAAGCAATGTAAGTTAATGTGGGGAGTTGGCCAAATTACAAGAAGAAATAACCAAATTGACCCTAGCGCCTATGACCCTACTTGGGTTCATACACCAAGACATCTGCTTCGAGTCTCCGATGTCTTGGTGGAGCCCATTCAGGTTCTACCGCCCACAAGTGCGTTCCTTCGCCGATCCAGCGAAGGTAAGAATTATGAAGAGCGACCCTCTATATATAACCTCAGCTCACTGTTGGTCACTCCTTGACCTAGTTATTTTCATGCAATCACCTACGTTTAGTGGAATTTGCCTTCTTTCTGTTTGATCTGTTAAATAATCCAGTCAATATAAATATACTTACATAGAATAATCTGGTTTTGTATAAGTTTAACATATAATCCTAATATAGTTTGATTCTCAGAAATATAGTTCCTGCTACATTTATATAAATCGAAGTCTAGTTAGTGTTGGTATGTAAATATTGGATATGTAAAAGGCAAACTGAATTTTAGTTATAATCCAGAAATTGTCGATAATTTCCGTTCCTTTTGTAGCACTAGTTGCATATTTTTAAAACTTTTTATTGATACCAAACCAAAATGCAGTCTATCAGAGGCACACACCAAATGAACAACATAAAACCAGAAACCAGATTCATCATCGATGCCAACATGGATATCATTATTCGAGGTACTTTCGCAGACACTGAATTGATTTTGAAACATGAAAAAAATACATTGTCCTAAATAAAGAAGAGTACCCATCATGCGTCTACAAATCAGATGTGATCTTCGACACTTACAAAAACAGATTCCCCACACAAAAAGACAGATTCAGATCTATAGACATTATAGGAGAACCTTACTTCACCTTCGAGGACAGTGAAGAAAATATAAAAGTGGAAATCACCAGCATCTCTGGTGGAGTCACCCTCAACTTTAAACAGTGGCAAAAATTTCTCTCTTACTACAAATCCCTCATGGAAGAATTTCAGCATCGGCTAAATCGTAATCCCTTAGTGACTTTTGCTCTTTGGTAGAGTACTTTTCATATATGTAAATTTGATATATTCTATATTTGTATATTAAATAAAAATAAACTTAAAAAACTTAACTTGAGTGTTTTATTTGAATCCAAAATATATATGTAATCTAATGAAAATGATTTAAACTTTATAAATATTATTGCTAAACAGTCACAATTCCACATACAAGTTGTTCTTGCAGGCTAATAAGGCTCTGGCGTGTGGGCCTATGCCTCCTACAATCCTCTGTAAGATTCGTGTTGTCCTGTGTTTAATCAATATACATAGTAAACCTAAGCTTTAAGGTTCAATCAGTGGATTTTAGTCCTCATAGACATATAGTGATTGTAGCCTCGTATAATAAACCAAATAGAAATAACCCATGTGTTGATGCAGCCAAAAAACCAGTAATACTTGAAAATACCTTGAATAAAGGCTTTAAAACTAAATAACAACATAGAAAACATTTCTTTTTCACAAATCTTTATTATTTGCACTAAATACATTACACATTAATATTTTTATTATTGTACCAACATACAAGTCTTTGAACATTTCTGAATGCGCAACCTTCTTCAGCTGGGGGAGAAGTATCAGAATGATACTTGCACAATCCTCCTTGAAACATATACAAATTCTTAAGGGATGGACAGTTTACAGTTTGTAAATCAACAATGTTATCAATATTAAACAAATCTTTGATAATTTGGGATTTTCCTTTGCAGAAAAATGTACCACCTTGACAGTTCAAGTTCCTAACTGCCCTCCGGACATAGTATATTTCACAACCACAAGGAATATCATACATTAATGCATGGAGATTGTCTTTAACCCAGCGCGATTCTTTGTTCTCTTTGAAATAATCGGGAACACTCACAAGCGCATAATACACAGTGTCCAAATTTGTAGAACTCACACAAATCTCACGCAGTATAAATTTTCTGTTATAAATAAATCCTTGTACATCAATAATGTATTGCACCATTTTCGGTGTTATTAGTCAGTCTCTATTCAACTCTCACAAAAATCCTGTGCTACCATAAGTAAGCTCTGCTGAGCGTATAGGATCTATAAGAGTTTTCACTAGTTCGATATTGTTTGAAATTTCACATAATACACTATAAAAAGCTTTGTATTCTGTCTGTACCTCGTGTGCCGTCAAAGCATCCGCAACATCCTCATGGTTAGTAATATAAAAATCAAAAATATGTTTTGTGTTATCCAAGTCCTGTAAATAATACTGGATTCTCTCGCACATCCACTTAAAACATCGTTGGCATTTATTCAAACAGCGTTCTCCTTGGCAAATAAAATAACGTTCAGAGAGTAAATCTTCATCTTTACAGCCTACGCACTCACACTCGTAGAAATGGTTAACTACACAATCGTGGGCTAATTGGTTGCCTTGATTAGAATAACATCCCCAGCATATAATATACTTGCCAGGTGTATACCTCTTCAAAGTCTCCAACACACAGTCCTTATAGATATAATTGGAAAAACATGGACATGATGCAATTATTTGACTCATGTCCTTGTTGGTTACTTTGTTGGCGTTATTTCCAGTAATAGATCCTTCCACTCACAGGTACACAAATAAGAACACCTGAAAAATAGAAACATAGTTGTAGTACTTGTTTATATTACGCATATTCATTTCTGTATTTACTTTTTTCGTTTCTTTGTTTTCTGGATTTATATATTATTTCAAAAACTAGTGGAGAAATATACATTCCAGTGGTAAAATCTCTTGCGAGGTACTCACCGCAGTGTGGTTAGCCTTGTTTGTGGAGGTTGAAGACGCCATCTTTTACTAATGGTCCCTTTCAGTCACACATACAAAATTAGAAGCACCTGAAAAATAGAAAAATAGTTGTAGTACTTGTTCACATTACGCATATTCTTTTTGGTTTGCATTGACGTTTTCTTCGTTTCAATATTTGCATTTACGCATTATTTAAAAGCACCATACATATATGTAACAATTCACTTACCTTAATTATAGCTTCTTTTGAGTTCTTTGTCTTCAAATCTCAGACAATAATCACAACTTGATGTCTTCTCTGACGCAATGCTTCAGAAATACTTCTCAAAATAGCTTCTGCTTGCTTTTACGCAGTTTTTATACCTCATAAGCAAACTGACGCCTTCTCTGATTGGTTGAAATAAAACTGACGCGTTTTCTGATTGGTTGAAATATTCTTAACATTAGTTCGTCCAAAAACCTAATAGTTATCATCCAAATGCATTAACAAATACACCCTGAAAATACTTTGAAATATTATACACACCTTAGAACTGTAATATCCTAATATAGAAATACAGAACCAAAAATAGCATTGTGGAAATCTGAAAACCGAAAACTATAAAATAACTTTTAGTTAAAAATACTTTTTTCTTTAGTTTTTAGATAAAAATAAAAAGTAAAACTTTAAAAATTAGTGAATGTGAAATACAAAACGTAATAAATAGAAAATTTAATACAAAAATTTAAAAAATCTCTTTGTAAATCCAAATCGCAATAAAAAATGTTGCCTGAATAGTTAAAATTGTGTTATTAGAATAAAAAATTACATAAACTTGTGAAATAATACATTAAAAATTGAAAAAAATGTCTTTGTGAGTAAAATATAAGGAACAAAATGTTGCCTAAATAGATGAAATTGTGTTATTTGAGTAAAAATAAGCCTAAACTTGTAAAATAAAAGGGTAGAACTTGACAAAATATACTTTTGCATCCAAAATATAATTGAAAACTTTCTTGAATAGACTAAGCCGTCTTACTTTGGTAAAATAAACTTAAAAATGAAAGGGTTAAAGTTGACAAAACACACGTCGTGTGTACAAAATCTAATTCACAACACATTTAAATTGTGTTATTTGAGTAAACTTGGAGAATAATCCTGTAAACTTGGAAATCTCTCTCTCTCTCTCTCTCTCTCTCTCTCTCTCTCTCTCTCTCTCTCTCTCTCTGTGTGTGTGTGTGTGTGTGTGTGTGTCCAAAATGTAATAATAGACACGATCAAATCGTGCTATTTGAGTAAATATTAGGCTAAACTTGAGAAATAAACAAATAAAAGTTGAGAACACACACTTTGTGTGCCGAAAATGTAACTAAAAGTCTTTCCTGAATAGTGTAAATAGTGTTATTTAGGTTAAAAATAGGTATAAACTTGTAAAATAATAAGTTAAAAAGTTGTAAAAATATCTTTCAGAGTCCAAAATTTAATAAAAAATGTTGCCTGAATAGTATAAATAATGTTATTTGAGTAATAATAAGCCTAATAAACAGATAGAAGTTGAGAACACACACTTAGTGTGTCGAAAATGTAACTAAAAGTCTTTCCTGAACAGATTGAATTGTGTTATTTGAGTAATAATAAGCCTAAACTTGTGAAATAAACAGATAGAAGTTGAGAACACACACTTTGTGTGTCGAAAATATAACTAAAAGTCTTTCCTTAATAGTATAAATAGTGTTATTTAGGTTAAAAATAGGTACAAAATTGTAAATAATAAGTTAAAAAGTTGTAAAAAAATGTCTTTGTGAGTCCAAAATTTAATAAAAAATGTTGCCTGAATAGTTCAAATAGTGTTATTTTGGTAAAAATTAACATAAAGTTGTAAAATAATAAGTTAAAAATTGAAAAATGTTTTTTGTGAGTGCAAAATTTAATAAAAAATGTTGCCTGAATAGTACAAATAGTGTTATTTTGGTAAAAAATTAACATAAAATTGTAAAATAATAAGTTAAAAGTTGAAAAAATGTCTTTGCGAGTCCAAAATTTAATAAAAAATGTTGCCTGAATAGTACAAATAGTGTTATTTTGGTAAAAAAATTAACATAAAATTGTAAAATAATAAGTTAAAAATTGAAAAATGTTTTTTGTGAGTGCAAAATTTAATAAAAAATGTTGCTTGAATAGTACAAATAGTGTTATTTTGGTAAAAAATTAACATAAAGTTGTACAATAATAAGTTAAAAGTTGAAAAATGTCTTTGTGAGTGCAAAATTTAATAAAAAATGTTGCCTGAATAGTACAAATAGTGTTATTTTGGTAAAAAAATTAACATAAAATTGTAAAATAATAAGTTAAAAGTTGAAAAAATGTCTTTGCGAGTCCAACATTTAATAAAAAATGTTGCCTGAATAGTATAAATAGTGTTATTTTAGTAAAAATACATAAAAACTTGTAAAAGATTTGACATAAAGTCAAAGTTTGGTAAAAAAATTAACTCAATGTTATGTTAAATAGCACACAGTAACATAAATTTACTACCTAAATCAATAATCAAAGGGTCCTAGATTTGTTACCCCGTGATAAAAGCAAATAGTGAAAACTGTAGGCCCAGTCCCTGATAGCTCTCCCTTCTTCCTAGTACAGATAATAAACCCTTACGCTTCGTTCTCCTTGTTCAAATTAAAGTTCTCGCTCCAATCTAATTCGGTATCCAAAAATTCTTTTTTCTTGTGTTCTGGGCAAACTTGGCTTACTTAGACAAAAACCTGTTCTGACATGCAAGCGTTCTAGCCCCAAACCCGCGCTAAAGCGTCCTGTGCCTTGGGGCAACCCTGAGCGGAATATTAATTGGCGGCTGAAACCGGTTCTACAAGCGACGCATAGCTTCAAAAAATTTGACCATTGCTGCGCATTTCCAGACATCCTTTGTTGTCTGGTTCAATCCCTCCCCTGCCCTACAGTATTGCATAGCTTTCCCCTGTTATTGCGTACTGGTTAACCTTGGAAAAACCGGTTCTGAAAACCTACCGACGCGTTCTCTGATTGGTGAATCAGGTTCTTCCTTTGTTCTGACGTTCTGACGTCATTTGACCTTGAACGCGCTTCCCCCAAATTCCTTTCTCCTCTACCTGCGCGGAATATTAATTCATTCTCTCTGTCTGGCATCAGAGCGGAGTTGAGATTCAAAGACCGTATTCTGTCTGGCGTGTGAAACCATCGTCTTTCATAACATAATAACATACATTATTACATAGTACTAATTAATAACATTACATATCGTGGGTTCGAGTACCGGGACCGTCTTCTTTCGTACCATTACCAGCGTTCATAGCGGTTCATAAACCATAAAAACTTATTTTCAATATTATAAACATTAATATTAACATTTCATACATTACATACTTTGCAGTAATGAATATAAAAACATATGCATAGCGTTTAGTACCTCTAATTACCTTTTATATACATATTTTTCATAAAATAAATAATTATATATTCATAAAAGTTATAAACATGCAAATACATAAATGTAAAATATTCTAAGTACTTGCAAATGAATTCTAAGTACGTGCGAATTAATTAAAACCCGTGCAAATTAGTTATAAATACGTGCAAATGAATTGCGAATATTAAATAGCGATTGACGTTATCTAATTTACCTTCTACTTACTATACTCTCGAAATCGTAATCTCGCCAAAATTTAGATTGCAGGGCCATTATCTTGTTATTATACACACACACAGCACCCCTATTTTACATGACACGATTTCGAAACATGTACATGAATAGTTACAAGTAAATTTTCGTTTTTAGGGATTAATGAAACAGACAGCTGAAACTGACGCCTTACCCTGAAAAACAACTTGAATCATGTATTGCCCTTTGATTTTACCATTACTTGGCTTTTCTACCAAAAGGAATATAAATATAGGGATTGTAGAACAAAAAATTCCAGTCTCCACTAACAATGGAAATATTCTCCTCATAGTACAGAATTGGTTCTTTTGCCTTTTGCTTGGGATTTCTTAATTAAAGTAAGCAGATTTCAATAATATTCTCAATGAGTTTCATTTTCCTCGTGACAGTAAATCCCTTTGAATAGGCTTGAATTAGTGGGTTATGTAATTAAGTTTAATGTCCTTAGCATCTAGGTGTTTCGAGTACGTTAGGTTAGTTATGCTTGTTGCATTAGTATTAGTACACTTTCAATCTCTGCCTGCACGTGTGTGTACGAAATATGAAAATTTCATTTTAGTTCAAAAATTAGAAATTAATTCACATTACACGAACACTGCAATTCCAAAGTTTAAAAGCTTATTTCATACGAAATTCCAATCTTACAAACATTTTGCGCATCCTCATGTAAGTAACATTTTTAGAAAATTATCTTGCATACGGAGATTCATAACGTGTTATTAGATAGCATTTAGCATTTATACGTATAAGATAGATGATAATTCTTTTGTAATTCACAGTAAGTTTCAAATGTTGAATAATATTTTTATCTGTATCGCCTTTTTTCTTACGTAATTTGAAAAATAAAGTTAGATTATGCAGAACGGTAGAGATTGCATTTTACTTTCAACAATATTATTTAAGTACTTTCTAATGTTACATAAAATTTGAAATGTTTTTGGAGGGGAAGGCAACATTCTAAATGGATAAGAAAGAACGATTCAGTCAGAAAACTAAATACTATATTTTACATTTCGTTGTGTTTAATATTGTAAATGAATATTTCGTTAAGCATTGATGTGCTGTTGCTTTATTGAATTAATCTACGGTTGTAACAACTAAAATAAATTATGAAAAGAGATAATACTTGCACATGAAATTGTTTAACTCTAAATTTACAACTATTTTGAAGGCAAAATATAGTTCTTTCGTTGTTCCTTCAATTTTACTTTCAAATGAAAAAACTGATAACGTTTCCTAAGAAACAATTTAGAAAAAAATATATTTGTATATATGTACGAGTGTGTGTTTTGTATTTTTGTTAGCGTCGCTTTTCTGCTACCTTTGGCTAATCATATCGATTAATATGAGTGATAATATCTGTGTCCAGACCGGGAACCTCGGTAACAAGTTCCGAAAGTAAACCACTTAACTCGTTCGGTTCCGAGCCTGCTGACTTTGTATGTATGTATATCTACATACAAACATACTCAAGCTGTTTTTTTTTCCTGGTGATCGGAGGTGTACGCTGTGCCTGCAGTATTTTACATAGCGAGAAATTGATGTAAATCGTATCATCATGTAACCATAGACTATGATGTAACTACGTAGTTACAATGAACTGCTACATTCCGTTTAACAGATTACGTTTTGGAAATTTGTGTACTCATTGTTCACTGTCATTTTTTGAGACAGGGTGAATTCTGTTGACATAAATAAGTACCAGATGACACTGGCAAAACCACACCACTGGGCAAGGTTGTATGTTTTTACAGGTATATTTTCGCACGTTTGGTTCAGTTTTACAATGGGACAGAAAACAATACTTTATTCATGTTCTGTTAAAGTTGGGTATCTCGATCGAGACGACGCTTGGGATCCAAAAGGTTAAGCCCCTATATTGTATGGAGTTTTACTTTTGGCTGTACTGTTATAAAATCAGAATGGGTTACAGCAGTGATGAATGAACCACCACTGATGATCAACAGGTAATCATTTCATAGAATACTACAAGGAAGGTAAGGTTTATTTTGTCAAGAATGCTGTGAATATGAGATAGCATATGTACTTTTTATCTGCCAACCTAATCACCTGTTACTTTATCATATTAGTTTCCATACATACCTCATTATTTCACAATAGAAATAACACATTTAGCAATTTTTTGTTTGTTTGTATGTAGGCAAACATGTGTGTATGTGCATTGCTAATACACATACCTCTTGATCATGAAGGCTAGGTGCACTGAATTATTCGATAATGTTTTAATGAACTAATATTTTAAAGTAGCAAGTCAATTAGGGTCTCAGGATGGGCTAACCACCATTCGGGATCTTGCTCATCGCAAGCGACACCTTTGTGTTGTGTGGTTTAGTTCTCTTAGCATAAATACACTGCATATCTTCGGGATTTGTTAGGTTTAGTTCTTTCTGCTATGCAAGGATGGCAGGGGCCTGACCAAAAGAAGGTGTCTGGTTTGCGTGCAATGACCGGGAGGAAGTTGTCTCATTTACGTGCAATGAGCGGGGAAAAGGTGTCTGATTTGCGTGCAATGAGTGAGACGCATTCGTTGATACGCACTGCCATCTAGCGTGTGCACAGAGAAACACCTCGAAATGGTCGGGTCGACTGTTCGCTTCCACTGATACTATTTCAGGATGCTGAATGCTAGCAATATCTCCTGGATTAAATTCACTGTCAGCAAGAGAAAAGTTTCACCTGCCAAAACTTGAAAAATTAGGAGCTATTGCTAAAGGTCTACTTTGTTTCCTGGAAAAGTAGTTTCCTTATGTGTGGACAAGCATTAACAGGCAAAAATATTCAGTAATAAATAAAATCTCAAGATGTAAAAAATGCCATTGTTCTCCAGAAAACTATTAAAAGTGTTCAAAATGACCTACAAATTCCCCAAAGAATGACCTATTCCTTAAAAATGAAAAAAAGTAAAATAATGCCCAAATAATTGCATAAAAGGCTGCAAAATCATTAAATCCCGTTCCCTAATAATTAACAACATTCACAACACTCGTCATCATCAATTCTCACAAACAGTAGAAGAGTTTAGGGTTGGGTGGATGCAGTGGCGTACGCAAGGGGGGTTACCCGGTTTAAGCCCCCCCTTGAGCTTTTGAAATATTATGGGAAATGCTGTAGAAAAAAAATTAAAATAGCTAATTTATCACAGTCAAAGATCTGCGACAGTAATAATAATAATAATTTGAATTGTTATTCCCATGCGGCATTGAGAAAAGCACAACATTCCAAACATACGCGTCTTTAATAGTGAATGCCTAGAAAATAAACACGAATTCTTGAAAATTAAATATGAGGGCAACTATGATTTAAGAGAAAAAACTTGTTTTGTATATCAGCTGCAACAATGTTCAAAGAACATGTATTTTTTTTATGTGAACAATGAGCATTAACTAAATAAAGTTATTTGTTCGTTGTAAGCTGCTAATGTAGACAAATGCTAGGCCAACAAGAATACACTATCACCAGTCCGCCTTCACATTGTTTATATACGGTACGTTTGAATTTCTGAATTTGAATTACAATAAGCTTAACAATTATAAAATGTTTTATTAGTAAAAATATCGAGACAATCCAGATGTAAATTATCGTGCACGTGCAAAATAGATTTTGAGAGCGGTATTGGCGCATTTCTCATAAATCTTTACAGTGTAGTTTGGGATCCGTCGATATGTCTAAACAATCTAAGCGGCTGCAAAGTTCAATTTTGCAATTTTTTTGCAAAAAGTCTCGCATTAACTCTCGCGAGAATTGTGAAAATTCCTTGCTTCGTCACAGTGTGCCGACGTTATTGCGAACGTTCTTCCAGGTACTGATTTCGCATCCCCTTGTGAACTCTCAAGTGATGCTGAGTCTACATCCACATCATTAAATAATGTTGAAGAAGTGAATCACCTAGAAGTGATAAATGTGTTGGAATGTCTATACACTTACTTTTGAACGAAAACATAGTCTCAGTGGAATTTAAGCAACATGTATTCTCTCGCCTCCTCATCATCCTGGGTGAGTTCCATAGGTAAAGATAATGTAAATTTCCCAGTGCATATAGTACCGTGCCATGTAGTGGTGTGGTGGGGCCCCACACATTCTCCATCTCGGCCATTTTGGGGGTGATATGATCAGCACCATGCTCCGGCAGTCTTTATCCCCAGGCTTGCTTTAAGATACCCATTGATATGAGGCTGGGTGCGGGGACAAGGCTGGAAAAATTCCAACTGATTCCTGGATCTTCCACGAGGTTTTCAGACTAGACAATCGCGGCTCTTTGGATGAGTTTCATATTTTGATTATTTCAATTAATGTAATATATTTGCTTGTTTTTATGGATTTTCTTCACAATTAAAATGTCTCACCTATCATATACAAATAAACGTTGACTAGTCAATTATTTCGTAACAAAGAAACAAAAAAATCTCCTAGAATTTGTTAACAATCGAAATACTAGAATGTAATTTTGTTCTATTGCTTTCAGAAATATATTTATGTAGATGTCTACTACTTAATAACAGTCGTGATAGTAGTAGTAACAGCAGTTGCATTAGTAGTATTATCAGTAGTAATTAAACTAATTAATTAATTAATTATTAATTAATTATGAGTATTATTACTTAATTAAAGTGTAATAAAACAATGGTAATGTGAATTTGGAGAAAGTTTTAGAAATAACCCCCCCCTTTGATGAAATCCTGCGTACGCTACTGGGTGGATGTCGTTTAGTTTCCACTACGACTTACTGAAATGCAGTGTTCGCCATTGTGCATCGTGAAGAAAAAACAGAAAGACAAAAAAACTGTTCATTAACAAAGTGATAAATGTTTATGGAAAAGAAGCAAGATGAATCCAGTTTCTATTTAAATAGGGGGCTCAAGATTGAACTTGACAACAATTCCAAGGTACTTTCAATTTAATTTCAATTTTATGATTTGTAAAATAATAACATAATAATAATAATAATAATAATAATAATAATAATAATAATAATAATAATAATAGAGGATAACTTAACTATGATTGAAGATGCCCTCTCTGAGAAAAAATCCTACGGGAACCCTTGATAAGCATTGTCATCTTTGACTTTGAGTTACTTGTTTCCTTTCCAACGACACCTTTGATGAGGTGATGGAATTAAGATTCCTTATGGGTACTACAACGAAATTGTGCAGTTGGTAATACTACGTCACATTTTGCCAGCCTCCATGGTGGAGTGGTTCGCACAGGACACTACGTAGGCGGAGGCCCTAGTTTTAAATTCTGAGTAAGGTATGGACTAGGGCTTGTCCCATCATCAATTGAATTAATTCATCCTTCATCCTCGTCGCTGTGATTGCCCGACCCTGTGGCCGAGTGGTAGTCTCGCGCCTACCGCGGAACAGGTAGGTCGTGCTATACGAGCTCTGTGCTTTGAGGAAAAGTGAAAGTTCAGCGCGATATCGGTACGTACGTGTGGGAGAGGGTGTGCTGTTGAACTGTGCTAGTAGTCCAATCAAGCCGGTTCAACGCCATCAAGTGAGGAGCTGAAGTGAGGAGCTCGCTTTAATGGATTTCTCTCGTAAGGCATGAGCTCTATTTGATGGTGCAGTGTTGCCAGCTTCATACTCGAAAAAATCACCAAGGTTTTTGGTCTAACCTAACCTAAAGCAAGGAGCTGGCAACCTTTTCTCGCAGTGTTGCCAACATCTTACTCGAAAAAAATCACCAAGGTTTTTGGTTTAACCTAACCTAAAGCAAGGAGCTGGCAACCTTTTTCTTGCAGTGTTGCGAACACTACACCCGAAAGTAAAGCTCGGTGGGGCTCGCCTTGATGGTTTGCTCTTGTAAGGCATAACCCCCCCCCTATTTTCTCGCAGTGTTGTCAACATCTTACTCGAAAAAAAATCACCAAGGTGTTTTTGTCTAACCTAGCCTCAAGCAAGAAGCTGGTAACCTTGCTTGAGGCTTGCCTTACAGTGCATAAAGCAAGGTTGCCAACCTACTGGTATTTTTGCCATAGCCTTTTACAAAAAAAAAAGAGAGAGGGGAGAGAGAGGGAAGAGTTAAACAGCCGACAGGCTACCTACAGCTTTTTTTTTGTCTAACCTAGCCTAAAGCAAGGAGCTGGCAATTTTACTTAAGACTTGCCTTACAGTGCATAAAGCAAGATTGCCAACCTACTGGTATTTTTACCATAACCTTTTACAAAAAAGAGAGAGAAGAGAGAGAGGGAAAAGTTAAACAACCGACAGCTGCCAACACCTAACCTAACCTAACCTAACCTAACCTAACCCACCCTAACCTAACCTAACCTAACCCACCCTAACCTAACCTAAGCTAACCTAACCCACCCTAACCTAACCTAACCTAACCTAACCTAACCTAACCTAACCTAACCAGGTCTAACCTAACCTAAAGCAAGAAGCTGGCAACCTTGCTTGAGGCTTGCCTTACAGTGCATAAAGCAAGGTTGCCAACCTACTGGTATTTTTGCCATGGCTTTTTACAAAAAAAAGAGAGAGGAGAGAGAGAGGGAAGAGTTAAACAACCGACAGCTGCCAACACCCACCCTAACCTAACCTAACCTAACCTAACCTAACCTAACCCACCCTAACCTAACCTAACCTAACCCAACCCACCCTAACCTAACCTAACCTAACCTAACCTAACCTAACCTAACCTAACCTAAAGCAAGGAGCTGGCAACCTTGCTTGAGGCTTGCCTTACAGTGCATAAAGCAAGGTTACCAACCTACTGGTACTTTTGCCATGGCTTTTTTACAAAAAAAAAGAGAGAGGAGGGAGAGAGAGAGAGGGAAGAGTTAAACAACCGGCAGCTGCCGACAGCCTACCTACAGCTTTTTTTGTCTAACCTAACCTAAAGCAAGGAGCTGGCAACTTTGCTTGAGGTTTGCTGTACAGTGCATAAAGCAATTTTTGCCAACCTACACACACTAAACAAGGAGAGCCGGCAACAAACACGCACTGCCGTAAAAGAGAGAGAGATGGGTGGATGGTAATATAGTATGTGTGTGCGTGTGTGTGTATAATATGTAGCATTATTAACTAGAGTGTGTTGGCAATTTACTTACAACTAAAAAAAAATAGAGATGCCAACGTTGCTGTAAGATGAAAAGAGAAAAAGAGATTTATGGCTGGCAACGGTGGTGAGCGATGTCCTCTTATTGTAAATTTTTTCCAAGTCCCAAAAAAAAAAAAAGAGAGAGGCCAATGTTTATATATCGTAACTTTTGTAAACCTCTCTCGGGGGAAACACGATGTGCTACACACGCGCGCGCGCGTGTATTGTAACACAAACAAACAAACAAAATAATAATTGTTGTTTTTTAGGATGCCTGGCCCCTATAACCTCGCCAGGGTGCGTGGTGCCCAGCCAAAAAAGTAAAAGTTTTCTAATGGCTGCGGTTATCTACAACCGCACCTCTGTAGAGTTTCACGTGTTTTTTTTTCTTAAACTTCCATGAAACTCTACAGAGGACCTCCGTAATGCATGCAACGTGTACTAACGACTCTAGTGTTATTTGATGTTGTGATATTTTTGGATATAGAGTTTTATTGTGAGATATAGATAAAAATAATTATGTTTATTATAATATTTTCTTGATGAAGATGGAGAATATGTGCGTGTTACAAATAAAGTTGCATGCTTTTTTTTCTAGTGTGTGTGTATGTGTTTTTGATGTTTCGACAGCATCTGAAACGATAAAAAAAGAAATTTTATTGTTAATTTTCACGTGTAAAAACAACAACAAATTTTTTTGTGCAAATTTTCTGATTGTCTCGTGCTATAGTGCAAAAAAGATATTGTAACTGATAACTAATGAAATTGACATTTGTAACTGATCTGAACTAGTGAAATTCATATTGTGCCATTGTAACTGATTGTGCTAGTGCAGAAAATTTCTTATTGTGCAAGAAAAGATGTTAAAAACTTGTTAAAACTGCTCTGTGACCCTCTCGTTCTTCACGTCGTAGGCGAAGGACTTCTCTGCAATCAGGATGACACTGCATAGGGTATCCTCGGGCAAGGCATCGTGGAACTCGCAGACGACCTTGATGTTGGTTCGATCGTTGACCACAACCTTCTTTCTCTTAGATGTGTTGATGACGGTCATGGGTCTCCGTGCTTTGAACTCGCTGGGCGTGTAGTACATGTCCACGCTTCCCTCGGTCACGCGTTTGTAAGCCGAGAACGCTTCGTAAAGTTTGAGGTAATCGTTTTTTGTCATGTCGAGGTTGTAATTCTCGCGCGGGAACACTTCGTTGCGTCCATTCTTGAGATAAATGTTTTTGATCTTGCAGTCGTCGAACTTGCTGGAATCTTTTTCCTGATTCTTGTCCCTCCCGGTCTGAAAAAGCACTACGACGAAATCTGGCATGTCGAACTGTATGTTGTTGAACTGCGTCGTCACGTCGAATTCCATGTGACTTCCCGACGCCACCTTCTGCACGCACTGGTAACCGTGAAAGTGAATCGACACCTGCGGATTTTTCAAGATCTCCGCTTTGTACTTGAGGGCGTAGTTCGTTTCGTATTCCACCACCGGCATTCTCAATTCCATGCTCCGGATGACGCACTTGGCTGCTTCGGGTAAAGTGTTGGCTATCGGCGTGGTGCCGTCCGGACCCAAAGTAGCGTATCGCATCAGTGCGTCGTTGTCGTTGGCCGCTCTTCGAAACGTAACCCTCAGTCCCCCCTTCCACATGATCTCCTTGTAGTCCGAGAAGAAACCAGGCAGCAGACGCATGGGAAAAAGCACCGTGTGACTTCTCGTCGATATTTTGGTCCCGGCTTCGAATCCCCCGGCCTGGTAGTACGCTGCGTCCGTTTTGGATAATTTCAACGTTCCCACCGCCGTCGACGTGATGCCTGGATAATCTATTCTGTCGATGACGGTGTTGTGTTTCCTCACCTCCACCTGCGAGAACAGGTGAGGCACGAAGTTGTCCACGAGTATTAAGTTTGCTGCTGCGGGAAACGCGTCTCCGCTTTCCTTCTTCACCACGTCGAATTGAAGGTAGAGGTCCGCTCTGTGAGGATGAATGAACCCGTCGCCTACGTCCACGTCGTATTCGATCTCCCTGTTCGCTTCGTTCAGATTGGCGAACGTGCGACGGTTGGGAGGGAAAGATTGCAATTCGTAACTTTCGATTTGCTCCATTTTACATGTATGGTTATTTATTATACGTTGATCTCCACAATGGCCGTCGTAGTGGCACCTGCAAAATCCACCACGTCTCCTTTCTCGTTCGTCACCACCAACTCTATGTCGTCTATGCGGTTGCGACATACTGGAAAATAGATTGGCGAAGAGGGCGTGTAGATGATCGG
Organism: Lepisma saccharinum; assembly: GCF_977018435.1. NCBI lineage: Eukaryota > Metazoa > Arthropoda > Insecta > Zygentoma > Lepismatidae > Lepisma > Lepisma saccharinum. The sequence continues at coordinate 169,348,732 of NC_139230.1, read as the reverse complement.
TTCCATGAACTCGGAACTTGGTTTGAAAGTGGCTATGATTCCCGTCTGCTTGTGACTTCCTAACAATCCGTCCGAAGATTTCGTGATCATGCCTTCGGCCACGTTGCAGTGTACGTTCAGAGTCTCTATGGCCAAGAATTTAGGAATGTTGGTTGCTACGTGCTTGATGCCAGCTTCGAGTTTGGTGTATTTCTCGAAACCTAAAAGTTCTCCCATGGTGCCCAGGTCCACGGTCTCCGTAGCGGATAGGATTTCCACTCTGTGCGTGACCGAATTTTGAGAAAGGTATGTGACTTTGGGTAACTGAGCTTGCAAAGTGGAAAGATTGTATTGTCCTGGCGTGACGACGATGTGTTCGCTTCCGACGCTAATTTTGTTGTTGTGCTGCGTAACATTAGGTATGAGGTACATGCTGTAGAATGCACGCAGAGCCACGGATTTAGGATAGACGATGTCGTCGTGCAGCGTGAGTTTCAAGATTGAAGATTCGCTCGTGAGATGGAACACGCCCATCCTAGTGATGCTGTTTGAGGTTCCACAATACTTTCTGGAAATCCTCGATCGTAGGGTTATTTATTTTAGAGAGAAACGTGAGTACGGAAAGGCAGAGATGGCCGCAGTTCACGTCTCCGAAATCTTGAATGCGTTCGTCGTTGTAGTATATAGAGGTTTTGTTCGTTTTCAGATAATAGACTAAATTTGTAGGTGGAACACCTCCGAAAGAATCGAAAACGAATGCTTTATCATTGTCGTTTTTGTGGTAACATATCCAATGCGTGCCTGGATTTTCTTGACCGTCCAAGTTGACTACGCCGCATTCTCTTCTTTTGACGGTTGAAGGTAACGAGTCGGACATGAAAACTCCTCTGAAGTGTTTGATTTGTAACGGTTCGATCAGAGATTCAATGTCTCGGTTGGTGAGTGCTTCTGTTTCTTTTTTTTAAACTTTTTCATCACGCCTTTTCCTCCTTTCTTCTCCATGGCCAGGTTGTGACGTTTCTGTTCTTCCAACTCGGCCTTGTTCTTCTTCGAGTCGATGACGGTTTTCGCGATGGCGGCGCTACCGCCGGCCAAACTTCCAACGGCCCCCAATGCTGCCAGGATGGCCGGGATGCTGAATATGAAACCTCCGACCTTTTGCTGTTTCCGCGAACGCTGCAATCTTTTCAATTGAGGTGTGCTGAGCAGTAATTTCATTCCGTGTCCTTTCGACAAGCAAGAACGTTTCTTCTCGCGTTGTTTCTTGGTGAGTAACCCATCGAGGGTACCTAGATTTTTAAGACTGGAGTATGGTATCTGGTACACGACACCCTTGGGCTTCATGTTGATGCTCTATGTGTTATTTTCACGGTATGTTATTTATATATATATTCTGAGATTTTTTCTTGTGTAGTTTTTTTACGGTATGTTATTTATATATTTTCAAGGCCTCGCAGTCGTTACACAAATTCTATTACGTGCTTCGTTTTCTTACCAAGAAGTTCCTTTGTCCCCTTGTACACAATTCGAGTTTTGTTCTCGATTAAAATAGATAGCTTCTCGTCAGATAACATGTTAGCGTATCGATCTGGTAAAAATAGACTGTATTGTGCGTTGAGCAACAGGCGTACCTTGGGACCATACTGGGTAGAAACGATTGAACCGGAAGTTATCGTGTAAGGTTTGTCGACTTCCAATTCCTGAATTTTTACATACTCGACTGACAAATTTAGCATTTGTTTTAATGCTTGGAGATCACTTATTTTTTCAGTCGTCATATCAAAAAAAATTTCAAAGTGTTAGAGAGAAATTTAATTGTTTTTTCACGATGTGTGTTATTTATATATACCGAAGATTATTTATTTATATATCAAGTTTTTTTTTTGACACGTATATATATTATTATTTTTTTTAACAGAGGAAGAAAGTCCGTGCTTTGGAAAACGCGATGATGTGCGTAATGATATCTTCCGTCTCCTGCATAGACTTGTACCAATCTACTGTGTACCGTCTTCTCCCCTGCCTCGCCTCGTGCAATTCATCGAACCTATCGTTTAATTTCTCCCCTGCGGCCAAAAGCAGAATGTTGAGATCACCGCACCTCAGGCCACTGATCTCCCGAAGACGGTCCTTGAGAACCATTTCACAAGGGATGCGAAATTCCGGCGTTGTTCTTGCTATGATCACAAGTTTATTAACATCTCTGTTAACTACCTTTTTGAATATTTTAGATAGTAGTTCGTGCGGCAAATCAGTTATGCGAGACATGTTGTTATTATTATTATTTTTTACTCTATGTTATTTATATACCCCACCCCAATTTTTGTTTCGTGTTCATGGCGATGGTGGTGCCTAGTGCGGCGACCCGTTCACCCAGCGATGCGTCTCTGCTCACAAACCTTTCGAAAGCTGCGTGCTCTAACTTTCTGTCTGCTTCGTGACGTGCATCCAGATCCGTCTGCGTGGTGTTGTAGGCGATGTCGTGATCTTTGCATGCCGCGTCCAACGGATTCACACCCTTGTCTCCTCTCTCCAATCTTTTCTCGAGTTTGGTACCCGGTCCGCAGTACTGGTAGCCAGTTAGATGCATCTCGAAAGGTAACTTGTTGATGATGTCGTTCACGAGTCCCTTTCCTTCGGCCACGTTCCAAAATTTCGGAGGCAGCGTGTTGATGATTTTGATGAGGTAACCTATGCCCTTGTCGTCGTTCACGATGAAGTTGGAAAGTTTCGTGCTGATCATGTCCACGATGCCAACCTTCTCGTTGTAGAAATTACGGTTGCCTGCATTCTCTTCGCCGGCTATCACCAACAATCGGTCCACGAGCTTCCTCACGTCGTCCACCCAAACGAATTATTTGGGTAACGTGTTGTAGCGCTTGACGCCGCTGCCTGTTTTGACCTGGTTCCAAATCGGTTTGATGAGATTCCTGTACTTCTCGCCGCTGCTCGATTTCACCCTATTCTGCGAGGCGTCGTTGTTCTGGTACAAGGCATCCGTCATGATCAGAATTTCCTTGTAACTTTGGTAATCTTCGTCGGTGTAATCTTTCGGCTGCTTTTTGGCGACGAGTTCCCACAGTCCCACCGTACCGGGATACCTGGTCCAACTATCCTTGTCGCCTAAATTGACTTTAATGTCGTTGCCTTCGAAGGTCACCTTCGATTTCCCAATCTTCCACACCACACCACCGCCTTCGTTGGTTTCCATGCTGGGATACAATCCGAACACTTCATCCTTGTCGAATTTCCCCGTACTCAGGTAGTCTCGTGCCAAAGGTCCCAACTCGATTTTATCCGAAGACGACGACGTGCTGCCAATGGCTCGACGTTGTGCCGGTGCATCCTTCAGTTCGAACGGCGTCGAAGGAATGCTTGAAATGGGCGTGGGTACGGCGTAACTTTTAGCTGCGAGCGGTACGAGTTCATTAATGAAATTTTTATTTTGTTCCGTGACACTTTTAATTTCTTTACCTAGACTGCTGATGGCATCGATCACGGGTTGATCCTGACGTTTCTTCTCTTCGTAGAATCCACGATTCTCGGATTTCCAACCTTTGAAGCGTTTCGCGAGGTAATCGCGAAGCTTGAGATTTTCGTCTTCGATTTTTCGTTTCGTCATGACGTTATTTATACACGTCGTTTCTCACAACGTTGCAACGTTTAGAAAATCGTTGATTTTGTTTCTGTATTTTCCGTCGTTGGGTTTCCTCGTCATGTCGATCGTCGCGAATCCGAAATCGTCACCGTTCCAGCAAGTAGAGCAGCAACGTTCCGAAAATTGATTGTAGTTCATGTCTCCGCCTACGTAGTCATCGTACGCGTGCTTGAGGTTGGTGTGATCTTGACGAAACAAACATATGAAATTAGCGTTGTCGCGCACTAACTGTTTTGGAATTTTGGAAAACGTTTGAGCTAGGTAAAAACAATCCATTCCTTTGGGACGACCTTGCGTGAAAAAGTTGCGAATTTCATTTTGATTTTCCAGGATGGCGTCGTCGAACACAACAACTGAATTTTCACGACAATCGTCGAGTGGTTTTATTTCCGAGGCGAACGTTGCAATGTCCAGACCATCGTACAGTTTCATCAGTTGCTGGTACTTGGATTGCTCCAAACTTTTCGAGAACACGTACAGGTGCCTGTTCTTCCAATCTAACCAATTCGGTGCGAGGAGAAAATTGTCCACGAGCAGTGTCGTTTTCCCACACCCCGAAGGACCTACGATCAGACAGCGGATGCTGTCGGGGAGCAACTCACCGTTCTTTTTCTTCGTTTGACTTTCCGGATCCGGTAGACGCTTCACCACGTTCCACGTACTCACAAGATCACTTCGTCCGCGTCGATCCAACTCTTTTCCGGAAGTCCCAGCCATTTGACAAACAGTTTGTCACCTTTCCTACGCAATATTTTCTCGATGAGGTACGTGTCATGGTGTTTCGTTTTAGAGAGTTCCTCTTCGTAAAATCTTCCTTTCAAAATCTCACCGCTACTATCTTTTATTATATACGTGTGTCGGTTTCCGGGTAGAACTCGAACCACGGTAAAAAGTTCCGTGCTCCAATTTTTTGTGAATCCCTTCTCGAAGGTGCGTTTGAATTTGCTGATCCTCACCCGGTCTCCAATTTTGTATTTAGCTTTTTTTGTCGTGGGTGTGTACTTTGGACAGTAAACTGTAGAAATTAAACGCTGCTCGTCGGACTTGGTAACGTCGGCTGGCTTCATGCCTATCGTTCTGTGTACCGTGTGATTATAGGTGTCGACGAGTTCCGGCAGGATGTCGACCCATTTGTAATTTCCCCGAAGCGTGAATCGTTTCCACATGTGTGTTTTCAAGGTTCGATTGAATCTTTCCACGATGCTGGCTTTGATGTGACTGAAGGTCGAATAATGTTGAATCTTGTGTTTTTGAATAAACTTTTGGAATACAGCGTTATAAAATTCCTTCCCCTTGTCTGTTTGCAGAAACCGTGGTCGTCTGCCACCGCTTTCGCGAAAAATTAATTTGAATGCTTCCGTGACGCATGTTCCCGTTTTCGCCTTCAAAGGTAGAGCCCATGCGAATTTCGAAAACGTGTCTATGACGGTGAGAAGGTACTTGTTGCCCTTGTTCAATTTATGTACGTTTTTCAAATTGCCGCTGCTCATCTCCACGAGGTCACTTTGCCAGAGGTCGTCGATGCCCTTGGTTACCACAGCCAAACGTTCGTAGTTGCGGCGTGCAGGTTTATGCAATTCTTCGACGATGGCTTGCCTAGACATTTTTTTAGAGATTACGTTTCAAGAGAAGCACAAGCGTGATGGGATTCAAAGAGGGTGGTACTTCGCTCGTGTTTTGAATGATCAGCTTATCGCCGGCACTCACGTCGAAAACGGTGAGATCTTCGTCTTCGTGTATTTCATATATGTTGCGCGTTTCGTTCCAACGTGCCAGAGGAATGTTTCCTGCTTTCTGGACACCACGATTCGATATCAAAGTCATGGTGGGAACGCTAGCTTTTCTACCGTGAGACCAGTACGAAAATTCGTTTATCTGAATCGTGCCATCGAGGAGAAACTTGTAGTACGGATGATAAGGATGCAACATGTACAGTTTGTTACCTTCGACGAACGTGGAGATTCTCTGTTGATTGGGTACGCTGTTGATTTCGATGGCTTGCAGAGAATGCAGTTTGGCGAATTTAGTGTCGACGCCGAGCAGATTACTGTGAACTTGTCCGAGTTTATTTTCGATGGGCAGCAAATGCTCGACTATGGTATCCGTTACGGCAGAAAACGACGGTTTGATTTTCACTTCCACGTTCAACTGCTTGTAGTTTTCGTTGAGTTCTTGCAACTTGGCACCGAAAGAAGCCAGCGTCGATTCCTGCGTGGATTCCAGCACTCCAACTTGATCTCTGATGTTGACGACGATGTTCTGAAGGTTCTCGACTTGATTCAATTTCGAGCTCTTCTCGGTAAGATCGTTCACGATGCTTCGCATCTCTGTAAACTGCGTGTGAAGGTCGGCGACGCTCTGGGAAGTGGGCAGCGTCGACACCAGCGAACTAATTTCGTCTCGAATCTGTTCCACGTTCGCCGTTTCCGTTTCTAGTCGTTTCAGCATTCGAGATATGTTTCTTTTCAAAGCGTGCAATTCTTTGGAGGTGGGGAGATTGGCCACCCTACTCTCGAGATCGCTCAATGAACTTTTGATGTCGCTCGAATCGGATAGTGCCGTCACCGCCGTTTTCAATTTTTCCAAATCTTCGCTCGAAGGCACGCTCGTCCGTAACGATTCCAAGTAACCCTGTATGTTGTCGAGTACGTGATGAAAATGAGCGAGATTCGTTTCGACGTTCAAATTTTCTAAATATTCGATCTTCTGCTGAACCGTGCTCAACGTGTCTTGAATGCTTGTCAGCGCGCTCGCTTCAGCGTGAATATTTTTAATTTCTTCGTTGATCAATTCCAAGGACGCCTGAAGCGTAGCGATGGTGGTTTGAATGTGTTCGAAATCTTGATAGGCCTCCAATTGAATTTTTATGTTCGCGACGCTTTTACCGATGACCTGCAGTTCGTCCGACGATGGTAGGTTCGTCATTGTATCTTCCAAAGTCTGCAACTTGGATTTAATTTCTTCCAACGTGCTGGTGAATTCTTCTTGTAATTTGGAAACGACGACGTGCAAGCGTTCTACATCTATATCGTTCACAACGGTTTGAAGTTCGGAGAAATTCTTTTCTATTGCGGAAGTTCGTTCTTCGATTTCGAGTTTCAATTTTTCCAAATCTTCATTTTTCGATTGAAATTGCTGTAATTTGGCCAAATCATTTTGAAGCGAATCCACGCTCAACTGTATATTTTGAACGTTGTCGTAAGAAGGTACGTCGACATAATTTTTTATCAGCGTTTTTAGTTCGGAATCGATTTTCAGAATGGGGTCGAGACATTGCGTTTGGAGCGTAGCAATTTCCGACTCTAAACTTTTGTTTAAGGTTTCCTGCAAAGCGATCAAATCGGTCCTCAACTTCTTAACTCGAATGTCCAACATGAGAATCTCTTCTGCATGGTCTACACGCTTGGTGTTGCCGAAAATGTCGTTAGGCATTTTTGGTTAACGGTTATTTATAATAGGATAGACGATTCGTAATTCTACGAAGAGAGGAATAAGTTTGTCGTAATCTCCGAGGAGTTCTATGTAAAAATAATCTCCTGCAGACACATCGTACGTAATGTTAGAAAGCATCTTGTCGTGCTTGATTCGAAAAATGTTCTTGCCGGTAGAAATTTTGATTTCGCCTGCGTTTTCCGGATTCACGGTGATTTGAAGTTTCCCGTCGATCGGAATTTCGTAGAAATGTAAATTGTTATTAAAAACATAAAACATCTTGCCCACATCGTCATTCAGTTTCGTCCAAATGCTGTTGAGGTGAATGATCAACAGACCGTTGAGTTTAGGTAACACGGAAGGTAAGACTTCATGATCTGGTATGGTTTCCATAATGATCTGTTTTTTGAAACCGAACAAATTCATAGGCATGCTGGTTATTTAAGAATACGGTCAAAGTTTTTTTTTGTAATGACAGTCAAAGTGTTTTTTTTTTGTTTTGTTTTGTTTTTATGAATCTTCTGTTGAAGATGGACATATGTTGCAGGTTTTGCTTTCTGCTAAGCGATAGTGCCCCCACGGCAATGCGTGAATACCACACTCGAGGACGCACCTCTTATCGTCGTTGGGATCCAGCGCAATTTTTCTAACTTTGTTTGTGGTCAACACATGGTCGACGCTCTGGATGCGCTGTTCTTCTCTTAGAACCGACGACCTGGTCTTGAGGCAATCGACAAAATCCTCGAATGCGAGATGCTCCCGAACCACCTGTCTGCCGACACCCTTGGCCTTCTTGGTAACGCTGCCCTCGGCTTTGATGGCATAGGCCTTGGCGCGAAGACCTGCAAACTCGAGAATTACATCACCGTCCTTCTCGTCTTTGAGTTTGCCAGGTACTTTTTTGTTTCGGGGCAGGATGCCGTACTGGTTCGGCTGGGGATAGCCCGAGGTGTCGAAGAGGTTAACCAAAGCTGGTGCCGTGACTATATCCCTGTATGCATCGGCTGAGTGGACGTGGTAGAAGCGAGATGTTGTGGCTATAATGTGGACGTAATATGTCGTAGTACGTCTCGAACATGTGCAGCTTGCTCAGGTCTAATACTGAGGCACCAACATAAATTGGCTTGTCGAGCCTCACCTCACTCTTCCTCATATGCACCAGAGCAAGCTGCTCATTATAAATGGTCCTCGATTTAAATAATGGGTTTGCTACGAGCCTGCGACATTGTGCTTTCCTCGTTACCAATTTTATGTCCATGCGATTCCGTACATTCTCCATGGTTTTCCCGAACACCGCATTGTTCATAAGCTTGAAGAAATCCTTATCGAGCTCGGACGTGGCTGCGGTGCGGTGTTTCGTGTTGACTTCAATATATGGACGTAACCACGGAGAATGCTCGAACTTGAGGATGCGGTGAACTGCGTGGACCGCGACCCCTCGCTGCATCAACCACCGGAGATTCTGGTAGTGTAGGACGTAATTCTTCTTGGGCTCGAAATCCATGACGAGCTTCTTCTGGTTGGAATCGGGTGGACACTTGAACTCGGGTGCAGGGGGAAGATCGCTGAACAAATCCTGCAGCTTCTCGGAGAACTCAAGGTCCACCTCGGCAAAAAACCCATGTTCCGAATCGTCGAAGCTTTCGATGTCGAAGTTGGAGGGGTCAGCCCACTCGAAGCCTCTAAAGGGGAGTGGCTGCATCATGGAGTGCCCGTAGAGGTTATTGACGTCCGTGTACATGATGTAGCTGGACGGCTGTGAGGGGTCGTAACCGGTGGCCATGTGGTGATTGTTGGCGCGCGAGTGTCGCTGCGACACCTGGACCATTCCACCCCGCACGGCACGTTCCACAAACAGCACCATGTCCACGTCCGAAAGAAGCTCCAGCTCGATCTTCGTCACCAGAAACATGGCTGACCACGCCAGTCCGGGGAGACTGTAGAAGTAGGCGGGGTCCAGCTGGTAGATGGTCTTCGCGGTCGTACGGAACGTCTGGAACACGTCGGCGAGAAGCGTCACATCAAGTCTGAGGTAGGCGTCGTGGTAGTCCCCGAGAGTTCGACAGCCCAGCTCGCGCCACATGGACTGGGCATGGTGATATTCTTCGTCGGTGATGTTCGAGCCTCGCAGCTGACTGTAGAACTTCGCCTGGGGAGGTAGCGACGTCTCTGCGAACTTGGAAGGGTCTGTGATGTATTCATAGGGAAAGACCCCCTTACGCTTGAAGAGGCCGGCGTCCAAGTTCGGAAAGTTTCCGGAGGTAATAAGCATTTGCTCGTCGCTAAGCTTCCCTGCGAGAGCATCGAGGCTGGCCGGGAGGAACCTCAGAGAGTCGAGGAAGCGAAGCTCGACGGTAGAGTGTGATCCTGAGATTCGCACCCACTTGCTCAAGCTAATGTAACGCTCCTCGTTCTGCGCCAGGACGTTGATTCGCATGTCGTCGTACCCAAGATGCTTGACGAGGTGGTGGAAGTCGTATCCCGAGCCATTGTGAAAAAACACAGGGATAAATCGCGGGTCCCGGGCCATGAGGTTGCATCCGTTGCACCAAGGACCAACATACCTACCGTTAAAGTGATCGTGGTGTTGGACTTTACGATTGTTGGCGGTGTACTCCTTGACGCAGACAGGGCAAGCGATGGCCTCGTCGTGTCTACGTTGATCGTCGGGAGACAGTGGGAGCATAGACTTGGGGGCCAACAGTACCTTCCCTATCTCAATAGCCTCGACAACCATCCTCTCGAGGAAGTGTTTGGCTGCGTCGGGACCGCGGTACACGTAGGGCTCGGGGGCGATGTGCTGGTCTCGTCGCACCACAACGTAGGCATAACTCGAGGCCTCGTGGAGTTGGTAAGGGGTGGTGGAGGAAACTTCGGGGTCGGGATCGCAAGTGGACAGGGGTTTGAGGAAGGCCTCGAAATCCGCGATGATGATAGCGGGATGCTCCACCATGGCACCGTGCATGTGGAAACGCTCCACAGTGCCAGGTTTGGGCAAGACTGCCACACCCGGCTCGTTGGCATTGCAGTAGATCTTGTGGCGAGCGAGCTTCTCTGCAGCGATGTTGGAACCTTTGATGTGCTGATAATCCTGCTGTTTTTGATTGTCAAAAGTTGACAAGCACCTTCGACAAACTTCTATGTGGTGTTCGTGTTTGCTTGTTTGGCTCGACACCAACCGGGAGAGGGAACGGATAAGGGTGTAGTGGTGATGGGTCTCGTCCTTGATAAGTAGGAGATGAATTTCCTGCGCACCATCAACGTTTACGTCGCTCACCCGGATGGGGTACACCACATTTTCGTCAGTGAGGCCATAAACGTTGATAGCCAACCGCGCACGAGCCTCGAACTTGCGAATGTCCTGGACCTCCACCGGGTAGTCGATCCCAACCATAGCATCTTCCAGTTCCGACTCGTAGGGTAGGTAGTGGTTAACTCGGCATGGATGGTTTTTCCAGTGGACAGGGTGCAACGCTGCAAGCACCGACCAGAGAAAGCACTTGGCGTCTCCGTTCTGAATGTTCAGGACGGCCTTCTTTGCCGCAATAGTAGGTGGTAAGGGGACGTAGCTGGAGGCGGAGAGAGGCACGAACTTACAAAGTTTGACGCACAGTTCGTGAGGCTCGCCACACAGCGAACCCCCCGAGCCTTTAGCTTGATGTTCTTCTTGTTTTGCCACCAGCTCATCGGCAAACTTGTTGTAGATGACCTCGAGGTTGTTGACATCCGCCAGATGCAGCGTCTTCGCCTTGGTGTTGTGGCAGAAGCTGTAAATTTCATCAGACGGCTTCTTGTACTGGCAACGTAGCGATGCGTAGAATTTGGTGGAGTGCATTGCAAGCGCATCACCGAGGATGGAAATAATTTCGGCTTGCGTGTTCTCCAAAAAGCTACGCACGTCGCATGAGCCCTCCGAAGTGATGACAAAATCTTCTAACAACCGCTGGAAAGCAGACTGGTTAGCTTTCGCCACAGGCTTGACGCGTTTGGCGGATGGTGGCGAGTCGGCTTCCGCTTTCCTCTTGGTCGAGCTGGTCGACGGTTGTGGAACAGGTGTTCCGACGACAATTTTGCATGATGTTATATGCCTCTTTAAATTATTAATGGTAATATGTATACCGCACGTGGGACATGATTTTTTAGCGGTTACACGCTTACCAGGTGCGCAGGTACGACAATGTCTTGCAAAATTTTGGCTTGATATGGTTATCTTGCACACAGGGCAACTTTTCTCAGATTGCATCTTGTTGAAAATATTTGTGGGTATGTTATTATATATATATAGTGGAGTGCCACAAAATAAATACTCTGCAATAATTCACAATAGTGTTGGGTTTGATGGGAGTGTGTTATTTATGCTACTTCTTGCTTCTTAATGAATCCTGTAAATAATTGAAAAAAAATAATTAAGCTTGTGTATAGAAAACACAAAAATATTATGTGTGCATAATTCTACCAAACAATCTTTTTTTTTCTAACCCTCAGCCCTCTTGGCGTATGAAGTATAAATCATAATTTCAGAAAACATAGTTATTTTCCGCTCGCCATTTTAAAAATCAAACCATAAGCATTATTTATGTTTATAGTATTCGTCGAGCGATAGCAGATAGAGCAAGAATTGTTTTCCTACAACCCATAGTTGATGAATTACAAAACATCTTAGAAATTGCATGAAAAAAAAAGCATGCAACTTTATTTGTAACACGCACATATTCTCCATCTTCATCAAGAAAATATTATAATAAACATAATTATTTTTATCTATATCTCACAATAAAACTCTATATCCAAAAATATCACATCATCAAATAACACTAGAGTCGTTAGTACACGTTGCATGCATTACGGAGGTCCTCTGTAGAGTTTCATGGAAGTTTAAGAAAAAAAAAACACGTGAAACTCTACAGAGGTGCGGTTGTAGATAACCGCAGCCATTAGAAAACTTTTACTTTTTTGGCTGGGCACCACGCACCCTGGCGAGGTTATAGGGGCCAGGCATCCTAAAAAACAACAATTATTATTTTGTTTGTTTGTTTGTGTTACAATACACGCGCGCGCGCGTGTGTAGCACATCGTGTTTCCCCCGAGAGAGGTTTACAAAAGTTACGATATATAAACATTGGCCTCTCTTTTTTTTTTTTTTTTTTGGGACTTGGAAAAAATTTACAATAAGAGGACATCGCTCACCACCGTTGCCAGCCATAAATCTCTTTTTCTCTCTTCATCTTACAGCAACGTTGGCATCTCTATTTTTTTTTAGTTGTAAGTAAATTGCCAACACACTCTAGTTAATAATGCTACATATTATACACACACACGCACACACATACTATATTACCATCCACCCATCTCTCTCTCTTTTACGGCAGTGCGTGTTTGTTGCCGGCTCTCCTTGTTTAGTGTGTGTAGGTTGGCAAAAATTGCTTTATGCACTGTAAAGCAAACCTCAAGCAAAGTTGCCAGCTCCTTGCTTTAGGTTAGGTTAGACAAAAAAAGCTGTAGGTAGGCTGTCGGCAGCTGCCGGTTGTTTAACTCTTCCCTCTCTCTTTCTCCCTCCTCTCTCTTTTTTTTTGTAAAAAAGCCATGGCAAAAGTACCAGTAGGTTGGCAACCTTGCTTTATGCACTGTAAGGCAAGCCTCAAGCAAGGTTGCCAGCTCCTTGCTTTAGGTTAGGTTAGGTTAGGTTAGGTTAGGTTAGGTTAGGTTAGGTTAGGGTGAGTTGGGTTAGGTTAGGTTAGGTTAGGTTAGGTTAGGTTAGGTTAGGTTAGGTTAGGTTAGGTTAGGTTAGGTTAGGGTGGGTGTTGGCAGCTGTCGGTTGTTTAACTCTTCCCTCTCTCTCTCCTCTCTCTTTTTTTTGTAAAAAGCCATGGCAAAAATACCAGTAGGTTGGCAACCTTGCTTTATGCACTGTAAGGCAAGCCTCAAGCAAGGTTGCCAGCTTCTTGCTTTAGGTTAGGTTAGACCTGGTTAGGTTAGGTTAGGTTAGGTTAGGTTAGGTTAGGGTGGGTTAGATTAGGTTAGGTTAGGTTAGGTTAGGTTAGGTTAGGGTGGGTTAGGTTAGGTTAGGTTAGGTTAGGTTAGGTTAGGGTGGGTTAGGTTAGGTTAGGTTAGGTTAGGTTAGGTTAGGTGTTGGCAGCTGTCGGTTGTTTAACTCTTCCCTCTCTCTCTTCTCTCTCTTTTTTGTAAAAGGTTATGGTAAAAATACCAGTAGGTTGGCAATCTTGCTTTATGCACTGTAAGGCAAGTCTTAAGTAAAATTGCCAGCTCCTTGCTTTAGGCTAGGTTAGACAAAAAAAAAGCTGTAGGTAGCCTGTCGGCTGTTTAACTCTTCCCTCTCTCTCCCCTCTCTCTTTTTTTTTTGTAAAAGGCTATGGCAAAAATACCAGTAGGTTGGCAACCTTGCTTTATGCACTGTAAGGCAAGCCTCAAGCAAGGTTGCCAGCTTCTTGCTTGAGGCTAGGTTAGACAAAAACACCTTGGTGATTTTTTTTCGAGTAAGATGTTGACAACACTGCGAGAAAATAGGGGGGGGTTATGCCTTACAAGAGCAAACCATCAAGGCGAGCCCCACCGAGCTTTACTTTCGGGTGTAGTGTTCGCAACACTGCAAGAAAAAGGTTGCCAGCTCCTTGCTTTAGGTTAGGTTAAACCAAAAACCTTGGTGATTTTTTCGAGTAAGATGTTGGCAACACTGCGAGAAAAGGTTGCCAGCTCCTTGCTTTAGGTTAGGTTAGACCAAAAACCTTGGTGATTTTTTCGAGTATGAAGCTGGCAACACTGCACCATCAAATAGAGCTCATGCCTTACGAGAGAAATCCATTAAGGCGAGCTCCTCACTTCAGCTCCTCACTTGATGGCGTTGAACCGGCTTGATTGGACTACTTGTGCTAGTGAAGAATTGGACAAAAGTAAAATATAGAATGGATCGCGAAAATACTATACAAATCAGTTTTAAAACGGGAACTTTGAAACCTAGTCCTTTGGAAGTACATGAATTTATTCATGATAAATTCAAACTGAGTGTGGATGAAATTGCAGCCATACAAATTCCCACGACGATTAAATGTGTATTTTTGAAATTAGTGCGTCCGGGAAAAATGAGAAAAATATTAGAAGAAAATACTGGTGAAGTGAATTTTTATTATAGTAGTGGAGCTGTGACACAAGTGAAACTGAGTGATGCGAATCGAATTTTGAAGCCGGTTCGAGTGTTTAATCTTCCTTTGGAAGTGCCAGAACGACAAATTCGTGAAAAACTGAGTGAATATGGGACAATCGATGAATTGAAAGCAGAAACTTGGAGTGACAAATTTAGGTACAAAGTGTATAATGGGGTGCGTCAGGTTTTGATGGCAATTAAGAAGCCAATTCCCTCCTTTGTAAAAATAGGCCAATATACGGCACATGTAGTATATAATGGTCAAATCCCGACTTGTGAATGGTGTGGTAGTAGTGATCACATGCGGTTTAATTGTACCTTACGGAAACCAACAGTGTTCAAAGTCATGGGTCGTGCAGTTCGGTCCTATAGCGAAGCAATTGCACCGTCTACATCTACACACGAAGATATAAATGTGAGTCAAGAATCAGCACAACTGACTGTGATAGAAGGGCTTCAACAGGAACATCATATACAGGAAGAGAAAAATATTCACAAGAATGATCAACAAACTTTAACCAAGGAAGGAACTGAAGAAAATATGCAAGATCAACCAAAATAACTTGTGTTAAATGTTCAACTTACGCGACAAAGTGAAGAAATGTCCCTGGATACTATGGAGCAGAAGAAGGGTGGACCACTAAGACGACAAGAAGACATAACTAAAGTGCAAGAGGAATCGAGTGATGAAGTGCTACAGAGCAACAAGGAGAGGAAGCAGAATCAGACCAAGCAAAAGGACTTCAGACAAGAAGCTGAACAGGAAAAAGATTCGGATACGGATAGTGAAAGTGGAAGTGTCCAAAGTAGTACGGGTCGTTCAGTTTCCGGCTCACAAAAACGACCAAAGAGTATAAGGAAAGCGTCAGGCAGCAATCGGACGAAAAGACGATCATTGCGACATGTAAAAACAAATGTCCAAGACATGGTTATTGATCCAAGTCCGATAGGCCATGAAAGTTTGTGAATACTGGATACAGGTAATCACTTTAAGATTAGAAAATAGTATTATTTGGAATGAATATTTTTATATGGACTGTCAGAAAGCTAATGATATTGTATTGCGTGGTGGTAGATATTTATGGATTAAGCTATACAAAGGGAAGGGGTATTTCCTCCCCCCTACTAAAATAATATTGTTAGTGTGTTTGTTAATTTTTGGTGTATAACATTAGGGGCATATAAAAATAGTGTAAGAACTATTACTCTTAGATGGGGCAAAGGTGGAAGTATAAGTATTGGGAATACCCAATCCCAAAAATTTTGTTCATAGTATTTATGATGACGACCCTTCGTTTTGCTACAATAAATATAAACAAAATGAAATCCCTTACAAAAAAAGGCGGCGTTAGAGGACTTTATTATACAAGCATCATTAGATATTGTCTTTCTCCAAGAATGTGGACAAATGAATTTCAATTTTTCCTTAACGATAAGAGTTCATAATAATGCAAATTTCCAATCGACAGGAACAGCTTTGTTAACACGTAATACGGTTCCCCTCACAAATGTGGTATGTCATCCTAATAATAGAATCATATCAGCAAAAGTTGCAAATGTATGGATATATAACATATATGCTCCATCCGGGTCACAGTGTAGAAAACAAAGGGATGAGTTTTTTGCGCAGGAAGTTGCTGTTGAAATGCAGGGTAGGAGAGAACACATAATATGTGGGGGAGATTTCAATTGTGTATTGTATCCGCAGGATCAAAGACCTGGATTTAACACGTCGAATTCATTGCAAAAATTAGTAACTTCACAGATGTCTGGAGTGATAAATGTTTTGGGCAGAGGGGTTTCACGTATATACGTGACAATTGTGCATCCCGTTTGGATAGATTTTATGTCACACCCACATTACGTCAGAACGTAAAGTCCATCAGTATAACACCTACATGTTTTTCAGATCACAGTGCTGTCATTATGATGATAAATGTGGACATTCCAATAGTCCCGAGAGGGTACGGTTGTTGGAAATTAAATGCTTCAATTCTTAATGAGAAAAATTTCCAACAAGCATTTAATGACCAATGGTCGAGATGGATAACACACCGTCTGAGGAGGATAGATATAATCCGCTGGTGGGAGGAGATTCTCAAACCGGGTATAAAAAGATTTTGTATCAGTTACTGTAAGGAACGGTCGAGAGAGTGGACAAATAAATATAATTTTTACTACAGGGTATTGCGTGAACAAATTCAGCAAGCAACAGACGGGAAAAAAGTGCAAACTGAAGTCAAACGTATACAAGCTGTATTGTTAAAAATGACTGCAGAAAGGCGTCAAGGGGTCAAAATTCGTAGTAGACTTCCTCATTTTGACAACGATGAGGTCGCCTCTATCAGCCATGTAATTCATGAAAGAAAAAATGCTAAAAGACAATGTATTAGTGAAATATTTGATAATGGGGGAACAAAGATCAATTCAGCCCCTGAAATACGTAATTGCATTTATAATTATTTTGAGCAACAATATTCCCAACCAGCGTCACATAATGGAGCTTTAATGGATGAATTGGCATCCGAATCAGAGGTTTTTACAGATGAAGAAAGTGAAAACTTAAACAAAGAATATACAAGTGAGGAAGTGTTTCGAGCGGTTAAAGTAGGGCAATCATTTTCAGCTCCTGGTTGGGATGGGATACCCAATAAGTTTTATCAAACCTTTTGGAAATTGATGGGTCAAACAATAACGGATTGGATAAATGCAGTGTTTAGCAAGTATCAAATGGGTAAATCTTCCAATACGGGTATTATAATTCTAATCCCAAAATGTCCAAAACCAAGCGAAGCTGGTCATTATAGACCCATCACCCTCCTTTGTACGGATTACAAAATATTGGCGCGATGTATGCTTGGCAGACTTATGCCTTATGTCGACAAATTAGTAGGAGAGGATCAATATGTTTTTGGTTTAAATAAGAAAGTCACAAATGTTTTACAAACGATGCGTGAAATAATTACATGTTATAGACTACAGAACAAAAACTCTGAAAATGCTATATTAGCATTAGACTTTGAACGTGCTTTTGACTCGATAAATCATGAATATCTATTTTAGGTTTTGCAGGGCTACGGTATACGTGGACATTTTCTTTCAGTATTTAAAAGTCTTTATAGTCATGCAACAGCAAAAATTCAAATAAATGGTTTTCTGACAAAAGAACTCTATATTCATAAAGGTGTAAGGCAAGGAGATCCTTTGTCGATGTTAGCGTTTTGTATTGCACTGAGACCCATTTTGTCTGAAATAGGCCGAAAAGTTCAAGGAATTAACATACACTCTACTACCATTAAGGTGTTAGCGTATGCTGACGATGTTACTGTATTAATAAATGAACAGTCTGATATTGATGAAACATGTCAAGTATTACAGAAATTTGGAAAATGGTCGGGATTAAAAATAAACCAAGAAAAATCGTCAATTTTGAATTTAAATTTGGTTCATTCTCACTCGCAGCGAGGTAATTTTAAGGTTGTACAAATGATACGTATACTAGGTATAATATATACGCACTCTATCCAAAGTATGATCCAATTAAATTATGATAGAGTATTAACTGGGGTTAAAGCGATATTACAAACAAATAAATTTCGCAGCCTTAGTTTACAGTCAAGGGTGACCTTTGTACAGGTGTATGCACTCTCAAAGGTATGGTACATGGCAAAAATCCTCCCACTACGGAAGTTAGATATAAATAAACTTTAGAGTGCAGTAAATTGGTTTATTTGGAATGGTCAGATATTGAGGGTGAAACATGTATTACTTTGTTTGCCTTTTGCCGAGGGAGGAATGAATCTTGTGCATATAGAACTCAAATGCCAGGCCTTACGTATTCAAGCTGACACGCAGACATTGATTCAGCATCCACTCAGCCTCACAAGTAAAGTTTTGAGAAGCGCTTTGGACTATATTTCACTAGAGGCTCCTATTGATATTACTAGACTGGTAGACACTTTATGGTATTTTAAGTCAACAATAGTGGATATTAGTTATGCCCTATTACAATCTCCGATATTAACAATACCAGTGACATCGGAAATATATCGCAGACTATGTAAATTAGAACAACCAACATGTAAAATTATTGAGCAAAATCCCAGAATGAAGTGGAGAGAAATATGGAATAATATTCAGGCTCACCATCTTACATCACGAATCCGATCAGCATGGTACATAATTGTCCACCAAAAATTAATCACTGGAGAGAGACTCTATGATCTTAAATTAATAAATACGCCAATGTGTGCCAAATGTAATGTATCTGATAGTTTAGTCCATAGACTGAGTGAATGCCAAATAATAGAAACATCATGGCATTATATAAGGAAACTTGTGAGTACTATTTGTCGAACATCAGTGTATAACATCTCTGTAGATATTCTTTTATTTCCAGCTTTGGAATATTACCCAAAAACAAAACGTAAAAGTGTACAATGGCTCCTAGGACACTATGCCTATTTCCTATCGACATATCGGGCCAGATTTTAATATACAATTTGTAAATTACCTCCATCAAGAATACCACAGGATACCTGACTGTAAAAGAAATAGATTGTATGCTAATTTTCTTACTGTAATGTTTACTTGCCCAATGAGTTGAAATGTAAATTGCAAATGTAATGTAATAAATTGCAAAATGTAATGAAAAAAAAAGGGGTTAGCACATCGCGCTGTGACGCCAAGGGTCCCGGGTTCGAATCCCGGCCGGGCTTGATTGTTTGTGAATGTCCATTCATCAATTTCATCATTTCATCACTCATCCCCATCTTCGCAAATTAGCCAAGAGGCACAAAACGCGAAGTAAAATAAACTAAATCAATAACAATAACAATCGTCGCTGTGATTGACCAAAGGGATAGGAATAGCCTACAGTAACCAAAGTAGAAACAGATGGGGTGTCATTTTGTTTTCACGGTTATACACCATTGCTAGCGTTGCCATCATGGACACTTAGAATTTTGTGTAACACAACATTACTCATAATCAAACGCATTCGCGATATAATTGACTTCTCCAGTGAATGGCAAGAAAACATTATTTGGACGATGCCAAACACCATTCGGGTAATAAATGCGTGCGAATCACCGTAAAATTGTCCATTACTCCCTACATATGACTTTAAACTAATTTTCGAACTTACTACAACATGCTATATTTCATCATGCTTAGTTAGCTAACTGATAACGAAAGTCTTTCTCTTTGGTAACAAGTATTTTCATAGGAAAGGAATTTAACTGTGATTTCATAGTTTTCCTTCAGGTGAGATATATTCTGACACTCTGCCATTCCATAACCCGAAGGTATATTGCTACAACAACAAAGTTTTCTATCCATCCCTATCCACTCTAGATATTCTTACTAATTTCCTTCAGGTTCATTTTAATAATGATTGATTGATTGATGTCGCTTTTCTGCCACGCGAAGTGTGATAGTGAAACCCGATACCCCTGGTGTCGTAGAAGATGTGATGACCACTCCTTTTCTTAATAATTTATTAATATTGTGAATCCTTGCCTTCCTCTGGGGGTAAAGGTGGCCAGGAGCGTGGTGCTGTTCACATCACCCCCACATTTGGCCGTGATCAAGCAAGTGTGGGGCCCTAACTCCACACCTATACGCCTTCATGGAATCAGAAGGGAGCACTTTCTTTACTTTATTTTAATAATTGCAGTAAGAGCTACCACAAGCGGCAGGCAGGAAACATTGGCTCAAATTGTAGGGGCATTGCAAAGCACTAACTAAATTTTTTAGGACTGAATCGATACCGATGCCGATACTCTCACGATTCCCACCGATACCGATACCGGTACTTGAAAATTTTAATAATTAAAAGTTATTCAAATTTTCATTAACAATAGTGTGTAAGTATTCCACTCTAATTACATGCATCAATTGACAGAGATTTTTGTTTTAAAATATACAAAAGTTACATTTATTGATTGATTGATTTGGTGTTTTAAGTCAACATCATGCACAGTAAGGCTAATCGGGACTGGACCTACAGTTTAAAGTGGGATCCGAACAGCTTGTACTTCCACCGGGTATCGAACCCGGGACCCCTTAATTACAAGCCGACGACGCTACCACTGCGCCATCTGTGAGGCCTAGCTTACATTTATGTCATCAACAAAATTACTTTTTTCTTTTCACATTAAACAGGTGAAAAATAATGAGAAACTTCTAATTTTTGCCTAATTTCCAGAATAATTAGACTCCGCGAAAGTGTCGAGAGGAATTGTTGCGGAGCCCTTGAAAGACCAAAATTCCGGAAAAGTATCGATCCGCATCGGTAAATAAATTCCAACCGATACTTTCTGATACCGATACCATTGGTATCGGCCAATACCGATACATCGGTATCGGCTCAGCCAAAACGTTTTCCTTATTGAAAATACGCCCAATAATAAAAATCTTCCCAAATCTCGTTAACTCACCCCTTTCACCGTCCCCAATAACATTTTCAGCAAAAGATTTTCCAATAGAACATTTTGTTGGCCCTTTTGGAACTGTACATCAACCTCTACGAGTACACTGACGATTTTCCTAGAGTTAAGTGACCACCATATCGCCAGAACGTCCGACAAGCGTTACAGACGTGTAATAGTTCGGAAGAAACCGGATCCAAGGTCAGCATTAACCTGGAGTGACTAGAAAGTTTTAATCGGGATGACTTGCCACGGGATTAAATCTGTGACCTTTAAAATAAGAGTTCGTCACCTCAACTGTGTCCCGGGGGAGGAACAGTGCCTCGGATCCCATTAAAAACTGTAGATCCAGTCCCAATTAGCCTATCTGAACATAAAGTGAACTTAAATTTTGACACAACTTGACAGTGGTGCCCACACCCTCTCCCCCTCCCCAAGAAAAATAATTGCGGACATGGGATGGTGGCGAAATTCGGTATTGGCTACTGAAAAAGATCACAGGCTCTTTCCCGGTAGCGTACTTACCATTTCATTTCAACTTTCTTACCCTCAGTACCAATGCTTGTCTTGCCTCTCCGCTACATCCCCATTAAAGTTTGTCTTAGGAGAGTCAGAATATAAAGGCAATAAGAGTGACGATGATTTGTAATAACCATGATAATTTTTAAGTTCGAGAACATTTCGGTGAGGGCCAAGACTGATGGCCTCACTTAAATACGACACTGTCACCTCTCCATCCCCCTTGTTTTCGGTCACACCCCCAGTAGGCACCCAAAGATACATCCACGTAGTACACCCCGGTAACTGCTCCTTGCAGGCCAACGAGGCTCTGGCGCCTTGATGAGTACATGTGAAATTCTGTATTTCTCTTCAGTTATAGCCATTCTCTCTATCTGTACTACTCATATAGGCGTATCGGTTTATCGGTAAAATTACCGATAATTTCACCGATCCGATATATCTATAAATATATTATAATTTTGTGCAAGTTCTGCCATTTTTATTACTTTCATGGATATTCTCCACGCCCTACTTTTTAAAAAGTAAATATGCAACTTCTTTTGCACTGCTGTCACCAGGAACCACACATTTTTTAGGACATCAAAGAACAATTCAGGTTCTTCAAGGACGATTTGGAATTTTATATCGGATCTGTAGAATATCGGTTATCGGTATCGGTAAATTTTATATCGGTACCTTATCGGCATAGGCCAAAATTTCATATTTGCCCTTCCCTAATATATATATATTTCTAATGTAGCTAATGACAAGGGTTAGGTGGTAGAACAGCCTACGCCTGAACCTCGCCCAACAAATATAGGAATTATTATTATTATTATTATTATTATCCACGGCCAAGATCATCCATTATGGGGTTTTGTTATCCCGTGTTTGTCCTTCTGTGTGCCGAGTGCCCCTTGATAGCCTCAGCTTTTCTGCTGTTCGAGAAAAAGCAATTAAGTTAAAAAATGCAATATTACAGCAGAGAGCTTGTGTGTTTATTATTTTTAAAGCAGGCATTACAGACGTGATATCATCACTGCTTAGAATCTTTACACATGCCCAGTATAAAATTATACTAATAATATTTTTTTTAGTCCTCCTCCGTGGCCGTGCGGTTTAAGACGTTGTGCTTTGGATTCCGACTGAGGGACGGCATGGGTTCGAGTCCGCCTGGGTTCAGTCTCTGGGTTCTCGGCCTGTGTATAGGACCGGTGGCAACCCACCATCGTGAGGAAATTGGGGAGTTACGAGTGAGTAACATAACCTGGTCTCGGAAATCTCCTACAACGGCGGGGGGTTCGACGTGCTAACCCCACCTCACCCCATTACCGGTTGAGAAACTTCACACCTCTAGGTAGGATTGTGGGAGGGAGACTGGCAGCCGGGAGATAGACCCAGGCCCTTTCGAGGGCTGTCGAGCCATGGGTTATTATTATTATTATTATATTTTCTTTAATTGATTCATTGTGACTGAAAAGGAGTGTAACAGAAAATTGCAGTTTGTGACTTGTGTGCCCATCCCCGATCACCCTAGAATTAGATAAGGAGATTTTAGTCCTCTCTAAAATTAAATGGTGTGACTCAGTTGTTAGCATATGCAGATGATGTAGACTTACTGGGGGATGATGTGAATACAATTAAGAATAATGCTAAAATATTTTTCAAAACTGCTAAAGAGATAGGTTTGGAAGTTAACAAAGAGAAAACTAAATATATGCTTACAGGCCGAAACCAAGTGTTAGGTAATAATCAAAATCTAATTATTGATAACAACTCGTTTGAACAAGTTTCCAAATTCAAATACTTAGGAGTAATATTAACAAATGAAAATTATATTAAAGAGGAAATAAAAAGTAGGCTTAATTCAGGAAATGCATGTTACTTCTCTCTTCATAAACTTTTGTCTTCTCGTTTAATATCTAAGAAACTAAATGTTAAAATATACAAAACAGTAATTTTGCCTGTAGTATTATATGGATGTGAAACTTGGTCCCTTACATTGAAAGAGGAACATAAATTGAGAGTATTTGAAAATAAGATCCTTAGGAAAATCTTTGGACCTAAAAGGGATGAGGAGACAGGTGAGTGGAGAAGGTTACATAATTTAGAACTACATAATTTGTATTCATGTCCAGATATTGTTAGAATAATTAAATCAAGAAGACTTAGGTGGGCAGGCCATGTGGCACGAATGGGAGAGGAAAGAGGAGTTTGCAGGATTCTTGTTGGGAAACCTGATGGTAAGAGACTTGTAGGAAGGCCAAGACGAAGATGGAGGGACAACGTTGAGATGGACCTAAGGGAAATCGGTAGGGATGGAAAAGAGTATATAGATCTTGCTCAAGATAGGGAAAGATGGAAGGCCTGTGTTGCTGCAGCCATGAACCTTCGGGTTTAAGAAGGCTAGAGAGTTAGTTAGTTAGTTAGTTAGATTTTAGTCCTCTAAGATAGAATGGTTTTAGTTCTTATTAAGTAATGAATGTATAACTAGCTTTTTAAAAAAATAGTAGGAACAGACGCATTTCAATTTTGTTTTAGTTAAGGGGCGTATCTCCGTATTGCGAGACAGGCAAAAATAGCCTATGTGCTGATGTGTCCATACTATCAAAATCAATCAACACCCGTCCCAAATGCAAAGGTCACTGAAAAGAGGGGTCTGGTACGGGGCACATCAAGCTTGCTACAAACGCCAAAACTAAATGGTAAGAGCTCTAAACTTGGCCTTCTTAACCTAATCACATAAGCTTATGCATTATATAATGGTCTAACATTAGAAGAAGAAATTCATCAACAGTGGAAAGAATCTATCATTGCTCCTGTGTTTAAAAAAGGTGGTAAAACGAACTGCAATAATTACCGAGGAATTGTTCTCGTCTCAACATCATGTAAAAATATCTAACATTATTTTAACAAGACTAACCCCATATGTTAATGAAATTTTAGGTGATTATCAATATGGATTTAAAAATAAATAGATAACATAAGATAACTATAGATAAAAATTTTCACATCAGACAGACACTTGAGAAAAAGTGGCAATTTAATCAGTGTGTCCATCAGGTATTCATTGATTTTAAAAAATCATTTGATTCGGTTAAAAAAGATAAATTATATAATATATTAGGCGAGTTTGGAATAACTAAGAAACTTGTTAATATGATAAAAATATGCAACAGTGAAACAGAAAGTAAAATTCGTGTGGGTATTAATGTGTCTGACAAATTGACAATTCATGATGGGTTAAAACAAGAAGATGCATTGGGGTGGAAGGGGTGATCTTCCACGTAGTACATCCTGGACTGCAATTTGCAGACAAACGAGGTTCTGGCGACTGGCCCTATGGCCAGTATGATTCTGTGTGTTGTCCTGTTTTTGTCCTTGTGTGTGCTGAGTGCCCGTTTACAGCCTCAGCTTTTAACGGAAGTCAGAATATTTTGAGATTTTACTTATGCAACGTTACAGTTGTTATTTGTAACGGTAAGGGGCTGGACCCTGTATAACGTGACGGGTGAAAAATAGCGTAAGCGCTAACGCACCCAAAATGTTACTATAAAATTCAAAAATTGAAATAAGATGCATTATCGGCCATAAACTTTCGTGTTTAAGAAGGCTAGAGAGTTAGTTAGTTAGTCTAATATTAGACTTAAGGGAACTTTAGGTTCGGAATTGTTAGGTTGGCCAGGTTTAGAGCTCTTAGGATTTAGTTTTTGCGTTTGTTGCAAGCTGGGTGTGCGCCGCACCAGACCCGTGGAAAGAGAAGCGAAATGTTTGTACTTCACGACGACAAACTGACCTTCGAAGGGAAAACGAAACTGCCCCCTCACAGGAATGCATTTCCTGTTACGTCATCCGTCGGTTGCTTTGGTGTTCCCGATTCTATGAGCTTGTAAGAGTCGGTTGGCAACTTTACGTTTCATCGGTCTTCGAAGGGGAGAAGAACAACAGCTTTTTTGTGCAATGTCGCTCTGTGACACCAAGGTTCATCCTAAAACTTGATGGGATTCATAGGCATGCACATGGGAGGCAAAGAGTGGTTAGTCCCTAATATTTTCATTCTGAAAAGAGGGATCTTATCGCCGTTATTAAACAATATTTTACTCTTATTTTCAAGATGATGAAAGTTGCAAGCAAGGTGGTTTAATTTAAATCAGCTTGATTTAAATCGCGATTTAAATCAGGTGATATAAAATAATCACTAATTTAAATCACTTTAAAGAAATAATTATAGAATAATGTACATAAGGAATTTGTAGATATCAGAATTACTCTCAGTGAAAGTGCATTAATTTCGTAATCATTGATTACTGTTTATTGGGTATGTACTGATGGGGTGAAGCTCATTCGAAAGGAAATGTAATACGTAAACTGTAAGCACAATTAAATATCTCTTGATTTAGAATTCAATAACTTTTATAGGCAAAAATAGCAAAAATTTTGAGTAGAATAATACACCAAATACTAATCATGTTGAACCGTAAGTAATGTCACTATCATTAAGCTGTAAATAAACATGGCAGCTGATATTTTGTAAATTATCATTAAAAATCACCAAAACTCAGCTAAAAAAACGAAAAAATATTTTAAGTTACAATTATATAGTACGTCAAGAATATTTTATTTCCACTGGAAGAAAAGTTACTGAAAATATTATAGTTTCATTAACACACTCAACAAACATTTACATAGTATGTTCATACATATATACAGTATAAGAAACAGAAAAATGTATATTTACATATAATTTTTTATTTTCTGCAAACTGCCCAGTGGTAGCGTCGTCCCTTGTAATCAAGGAGTTCCAGGTTCGATACCCGGTAGAGAAGACATAGTGGTTCTGATTCTACTTTAAACTGTAGCTCCGGTCCAGATTAGCCTTACTGGGCATAAATTGGACTTAAAACACCAATCAACCAACCAAGCTTTAATCAAACTGTTTAAATATTTTACAGGGCCGTTTTTTTATTAAAGAAATCGATTTAAATAAAAAAAATCATGAAAAATATTTTTTAAAATAAAAATCATGATTCTTATTCGCCCTGGTTGCAAGTAACAAGGGGGCATTCTTTCCTATGTAATTGGACTACTATTTTACAATGTTCCCTAGCAAATTCTTTGTTGTTAACGGGCTCAATTAATTGTACCAACTGAACAAAAACTAATATTGTAGGATATATTTTTTCGTAAGACTGCAGAAGTTCATTCTCACGTTGGACCAACAGTGCTTCACATGTTATCCGATGTTTGTAAATTTATGTGCATTCAATTACAAGCTTGTGTGTTTAAGAAGAGACGCGAGTGTTTTTTTTTTTTTATTTGTTTTTTTTTGTTTTTTTTATTCGGCTTTTCTTTACTTGAAGTCAATAGAACGTCATTTCCGCATTAGAGGCAGGAAATTTATGTTAGGGCTAAGGCGATACCACTTTGAAGCGATATTCATACCGATACCGATACCGAAGCCGACGCTTGAAAATTGTAACAACTAAAAGTTGTTCAAATTATTGATTAAGATTTGTGGTTGAGTATTCCACTCAAATTATGCTCATAATCTTTGCTTTAAAATATTAAATAGAAAATACATCAGAATATCAAAATACCTGCTATGTAATCACAAAATATATTTTTTCACATAATATTGGTACATTATCAATGGAAACTTCGAATTTTGCATAACTTCCTATCTCCTCTCTCGCTTCCAATTTGGGGTGTAAGGGGTGACCTTCCACGTAGTACACCCAATTGTCAACCTCACTTCCACGTAGTACATCCTGGACTGCATTTTGCAGACGAACGAGGCCCTGGCGACTGGCCTTGGCCAGTATAATTCTGTGTGTTGTCCTGTGTCTTGTCCTTATGTGTGCTGAGTGTCTCTTTACAGCCTCAGTCTAACCGAAGTCAGAATATTTTAATATTTTAGTTACGACACGACATTACACTTATGTTTATTTTAGTTCTGTTAACCTAAGTCAGAATATTTTAGTCTTTCAACGTTACAGTTATGATATTAGTTACATTTTATTTCAGGTAAGGGGCTGGACCCCGTATAAAATGACGGGTGCAAAATAGCCTAAGTGCTGACGCACCCAAAATTTTAAATTCAAAATTCAAATTCTCGCTTCCAATTTCTTCACGAATTTCACGATCGCTACACCAGATCACGCAGCTCCTCACTCTCTATCCCCGTCCACAGATCAAACTTCTCTCCAACTCTATCTTCGTGTCGGCTGTAAGACTGTGGAATCAGTTGCCAGAAAGCACCAGAACAGTAAGCTCCGTCGCATCCTTTAGCAGACGTGTTCGTCACTCTCCTCAGAGTACTCGTTAGATCTTCCCCTGTCAAGCAGACTAAAGGGCATATGCAAGTGCATGAATTCTTAAAATACCTTGTAGTTACTTAAATACAATTTTAAAATTTGTATTCTTGCATTCCATATTTCGTATTTTGTATATTTTGTGCGCTATATTTAGGACGTTAAGACTTGTGTGTATGAGTGTGTGTGTGTATGAACATATGTGAAATACACTTATTGTACATAACATAATAATGTATAATTTTATGTGTATGGTTGAGTGGAAGAAAAGGCTTTGTGAGACCTTAACTCTGCCATTTGAAACAAGACATTAATAAATAATAATAAATAATAATCAGACGCCACGAAAGTGTCGCGCACCATTTTTGCAGATCCTGCGAACGATTTAAGCACCAGAAAAGTATCGGTCGGTATCGGTAAATAACATCCAACCAATATTTTCCGATACCTATATACATCGGCATCGGTATCGTTTCATTCCTAATTTATATACTAAGGCCTAAACTTGCTTAGACAGGAATGGGATTTTCGAGGACCGGGCCGCCATACATGCGCTCCTGTTTTGTACTCATCATTCAGAGTTTGTAAAAGAGTGAGATGGAATGTAGCTTTCTTTCATCGACTGCTCCCCCACTAATCAGAGGGTGTGTGCACGCCTGTGATAAAATTCCTGTAGTATTTCCATTGCCTTACACTCCATGGCAGGGGTTCCCAAACTTTTTCGTTTGGGAACCCCTTATTTGTTTCAATTTATTTTAAGACAGTAAATATTTAGTCTTTGTAATTCCTTTATTTAACATTAATTTGATGTGTGTGCGTGCGTGTGTGTGTGTGTGTCTAAACAAATGCTAACGTAGTATAATAACTCTTTTGTTGCATAACAAGAACATAATTATTTTATTGGGAGACGCTTGACACTAAACTATTCTACTGCACTGTCAAGGACGTATTTATGGGGAAGCCCAAGGTTCCGGACCCCCTCCCCCGTCTTTAATTTTCTTCAACTGGATCTAACATTCTATCTTATTATTTAATAAATATTCAATTTTTATCTATTTGGCACTGATTTCCTTGCCAGGGCAGTTGCTTTAATACAAATTTTAGCTATCTTAACTACACGCTAGATAATGAATACATGCTTTTACATCTCTATTCTTACACAGTTTTTTATCTATTAATGTAATAATAGCAATACAATATTAATTTGAGACACTTGGTTCGAATCCCTTCGAAATAAATTTCTAAATACGTGACTGCTTGCCTTAAGTTAAAAATTAAACATATAGTATAAATTCAGAAACATTTCATGTGTAAAAAGTACTAAATAAGCACATATTTGGTACAATCATATCATTGATTGAATGTCAGTGAAAATATTGGAACATTTCGCGCCAAGTGCTTTCTGGCGCACACTTTGGGAACTACTGCTCTGTGGCGATGTTGATTTCAAGACATGACCAAAGAAAATATTGGACTTGTTTGCACACATCGACATTTTTAAGGGGAGTTCATCTTTTGGAAAAGTATTTTGAATGCCATTATGGGTAGAAAACCTGTTACAAAATAAATGTATTGACCAACGTCCCTAAAAGAAAAAATGTAGGGTTCTTCTCCTATGGGTACATTGGTAGATCAACTTTTCCTACTAGTTAACGATTTACACTGTAAGAAAAAATGTATGTCTTCAAGCGACACATACAGTGGTCTGAGAAGGTCCACACCACATTTTGGTCAACGTTAAGCTCTGTGGTGTTGGTTACAACTAGTGTTGCTCACCGGACGGGACAAGCCTTTTGAAATTCGAGACGGGACGAGACGGAATGCCTTTCTCGTCTCGTTTTCGAGACGAGACACGAGACGGGACGGGACGGCTTTTGAAAAGTCTCGTCTCGTCTCGAATGTCTCGAAAAAATAAAAGCAAAATTTTTAATCAGTTGCAAATACAGGGTGACAATTAATTAATGACCACATTTATTTTTAGTATAATTTTATGTGTATTAAACTTGCAGCTACAAAAGTAAAGGAGTAGGTAGTATGATATATGAAATTACAGGAAAATAACAAACACTGCTTATTTTTTGAAAATAACAGTTTCCAGGTACCGTCCATTGAATCGTATGCATTCCTGAATACCTGGCATAGACTTTAGACTTTAAGTAACCCCATAAAAAAAATCTGGAGCAGTTAGGTCTGGGGAACGAGGAGACCAGTCAAAGTCATCAAACCTCGAAATCACATGATTGGTTAATTTCTGTTGCAATAATTGCATTGTTTCACGACTAGTGTGGCTTGTTGCACTGTCTTGTTGAAAAAAACATGTCCTCAAAATTGAGGTTTCGACGCTGTAACTAAGGGAAAAAAATGCTCTGAACATTTGTGTGTAACGATCACCGTTAACAATTACATTAACACCATTTGCGTTTTCAAAAAAATATGGGCTTATGATCCATCATCTGGATAATGCTCACCATACAGTAACTTTTGCACTATGTGTAGGGCGTTCATGGATTTCATTAGGGTTTTCTCCAGTCCATATTCTCACATTCTGCTTATTCACATAACCGGATAAATGAAAATGAGCTTCATCGGTCAGTATGAGCCTCTCTTCAAAATTCGGATTAGTGTTCAGTCCAATTATTGCGTTGCATTGCGCTAAACGTTTTTGAGAATCAGTCCGTTTCGACTGATGGGATGCCTGAAGTTTGTACGGAAACAAATGCAAATCGTTTCTCAGGATTTTGTGGACTGATTCTCTATTGACACCAACTTCTTTTGACAACCTTCTTGCAGATTTCTTTGGGCTGTTTGTGATTGCAACTCTCACCCTTTCAATTGTTTCTTCATTGCGCACAGATCTCCGCCTACCAGTACGTTTAACATAAGTTACACTGCCTCTGTTTCTATGGGATGCAACATATCGCAGAATTGATTTTCTTGAAGGACACGCACACCCGCCAAACCTTTCACGCAGCCTTCTTTGAGCAGTGATCACCGAGTAATTGCTAGCAAAATAAAATTCCACTATTGCTGCTCGTTGTTGTGCACTCCACCTTTCCATGTTACACCACTAAATTTTGCAAAGGTCGATCTTTATATTCACCTGAAATGAAAAAGAAAATCCAAATTAGTACCACAAAACTTACAATATAAATGTGGTCATTAATTAATTGTCACCCTGTACTTGTTTGCTTGGAATAAAGTATTTCAATTAGAAACGTTGATAAGCGTGTATTAAGTCAAAATAAGAAGACTATTCTAGAGAGAGGCATGAATGAATAGCTAAACTTATTTCCTATACTCTTTCGAAACACAGCGTTACTCCCCATTTTTTTAAAAAAAAATATTCCAGGTTAATAACTTTATGTTACGATAGTACTCCAGATACTAATACAATTCTGAATAACATCAAGTAAAAGGGCAGGTAGAGAAGGTGGAAGGAAGGGCCAAAACATCGTGGAGTATCTGAGTCCGAGATTTATCTTGTAAACATAGTCTCAGCTCTATAGGTTGGACCGACGGATATGGTTTATTTTTATTATTTAATTTTTACATCAAAGGGTGTACAGAAGTGATTGTTATTAGGAAGTAGGAAAAGCATTGTAGGAAACATGGCAGTACAAATTGATAAGGAGTTGTTGGGATAGTTATCAGGGAGTCCAAGATATTAGCAAGACTAAGAGAAGGAGATAATTAGGGACAAATAATCTTGCATTATCCCACTCCGAACAGCTGAGAGCTAAAGAGGAGGAGAAAATACGGGAAATTTGGAAATAACTAATTTGGTGACTTTAGTGTTTACAAGGAAACCACGACAAGATTTTAACACATTATTATTTGCACGGGTTGCGAAATTATTAGAATGTTATGGAAATTTCGGATATGTCTTTGTTGAGAAAATTCTTGTTGTTTCCCTCAGGCATTCTACAAGTGGTTGGATTCGATTTTTTTACGTCCGTTTGAAGATTATTTCCAATTTTTTTTTATTTCTTTATTTCTTATTTAAGGAGAATACTATTCCTTGGATTGTAATAACGAAATACTGAGTCTGATATAGAATAGATTTCAAATGAAGGAAGTTAACAAAGTTCTGTATAATCGTCGTAGAAAAAAAAATTTGTTCTATGAGGGGATTCCCCGATGGTTCAGTGGTAGCATCGTCGCCTTGTAATCAAGGGGTTCGATACCCGGTGAAGGCACATTGTGATTTGAACCCCACTTTAAACTGTGGGTCCAGTCCCGATTAGCCTTTCTGTAAATCAGATGAAGGAATGTTGTAGCTGTTCTTTTTATTTTGTAAATTTAGCCTTCAAGTTTATGAGCAAAATACATGTAGTATCTACTGTCTACATTTTCACTCGTTATTAAACACATTTCACAAAGTAGTTTTATCGAACTTCAGAGCAAAGCTGACAGCAATGTCAGGGTGGCGGGAGCTTGTTTACGACCAGGGTGTATTCCGAGACTATTTATCGCCGTTCTCCACTGACAAAGGTTTCGCTTTGAACAATGGACACCGTTGCTTCAGGGGGCAAACACCAAACATAGGGTGGGGTTGACCTGCAGTAGCGGGTACGTGCCATAAATCCAGGCCTAAAGTAGGAATGAAAGTTGATGCAAGGGAAGGGCAATAAAAATTCTGTAATTTGGTTTGCTTGCTGACAGGAAGTTTTGCAGGAAAAGCTGAAAAGGAAAACGGCAGACTTTGAATGAAAGAGGGACAGTGAACACAAGTTCTTTGTATTATTCGCCGACACACAAGCTTCCATTTCGAAGGTGAGGCTATCAGCAGCGAAGTTATTAGAGGGTTGGAAGCAGTGATGACGCCAGGGGGGGCAGGGGGACGCCCCATGTCAGACACTTCGCCCCCCCATCCGGGCCCCCCAACTGAAGTTAATTAAATATCGAATAATAAGAGAGTTCATTCATAAGAATATGACGATTTTCACCTTTTCAAAGTGGTGTATTCTCCATGATATCACTTTCCTGCTTATAATACCAACTTCATTAACAAATATTAATTTGCTTCGTCCAAGATTCGAGCGCCGACCTGGGCATAGGTGATTTCTCATTCATTTATGTCCTGTAATAGCCGAGATTAACCTAAGTTTTAACCAGTCTTAAGAACTGGGAAAAAGTGTTGAATGTGGATGGTTTTAAAACATCACGAATATTTTCAGGACCACAAGACATCATCTGTAGTACGGGCAAATTATTCTAATCGTGGTCGTTAGTGACAACGCTAATTATTAAAAGACATTCAACGTTGATTCATGATTTGGCGTTTGAAGTCCACTTTATGCACAGTAAGGCTAATCGGGACTGGACCTACAGTTTAAAGTGCCTCCACTGGGTATCGAACCCAGGACCAAAGGTGATCGAAGAAAACCCAACACTCCATGTCAGTTGTTGTGGATTCATCGCGGTTTCTTACTATTCAGGGACTTGAATTTCGAGATGATGAGTCTGAGGAAACCTTAACAAAGGGGATTTCTTCGATACTCTTGAAGCTAATGAGGGGATATTGTTTGGAAATGTATTGAACGTGAACCTTAAAATGCAAATTACACTTAAAATTCGATTCAAAACATATCGCGGGCAGGTAAAAGAACGCTTATTATGATTTGCCACTCTTCAATCATCAGATGCAGGTTCGCTCTTTCTCGTACATATCAAAATCGGAGAACTTCTTCCCACGAACTCCATAGGTGCCTGTAATTGGGTAGCACAGACATACTTTGGAGTGGCAGAGTAAGAGTAAGTATTGCCAGGGTCAGAATATTTCTTGAATTATGAGATAACTGTAACCTTTGTCTGATTTTTTATCCTGTGATAACATTTCCCTGAAAGGTGAAACACAAATTTTGCCCAAAACTCTTCAGCGTTACGAAGATGGTTGTCCTTAATATCTTTGAAAAGGCTTGCTCGAAACAGGATGCTGGCTGCAAACTGCCTCATTTGGCTGTTCTTTCCATTGAAAAGAAATGTCAAGTCCTGGACGTTCCAAAGGTGCGCAATGTGTTCTCCAAAGCACATAGAGCAGAATTCTCCTACAGGAGAATTGCACTTCACTAAGTGCCTCACATTGTTTCTAATACTTAAGCAGATTCATTCCTTCCAACGTCACGTTTATTTTGCAAGAAAATTAAACTCTTAGAAGCATTATTTTCATCATTTATATTATTATCTTATAACTTAAATATTTATATCAGTAGTTTCATCTCAAGAAAGACGATGAATTATAGAATTATGAATGTCTTTCAATACTGAAATAGGCCACTAGAGACAACGCAACTTACCAATAAAAAAGAATTAATGTCTTTATTAAAACGAATCATGTGGAGATAAACTCGTAATCAAGAAATAAATTTAATCAGTAAACGTCCACTCTAAATAAAAGACACACACAAAACACCATACATGAATATAATAATAATTATAATAATAATAATTATTATTATCATAATTATTATTATATAAGTATATATATGTGTAGTGTTTTCGGGCGTTTTAATGTGACTGCCCCCTTACAATATTTTGTTGCCAGCCTCCCCCCCACCCCCAGTCAAATTTCCCTGGTGCCGTCACTGGTTGGAAGTAAATTTATTAAGACGAGGAAAGTAACATTAGCTGTTGACAGTGTTGCACCAAAGGACGTGATATGTGCTACTGTTTGTATAAATGATAGGAAATTTAAGCAAAAATTTATAATTGTTGAGACTTGAGAGTTGTTTTCTTCATTTGATCTTAGGAAGAGGTTTTCTGAGACAGAGTGGGATTTTTTTATATTATTATGAGAAAGGGTGGTTGTTTAAAGATAGAGACGTATTTTGCACATTTCTTAAAAGTTCAGATAAAACGAGAATTTAGCCTTACTGTTATGAAAAGAAATAACGCAGTACGGGGAAATAATAACTTCACATTTTTCGCACCTGGTGGGATGCAACACAAGAGTATTGCAGGAAGTCTATGAACGTAGATGAAGAAGGATATGTGAAATTTGACTTACCTGCGGGTGAATTAGTTTATTCTAATATTCTTAAGGTTGATATTGTTTTTTGTTTTCTTTTGTTCTTTTTAAGTCCACTTGATTCGCAAATAGGCTAAATCGCGAACCGACCTACAGTTTAAAGTGCGATCCGATCCACTTTGTGCCTCCATTGAGTATCGACGCGAGGACCCTTCATTACACGACCTCGACGTCATTACTATGCCATCGGGGAGGCACCCAATTTACACAAATATGTTGATTCCAATAACACGTTATATGCATAATCTGATAATGATGCACTTCGGGTGCATCTAAACATATTTTTTTCAACTATAGTATGTCTAAAAGAATCATTGAAGTTGGGATTTTTATAACTTCAGGAGGCACGGCTCTGTAAACGTGCGATATAAAATTAATGCAGGTTTGCATTCCATACGTGGTGGTTTTGTCACGTTTCTTCGCTTCGTAAAACATACACTTTTGCAGGAAAGGCTTCTTGCATCCTCCTGGGGCCTTGCTCTAGCTAAACAAAAAAATATATTTGTTTAGCATAATCGAGGGTTACATATTCCTGCCGAACTTACTAGAAAAGAAGGATTCTATTGGGATCATACTGCTTTGAATGACAGTATCAATGAAGTTTTATGTATGCTACTACTTATAATAATGAGCATAAAATATTAATCAGGAACTTTATTTTTCGTCAACTGGATGTAACATATTTTTTTGTTATTCAGCAAATATTCAATTCATCACCTTTTTTGACATTAATTTTCTTGCCAGGACAGCTGTTTTTATGCAGATTTTGACGATCTTAACTACACGTAAGCTAGATATTAGCTAATATTTGTGCTGTTATATTACTATTCTTCTACCATCTTTGTAACGTCATGCAATAACAATAATAGAATTGATTAATTTACATATTCAAGTGAATAGACCTATGCATTATATTAATGCATTAATTTAAACATTTGCTTAATTGTTGTCGTTAATGTTATTATTATCATTTTTTCTGAAACACTTGGCTCAGACACCCTCCCCCGACATATATTTCTAGATGCGTGCCTGCCGAAGGATAAATTAGATCAAGCGGTAGTGGTACCGGACTTAGAGGCTAAAGGGAAAACAAAGAAGTATGTGCGTCATAAGCTGAGCATAAGAAACAGCACAATATCACAAAGAAACACTTGTTGAAACTTATGTCATAGAAGATGTTTAACAATATTAAGAACAATAAATGCTTTCTATTTGTAATATACTAAATATTGAAATTTTAAATAGTCTTTTTGTGTTCGTACTACACATTTAAAAACTTTTTTGTTGCTCCCCAGCGCCAAGCTTAGAATTTAAAGAAAAAATGTACATTTTCATAGTGCACGGAAGTTCGACATTCAGAAAGAAAGATGGTCTATTGGAAAACATTTCAAGACTTCCAAAAGGTATAGCAGTAATGAAAAAGAGCACTCACTTATACCGTGTTTGTTACAACCTGTCCGGCTTCCCGCGGTAGCTGATTGCTGGCTTTTCTAGCATAAACCAAGCGGTGTTGCTGCTGAAGACCGCCTGAACTCCGTGCTGGGGAAAGCCAAAGCCAGGCAGGAAATTAAAATAAGCAACTTGGCAACAACGTCTACGTAAGCTCCTCTCTTCTGGCTTCCATTCGCTCCTCGCTGCCCAGCAGACGACTTTTTTCTCGTTTCTCATTGGCACCAAAATTGTCGAGCGATCGCTAGCGCGGGAAACGGGACAGGTTCTAACAAACTTGGTATAAATGTACGATGGATAGACAGTTGTATGAAGCGAGAAAAACCACAAGGTAGATTTCATAAGATACCTAGCAATCAGTAACCAACAAACTGCATTTTTAATATTAATGTCCTCATGATTAACGAACCTTATTTATTCTCACCACGCAATGGGAAGCTTTATCCCACTTTCCGGAAAAATATTTCGTGTTTCTGCTAATTTTGACTTTTGTTGGCATGATATCCCGGATCACTTTTACGAGACGAGACGGGACAAAACGAGACGGGACGAGACGAGACGAGACAGAACCCTTCGAGACGGGACAAACAAATATTTTCGAGACGAGACACGAGACGAGACAGCATTTTCACGAGACGGGACGGGACAGACCAAAGTCTCGTCTCGTCTCGTCTCGTGGGAAACACTAGTTACAACCATTCATCTGTGTCATATTACACAGCTGAAGTTAAACATTGACCGAAATGTGGTGTGAACCTCGTGGAACTGCCTGTGTAGCTTTAACACCAAGTTGTTTTTTTTTGTTCTAGTGCATGTTATTTTTTTAGTGTACGATTACCAGCAATCGTAGCTAACATTAGAAGTACTTCTAGATGCAGTTCGAAGTTGCCCTATGAAATTTCGCAACAGTCTTGCAACTAAAGATGTCCCCTTGTAATGAAGGGACCCTCGGCAAATGTAAAATGGTTTGTACCACATTTAAAACTTTGGGACCAGTACAGTGATCGGAACTGGCGAAGTTTGTATAAAGTCCACTTTATGCTCAGATATAGGTTGATCGGGACTAGGCCTACAGTTTAAAATAGGATCCAATCGAATCGGGGAGCCCTTCCTTACAAGGCGACGACGACGTTACCACTACGTCATCGGGGAGGCCCGCAATCAGGATGAGTCCACAGTGTAATCCAATAACTGTTGTTGAAAATCAACAAAGCGAAACATTTAAAAATGTAAACAACTCCAGTAGTTTTCGTTTTGGTATAATATTAGATGCATACAAGAATGGATGTAGCAAGTCTCGCATAAGAGATAAAAATTGCATCGTTGAATTTTCAATTTTAAGCTAAATTCAATTTTAAAACATAATTGATTTACTAGCATTAAAAAGCAAATCAATACAACCGTACTGTAGGAAAGAAGTAAAATATGAACCATGTCATTACTTATATTTATCAATATAATGAATGAATATAATGAATTTTGTTGTTATATTAAAATTAATTAATATAAATAAAATATATTGTTACAAATGCTATTTTATTTAAATTGTTACAATATTTCTTATTATATGGCATCCCATATTTGCCGGCGTTGGAAATGTCACTGGTTATTATCTCATATGAATGCCGACCTCCGTTGCGGAGTGGTTTGTACGGCGCACTCCGAACGTCAGGGGAGCTGGGTTCAAATTCCGGCCTGGGCATGGGTGTTATTTGTGAGTGTCCCTTCATCAATTTCATCATATCATCACTCCTCCTCATCGTCGCAATTAGCATAAAAGGGACGCTAAATAACAAAAAGGAATCAAATTATCTCCCTTTAAATTGTTTAAACTGATTAACCCATCTCTGCATAAACCACACTCCAATTTGGTTTTCATTTTTAGAACCTATAAAATGCTTGCCTCCGTGGCCTCAGCGTAAAGCACTTTGGGCCAGAGAACCCAGGATCGAACTCTGGTCAAGACACGGATGTATCATCGTGCTAGTCCGGTGCGAAATCATCTAAGACTGGTGGGGGAGAAAGATCTTAATCTACAAACCCCATCCCCACCAACATACATATAAATTATAAGATATAGATATATATTTATAATGTTATTAAAAGTAAAAATAAATTACTAAATTAAAAATATATTAGTATTATTGATTACAAAAAATAAATAAATTTATTACTTTTAAATATGTCAGATATTATAAAGTATCAAACTACATCCTTCACTAACTGGTTAGAGATGTTAATAAATTATGTGTAAGTTTTTATTAAGTTTTTGTTTGCTTTATATTAACATAAATCAATTAGATTTCATAGTTATTATTGTTTTGTATTCTTATTTTACTTTATTGTGCGTATTGTTAATGATCTCTTGACAGTTTCTTTGAACCCTCACAACTACGCTAATTTGTGTATGTATTCGATATTATTCTTAGTACAGTATATTTGAAATTAAAAGTAATTATTTATATTTTGTTTGTTGTAAGAAAAACTCTTGGTGGGAGGATTTTTGAGGCCAAGATTGTTGGTGGCGTCCCCTCCAGGATTTCGCACCCTGCTTGTCCTAACAACTATTTCATCAGATCAGAATTCATCCTCATCGTCGAGAATTAACTCAAGAGGTAGCAAAGAGTGACGTAAAATTATCAAAATAGATAGAAAGAAAGAAGCCAAAAAGAAGCCATAATTTATGTTGAGTAAGTTTTAGTAAAACATTTAACGTGCATCCATATTTGGGGGGTGGATCATTAAACCGCTAACACATTTACTACCTGGGGTGAACTTCTCGGAAGGCACTCAAATGCCAAAGTCATTTCCATAAAATACACCTAGGACTGCATTTTTTGCAGGCTGACGAGGCTCTGGCGTCTGCGCCCACAGCCAGTATAATCCTCTGCGGGGATTGTCTTGTGTGCTCTCCGTGTGTGTTTTTGACGGCCCTTTCATCAAGGGTCTCCCCGATGGCGCAGTGGTAGCGTCGTCGTTTTGTAGTCAATGGGTCCCGGGTTCGATACCCGGTAGAGGCACATTGTGGTTTGGATCAAACTTTAAACTTTAGGTCCAGTCCCAATTCGCCTTAATGTGCATAAAGTGGACTTGAAACACTAACTAACACTAACCTTTCATCAAGGGTCTACGGACGAAAATAACATTCAAATTCACATTTCAATTTATAATAAAGGTGAGAGTCTGCAGGTTGTTATTGCAATTACGCATATATTTGGATTTACTGATATTTTAGTGCTTGGTTATCCATTTATTTATAAATATTCTGCGGGTCCAGAACAGTTGTTTAGACTTCATGATTATGGGGTGTTGTGAGGTGATGGCATGATAGGAGGGGATGAAATGTTGAAAGGTTGGGTAGGTTGGGGTGCTATTTGACATGCACGGACGATATGCACTCGGTCTGGATTCCAGAACTTGTCACTAGACACAGTATCTTAGCGATTATTCAAAACTGGAAGAAAAGCTAAGTAAAATAAATAAAATGAAGCAACACCCTCATCCAACTCACCAGCATACTTTCCCATGCGATTAGCAACTAGCGGCAGATAAGCCAAGTTAAATTAACTAGATAAAACATTTGTTGCAGTGGACTCAAAATGCAACATTTGCTTCTCGAATCGAATTATTCGGTTATCAGTGGAATGCCAAGTACGCATAAACAAATGCTAAATAATCAGTGTTTCGTTTCTTGGTGTGGCAGAGAGGGCGACGCTAGATCGGTGGCGTCATTTTCAAAACAACTCTCGGTGCTCTTATTTTTTTTTTTTCTGCCACGCGGGAGTGGACTGTCATGCGCAAGGAGTACCTTTGCGAAGGAGCAGATATTTCAAAACGTCCAGTTGAAAGACGGCGTCGGAAGACGGGTGGTGACTTGAAGAAAGCGTTGTTTCATTTTTGTTTCACTTTGCTGCAAAACTGCAAAAATCCTTCAGCAATGTCGTGGAAACCGAAGAAAGATGATGAAAAACCGAAGGAAGATGATGAAAAACCGAAGAAAGATGATGAAAAACCGAAGAAACATGAAAAACCTGAAGACTCGAAAAAGAAAGAAGGTAAATGCATTATTTTTCGTCCTGCAATCGCGGTCCTGATATTACAAGTATAACACTTGCAGTGCATTTTGAATACGAGCACTGTGCATGTGAGTACGTGAAATTTATGTATTAGTGTGTGTACCGTGGGCGAAAAAAGTGATTGTTGTTTACCGAAAGAATTTTGACCCCTCAATCTGACCTTCTGCATTTCTAGAAAGATACAGGATTACATACTGTGTAAATACATAAAACTTACTATGGAGCACTGATAAAATAGATATGTGATGACCATTTCGAGTGATTAACTTTAAAAAAAAAATTCGTTACAGACCTCTGTTGTATTATTACCGGGTATTGGTGTAGTCCAATGATTCAGATCATATATGAAACCTATCTATGAATTAAGTGTACTTATTTTTTAATATAACCATTGCATTTTTACGCGACATTCGCTTTTTGTTCAACCTTGCCTCCATAAAAGAGAGGGCATGGATCAAAACACGATGATTCGCTAATTTAGCAAAACAACTTCATAATGAAAACTACGCATGTATATCAGAATTGTCAAAATCTGTAATCTTAACATTAGAATTTTGTTTACATAGTACATGCCCAACGTGTCCCAACTCGATGAGAAATATGCCCTCTTGTGTTTTACAAAAAATGTGCAAATATTTTGCATGCAGATTTTTCTATTCTCTTTTCCCATCCATTTCTTACATTCGCGATTCTTTATAAGGGATTTTTCTTCTCGCTCTGATATATTTATCGAATTTGTGATTTAACTGCGTTTGTTCGAAGTGTTTATGTTTATTTATGTCTGACGGTTGAACCAATTTATGTTATGTTGCTAGATTTAGCCGGTCACTTTGTAATCCAAGGGCACCGGGTTCCATCCCCAGTGGAGGCACATTTCACAGTAATTTGGAACTCACTTTAAACTGTAGTTCCAGTTCCGTTTAGCCAATCTGAGCATAAAATGGACTTCAAACAATCAAACTTAGTGCCGCATATTTATACCACTTGAT
This sequence comes from Lepisma saccharinum, assembly GCF_977018435.1. Lineage (NCBI taxonomy): Eukaryota > Metazoa > Arthropoda > Insecta > Zygentoma > Lepismatidae > Lepisma > Lepisma saccharinum. Next base: position 169,307,720 of record NC_139230.1, on the reverse strand, counting down.
GAACCTCATCGTGGGTTTTGAAGGGATGAGAAATGTCAAGTCATGGTGGGGTGTAAGGGGTCTCCTTCCAAGTAGTGCACCAAATAGTCAACCTCACTTCCACGTAGTACACCCTGGACTGCAGACTAACGAGGCTCTGGCGACTGGCCCCATGACCAGTATAATTTTGTTTGTGTTGTCCTGTGTTTTGTCCTTATTTGTGCTGAGTGCTGCTTTACAGCCTTAGCTTTTAACGAAAGTCAGAAGATTTTAATATTTTATGATTTTAGTTATGCAACGTTAGAGTTGTTACGTGTAACGATAAGGGGATGGACCCCGTATAATGTGACAGGTGCAAAATAGCCTTAGTGCTGACACACCCAAACTTTTAAATTCAAATTCAAAATTCAAGTCATGGTTAACGGCACAACGCACTTGAATTCAGTTGGAAATATTGTGTGATATCCACGAGTAAATTCTCTTAAAGATGTCCTCCCTCGAAGATTGATCCTGCTAATTGATGGGCACATATATTATGTGTTTAAAATTAACAATGTACATTCGATGAACCTAGCGTGCGACAAATAATAATATAATAATGAAAGTGACAAATCCCCTACTAACGCACAGGGGATATTATTCTCCGTATTCAATATAGTACTATACTTGTGTAATGGGTATATGCTACATAAGAATCAAATAGAAACAAGTACGAATCTGACGCCCTGGTGTACCCATAGGAACCAGGCCATATATTGCACCATTTTGTGCGTGGTGGTGGGGCATAACAACAACAAATTTGCTTCTGCTAACGATAAATACAAAATTAACTCCAAGAAGCTCAGCGAAATTAATGAAATATTTATTGTTACTTATTTTACGTTGCCTTGCGTAAGAAAGTATTATTTTTACTTATCTCTGGAGGTGGAGTTATTACAACGAGTTAGGAAGCCAAGGGACCTAGTTTTGATTGATTGATTGATTGATTGATTGATTGATTTTATTTTACTTCGCTTCTTGTGCCACTTTTAATGAATGGACACTCACAAACATCCACGCCCAGGTCAGGCTTCGAACCCGGGACGCCTGGCGTTGTAGCGCGATGTGATAACCACTCCGCCACGGGAACCGGCCCCTAGGTTCGAATCCTCTGCAAGATATTGGATAAGATAAGATAAGATATGATTTATTTCCATCCACTTGATCATATGAGTACAAATAGCACTATGATATGAGATAGGTCAATTACATGTGTAATTTTGAGTGCAAAGGAATTAACACATACTTAAGCATATTAAAAGTATAAAGAGTATAGTATAAAATAAATCATTGCGTATTTCATCGTCCATAGTAGCGATTAAACCAAGATGGAGAAAAGCAAAAGTATGATAACGAAACTAGAAACAGAAAGTGTTGCTTTAATATGAAACTTCCATTGTTAAATTTGTTGAGGTAGGTAATTAAGTGGGCGACTTCCTACCCCTGTCCACCCATGGCGCCGTCCCTGCTGACGCTAATTCTAAAATAATCTGGGATGCGGTATGTTTTGATATCGAAGGAAACCATGTTTTAAGAATTCGCTGCCAGGCAACGCCGAACGTCTTCACGTGGAGAGGATTAGTTTTCCTTTATGATCTGAAACCGCGCTTGACTGTTGTGATTTTCAAGTCAATATATATATATATATATATACGTTATTAATAGGGCTCGGAAGTTGACGACTTAAAAAATCTCAATAGATGACCTATGAAGTGACCTTAAAATTATTAAAGAATGAACTTAAAAGAATTTTCGCTCTTAAAGTGAAAGCTTGATTTTTTAAATAAATTACAACAGAGTAGTTGAATAATTAGACAAAACCCGTTATTTGGTGTTTTAAATTATTGAAGCAAAGGGAAAAAAATAATTAAGTGCTAATGTAGTTTTCTTTATTTTAACTTCAAGGTTAATAAAATACATGCAAGGTTTTTCACCTCCTTTCAGAGAAGATCTTGCTCGATACAGTAGTGAAAATACAGTTGCATTTCGCGTGCATCAGATAATTTATTTATATTGTGACCAAGGTGGATTTATTTAAATCAGGTTGATTTAAATCGCTATTTAAATCAAAATTTAAAGCAGGTGATTTTTTAAAAAAATAAATAAATAAATAAATTATAGAATAATGTTCATAAGGATTTTGTAGATATCAGAATCACTTCTTGTGAAAGTACATTAATCTCGTAATCATTCAATGGTGTTTTTTAGGCTCTAAGAAAGGAAAATAAAGGAAATAAATTACATGTACTGATGGTGTGAAGCTCATACGAAAGCAAAATGTATATAATATTCAATAATTTTATAGGCAAACATTTTGTGTAGAAAAATATATGAAATACTAATCTTGTTAAACCATAAATAGAGTCATTATTATTAAACTGTAAATAAACATGGCACTTGATATTTTTCAAACTACCTTTAAAAAATCTCCAAAATTCAGCTACAAAGACTACAAAAATATTTAAGTTAATACTTTAAGTTACAATTTTAGAGTACATCCAGAATGTTTTATTTTCACTGGAAAATAAGTTTCTGAAATTATTATAGTTTCATTAACACACTCAACAAACATTTCCACAATAGGCAGGCACAGTGTCAGGAACAGAAAAATATATATTTACATATATATTTTTATTTGCTTTAATGAAACTGTTCAAATATAAAGTATGGGGCCAAAAACCATACAATCGATGTTAAGCGTGTCTTATTAAAAAATCGATTTAAATAAAAAAAATCAACAAATGTGATTACTTTAATAAACATCATGATTTTTATCCACCCTGGTTGTGACTAATTTGACTTTAAAACCACAGATTAAAGCGATAATAGTGGTCAGCAAGGGAACCTCAAAGTAGGCTTCACACAAAGTATTTTAAGTTTGCTGGATAAAAATATATTTCTTCTTCTTCTTCTTCTTCTTCTTCTTCTTCTTCTTCTTCTTCCCCTTCGTGCTGTTAAGCGTTCGGTGTCCTTTAGGCATCTCCTATCTTGTGTCATTCTCTTAACTTCCATTAGTGTCTTCCCTCTTTTAGTAACCATCTCTGACAGGTATTGCTCCCATTCTATCTAAGGTCTTCCTCTTCCTCTCCTTCCTTCTGGTCTCGCTTACATTACTTGTTTCGATTTTCTATCTTCTCCCATTCTCATAACATGACCATAACAGCCCAGTTGTATTCTCTCTATTACCCCTTCAATTGATTCTACTTGAAGTTGTTCCCTAATTTTAGTGTTCCTGATTCTATGTCGTCTGGTTTTCCCCTATCACTCTTCTGAGGTATTTCATCTCTGTTGCTGTTACTGTACTTTTATGCTTATTTTGGAGCGTTAAGCTTTCTATGCCATAGAGCATTGTTGTTGTAATTATTGTTTTATAAATCCTTATATTAGTATTTTCTTGTACCTCCTTTTTTCATACTATTGTACTATTACTTATTTGGTAATATATTTTATTTATTTTTAGACTCTGTTATTTATTTATTCTACTTCTAAATCGCCTGTTATTATTGTTCTCAAATATTCATATCTATTCACTTGTTCTAGCTGTTCTCCTTGCCAATTTATTTCCAATCTCTCTTCATTTCCATGCTTTGATATATGCATTACTTTACTCTTCTTTGGGTTCACTGTCATTTCTCTATCCTGTATTGAGCTGGCCCATTCTATGTATTACTGTATGTTGTAGTTCCTGTTTAGTTGATGTTATTAATACCATGCCATCAACATACAGAAGTGTTTATATATAAACTGGTTTCAGTTTCCTATTCCCAACTTTACATTTTCGAGTTCTTCTTCTACATTTTTTATGTATTTGATCCAGTGGCGTAGCAGCCGCCCCGGCAACCCCCGCAATGCGGGGTGGCCGAGGTGTATGGGGCCCGCGATATTCTCTCCCTGCGCTCCTGAAATTTTATATACTTCCAGTAATTCAACAGAGAGTGTCGCTTAGAAAAAAAAATCTATATACGATACATAAATGACTCCGGTACCCCTTTCTACACCCTTGATTTCAGGCACATTTCAAATATTATCGTGAAAATATTTAGTTCCTCATAACAAACAGTGTTTGCAAATAGCGCGGAAGTTATTTTTTTAGATCTACGTGCTACGAAACTTACGTTTTTTTTATAAAATTAAAATTCCTTGCGTAACGTCAAAAATATTTTTCAGAACTTCTATGATGGATTCATGTCACAGGGGCAAGTCTGAAGATTTCGGGTCATGGATTCATGTCACAGGCGCACGTCTGATTTTTTTTGATTTTTCTTCTTATGATTGACTTGTGCAATGGGAACATTTGAGATTGCGATATGTTATTTGTGTGATATATTGGCGGATTGGACATTTCAGACATTGGATTTCATTTATGTGACTTCAGATATTGGAATTAATTATTTCTTTTTGGCAACTGCAGGCTGTAAAGGCGAGGGTTGTTTTTTCTAAATGACTTGTGGGATGGGATAATTTGCAACTTCTTTGATTTGATTTGTTGTTTCAAGTCCACTTTATGCACAGTAAGGCTAATAGGGACTGGACCTACAGTTTAAAGTGGGATCCAAACCACTTGTGCCTCCACCGGGTATCGAACCCGGGACTCCTTTATTTGCGACTTCTTATTTTTATGATGGGAAGGGAGTGGAAGGTGGTATTCTGTGGAAAAGGACAACAATCGACTTACAACGTAGGATTTACTTCATTTTTGTACTTACAAATTTTACTTTGACCCGAAATTTAGTGCCTGGCCTCGGTAAAAAGAGGTAAGTTACCTTCTTAGGTTTAATGTTAGCCTTCATTTTTGGTATCTTCATGTGTCAATGCAGAAAACAGTGAGAAATAGTGTTGGGGGCAGGTGACTCCGGCCAATTTCTAACATGCCTTTAAAAGGGACTCTATAGATAAAGGCGGGGTCGCGGTAGCGGTTGGGGGCGGTAAGTGAATTACCCCAGGGGCGGAACCAGGAATCGGTGGGAAATTTGGACTCAACAATTTCAAACGACAAAATCTCAACTTTAAACGGCTGTACAGTCGTAAATACTTCTTTCCGCGCTCCATTTTTTATATTCACAATTAGGATCACATAATCTAAATAAAAAATTTTAAAAAATTGAAAATTCGAGGGTGTAGAATAGGGTACCCGACCCACATAAATTTTGGTTCCCAGTAACGTATCACATGACGTCTGCGATAATAAGCAGCGTATTGTCCCACCCAGAGGGGCCCAGACAACTTGACATGTGGGTGCCCTCCGAAATGCAGAATTAACTTACTTGCTCGCAGACACCACGGTCAAAGCTTTATCAATTTAATTCAAACGTGTAGGCTCCTCTTCAACAAATTGCCGAAATCTTAACTGTAGTTCGCCTACAAATACAACAGAATTCTGCGATAAAGTGTTTGAATTGCGTATTTGGTCTTATTTCCTTCGATATTTTATTGGATAAATCTATTAATGCTGCAATTATTACGACATGCAGAGAACAGGTAAAACATTATATTCCTAGAACAACATTGTAAAAATAATTACATTTTTAAGCGTCGTAAAGCCGTTATATTACAATTCTTCTTCTTCTCTGCAATGTACAATTTCTAGTGGTACATAAAATACTATAATTAAAGCTCTCGCGTAGCGTAATGGTTAGCACTTTCATTTTGGTGCGAGCGGCCTCGGGTTCTATCCCTAGTGTAGCTCCAAATTCTGGGTCTTGATCCAGCATTGTGAGGACAATTGGGCCGCTACTGGGAAGCATTATCAGGCAGACCTCTGTCTAGAAAGCTATAAAAACAGCGGCGATGGGACTTGACGAAAAGCCGCTTGGAAGGTCTTGGTCCTGCTTGAGCCACGGGTTTTTTGTTTATATATACAATCAATGGCGGCGATGGGGGGGGGGGCAGTTGCCCCACACACTTTTTGCTACTTTTGCCCCTACACTATGCTAAACCCTATGTATTAAGGATAGTAAACCGTCCTTTCCCCCCAGATTTGGAACCAGCTCCCCCACCCCAGTTTTAGAACCCAATCGCCGCCACTGTATACAATATAATTATGTATTCATTAAATTCCCAACATGTATTTCATATTTTGACCACCATTTTTATTTTTTAAAATCCTCGTATACATACTACTAATCATTACTTGCTTGGTACCAAATATACAGGGTGTCAAAAAAGTCAGGCAACCGAAACTTTGAACATACGTACGTCACTTTTATACGAAAAGCAATAGAGACATGACGTTATCGGCGTCCCTATTAGACTATCTGAGCAAATATCGAACTTAAAACTTCACAGGGTATTGCCTTTGTCTGTATCGATGTTTTTAAAGCATTAGACAAGAAAATCATGCTCTACATGAACGTTCAGGGTGCGGGAAAAGTTACTTAGGTGTTAAAAAGTTTCTGTACGAAGCAAGAACAAACATGGATTAAAGACAGCTGTGGAATCGCTTACAAAACTTTTCGATGTGTATCGATGGTCTCTGTGGGTATTTATCGAATTGATAAAAGAACGATAAATTTTTACGCATTTTATTCCTTACAAACCTTTTTGGCATATTCATAAAAAGTGTGCTTTTTTAAAAAAAAATACGAAGTATGCTGGCAATAATAGTCGTGTCAGAGGGCAATACCAGGTGTGCTGGACCTCTGACTATGTTATTCAACCAATGCCTAGATGAAAGAATAGATTTGAAATTTTTCGTACAAAAATATAGGTAGGTTAGGCAAGTTAGTAAATAACACTGTTATAAGTAATCATTATAAACATCCTGTAACCCCTCCACAGGCACGCCAATGGTTTGAAGTCTTCCAAGTAATGCATAAGTTGAGAATTGTTGTTTACGGCTAAGCTGAGAATTTGGTTTGACTTTTCTCAATACGTTTTCTCCTTGCCTACAAAGTCGTAATCAGTTCATAGCTCACGTGCGTGTTGAAAAATTATAAACAAGCCCTGTGGTTTCCTGGCCATTTTTACAATTCGCATAGTGTGTAGTTCAAAGGACAATGTATCGTTAAAGATTTAATTGAGATTAGTGTGTTCACACTCATTTTTTTTTAAAAAAATAATGGTTTTTACTTTCAGTAATTAAGAAACGGAACAATAGAAATGGATGAATAAGGTAGAAATAGTTGACAAGAGTGGCAACACAGCTGCCATATCTTTACTGTTGTTCAATATTTGGTTGGTTGTGTTTGGCATTTCAGCAGTCATAAGAAACGGAATAAGGATCAATAAAAACGATATTGTGTTGTGGGAGTATAAAATTAACCTAAGGATTGGAATAACAATCTCTGTGGTGAAGTGGTTGGCTTAACTCGCTACGAAGCTACATATCATAAGTTACCAGGTGAATCATGGATATGTCCAGTGCTTTTGCTTTGTGGGAGATGCCATGTTCTGGTGAAGGTAAAGTCACCCCTGCACATTAGGGACACAAGGTATATCCAAAAAGTAATGAGACAAATTCTGAAAAATTCGTTTCATTGAAGTTATGTTCAAATACACTTAATATTCCTCAAAGTAGGATCCATAAGCGTCCATGCAGTGGTCCCAGCGTTGCTGCTACTCTTCGTAGCAGCGCAGGAAGTCTTGGCCTGGGATGCCTTTAAAAGCACAAGTCAAGGCTGCTTGGACATTTTCAATCATCCAAAAATGGTGTCTTTTCAGGCCGAATTTGAACCTCGGGATCAAAAAGAAACCGCCCAGGGTAAGATCCGGGATGCAAAGTGGGTGGAGAAGCGTTACCACAGTTTTCTTGGCTAGAAATTCCCTCACTTGCAATGATGTGTAAGATGGCACGTTCTCGTGGCGGAGAAACCAGGTGTCTGCATGTTCAAATCTTCCGAAATGGTACGATCCACAACCAATTTCGTCTGTCCCACCTTACCTACGATTAAGCTCACACTCGAACGTCAGTCAAGAGTACAAAACAGACTTCACTTGAGTCACATGGTCAGCAGTTCTGGACCTTGATTGGTGCTCTGAGCATTCTTCGTCTTTTGCACCTTCTCTTCCTTCTTTGAACGCCTTGTGCCACTTGCACACTTGTGCTTTCGACAAAGTTTGGTTCTCTTGGGCTTGTCTTAGCATTTCAAGCGTGTCGGTAGCGAATTTACCGAGTTCGAGCAAACTTTTATCGTGCTACACTAAAAAAGTTCCTTCTCACTTTGCTGGCGATCCAAACGCTGGAACGTCTCGGATACAACTGAGTTGCTTCAGACTGTATACCTGGCATCCCCCACCAACCACACCACCAAATGGATCCATCCCCCGATTCTTCTGACTGACCCTAAAAAAATTGTCTCATTAACTTTGGGACAAACCTTGCATGGAGGTGAAGTGATCAGTACCACGCTCCGGTGTCTCTCCCACCCCAGGGTTGTCCCCGGGTATCCATTATTAAGGTTCGGCGAACCCTAGATCTGCTCCGTGTAGGGAGATTACTTGAAAAATTGCCTCTTGAAATCGCCCAGCTCGGAATCAAACCCGGGTCTCCCGCGTTGCAGTCAGACTCCCTGGAGATTGGATCACATTGGCTCCTCTGGAAAATACCACAGAGACAAAAGTTTGTTTGAAATAACAAAAAGAAAATGTTTTTGTTAACCAAATCTTTGTTTAACCCATTAGGGCCCAAAGTTGATTTTTTCATCAGATTTTAATCTTATTTAGTAATTTGTGTTTGTTTGTATATAAATCGACCCAACAACTGATATTTGATCCCCAGTTGCCAATCATTATCTATATCTAATGCGTCACGCTGGGCACTCACCTTAGATAATTGTCATGTTTTTCAAGAGTGTCTGTATTGCTTTTTCCATCAATTTATTGATTTTTCCTAGACTTGGAACATCACAATTGTTTTACATACAACATGGACTGCTGTTTCTAGTCTATACATGTATAAAAACTGTTCATAAAAGATATTTGAACAAAATAACATATCAACATACTTTTCTTACACTTGAAAGCAGATTCACAATTTAGAAAGAAGTGAAACTTTTTTGTACTGCATTCACATAATATAATATAATATAATATAATATAATATAATATATATATATATAAGAAATTATTTTAATAGTACCCTTGGCATTTTTTCCAATATCATTTTTTCAAAAAGAAAACATATGCAGTATTTTTCATTGCTATTTGCTACTCAGAATACATATAGGCTAATGACACTCTCATCATTCTTATATAATGACATCAAGTTTTACTCCATTACATAGATTATTGTGATTTATTTGTGTTTTTTTATAATTTGTGATGATACTTCTTGAAGCATTCAGCATGGAGTCCAATATCACATTTCTCACATTTATAGTAAGATTTCTTCCCACACAGTTGACATCTTCTTTGAGTTGCACCTTTGACGATCCAGTGATTCAGTCCATCAAAACGAACACTTTATTGAGGTGTTGCAGATCTCCTGCCTTGTCCAGAGGGACAACCATACTGTTTCAGTAAAGTAATGGCCAGCTCTCGGCGAAACTGGAACAAACTTTCATTTGATCCAGATACTTTCTTCTTTAGATACCAGCAGTTAACCACAGCCTACATCAAATAAATACACTAAAATTGGCCAGCACCATTTCCTTTGACGGAGTCTTGTTCTGTACGCTGCAACTTGCTCATCTATTTGATCAACACCTCCCATGCCATTATTGTAGAGTTTGAAAGCACTGTGTTACAACGCACTATCAGACGTGAATGCCGTTCCCGGACCCGGTGACATATCTTTCATTCCCCGGCACGGGGCCAAATGTCACAATAGGTAGGGGTGCCGTTCGTGTGATTGCAAACGATCCAGGTTTTTAGTTCGGGTTCTGAGACGGTCGTTGTTGTCGTACTAGTGCGAGGCGGGGATAAAATACCTTGAAATATGACACCTTAGAATCTACCTGACATCTGTCGGCACTGAAACAAAAACACACCAAATAGCATTGTACCTGAAAGCATCAAATGATAACTCGGACGAACAGTAAAACATGAATATATTTATTTATTTGAGAAAATTTCAGATACAGCACAGGTGGCCATTTTACACTGAAATTGTCAACAATGAGAAAGCAATATTTATAATAAGCATAAAAATAAAATAAAATAAATAAATAAAAATAAATAAGAAATAATTAAGAGTAACAAGACAACATAAAAGTGAATAGCAAATGAACAAAAAAATAAGTAAGAGATGGCACTATGTGATATTAATTACAAGTATTTCTTCTGATAGAAGACCAAAAGGCAAACTCGGAGGAAAATATATCAATACTTGAGGGGAGATCATTGTATTGTGCTGCAAGTCTATAAAAGAGAGATCTTTTTTGAATTTCGAGTCTAGGTTTTTTAGTATAAAATAACCTTGTATTGCGAGTTGTGCGCATAGGTACTCTAAAGTGGAATTCCTCAAGGAGTGTGTTGCAGCGGATTTTGCCATTCACAATTTTGTATAAGTAACTGAAATCATTCTGCAAACGTCGCTGATAAGCAGTTTGTAAGTTTAGAAAAGACAAGAGATGCGGAGATGAAAAATTGCGTAATGAGGGAACCCTGTGACGGACTATAGCTAGGTAGAAGTGAAAGACTGAATCGAATCTGGAGAGGTGAGTGGGACATGCCATGGACCAGACGGGAGAGCAGTATTCTATTATTGGGGAGATGAATGATTTGAAGTACAAAGTGAGGGCTGAGATGTCACTAATTTCAGTAAAACGGTAGAGTAAACCTAAGAGACGCATGGCCTTTTTTGTGGTGCATAAAATATGTTCCTCAAATGTGAGCTTTTGGTCGAAAACAATGCCTAGGTCCTTGTGAGATGATACTGCTTTGATGTTATTGCCAGAGATGGAGTAAGATGACTTTAACAGATTCTTCTTGAGAGAGATAGTGAGAGTAGTACACTTGTCAGGATGTAATGTAAGGCCCCATGTCAGGCACCAGGAAGTAAATGTTGCTATGTCATTCTGAAGAAGATGAGTATCGTCGGAAGTGGAGATTTCCCTGAAAATTTTACAGTCATCTGCGAAAAGAAGGCAATTGCTAGAGGGAGCTGTGAGATGGTCGGCAAGGTCATCGACGAATAATATGAACAAGAGAGGTCCTAGAACACTACCCTGTGGAACTCCAGAGAGGACAGGAAGAAAGTTAGAAACAGTTCCAGGAAGAACAACACGTTGTTGGCGATCGCTAAGGTAGTCTGTGAGAAGGGTGAGAAATTTACCATGAATGTTGAATCTATTGCATAATTTGTGAATCAGAAGACGATGACTAACAGTATCAAAGGCTTTGGCCAGATCAAAGTATATTACATCTAATTGTGAATTATTTGAAATGCATTCCATAGCATGTGAGAGTAAAACAGACAGGTTTGTGAGACAGGAGCTACCAGGAAGAAAACCATGTTGCTTAGAGCTTAAGTACGGAGAAACAAATTTGTACAGTCTGTCTTTGATTACTTTTTCACAGATGATGGACAGAGGAGAGAGTAAGGAGATTGGTCTGTGAGATGAAACAAAAGTTTTGTTACCACTTTTGTGAATCGGTGTGATGTTAGCTTGTTTCCAAGCGTGAGGAAAGATGCCTTCCGAAAAACATCTGTTCAAGAGAATGGAAAGGGGATAGCACAGGGATTGCACAGTTTTCCTGAGGAACATGGCGTTGATATCGTCCGGTCCTAGGGCACGGTGAACTGAAAGAGACGACAATAGATCCTTCACCTCATCGGGTGTAGTGACAAGCGTTGTTCGAAAGGAGGAACAGACTGGTCTTACGTTTGGCAACGCTGCAAGGGAAGACGGGGGCCAGAAGTTACCATGAAAATAAGCGTTGAAGAGTTCTGCCCTTCGGTCGCCTATCGCACTTTCACTATCATGCGTAATTTCAGCTGGAATTCTACTGTTATTTTTCCTTGAATTTATTAGATTAAAAAAGTTTTTTGGGTTTTCCGGGATTGTTGCAGTGATATTGTCTATATGTTCCTTATATTTTTTTTGAAGGAGATACTTCGAGTGTCGTCGCAGAGCCGCAAAGGTATTGTGCGTGTGTTCACTCGGGAAGCCCTTCCAGAGTTGCCATGCTCGTGTCTTGTTGGCCAGTACATCCCGCACTTCGGAGTCGAACCAACACGGAAATCTACGAGAAGATATTTTCCCTGTAGGCACGTGGTCCGTCACTGCTGCTTGAATGACACCTGTAAATAGGTCAGCTGCCTCGTCGACGGTCCCGTCTTCCAAGATGCACCAGGGGAAGGAGTTGAGGGAAAGTCTTATCTCCTCCCACGGCGCTCGGTTCCACAGGTAGCGTTTGTTCTGGATGGAAGGGAGATGACCTCTTCTAGGGGGTGGGGGGATGAGAATAGAAACATCCAAACTGTCGTGGTCGGAGGTCAGGAGGTTCTTACGTGGCGTGATACTAATATCGTTTAGGGTGGACAGAACATAATCCAGGTTGCTGTCCTTCCTGGTGTTGAACAAATTATGTTGTTTCAGGTTTAAACCACAGATGAAAGTTTCAATAAACCATGCGTCGTTCGTACACTTCGCTGTTCCATTCACAGGGTCTTGCCAGTCAATTGAGAGGTTGAAGTCGCCGAAAAGCGCAACGTCTCCCAGGGCAACTGCCGCAAGCAAAGAATCTCGACATTCTTCGAGGAGGAACAAAGGACTGTTTTTATGTGGCCTATAGTAAGAGCCAAGGAGAAGCTTCTTGGCACCGGTCACTGAAACTTCCACCCACAGTATTTCACAGTTCCGTTTTAATTCGTGGCGTACTTTGCTTGGCCATTTTGAGTTAACACAGATCATAACGCCCCCACCACGAGTCGCACGATCGTTCCGATATATGGTCAAATGGCTTGCGAATGGCAGCTCACTGTCACAAACGTTTTTTGTCAACCACGTTTCAGTAAAAAATAGGCAGTCATATGCCATGAGTTCACACGCAAAAATTGCACAGTCGCCAAGCTTATTCTTAATGCTCTGTGTATTTTGGTAATACACAGAGAAATTTGCCACCGTTTTCACAGGCCCCGGATTCACATGTATGTCCCCGCAGATCAAGGCCATGCACAGGAGGTGAAAGTACCGGACCGGGGTAATCGAAGAAAATATTGGAATAACAAACATCTTACAGGTTCTCCTGATTCATTCTCTCACTCATTCTCACTCCTGAGCGTCGGTATGAAATCTTCTCTCTCTCTCACTCGCTCTCTCTCTCTCTCGGGCATCGGGTATCTATCAAGCGCCGGTCTGGAATCCTCCTTCTTGGCGTAAGATGTCTCTCCGTCGTTGCCATATGGGCGCTGGAGGTTCGGCTGTAGCGTCGTGTTGATGGAGTTTGGCATCGGAGTTGGTTGGCTTCGCGGCATGGTGCGTCGGTGGTGTTGGCGTTGGCTGTAGCTTCTCACCAGATGGTAGTGGAGCGTCGTTGCTGCGGGTTTCGAGAAAAACCGACGCCCCCTTCTCTTTATCGTCTTAGCCGGCCATGGTTCTGGATTGTCCTCGTTTCACAAAAACAAATCACCGCGAATGATATCACCGAAGCAAGCACACGCGAATTACTTCAGAGGCGGTTACTCGCCTACTGTCCGCCCGCAAACAAAGCAAGGTCCACGAAAACAATAAAGTGCACTGGAGTCTAGCGCGGGGATGCTCTTGCTACGAAAAATCCTGTCAAACTGTGTGGAGAACTCGAAGTCCCGCAGATTTATACGAGATTCAAAAATGTCAGGTGGAAAGACGTTAAACTTGGCTTGGCTTCGGTTCGAGCGGAGTGCCCGACCCTGTGGCCAAGTGGTTAGCACATCGCGCTGCGACGCCAAGGGTCCCGGGTTCGAATCCCGGTCGGGCTTGGTTGTTTGTGAATGTCCATTCATCAATTTCATCATTTCATCTCTCATCCCCATCTTCGCAAATTAGCCAAGAGGCACAAAACGCGAAGTAAAATAAACTAAATCAATCAATCAATCAATCGGTTCGAGCGGAGTGCAACAACCCGGCTCTATTGTGTCTAAATGCGGTCAAAGGGCGTGTCTTCAGGTCGGTGCAGCGGATTAAGTTCTCGCCTACCTGGCGTCTATCTGGGAATCCGTGGTCCGCCGTGAATCTCTGATGAAAACAAATTTGTCCTCACGTAGTGAATTTTCTGTTGATCAGACGAAATTAAATGCATCTTCATTCGTAACACGCCGCTTCGATTGCCCAAATTTCATGTACTTCGCCGTGTTGACGATTTGTGCTGTGACTCAGAAAACCTGTCCCCCAACCCCCGATGTCTTGCTCGAATTTCAAATTTACCACAGATACTCATTGGAAATATTCAAATGACAAAAACCAAATCTCAAACTTTACGCAAGTCATAATATGTTTAATTATACAAAATGATAAATATTCAACTGTGATTTTATCAGTCACTGGATACCGTGACAACTGGGGCGAGATATTTGAATGCACTTATTTTCAGTACGTTACTACCTTGACACTGTGCCTTCCTCTACCTTTCCAAAGTTAGCAGCTATATTAGCAACATTATTGTCCAGCCATCTGACAATAACCACCCTTCCACTGGACATGCATTCATAGCTTCCTCTGGTATTTTTCTTGAAATCAGGAGGCTTTGTCAATGGACAACCTGTAGTCCGATTGTCACGTATTGTTCCCATGGCTTGGTATCCTTCCTCTTGAAAATGTTCCAATATGTGGTACAAAGTGAAGTAATTATCGAAGTATAATATATGTCCATTATAAGCTGGTACTGAAGCTTGGACCACCAACCCTAAGACAACACCACCTCCCAGTCCAAATTCCAGAGAAGCATCTTCAGATTTCCCCACGTAAACATCAAATTCATACGTGTAACCATCTAACGAACACAAAGCCCAATTCTTGTATCCGAATTTTATTGGCTTTCCTCGTATAAACTGCTTAGCATAATGACGACCATAATATGGTATCATACTTTCGTCAATAGAAAGATTCTTATCCAGGATATTGTTTCTCAGAAACCGTTCCCGCAGCATGGTAAGGAATGGGCGTAGCTTGTAGAGATGATCATTTGAATCTAGCGTACAATTATCAGCCAAATGAAAGTTCTTGATTATATCGTCAAAACTGTTTCTCCTCATAGATTTTGACAGAAGTTTTGGAACATCCTCTTCCAGGGACCAGTACAAACGACGGTGGGGTAATTTAGAATACCCTGACAAAAGTAAAGCTCCAAAAAAATACCTACATTTCATCGTTTGTTACAGACAGCTGCTAATTTTTTGTGAGGAGTACAAATTAGTTTGTGAAATAGTCAGGTTCACTGTCAAAAAACAACTGGAAGTATTGAACAAAAGATTTTATATTACTCTCAGAAAAATTTGGTGATGAAAACTCTTGACACTTATTTCCGGTATTGGTCTCTTTTGAATTCATCCATTTGGGGTGAGGAAAAGTTTTCCTTTTTTATACGTTATTTTAGTATCATTTCTTACACTATCAGTATCACATTCCTCAGGTTGCACACTGTCACAATATTCCTTACTAATCGGTCGCACTTCACATTTTGCAATAAGTGTTTGACGACCAAAGTGGTTGGAATTTCCCTTGCACTCGTCATTCGAATCATCGGAATCTTCATCTGTCACTCCACCAGACTCTTCTGGGGGCTTCCTGAAAATATCTAAAGCATCATCACTCTGTTCTTCTTTCTCCAGAATTTGCAGGATTTCTGCTACTGAGCTACAAAGAAAAATATTGACAGAATTTGATACCTCTATTATGTAGATACGAGCATGCGCAAAACATATAGCTACTAATAAACGTTTTGTTAAGTAAGCCTCTTTAAATAGACTACAATCAAACGTTTGTTCACCAGAAACAAATTCTTTTAGTAATAATACCAATTTGTTTAGAGTTACAAAAAAAAATTGGTAAGTTATCAAATTCATTAAAGACTACCAATTTTTTTGTTTGTGATAAAAAAAACTTAACCAAACGTATTTTGTTAATGTAAACAATCAGTTTTCTCTGTGTAAATGCATTTATTTATGAAGAAATCCCTCTCTTTTTGAGAGGTGAAAGTGCACGTTATAATTATTAAGAATAACTATAATGAAACATTAAAATAATAAAAACTACATAGTAAATAATTCGTTTCCTTGCCAAAAAAAAATATTACTCGAGTGTTCACTGCTCCTCTGTCCAGGGGTATCGGGTTCGAATCCAGGCTTGGACATGAGTGTTCTTTGTGAGTGTCGCTTTATCAATTTCATCATTTCATCACTCATCCTCACCGTCGCAATAAGCCAAAAGTGGCAGAAACGCGAAGCTGAATAACAAATATCAAATCAAGTCAAATCAAATTATTCCACTGTTGGTGTTTTCTGACATTTCTTCATAGGCCTAGTGGGGATGTGCATTCACGCTCAACCTCACGTTACAATTACTTGAGAACTACTTGATGTATTACAATGTAACAAACGCCATTCTTAATGAATTTTTCCGTACTTTCAAATGAGCTAAAAATAAAATGGAGGTTCCATTTAAAAAACTAAGTTTGTGTTGAAAACCATATTTCCTTACGTAGCTGAACGTATTGTGTCCACTAATTTCATGAGCCCCCCCTCATACATATATATCTGTGAAAGCAGTTTTTCAATATTTATTGTTGTTCACGAAATATTTCCGGTGGTACTTTTAGGTGCCCCACCCGGTATAATATTACAGAAAAATCTATTTTTATTTTGATTGGCTTAGGTCACTAATTGGTCTAATTAATATCTGTGTATTGGGTAAAAATGAACGTTGACAACGAGTGGTATGATAAAATAGTAAACTATTATTATTATTATTAGTAGTAGTAGTAGTGGTATAAGTTACTTAAGGATTACGAAATTTGTGAATGGAAGTGTAAATGTATGTAAGGAGAATGGAGGTGGGTGTTAACTTTTACTGTGAAACGTTTGTAAAAGTAGTGGAGTTTAAACTACCCCTCCCCCATTGGTAACCCACGCCCTCCTCTGCTTCCATGGATGTCATTCTCGCTATGAGTCTAGATTGAGTGGGTAGGGATAGAGAGAGAAATAGTTCATTTGTGTAAGGTCTATAACATCTGCACCTATGACTGCCCACTTTAATTAATTTATCAAAACCTCTTGCCCATTAGTTTTTTTTTTTTCTGCCTCAGTCTATACCAACAACTTATTCTTCGTTTTATAGATCGTAAATATTATCTCTGTCCTTCACGTGAAAAAAAAAATCGCTGGGTTATCGACGCACGGTCTCGCCACCGAAAGCAACCACCGAAAATCCACCCCCCTCAAAATCCCCCAACACCCCCCAAATTTCCTCAAAACTCCCTAAAATGTTTCACCAATGCCCAATTTATGGTAATTTTGTTCTAAATTTACCTTTACGCGCCCCATAAATACGAACTTACAACCCCAGATGAAAAATTCTGGATAAATCCCTGACTGGAATCGAAACCTGGCTTGGAAATCGATGTTCATCAAATTCACCTAATCACCATTCACCATCATCATCATCGCAATTAGCCCAAAGAGGCAGAAGAGTGACGCTATGTAAGAAAATAATTGTAAATGCTCTCTCAGAAATGGCGTATTAAACTAATTTATATTACAAGGGGAATCATGAATTGATGTGAAAGCTTCTTAGAATAATTTTTGTGTAATTATAGTTAGATGTTGAGTCCTACAAAGGTTAACAATAAATTTTGTTCGTCGGTACATTGTTTCCCATTCCGCGAATCGAACGTTCTTTTTTTAGACACCTGAGATCAATGAGACAGATATATCCAACATCGAAACCCCTGGGCGCACACCAGTGTGTGTTAGTTCTCTCGTTCTCAATTGATTGGTTGATTTGATTAATTGATTGATTGATTTGGTGTTTTAAGTCCACTTTATGCACAATAAGGCTAATCGGGACTAGACCTACAGTTTAAAGTGGGATCCGAACCACTATGTGCCTCCACCGGGTATCGAACCCGGGACTCCTTGATTACAATGCGACAATTGATTGCTTGATTAGATTGCTGCAGTTCATTTGCACATTTACGTTAATCATGACACGGAGATAACAGGAGATGGTAACATAAGTGAGAAACAAGCGGGAGGAATACTTCGTCGCCGTCATTGTAGACACTATCCCTGCATTCACCTGAAGCAACCGAGGGAAATCACGGAAGAGTCTCGGTGAGGATGTCAGCTGTTGGATTTGAACCTGCGACCTCTCATATGCGAATCCCTCACGTTAATCATTCGGCTCAAGTCGTTCAGTTTAATTTCATCCATTTATCAACCATTCTTATCATCTCGATTACCGTAGATTACGTGTTTTCCAATTTTCTTGGTATCGAATATTTTTATTTTGATATTAAAAAGTCAAAATGTACCAAACAAATTCCAATCTCTGCACGCCACTGAATGTGAATTCTGTTATATATTTTAGAGTTTCATTTAAATTTGAATTTTCCCTCATCGCCAAAAAAAAGATAAGCAATGAGCACATTATGACCAAAAATAAAAATATATATATACCTTATGGTATCAATATATTAATTGATTTACTCTCTCGACCTGTATAATTTCTTGCTAAACACAAACGAAGTCCCCCCCACCCTTTCTGAACGGGACAGAATATATATACATAGAGAGGCTGGAGACTCTGCCGAAGCAAAAGGAAATTCCCTCCGCCATGATATACCTAGGTATACACCTAAAGGAACCATCAGTGGCGTGTTGTGGGTCTATAAGTCTGTATCTGCTGGGGCCCGTCAAGTATCTGAGCGACGCTCGTTGAGCAGACAGATCATTTACTTGACACAGTTTGCTCATTGATCAAAATATTAGTGCCTTTGAATAATCTGTGATGAATGTGGCTGCGTCGAGTGGACAAGATTTCGGTGTTTGAAAAGCTGTTAATTATGGAAATAGAATAGTTGATGTGAACAAAACTCGAAATTTTCATTTTCACACCCTTGCACAACTTTCCAAAAATACGGTGTATATTTTTATTTATTATTTGAAATAAACAACACTTACATTTTTAATACAATTACAAAAACTGGAATATTACATCACTTTCTGTTACTTGAACTTCCTCTCTAATTACGCTATATCGCAAGCCGTTCAGTTCATCATAAATATTTCCTCATTGGTCGCCCACCACTCGCGGCTCGCCACCCCTCCATCCTCATTCAGTATTCCTCTTCTTCACTTTGCCTCACGAGATCGAAACACAAAAACGCTATATTCTGTGGCTCAAACCTGTGGCGAGCAAGGTTGAAGTTCCCTCAGCAATCAAGTAAGCAGCTCTCGCGGTGGAACGCCTATTTGACCGTCAAGTACCTGAGCGATCACGTTGCTCGCTGAACGCTCAGATACTTGACGCGCCCCAGGTAACCTCTGCGAAGATTACTTTGCTCTATATGTAGTTTACATCAAGGATAGGATAGCAGTCGTTCCATGTGCAAGAAATGCAATTGGTCGAACATGAATTTATTGCTAACTCTACAAAATTGTTCAAATTCCTTAGCATTTATCTTACTCGTGCATAGTACACAACTAAAGTCTATTAGCCTGCTCCCGTTGCGGAGCGGTCAGGGTAACACTCTACGAAGCCAGCGGTTCCAGGTTCGAACTCTCTGGTCAGGCACTGATGTGTATCCTTGTGTTTGTCCTGCTACCGTTTCGTCATCATCGTCGCGATTAAACCAAAAGGTAGAAAAGCGTCATGACCAAAAATATAACAGAAAATCTTTTGACAACAGCTGAATAAATGTAATTTTACAATTCACAATGTGTAACGTGGAAATGTTAGATTTTGTTGTTCCTTTTGGTAAAAATAAACCCATTTATTCGTGAGCATGGATTGTTTTGATACTTTATGATATGGTCTGAATTGTAAATAAACTTACAATTTCAGTGCTGGGGGTTGAACTGGGCCTCTAGATTGTCTGTGTTGACCCAGCATGAGAGTCAATTGTAATTACTAGGAAGAAATATGAGCGGGGGTGGAACTGAATTCATTGATCACGCATCGCTCAATAGAAAGCCTATTGAGAGAGCTTAACCCTCAAAAGATTGTTGTCAAACGAACACTGAGTTCACTTTTAATGTTAGTGGACCTCGATATTATTAACCATAATTTTAACGATGCCATTTCATTTCGATTTCGAAAATCGAGAATATTGTGTAATACATAGCAGGTGTAGACAATGTGGGAAACTTATCTTAAGCCCGCATCACACGGAACTAGATTTCCAGTAGGTATGCCCTAGTTGGCGTTGGACTGGACGATACTTATCAGCGTACTTGTCGATAGACTTTTGTTCCCATACGAGGGAAGTTGTAATGGCGGCCGCGTGAGATGTAAACAATGCATCACTTCACATTTTTAAAAGCCGATAACTATTCAACCGAGAGGAATATCGTTTTGTATAAAACGTTATTAGATACGAATTAATGGCGCTGCTTAAATACATACTTTACAACGTTTTACTGTACACGTATGGAAGAATATTTTAGTTGTTTTAAATGTAAACACCGTACACTCAGCATAGATGGTGTAACTCAACGTGCCTTTCATGCTGTATACGTTATACATTGCTGGAGTAACACTCGGAAACCACAGACAAAAGCGCTCCCTTGCACACACAGAGATTATCTCATGGCGAAACTTTGCTCTGATTGGCTGTTCCACAGAATCCAGTCGAGGAAAGCAAGTAGCAATTAGAACATGTCCTATTCCTCCAAACCAGTCAAGCAGTCAGCCAAGCGGCCATGATTGCTACCTAGAAAGTTAGTTCAGCGCCAACTAGGGCATTCCTACTAGAAATCCAGTTCCGTGTGATAGGGGCTTTAGCTCTTAATTCAATATGAAAAAGGTTTGGGGCTCCTTTGAGAATATTTGGAGGGAAAATACAAATTTAAATGTCACACGTGAAATAAGTATTAGTGGTAAAGGTTCGTGAATTACCAAGTTCAATTGTGAGTTATATGGACTGACTGAGCAACTGATCTTCCTACTTTATTCATAACTAGGCAACTTACACTCTATAAGTTTAAGACAAACGATGTATAAAGGCATCGATGTATTGATGATCATATGCGAGCAAATATGTTAATTCGACAATTAGGATGGGACCCAAGTTGGCTAACTTGACTACGCCAGCACGCCCCTTCTTCTTATCGCAGACATAGTCTTGTGATAATGTTGCTGGAATTCCACTAGACCACGCACCACATGTTAAATAATATTAAAAATAACTGAGTGGTGAAGTTATTATGTTCTAAAAAAATATCCTCAAGGGAAGCAGTTATCACACACACACACACACACACGTCAATGATTCGTATCTGTTCATTCTTAGGGAATTTTCACGCCGAAGTGACAAGCGACACATGTGGCATGTTACTGGGGAACGAAATTAAGAATAGTAGCACTTCACACCGTCGATTTATTGATTGATTTGGTGTTTTAAGTCCTCTTTATGCACAGTAAGGCTAATCGGGACTGGAAGTAAACTTTAAAGAGGGATATGAACCACTATGTGCCACCACCGGGTATCGAACCCGGGACCCCTTGATTACAAGGCGACGACGCTACCATTGCGCCATCGAGGAGACCTCACACCGTATCGGTATGACACTCTGCACAAGCCTGCATTCATTTGGTCAGGTCTTCAAATGGCACGTGACACGTGTCGCGTGTCGCTTCGGTGTGAAATATCCCTCAGTGTCGTTTCCATAGCTTTTGAGTGACAGCTGCTTATACTTTCCTCTTTCTTTATTTTCAAATATCACAATCCTATCTAGTCACGGTTGGTACGCACAAATGTAGTTGACAAATTAATTGAGTCGGCCTCCGTGGCGGAGTGGTTTGGTTTATTTTTCTTCGCTTTTCTGCCACTTTGGCTAATCGCGAAGACGGGGATGAGTGATGATGTGATGACATTGATGAAAGGACACTCACAAACACCCATGGCCGGGATTCGAAACCGGGACCCCTGGCGTCATTGCGCGATGTGCTAACCCCTCCGCCACGGGGGTCGGCATTCTCCCCGCCCCCATTTTAAACTGTAGGTCCAGTCCCGATTAGCCTTATATGAATAAAGTGGGCTTAAAACTCGAACTCATCATTGCGCATATTGAAGCATGGTGGTGTAATAAACTTTTTTACACATATTTTAGAAAAATGTGTACATGTTAAATTTTATACTATTTTAAGGAAAAAATCTCCCTGCACCATTAGCCCCCTCCCCCCACTTGTGGCATCCCTGATGGAGATTAATTACCCCAGGGTACGAAATCATTCAAGACCGGTGGTGGGGAGGAAGATTTTAAACTACACACGCACACATGCAAATATATATACTATATATATATAAAAATTATGATATACATATTTATAATGTTATTGAATGTAAAAAGAAATTACTAAATAATTAAAACTACATTATTTTATTCTTAAATACACATAGAGGAATTATAAATTTTTACTTTTACATGTGTTAGATATTTACAAAGTAGCAAACTAATTCATCTTCTACTGGTTAAAGATGTCAATAAATTACGAAATAGTCGAAGTGGTTTTTATTATGTATAAGTTGTCAATTAGATTTCATAGTGTACTTGTCTTCCATTCATGTTTTGCTTTTATTATGCGTGCATTGTTATTGGTGTAGATCTGTTAATTATCTCTTGAGAGAGAAAGAAAGCATTCAACACTCAGAATCACACTAATTTATGTGGGTTTTCGATATTATCCTTAGTAAATTATATTTGAAGTCAAAGCTATCTTTCGTTATTTTAACAAAAACTCTCCCCCCACCCGGAAATTTCTGGTGGGGTGGAATCCCCCTGTCCCAGGATTTCGCAATCTGATTTACCTTTTTATGGGCAATGCAAATTAGTATGTGGTATAATAGTTTATCATAGTTTCACGCGCATCGGATGTCATATTGTCCCGCGGTTCGATACCCAGTGGAGGTACGGTGGAATCCATGAGTATTACCGTGCAAATTGTCCATCCCCATATTCGTGCACTTTATTTAACCCAATAAGACCTTCAAGAATTAACAGAAAACTCAAATCAAGCTGTTGATAACTTCTGCACCAGCATACATAAAAATCCATCGCTTAAAACACATAGGATGTAAGAGAAAAGTTTATGAAAATAGTCATGGACAATTTGCACGGTAATGCTCATGGATCCCACTGTACATAGTGATTCGGAACTGTAGGCCCAGTCCCGATTAGCCTTGCTGTGCATAAAGTGAACTTAAAACACAAACTCAATCAATCAAAACCAACGTCCTGTTTTTTAAATGGAAACGTGGGTCTGGGAAGGAGTGAGTGACGTAGGAAATTGGCACATTTACGCCATTGCAATACTTCAGATCCGATTTAGATGTGAAACATCTGTTCATCACCGCGGTATAATTATGTTTTATCGCATAGGATTAACATGCGTTCTTGTGGGCCTTGGCTTATATACATCATGGCGGACGGACGCCGGAACCACTTTGTCGGAACGTTTGTAGCCGCTGTGTAGCACTTATTCTAACTCGTTGATCAGAGAATACAACAAAGTACTCCATCACTGACGTCACTTCGCCCGGGAATAGCAAGCTACTACGCAACTGTATTTGCGCAGGTAGACAGACATAGCTGAGGCCGAGAGACTACAGATATGGGGTAATAACGATGGCGTGAAGAAAAATAAGATCGAAAAAATTGTTTCTCTACTTGCTGCATAATACTGAGGTACATCCGCATTAAATGTGCACATATGATTACCAGATATTTAGTGTGTCAATGCTTATTTACATTTTCATACATGGCTAATGCCGATGAAGATGCTGTAACCAGGAAGATGTTTATGTAGTCTAATAAGTGATAAAGCATTAGAGTTTGTTTGTTCTTGTGTCTCTGGAGACCGGAGTGAATAATACTGAGTGTGTGAAAGACGCTTGTCATGATGTAAATGTGTGTGTATTAGCAGGTGAGCTAAGTTACGAGTGGAGATGGTCAACCAAATAAGACAGTCGCGTAACTGATAACATGCATAGTATATTTTCCGATGATGATATAGGATAAAAATTTATTTTTAGATGAAGTACACGTATTTTCAAATTACGCATTTGCGTATGTACTTTTATATCCTGTAGGTATATAAATGTATACTTATGGTGTAAATCTACTGGGTGATGCACATTTTAATGTCGTTAGGTAGATAGAAAAAAGTAGGCGTGACGTATTGATAGTCTTCGTAACTTTTGTTCAAGTCGTATTGATGGAAGATGTTCTAATACGAGAACGACGGTTCTAAAAATAAAGGAATCAGTTGCTGAAGGGCAAAACTTTATTTTGTCAAAAACAGTATTTTCGGACAGAACATGATCGAATATTGTATGCATATAAGGTCGACATGTCAAAAAAACATGATTGTGCGAGATGTATTTTTTTTTACTGATAACGCATAAATACTATGGAGTCTCGCAAGCGGAGGAATCTGAACTAACGCTGTTATACCGCAATATTCCATTTTAAGCATAATTTTAGTTTTTTTTTTTAGAGTTGAACTGATGTCACCATTAATGTGCGTATTTTTTTCCTTTATTGAAATTCCACATTCTTTACCACATAAGGATACTACTTTAAATTTTCCGTGTAATCTCGTGCAAAATTTATTTTCTCTAGCGTTTATCTTATTTTTTCATTGTTGTTCCATAACGTTTATTGTAGAAGTTTCTTTGGTAAATTTCTCGTATCGGACAAACAGCTGAAGTTTCCTACTTCTTTTCATTTCAATATTCGTACTTACGTATTCTGCATTGACAAACATTGCTGAAGGTGACATTTCGCTAATTTCACCGAAAATAGCTATATTTGCGACATATCGAGTAAGTTTTCTTGGTTGCTTCTTCCCTTCCGTAACACGTGAAATGGCCGTCACAGTTTCACCACCGTAGTCCATATGCAATTTTTCAACCCCACCGTGCGTAGAAAGTGCAAGATAAGCGAAATTGAGTGATCCGCGATCGGCACAATTGTTCATTATTTACCGGTGAGGAGGAATGTCGGAAATGTGTTCGGGAATGTAGTTTTGATCCATTTTAATGCGAATGCATGTGGTTTTCTACGAAAATCTATTTCTGACGAGCTATTGCTGATGCTGCTATTTGCTTTCTGCACGAGAGCACAATACACGCTATTGCTGCTGCTGCTAGAAGCCGATGTTGTCCGAATGTGGGAAACGTGTTCGGGAATGAAGTTTTGATCCATTTTAATGCGAATGCATGTGGTTTTCTACGAAAATCTATTTCCGACGAGCTATTGCTGCTGCCGCCATTTGCTTTCTGCACAAGAGCACAATACACGCTATTGCTGCTGCTAGAAGCCGACGTTGTCCGTATATGCTAAATTGGATGAAAGAAGTGCTAATGGAACCTAACCTAACAGGCCTAACCTAACATAGTAGGCATACCTCGTCCCCGTGATGGTCCGTGGGGCTATCGTGAATTTTTAGTCTAACGTCAATGGTTTTTGGGGCTACCCGTCGATGGTTTGAGGGAAATAAAGAACAAAAGTAAGTACTCGTTAATGTAAGAAATATACATTATTTTCGTTACAAATTCATTATTTCACCTAAAGAAATGTTCCGCAATGCAGAATGTTACGTTAACTACATTAACGAGTACTTACTGTTGTTCCTTATTTCCCACAAACCATGCACGGGTAGCCCCAAAAACCATTGACGTTAGCCCAAAAACTCACGATAGCCCCACGGACCATCACGGGGACGAGGTATGCCTGCGTACTAGGTTAGGTTAGGCCTGTTAGGTTCGATTCCATTAGCACTCCTTTCGTTCAATTTAGCATCCGCGCATCCTGCAAACGTCATTTTCAAAACGTTGATGACGTTCAACTGATCAAATGTATTTAAACGTGTGACCAGTTACATAAACGTATGTTTGGAAACACTGGCCCGGATTACGTCATCACGCACAGGCTACATCCACCTGGAAGTAAATGGATGCAAGAGCTCTCGTGCAACGGTCACACATTTATATCGAAAAAAAGATGATTAACCTGCAAAATTGAATGAACGATGCGAGAAAACACTTCCCCGAACTTACACAACTATAAAGAAACTGCATTCGGTAAGTAATTTCTCCTGTAAATTTGACGAAATCCGTTTGTCCGATACGAGAAATTTACCGTTTCTTTTTGCAGTCATTCTACTCAAAGATTTGGTACACGATTTGGACATTTCTTATGTTTACATTGACAACATCGTTTCTATGAGTTGCAACATTACATGTTCATACAAATGTTTGTTATTCATCGACAGCAATAAAAAGAAAAACAACGGAAAAATGGAACATTCTGTTCAACGAAAAATTGCATTAGGAATTCTATTCGATACTTTCATTGAATGCTTCTACTCTTTGTAACATATTTGCAAAGCAATAACAATCCTGCATAAGTAATCATCAACATTTTGTTATGTAAGGTAATTATGATGATAAAAATTAATCCTTTCACATACGTAACTGTGAATTGTAGACATTTTCAAATGAGATTTTATCACAGTAGTAGTGACTTGATCCTGCATATATTTTTATACCAGAACTGTAGCTGCAGAATGTGAGAAAGGAAACATTCCCTCGAAAGATGTAATTGTGAGACACTGGTGTTTTTTTTTGTTTTTTTCAAGTGTATTGAAATTGGTTCAAATAAAGTGTGGGAGAGGAATTATGAGCCAGATATACTGCTAATAATATTGGCATAGTGTTCGAAGTGGAAATTCCTAGTGGGTCGAGGTGGGAGATTGTGTCATACTTGTATGGACCGTCATGGACACAGTGCAGTAGGTAGGGGGATGCTTTATGAACATTTTCTATTACCGTTTTAATCTCCGGGAAACGTCTCAAATTCGTTTATTTTCTTATTTTTCACATTGGTATTTACATATTCTGCATTGCTGAGGATTCGTGAAGGTGGGATTTGGCTTTTTTCACGCAAATAATCTCCATTTTCGACATATCGAGTAATTCTTGTTTGTTCGTTTTTGCTTGCGTTACACGCAATATGGCGGAGAAATCTTGAGTAGTGTTGTTGATCAGTGGTTGTGCAGTGTTGCAACCTTCATTGAAAAATACCTACTTTCATGTTACTGATTTTGTATTTTTTTCCAAGTTCGAAAACCCCACAAAACATGCACGGATAGCCCCACACACCATTCATAAATAGCCCCACGAACCATGCACGGCAAGGTTAGATTAGATTAGGCAAACATAGTTAAAATTGTTATTCAACATCAGAAAAATTCAAGATAATTCTGCAACGTTTACACAGTTACAAAACCGCACTGCGCGGATGTTACGTCATCAAACGCACGCAAGATTTGGTTCATGTAGTAGAAGGACATAGACGCAACAGCTTTCATGCATCGGAGAGACATTAATCTTGAAAAATACATGATTTACCGGCCAAATAAATTAAACGATGGGAGAAAAACACTTCCACGACCTTTGAAAAATCTACGGAAAGTCAGTTCGGTAAGTACTTTCTCCTGTAAATTTGAAGAAATACGTTTCTCGGAGATTAAAACTTTACTGCACTGGACATATTTCAAATTTTGATACAGACAATAAAAATTTCAAAATTCTTTTAAAATGAATAACATGGTAATTTTTAACACAAAATTGAGAATAAAATTACATGTAGGTAGATGTACGTTTCCAAACTATATTAGCGGGCCCCCGTGGCAAAGTGGTTAGCACAATGTGCTATGATGCCAGGGATCCCGGGTTTGAATCCTGGCCTGGATGTTTGTGAGTGTCCATTCATCAATTTCATCATATCATCACTCATCCTCATCTTCAAAAATTAGCCAAAAGTGGCACAAGAAGCGAAGTAAAATAAAGAAATTCAATCAATCAAACCAAACTATATTAGCTAAACTTGAAACAACAGTGAATGTCTACTTTTCAATTACATCCCTTGGCATCTTGAAAAAGATATGCATCTGTTGCTTTACCATTTTGTGGAATATCTGGCATAGGAGGGATAGCAATTATATCATCAAATGGCCAACAGCCTGCAATGGTCACCTATGCTTTTGCAATCCATGACTATGACTTCCCATTCATTCTTATTAAATTGACTCTACACTATGCACACATAGTGGACTCTTTTTTAATTTAAATTCCAAGGGGGGACAAAAAAATTGAATTAACAAAAACATGTATAATTAAAGATGTTTTCAAGGTGTGTAACATTCCTTGGGCTGCCATGGAATGTCAACAATAAAAAACACCGATTTCCATATTATCAACTGATGGTTCCTGATTCCAACAAATCCAAGACAGAGCCACAGTTATCATCACTGACTACATTCTAGTCAGAGTCTTTGCTGATACGTCTGTTACATTTTCCGGTACTTTAGTATTATATGGTCTACCTCATTTCACCTAACCTAACATAAATTGTATGATTTATATATTGTAAACTTGCAAGTACAGTGTTCCTATATGTCCATAAGTGTTTCTTTTGCTTTCCCAGAAAACAGACGGTTTGGAATGAGGTAGTCCATATAATACTAAGGTACCCATTTTCCCACTAACCTAGAAGTTATGTATCATGTCTTATTTTGAGCATTGTGTGTGTGCAAGGTCAAATGTTTTCCATCCAAACAAAAAATTAGAATTTTATTTTTTTCAAGAATTTGGGGAAAACTGTCTTTTTATGAGTTGTTATGTACGTAGCCGACTTCAAACATTGGGGTAGCAATAATACACAGGCAGCAGTATGCTGACATCTAAAATATGGCATCTCTAATAATAGAAGCCCTGTATCAAAATTACTCGCACATAGTATATCATAATTATCACATTGACTAAACTGAATGGAATACTTAAGTGACATGAATGTGCTCATAGAATGTCAGTTGCATATAGTATACTGTTCCTCAGTTTGCGGTATGTATTACACTAAAAAATGACCAGAAGAGCTGGATCGTTCATGTTTTTTCTACATGAAGTGCCATCTACTTTTTATTCACGTGTCCCTGAAATCTACAGACAAAATATTGTGGATAATTTGTGGTAACTTTGCAGATCACACTGAAGGTTTCAAATGGGAAGTATTATGCAGACATGTATTTTCACGTTGGTTAATACAGTTTAATAAAGAGAGAGAAGGAAGAAATACAGAGTGTGACAAACTTCGGAATTATTTCCATTGATGGAATACCAAACTTGACCCACTGTAGCTAGTTATTTATTCACATAAAATCAAACTAGGCAAGGGAGCTATATCTAGCAAGTGTAATCCATTTTATCTAGATGCACATATACATTACCAATACACTTGTGTGTGGTATATATTTACTGATCTGTTTATTAGCTGTATTTTGATGCAACATTATATTTCTTTCATTATTTCTAGTTACATTTTGGGTATTCATATTGGTGCCTTCTGCTTTGTTTATAATGTGCTATCCAATCAAATTTTGATGCTTGAATTTTTTTTGGGGGGGCATTAATCTTAATGTGTAAACCAAAGAATCTGAGAAGTATATTTTACCAAATCTTGTGTGTCATATAATGAAATATACCAGTAATAGAAACAAGATTCACACACAAAAAGAAAATTCAAGTGAACTACACATTTCCGATTTGTTGAAATTACAACATATTGTTTCTTGTGATGTGGAGAGAGTGTTTTCAGAGCAGGCGCGGTTGGCCCTATAGCGCACAGGATCAGTGAACCCCCAGTAATATACGATAATCACCTCGAGAATGAACAATGTCTTTAAATTTTCACATTATTTCGCTAAAAATTCTACACAATAAGTCATGTATTTGTGCCCGTAACACGGCGAACTCTCTTGCTGAGAAGAAGAAACCGCGAATCGGCCGCCCTGATACAGACCCTCAGTTGAACCCCCACAGGACAGCTCGTGCCATTGTGAAAGCTTCGTGCGGGAGCAGAAGCGCGAGGAGGGTATAGGACAAAATACATGGGAGATGAGATTTGCAGAACCTATGTTCAACCCAACGGTCATGCGCAGTTCGTTCTCTCGCAGAAGGCGCGGGACAAGGCTCGCTGCTTCCTCCCTTCCAGTGTTGCTGCGTGCGGTTCAAGTTTGAAGCGCACACATTACATATTCAATCTTCTCTTGTATCATTTTTGCACCGAACTTCTTGGAATAAATGCAAGATTGTGTCAGAGATGGATGAGTGGAAACAAATAGAAGCTGGAATTAGATGCGATGAATTAAAATAAAGGAGATACATTACCAAAATACCTTGTGCATGCATTCAGAGGTTTTTCCTTAAAGGTGGAAACACTTCGGGTTCGCGAAAGAAAGAATGGCGCGAAGACGTGACTCGCTGTCGCTCGGTGTCAAAGTCTCAAGTTTTTTAGTTTTTGAAGTGCTTGGATACTTGTTGGAAAGTATTGAGTGATGCTGCGAGTGAAACGAGGGATGGACTTTACCTAGGTTATGTCATTTGATGCAGTGTAGGCGTTGCTGTCCACGCAGGTAAGAAATGACCGATAGAAATGCACATAATTAACGTAAACAAACTTCCTTGTCCACTGAAAAAAAGCGTGTGCTGGTCGACCAGCCCCAAATTTGAACAAACCTGTCGCGTATAAATGAAAGGGTCTCAGGTTCGATTTCTAGTATGCGCATGCCATTAGTTGCCATTTCCCTTTAACAAATGTAGGACCAGTTCTGATTAGTCAGCATGGACGTCCGGAAGGGGAAAAGGGGGCCGCCCCCCCATGGAAATTGAATGTAAACCAAAAATTATATATTACACGCATATAATTTAATTTCAGTCACAGTAATTTTTGGTAATTATTATAAAAGCGTTGCAGTAACTTTAGACTGAAGGAGTGTTTTTTGCTCCTCGTGGGGAAAAAATATATTACTTGCCCCTACTTGAGGATGTCCATGATATTCCAACAAAACTCAACTTTTTTCATAAAGGCACAATTTATTGTAGTTTCAGCCCTAAATTTATTCGCACACCCCTACAACAAAACCTTATACTCCCAGATAAAAAGAATTCTTGACAAAGCTTTTAAACCCTCCCCCATCCTTTTGTTGGGCGAAGGAAGTATATTTTGCGGAAAGTGAATATATGTCACATCACTTCAGTGAACCCCCGGGTAAATAATGCACGAGCCGCGCCTGTTTCAGAGTATAAAAGTATTCTCGTGGATAACATGCATAAGTTTACTTTTGGGCATCTGAAACAATGTGTAGTTATTAAGTGCAATACTAACCTTTCATGCTGAGTAGAATGAGAGACAGCTGGTGAAATTCCACCTTCTGCTAATCGTGACGTTCAGTGAAGTCAGAAATAGTTAGTGGACTTATGATAGACAGACCTGGAAAACCGGGAAAAGTCAGGGAATTTGAGAGGTCAAAAAAAGTCAGGCAATTTTCTATTCATTGAAGTTTTTTTTTTTTTTGCGATGGAACGAATGTGCTAGGCGTTTGCTTTGAAAGATGTCGTTGTGAAGCACTGCATGGGAACAGGACATCTTGTTGCTATATCTTGACCTCAACTTTTAGGCCCCTTTTATGCACAACACTACCATGGCACCAGAAACCAGTGATGGCAGGAGAAGAGGGGGGTGGGGGCGAGAAATTTCCGGAGGTGCAGAAAAAATTATAAGTGTCTAAATATTACGTGAAAAATTCATTGATTTATAATTTGTTCTTTTCTGCATGGGAGTAGTAACGGGGCAGAACTGTCAACAGATGTAGTGGATTGTGGGGGGGGGGGGCACCGTCCGATAGTTGTAGTACGGCATTTTGTCGGACATTCTGAAGGTACATGGAAACAAATAAGGGTGCTATGCAACCCTGTAATTTGTAAAATGTCGTGGTACAGCATGGACATTTTAGACTCCATTGATGCATACGATTTTTGTCAGATATCGCAGTCCGTTTGATGTTGACCTTCAACAAAATATCTCACTACAACATGCAGCAAAAATTGCATGCATGGCACTCTTGTGGAATTGATTTTTGTTGGATGTCTTCGGAGTGCAACATCTGACAAAAATCGCATGCATAAACAGAGCCTTCTATATCCGAGTTTGTCTGGTGTGGTTCCACATTTCATTGAACAAACGTTTTGGGTTTGTTTGTGCATGCAATTTTTGTCGAACGTAGCAGTTTGATATTTATCATTCTGCGACATCCAACTAAAATGGCATGCATTGCTCTTTTGTGAAACAGATGTATCTTGGATATTCCAGTATGACATTTTTTGTCGTTTACGATGTTTGTCTGATTAAACATCCAATGAAATTTGCATGAATAAACTGAGCCTTATTAGTTTGCTGCACCACTGTAAATATCCTGCTGGAATTTTATTACTCTTCTGTCTCATTTAACCTTATTTAATGTAGCAATGCATGCGAAGGTTTTCTTTCGTCATCTAGGTGTAATACTGGTTTTGCACAAGATAACGTACATTTACAATGACACTGCACTATTCTTCGATATCAAGAAGAAACCAGCAAATCGGGATATATGTTGAATAATATCACAAAAAGTGAAACAGAAACCTGTATTGGTAAATGTTACACAAAGTTGACAATTGCATACTCCCAACCTCAACACTCCCATTGCAATTCATGACCCCCTCTGTCCTGTCTGTTTAAACTTGTGAGAGATGGTTATTAATCTGTCACTGAGTGAAGTTAATGTCCAATGTTATGAAATAAAATACAAATAATAAATTCATAAATATTTTAATATAATTTCTCGAATCATTTCTCTGTTAGCCCTGCTAAAATTTCACTTTTCATCTACTGATTTATACAAGGGTCATCCAGAAATAAGTTCCAATTAGTAGGGACCTTGATTTTTCTCATACACGATAACAGTGACAAATGTTATTTGCTGCGAAGTAGTGTTTATGAATGTGCAGTGATGTCTGGACACATTTTCACCCTTTCAAAGTAGTGAAATAACTCAAATGTGAATTGTTAGTATTTCTCACGAATTAAAAAAAAATTGCTTTAACATTGAAAATTACCGCAAAATCCAACATTCTTGTCTTTTTAAGGCTTATCAAATAAAATATGCCATATTTGTGCACATAGAATGTGCAAGTTTTCTAACATTTTATCCAAGAGAAAAGTATAATGCATGTTATACATGGAATAATTCCGACAGCCACATTAAATCACATATTTCCCATGATTTTTTCAACTTCTATCAGAACAATTTGCATCACAGAGCAAAGTGGCGGGGTTCTGACAGGAGATCGAGTGTGTATCTACCGTAACATGCAGCTGCATCATCAGTATTTGTCGCGAGAAGTGGTGCAATTTTAGCGAAGATAGAGTGCTCACTGACCTACAATTTAAAATAATAGTTTAAAAAGCACAATGGAAGTATAAGTTTTGGTATATTTTGCAGAAAAATGTTCTAAATTAAAAATGCGAATTTTGAGAAACTTAGCAATAAAAAAGTGAGAAACTTAGCAATAAAAAAGTAAAAAAAGATAATGTCAATATATTGGTATCTATCATGTGAGATTGATTTAAAATTTTTGGGTGCGTCACCATTTTGCACCCTTCAGTATATAGGGGGGGAAATCCCCTTACCTTACAATTAAAAAGAGGTATGGAAAGTAACTCCCAAGGTATCAAATTCAAAACAGTAGTTTAAAAATACCATGCATTTTAGGTATATTTTCCAGAAAATGCGCTAAAATGAGAGTGTTAATTTTGGGAAAAATAACATCGCATAGTAAAAGAAATAAAAAAGAATAGCACCAAAGATAACGAAAAATCTAAGTCCCTACCTATTAGGCATAAATAAAGAAGAATATCAGTAGTAATTTATTGCATTACTTAGAGTGAGTCGTAACCTACCGTTGTTCTGGCAGTTGTCGTAGGATGACACTACATTTTGTATGCCATGCCATATGTGTTTCACAGCAAAGACTGGAACTATTTATACTACAGTGTAACTGTCAAAACCTTGTCCTGCCAGAAACCTATTCAGCTGAACAAAAAGATGAAAGTCTGTACATGCAAAGCCGGGACTGTGGTCCATCTCGTGATGTGATGCAAGAGAGCCCATATGTTCTCAGCTGTATGGGGTCATGCACATTGGATTGGCCTTCCATGAATTGTCTGCACCATCGTCTGACCATACTATCATTCACGACATCCAGCCTGTACATCTCGCACAATTGCTGGTGGCTGTATGCCGGATTCTGAGCGTGCAACAACCTGATTACCACACGTACCTATGAAACTTTGAAAAAATCATTAAACAAGCAGAACTGTTACCGCAATGTGTATTTCATTGTCTTTTTCCTATGAAACTTTGAAAAAATACTTAAACAAGCAGAACCGTTACCGCAATTTGCATTTCATCGAACAAATGCCACATTTTATATAATGGTATTGTTGTTAGTGTCACATGTTGGGTGTTTTAAATTGCTTTGTGTGTTTCTATGTTTGTGCCAACATCATTACAACCTATGAAACTAGGGTTTAGAGGTACACATTCTTGGTAAAGCATATGCATTTTTTCAGCTATTTCGTCAGTTCATCCTCAAAAGTGACTTAAAATTAAGATAAAGATACAAATTATTTCTGTAAACACTTTTACGTATGTATTGTATAGCTTATCATAAGAGAAAATAATGCACTTTTGTGCAGGACCAATCACTGAGTATTCTGTAGTGATGTACCATAAGCAAGTTGTGCATAATTTTTGCCATGAAGAGAGATTTCATTCATTCACATTAAAAGAAGAGTTTTTTACTTGGCATGTGAAATGCACATAAAACACACACGATACATAAGAAATGCATAAATGTATAAACATAATGTAAAATACACAAAATAAAGTATTGAATCAACAGATTTTAAAGTTCTTCAAAAAACTATAACAATCCAGATATTACAATCCTTCATAATCAAATTACATTAGATTAGACATTTCCATTCACCAGATCATATGGTGTACAAATTGTGCAATGATACTAAATACACTCTGTAAAAAAAAATTAGCATCACTGTATTCTAATTACGGATGTTGTCAATTTTGAGTTTCGCATGCTTGCATCTTTCCTCCACAACTTGAAATCAATTGATTGACGCATTGTTCTGGTATCACTGCGTAGTGTGGTGTTATTCTTTTGTTGATTTAGTGTTTGGAGTGTCTGCTAGAGGGTGTTGCAATCAGTTGCTGCTGCAAGGCTTTGTAATCAATTGTCAGGAATCTGTAAAACGATTGTTAGTAGTGCAACTTGTGACGTGTTTTATGTTGCAACTACATGTTCATTATTGACAGATTGGATACGTTATCATATTTGTGAAGTGTTCTGGTGGTGTGTAGTGTATTTGAGTGTGTTTTCTCGAGAAAAAAAATGGGCAGAAAGTGTGACATTTCACCACATAAGCAAGGAATGGTTCTCGCTTTGCATATGGATGGTCATTCTCAGAGAAATTGGTCGACAACTTCACATGCATCAATCCACAGTTAGCCGATGCCTGCAAAAGCAACAAGAACATGGAAAATCATCACTGAGAAGTCACTGTGGCAGAAAGAAAAGACCACCTCGACTGGATCGTATGATAAAGGACATGGCACTGAAGAACAAAGGAATGAGTTCACGCCAAATTGCACATAAACTTCAAAATGAGGTGGGAGTTAATCTTACTCATGCTACTGTAGTATCCCGACTTACGAAACAGGGTGTTTCTAAACACGTCCCACATAAAAAAACCAGACTAACTGACGCACATGCAAAAGCTAGACGTGAGTTTGTCACACGTTATGGTGCATGGAATGATACAGATTGGGAACATGTGATATTTTCTGATGGAAAACGATTTAAATTGCTGGGGAATGACAGCTCAGTTAAACTGTGGATGCGGAAGGGAGAAGAACTTGCAAAAATCTTGTAGTTGAAAAGTTTTGTGGCAGTGTTATGATTTGGGCATGTTTCTCTGCAAAAGGGATTGGCAGGATGCATATTTGCACATGGACCATTAAGGCTGATCAATATCTGGAAATCCTGAATCGGAAAGTTCTACAAACTGCAGGAGATCATTTTTCTGGACAGAATTTGGACTACTACATTTTTCAAGACGATAATGCAACTTGTCACCGTGCTCAGGTGGTGAATAACTGGTTTCATGATATAAATATTGAAAGACTTTGGTGGCCGCCCAACTCTCCAGACATGAATCCTATAGAAAACCTGTGGGCTATGATGCGCAAAAAACTTGGTAATCAGACGTACAGGTCAAAAGAGGAAATTATGGCAGCAATTGTACATGTTTGGAATGAAATTGAGAACGAATATTGTCAAAATCTCATTCATAGCATGCCTAGAAGGTTGGAAGCACTTCGGAAGGGCAGGGGTGGCCACACTAAGTACTAGTCAATGTATTTACTTACTATCATTTCAAATTGACATATCATGATGCATTTAAAACCTTTGTTCAATTTTGTTACTTGTAAAAATTGTCTTTGTGCGAAAACGTTCCACAAGCTATATTTGCAATAATTTTGTTATTAGTTCTGTCAAGTGCATTATGTACGTAACTATGACTTAAATAATAAAAATATATTGTACAGATATAGTGTTTTATATAATTGTTAGGAAAACAAATCGACAAGTCGAATTAAATCAATGAAACAACGGATAATTCACGAGCGAAATGCTGACGACCAAAAGTAATGAAGTGATGCTAATTTTTTTTTACAGAGTGTATCTAAACTTCTAAATTACACTATACATAATGTATAGTGTAATTTTGAACCAAAATGAGTATGGTGCAAAGTGCAGATCATGCTTCAAATTATCCTTTGCATGTTGCCACCATATTTTTTTCCCTGTTATTTGGCTAGGTTAGAATTTTTTACTCTAGTAATTTGCATTTCAGTCTTAATCTTGGTTTCAATAAAGGTTTATTTTTAAATTTGTGGCTTCTACTTGTCATGTTGATTTGATAATCTTTTCACATGTGCATGCCAACAATGGTGATGTGGTGTGTTTGATATTATTTTGGGGTAGGATAAGGATTTTTATCTGCGCTGATTAGGTTTTTTTCCCTTCCATCCATGTACTCAACAATACCTTGAGAATGCTGATTTTAAAGAAGAAGAGCAGTGCATTATTTCCCGAGTTCTTTGTTGACTATCCAGATATTTTTTTGTTTTAGACCCACTTTAGACAAAATCATTTTTCATAGCATTAGTGCCATGTAATGTGAAGCAATTTTATACCATTTTCATTACGTAGCATATTTCACAGATAGAATTATTAATTTTCTTACCATGTCATGTAACCAATTAGAAGTGAGCTCAGCATCACCAATGCAATGCAATGCAAAGTAATGGTAGCCGAGTGCGATGTATACAGTATATCACTTCACATTTTTTTTTTTAAACCAATAACCATTTAACCAAGAGGAAAAATGTTTCCAATAGAGAACTGCATGGAATCACTTACGCTCGTTTGAGTCTTCCACCCTTGAGCGTATACAATGGAATATCATTTTAATGTGACAATAATCGTAGACACATATGTGTAAAATATTCACCATGGTAGTTTCAGCCCATGATCATCTGTTTCTTTTTCATATATCACTGTGTATTGGTAAGATAGACTGAAGTACATTTTAACATGGAGATCATGACTATGTTCACTTAAGTTTCAATTTCACTGTCTCTTTCACTTCATGATCCAGTGGTGGGGAGGTGATCCATGACTCACCTTACCTTTGTAAAGAAAAGGGGGGAGAGCTTGAAGTACTCACCTTTATAATTGGTTAGAAATTTCACCATGGTCAGAAATACAAATGTTGGTAGAATTTATGAATAAAAAATCTGGTCTTATGTTGAATACATTACTCAAAGTTAAATTATACTATTTTGGTGTCCTCTTCTTACCATACTTACATAAATTCTGTTTTGGTATCATGGAGAAAAAATTGTAGCCTCTTGTAGAGGCAATAAATTGTAGCCTCTTGTAGAGGCAATCTTTTATTGTTACTTGTGCAACTGATTAGTAGTCATTAATCATTTTCTTCATTATTAATGAAATTGAGAGAATTAACATGCAAATAATGGTAAACAGAACAGTAAGGATTCTAGTCACATGCCTTCCCTATCTTAAATTTTTGACTTAATTCTGGCTATATCTTAGACTTTCATTTGTAAATAATTTTAAATTTATTTTCTACTGTGATGATTTAGAGAATGTGACCCTTGTATTTAGTTTGTAAAGCATGTTCCAGAGACCTAAGTGAGAGTCCTAGGTGAGCTTTTTTTTTTCTGAATTAACTATGATACCATAGTATGTTGTTTTAGTTGTGTACTGGGTGAGGTAAGAATGCCCGGTCTTGAAAGCCAGTAAACAGATCTGATGGGACATGTTGTGCTGACCACGTATTATCCAGTGAATATCTGTTTGGCGGGCCTTAGCCCACATCAGACTACACCACTTTTCTTTGGGTGGGGGAGGGGTGAGAATTCATGTCAAATACTAACAGTTTTTGCCTCTCGAGTATATATTTCACTATATAGCAGCAATAAAACTAATTATGTTCTTTTAATGTGATATGCAGCATCTCCAACATTTAGGCAGTAAATATAGAGCAATATTCAATTTTTCAGAAAATGTAATCATCAACAATGATTTAATAATTTAGCTTTTGATAATCAAAATAAATATCTTATATTCTAATAATAAAGTTGTGGATGTAACTGATAAGGTAACAGTGTCATTTAGCATCAGATAAATTTCTTAGCCTGTAGCTAAATGACCCCGCGCTGTTACCTACCAAATGCTATTACAGTATTGGCATGTTCATGATTTAGGTAATGCTGATACTGATAATTGACATAAATTGTTAATAGAAAATCAATTTAGTATTTGAAATAAATGTGAAGTGTGAAACTCATTACTAGAAATGGTGTAGTGTAATTCCAATTTCAGAAAACTGTTTTCTGTCTACTTTAGCTAAACAAACATATCATTTCTGCAATTCAGTGCAATGCGTAGAATGTAAATATATTATATTATATTTTCATCTACAAGAAGCAGTACTTAATAACTGGTAACGGTATTTCACAACACAGTGATATTAAATGTGAAAACAGGTGTCAAAATTCAGACTCAGTGGGGACTCAAATGTAGGCTTCTTGTATACCGTGCCATTACTATACTTCATTGGCTAGAAATAAGCATTATTGAGTGTCCGGTTAAAAACTGTTTATATTTGATCACTGAAATTTGAGGTAATCTGCGTGGCATTTTTGTTTTTATTTCTTGGTATTTTCAGTTGAAAACTACTTGTTCCAAACTTTGAAATCTCTCTTTTCTGATAACTCACCTAATGTTTTATACAAGTTCATAATTTATGGGTTTAAATTTATTTGTACACATACATATAAGCCTACTGAATCCATGGTAGCTCAGTAGTTAGGGTGTCTGACTACCATGCAAGATTTTTTCCATCTGTTCAAGCAGCTCCGGTGCCCACCCAGCATCGTATAAAGTGGGTACCTGGAGGAAACTTGTGGGGGTAAAGGTGGCCAGGGGTGTGGTGCTTATCACATCACCCCACCTTTGACAGTCATCAAGAAAGTGTGGGACCCTAACTCCACACCCCCTATATGCCTTCATGGCATGGTGCAAAGCACAGGGGAACACTTTACTTTACATATAATGCCTTACTCAATCATCGGTCTTCTTGGTGGAGTGGTTATCACATCGTACTACAATGCCAGCAGTCCCAGGTTTGAATACTAACCTGGGCATGGTGGTTTTTGTGAGTGTTGCTTCATCCCGTAACTCATTCCCATCTTCGCGACTAGACAGAAGTGGCAGAAAAGCCAAGTAAAATACACCAAATCAATCAACCTTACACATCCTTTTCCTGAAGGGAAACTAACAATGCTGCCTTGTAATCAAGCGATCCCATCTTTGATTTCTGATGATGGCAGCAAGTGGTTCAGACACCACATTAAACTGTAAATCCAGTCCAGATTAGATATGTGTTTAAAGTGTATGTGAAGCAGACATGCACATGCATGTTAACAAGATATAAACCCATACATACTGTATGCATTTGGCAATGATATGTATTTCTCTTCTGCAGGTTAATAGAACCATAACATTACAGAACGAAGAATAATACATATTCTTAAAATAGTATAAATATATTCATTTTACCAGACACACTTTTTTGCCAAGAAAATATTTTTTTGTCACCTCAACCTAAAATAAAAATATATGGTGCTACAGCACTCTAAGAGCCTGTCTTTGTGGCTTTTCAATTGGGTGACACATGGTCAGCTCATCGGGTCCTATCACTGCTCTTTTCTGGTTTTTCAGACCAGAACCTGCTACTTCTTTTCAAGTAGGTCTGTGTGATATTGATCTTTCAATATCGATATCTAGTCGATATATCAAAAATACCGATATCGACGATCCAGACCATACTGATATTGACACTACCGAAAATACCAATATCGACGATCACAACAATCCTGACACATCTATATCTTTCAATTTGAAGTTTTGACCCTGCCCTCTTCTGGAGCTGTCCCTGTTCATAGCATCGAAACTATGCATTACACAGAAAAATGTTATTACAAAATATTTTGTGCTGTCTATATGTTGTATATCGAGGCAATACGACCAAGAACGAGACAATAATTTACAACTTGAGACCGAGTCTTTGCCAAGTATTGTCTCGTATCGCATCGATACCATCCTGGCACACATGGGTAACCAGCAAGTTCTATAAATTCATGATGAAAGTTTTGCGAATTACTCACAATTATAATAAAAATATATTAAAAACTTACGTTTTTGCGAGTATCCCAAAACGTCGTGGAAGCAGCATAGATACTCGCAAAAACGTAAGTTTTTAATTTACTTTTATAAAAAAAAAGTTCTATAAAGTAGGAACCTTGTACCTTTTATTGGTTGTTGCATGTATTTGCTTTCTATGTTAATCAGAGGCAATCTCTCATCATTCACCTCCCAAGTTCTGTCCCCGCATGGTGAGCACATTACTTGTTATCTTAACATCCTCATGCTTGACTTAACTTGTACGTTAGGAATGCAACACCACCATATGTCGATAATTTCGATATTGAATATAGATATCAACATATCGATGCTTCAATATTTTAAAAATATCGACTCAATATCAAAATATCGCACATCCCTATTTTCAAGTCCCTAATTTTCCTCCTGATGCTTAGTCAACACCGAAATTTTATGGCCTCTCACTGGGAATCGAACCAGGGATTACTTGCACCAAAAGCGAGAGTGCTAACTAACCATTTAGCTACGCAGCCCTGTCAGCTCAATTTGTTTTATTTTTCATCTATTTTATTGTTATTGCATTTGTTGTAGTGAGAATTATAGAACTTTGTATTGTTAACAGATTAGATGGCATTTAAGGCCAGTAAAATTTTGCATATCTACCGGCTTTGCGCCTATTCTTCTCCATTGTTAACCTCCAGAGCTTGTATTGCTGTAAGCAACTGCAAGGGATTTTATGCTTTTGTATCTTAACAGATGCTATGTTACAAGAGAAATAGCATCAGGGTTTCGGAGACATGTGCAACTATGTGCTCCCTTGGAGACAGCTCATTGAGTGATTAACTCATAATCGTGTCACCAAAGATTGTGAAATGAAGTTACAGTTTTGGCATGGACGCATTGGGTGTGTCTTTTCATGTAATTAACGTGCATCCTTGTTGTTGCAATTAGCCTGAAACAGCACTAAATAAGAAAATTACAAAAAGCAGTTTAATACAAGATAATACAACATGCAATAATATGAACAATACAGTGATTTATCCTCACCCCCAAATTTCTTTTACATTCCCTAAATTTTTGCTCAAAATTTACCCTTAAATCTTCCACCTCACACCCTCTCAATGGAAAATTCTGGATAGATCCTGGTGCAATATCATGTGTGTTTCATTCAAGGAAATGAAGAAGATTTCTGTTCATTTTGTTCTTCATGGAGGGCTAGCTAACTCCACTGATTTATAGACTGATCATGCACATTGATTTGTTTTTTTTATTTTTCTTGTGTAATTTTTTTGGGCTCTGTAGGGTAATCTGTAGAACTAGTTTCAGTTAACACCTTTTACATGTCATAAATTGCCAACAGACTGAAAATATTGTCTTTTGATGACATTGAACTCATTTACTTGGAAATTAAAGTTGAATTTCTTTCTCTTCTTATTTTAGGACGCTTCCAAATAGGGAACTTATGGAGCTGGACCATGAAGAAAAACGTCAAGTCCCGTGGTTTAGAGTGTAGTGCAGCTGCAGAACGACTTGCTGATTATAAGGGAGAGGGGAGTATCATATTTGGACGGGCCGTGGGTAGTCCAGGCTCGGCATCACCAGAAAACGAAGGAGCTTCTCTAGGATTAGACATGCCGGAGGCATCTGATCAAGCATCTGGCTCCTCTGTGACCACCAGCTCATCCACCAAGGAAATTAAAGAAAGTATCAAGGTAATTCAAGTAATTTATAGATGTGTTTCTCTTACATGAGCTGTAACAAAGCTTTATTCAACATACAAGTTTAATTTTTTTTGCAATCTTTGGAAGAAAGCGGATGTGTATAACTGCAGTGCCTTTGACGGCCGAGGTGGACATAAAGTGACAGCTAGCATGATGTGAAAAGACTGCATTTGGTGGCAAACTGGATGCAACATCCGTGTAACGGGAACTGCTAGCTAAGTAATAAAATTAGTTTGTACAATTACATTAACAGTTACAATTAAAACAAGCATGTACCTTGTTACAAGAGGTGCTGGAAATGTTGTCCTCGTGCTTCCACACATTTTTAAAATGGAAATTTACACTAACAGGTATCAGTTTCTCCTCCAAATTTGCTTTAATTACTCTCCTGATATTTTCTTTCAATTCCTCTAATGTATGGCTTTATGTTTAAAGCTTGATAGCTCGCCACGCAGATGTCATGAAATTGTCTGTTTCTTGTGCAAAGCACCGGACTTCTAAGGAGTATGTTTC
Source organism: Lepisma saccharinum (assembly GCF_977018435.1). Lineage (NCBI taxonomy): Eukaryota > Metazoa > Arthropoda > Insecta > Zygentoma > Lepismatidae > Lepisma > Lepisma saccharinum. The sequence continues at coordinate 169,264,617 of NC_139230.1, read as the reverse complement.
AATCGTGCTCCAACGTCGTCTACAACCTTAGTGACAATGAAGTTCGACCAGTCACAAATATAGGAGTGCATTGTGAAAGAAGGAGAGCACATGCATATGCTGAAAATATTTTATTCAGCAGGCTGCATGGAACAAAGGAAAACATAAATTTCCGCTGCAATGCAGCAATGTATGGTGTCCACACAAAATAAAACATTTTCGTCCATCTACACGTGACATTGAAGTTCGACCACTGTTAGAGGGGATCCTGTTTACCATGGTGTGACGCCGTCCCGTCGGCGAATAACTGTGGCAATGCGTCGGCCCATGCTGCGGACGAGTCGTTCAAGGTATTCCACATCGATGCGGTGCCATTCCTCCTGCAGGCAGGCGATAAGAGCAGCCACTGTCGTGGGTCCCCTCTGTTGCACACGTCGCTTAAGAACATGGCACACATTCTCAATGGGCGAGAGGTCGGGACTCGATGGTGGCCATGGCAGAGTTCGCACGTGATGGCGAGTCAATTATTCTCTTGTCAGCCACGCTGCATGAGGCCTGGCATTGTCGTGTTGAAAGATGAGACGCCGCCTGTGGAACAGGTGCCTTCGCACCATGGGAAGATGCCGCTCCAGTATGTGTGTATAGTGGTGTAGTAGTGAGCCAACAGACATGTAGTGGGCCAACCCCAGATGCTGTCATGCATCCCCATACCATCACTGACGCAGGTTTCTGTACCCGACGTGCGTAACATTTTGCTTCATTCTGTTCCTCCTTCCGACAAATGACTGTTTTCTGCATTTTCTTGTACACAACATTGAAAATGGATTCGTCCGTCCACAAAACCCTGTTCCACTGCCGAAATGTCCATCCCCGGTACATTCGTGCCCACCGTAGTCGATTGCCTTTGTTCAACATGGAAAGGAAGGGTTTACGTTTCGCCTTGTACACTCGGTAACCGCATCACTGTAGGTAACGGCGAATGGTTCTGGTTGACACTTCAATGTGAAAGCGTTCTCGAGTCCACAGTCGTAATTCGGCCACAGAAACATGATTGTTGGTCTGGATATAGCGCCTAAATATCCGTAGGTCACGCACGCTCAGCAGGCGTTTTCGACCGGGGGCCTTACCTGGCTCTGTAGTACCCGTATTTTCATGGTGTTTGATGATGCAGTGGATGGTTGACTTGGGTAAGTTCAGTTGGTGCCCTATTTCCCGTTCACTGAGTCCATCCCGTTGCAACTCCACCACTCTTCTCCTCATGGTGTTGTCAATAGGTTTGCCCCTGGCCATGGTGATGATGCACTGCGGTTCCTTGGTGCACAGCACGCGCTTATTTACGGGGGAATCCCTTATCGTGTCCGTGATGTCATGCTTCCATCGAATGCGCCACTATCTGGAATTTTCCGTATGGGTCTGGTGCCTGGTCGAAGTTCAATGTCACGCATATAGTTCCCCGTTTTCGTTCTTTACGTGACCTTGGGTGCAACATGCTGGGATCACGATTCTTCCCTGCTCACACGCCTCCTCTTACACACATGCGTCAGTTCTGCGGGTCACCCATTCCACCGCCTATGCCTCTGTGCATTTAATCACGTATTCCTTTCTGGTCGAACTTCATTGTCACCAAGGTTGTAGTTTCTCCTCAGTAAGCACACACACACCAATTTGCCATTAACTTCTTAATCAAGAACAGACCCTTTTTCCCTAAATTTGTTCACAAGTATCCAAACACTGACTCTGTGTGAAACAGAAACATCTAGGAAATCTGCTGCAAAACACATTGTAACTTCCCTACACAAATTCGCAATGATGTAAGAGTAATACATAAAAATTCAGTGTTTTAAATTATGCAGATAGCGTGTCATTATTAGACTCCAGAAAAGCAACAGTAATACGTAAACTAGGGGATGGGCCGATATGAAATTTCGGCCGGTACAGATAAAGTACTGATATTAAATTTACCGATGATGATAACCGATATTCTACCGATCCGATATAAAATTAGAAGTGGTCCTTGAAGAACCTGAAAGGTTCATTGACCTCCTTAATAAATTGTTTCAATGTGACTGCAGTGCAAGAGAAGTTGCATATTTAGACATTTACTTTTTTAGAAATTAGAGCATAAAAATTACAACAAAATGGCAGAATTTTGTACTAATTTATCAGATATTTAGTGATATATCCGATCGGTAAAATAATCGGTAATTTTACTGATACACCAATATGCCTATATCGGCTGATACCGATAGAGTACCGATTAATCAGTCCCATCCCTAACGTAAACTAAAGCCAAACAAACTAAAACACCTTAACACTTTGCAAGCATGTGCAAACTGGACACCAGATATCTGGATACTGAAGCACTGACTCGTCCAGTGCCAAGGTCAGCGTACAGCTGTGGGTCTCAATGCCGGCAGATGCGGCCTTACTCTCCGGTGCACTATCTGCCGCTCCACGGCCACCTCGTTCATGAAAGGCACTGCATATCTTGTAGTAGAAAAAAATAATTTGTAAACTAAATGTGAGTAATACTGCAACAATCTCTTGAGATCAAAAACACACTGACAAGATGGCAAACACTTTCCATGAATTGAAATACACAAAAAGAACATTGAAACTAAATTTGAATAAACATACACTGCTCTTTTACCTGGTGCAGATCATTATCCATTTCTCCACATGTATTTCATATGAATTAAACTCAAAATATGCTTCCAACAAAGCGATTAGCTGTGCGCTCGTTAAAGACGTTGTTGACAAACTGTGATTGTACATCTCACCCCGATGACTGTAATAGCTCTAAACATAACATAAACTCATACTTCAAGGTCATACCAATCCCTACTAACAGGCTTGCCAACTCATCCAGATGAATGTCTTAGTACCTTTTTAAAAGTATGATTGCAGGGACTTTTCGAATGATCTGTATTACTGCAACAGCTGAAGCTGAACAGTTGTAGAGGAACTTGCTGTGGCAGGATACTTAACAACTCTTGCTAAAACTGTGGAAACTATAACCAGTGAATCATCAACTTCCAATCTTGAAAGATGGCAATGGCCACTGAAATTAATACAACAAAAAACCAAAGAATATAGATGTCACTGGAGCACAGCGGCGGCTCGTGACATTTCAAAGATGCGTGCTACAACTGATGCTGTTTTTCATGTACTTATAATGACCCTTACCCCCCACCCCTCACCCCTACCCACGAATGTTAAGTGGTCGACTTTCGATCTCTCCATCGAAGTTCCGGGTTGGAGTCACGTCCCGGGTATGGGCATTCTTTGTGAATGCCCCTTCATTAATTTCATTATTACAAAGTACAATATTACAAAGAATACCCATACCCTGGCTGACACTCCAACCCTGAACTTCGATGGCGAGATCGAGTGCCTTTAAATACAGTGCTGTTGTCAAGATGTTCTTTAACAGCGCTGTCTAAACTGCTGACAAAATTAAGGAGCCATAAAAATGTCCCAGGGTTTGCGGAGGAATCTGTTTCATCGTGGCCACGCAGGGCCAACTCAAAAGCTCCACAGAACTTGATGCAGTCTATGATTTTTGACAAGACGTAGCGATTTTTTTCAACTTGTTCATTATGTGATTGTAGATAAGCGTGGCTTAATTGCGTTGCTATGTTGACAGTTCCGAGAGAGACAAAATTTAACTCATTATTCATGTGCTTTTTGCTTTCACTATGCTTTCTCATATATTCACTTAAATGTCCTAGATCTTTTACCCCTCCTTTAGACCACGAATCATTAATTCCAAAAAGTATGCAAGGAAAACAGGATAATGCATTTCGAATTTGACACCCACAAAGCCATGGTTCACTATCGTACAGTTTTCTATTAAATCACCTTCTATACGTAGCGTTCTTACCTCCCTTTGCATTTTGTGATAGATCCAAATCTGGCAACGGCCATCCTAGCGCTTTTATTTCCAACTTTTCTTCAAGTGTTCTTGAAGAGAAAAGTCGCTGCTACAAGGAATTCACCGAATTCATGGTACACTAACACACAGTCACTTTCACTTCTAACAACAACAAAAAGCTTCATCCTTAATCCTTCACAACAATGACCACCACTTCACACGGCACACGATTTTAACACAATGAACCGCACGGAAAATTTTCGGGTCTGGAACCCGGGGAAAAATGACGGTACTCTGTAAGTTTGTTTCTTGACGATTGAAGTGCTACATAAACACAAGGAAATATATTTCTTGCACTTAAAAACAGGTAATTTAGATAAAATATAAAATTAAAATTTCCTAAACATAAATTACATAGCAGAATCCACTTCCGGAAGCAAAAAAGGCACGGACTATAGTTTCAGAGTTGCAATCTTTACAACTTACCACCGAAATAGATAAAGGCTAAGGGGTAGTGTCAATTCGCGTTCCAACTTTTTGCAGGTGCTGCTAATGTATACGACATGTTACAAACATTTCATAAGTCTACGTACAGAACGTTTGAAAATTACATTAAAAAAAACGTTGTTCTGACAGAGGCAATAGGTTGTCGTAGACTTTCTTCTTATCCTGAGATGGCACACTTACCGTGCTGTGTCTTCCTGTAACACGCTAGCAGACGATTTTTCTCGAGCCGAGACCCTATCCCCGGTAGGAATCGAGGGGTGGGGTGTACAGTATTCATGCACGGAGTGATGAAAAAGGGGCGAAAACATGCTGTTGAGATTCTAGCACGGTACGGTATTCCTTATAGCCTCAACAGCACAAGGGAAATACGTGGCGTCGCTGTTAAATGTTGAGGCTCTTAACATGAGAAGTTTCATTTCACTTTAGGGCTTCATTAAACTTCTTGCATCTGTGAGATTTGCTTTTTCCTTCTTTTCATTTTAACAAATTTAGCAACGTGCTATAGCACGGTAGCACGTATTAAGCAGCCGCCACTGCTGGAGCACTAAGAACAGTTTCCTGCATGAAGCAAATTGATCGTCCATCAAGCAGAAATAAGTTGCCAAACAACGACCCATAAGAAGAGCATGTGTAAATGGACTTTACCTACCATTCTTTCCGAAAACCCAAAATGTCCTGATTTTTTTTTTTTTTTTCAACTTTCATCCACCCCTGCTTAACTCCTATTTAGTGCACAGTGAGGAAAACTGTTTGAAACATATAAATAATATTTATATAGATTACTGCTAGATTAAGGTACTTATCGGCGCCTATCATGCTTTTTTTAGTACTGCATAATCCTCTTAAAATATTCCATAGTTGTTGGTCCTTAAGAGTACTACATTTTAGATTTTTTATTTACGTCAAATTTTTGAAGGGGCCACAACAGCTCTTCAAATAGGACATTGAAAAAAATCTTGTAATTGTGTTTTTGGGAACTAGTTGCCAAAGTTTCCTCTCTCTTGAGAAAATAAAATTCAACCCCACCTGTCCATGGTAAATAGTTTTCCTTCAAGACTAATAAATGTATGTGTACAGTGGAACCTTGATTGTACATTTTTTCAGGGGACCAGGCTGATAAAACTTAAAATGCAGGAAAATGTAAATTTGAAGAAAATTGTAAAACATTTTGCTATGTTGGGACCATCAAGATTGAATGTGCATATAATGGAAAATGTAAAATCGGTGTTATCCATCATCAATTTAGTTACGTTTCACTAAGTACTGTTTTGTATCTCTCTCAGATCACATTGGATTCTCAAGACAAAAAAAAAAAAAACATTCAGAAAATTCGAAGTTTCTCTATCCTGAACAAAACCATTTACCACACATCACATTGTACAGGCGAATGTAAACAAACACTGTACCTTAGTTCCTGGGGTCATAGTGGCAGTGATAATTTGAATCATGAATAGCATATTTCATTACTATTTTTTCTAAATCATTATATATCTTTTCTAATGAAACTCGAACTATAGATTTCTGAAACCATGGTTATCTTTTCAAATTAATTATCTGAAAATGAAGAGTCAAGTGCTAGGCAACTTGGCATAAAAATCACGTAAGTATTATATTATATGTTCTAAGGAGGTTAAAGCAGGTTTTAATATGTAGTTTGATAATGCTTCCCTTTGCTAATAATGCAACTTTGTTTTATTTTTCTTCTTCTGTTTAGAAACTCTCTTCAGGTTCTCTTGGTGGAGGAGATGGTGCAAAACCAAAAGTTGTTACTGTAAAGCATCCAGAATCAAACAAGCCGAAGCCAACTGTCAAGAAGGCAAAGCCTATCCAAGCAGATTTGGTAAGATTTCGATTCTTGATGGGAGTGACCCAGTATGATGAGGATAATTGGGGTGTTTGTTACTTGATGGTGTAGAAAGTCAGATAATATCATTGATAGGACTTGTGAGCTTTCCTACCACAGTGTCTTAGTTTTTTATATTAAGCTATTTTTAAGTTGCAATATCAGTATAAGTTTTTTAAAATGATTTTCATTCTGGTACAATGTACACAGCATGGATTTCAAATATTGCATTTATCTCTATATTAAATGTGTATTCATGTTAGGGGGAATAAAAGATGCAGTAGATAATAAGAAGATGCAAGTGAGTTACTAAATTATTTCCGTGAAACTTTCTTGTAAAATTAATAGAACATTTACAAGTAAGTTTCATGGAAATAATTTAATAACTCACTTACGTCTTCTTAAATGTGTATCTTTCTCTGGATATGCAACTGTTTGCTTTCTGCTAATATTATAAGTTGAAGTTTCATGGTGTCATGGAAATTTCACCTACTCTCAATGGTAGTAAATGGGCATGAGACTTTGTGTCATATTGTTATGTGAAAATTACTATCCCAAAGGAGATACGATGAGCAGGAACATTCTTTTGTCACCTTAGTGGCTGGACATGCTGACTGCTGCAATCATGTGGAATATACGTATGGTCTCTGGTTTGATTGGCATGGGTGTTTCTTCGAGACTGTCATTTCAATTGCATGTAATCGCCTTTAATCATCATTGTCGGTTGGTTGATTTGGTTGATTTGATTTTTTAAGTCCACTTTATGCACAGTAAGGCTAATTGGGACTGGACCTACAGTTTAAAGTGGGATCCGAACCACTTGTGCCTCCACCGGGTATCGAACCCGGGACCCCTTGATTACAAGGTGACGACGCTACCACTGCGCCATCGGGGAGGCCCCTAATCATCATTGTCATTGTTAGCCAGAAGTGATAGAAAGGTGATGTGAAGTACAAAAAATGCAAATACAGAAATGTTCTTATGTTAAGACATGAGTTGACATCATATGTTTACAATCTTAGTGACATGGTTACTTTGAATTTATACTGGTAACAATGCTGATGTTATTAATAAATCCCTCTGAATGGTTTATATATTTATAGGATGTCCGAAAAGTCATGTAACCGACAGTTTGATGGTACATAACTTTTGTACAAAACTCGATAGAGACATGAAACTTATACTGGGTATTAACTTTGTCTGTGTGGATATTTTTTAAACATTAAACAAGAAAATCATGCTCTGCATGAATGTTCAGTATGCAGAAAAAGTTACTGAGGTGTAAAATAGATTTTGTATGAAGGAAAGACACACATGGATAAAAAGACATCTGTGGAGTTGCTTGCAAAAAAATTTGATATGGGATGGTCTGTGGGGGTATTTATAGATTTGATAAAAGAATAATTTTTTTATACATTAGAGACAATTTTATGGGGTTAAATATGGATATTCATAAAAAGTATGTTTTTTTGAAATTACGAGCTATACTGACAACATTGGTCATCTCATCGGGCAGTATGCCCAACATCTGGCTAGATTATTCAATCAGTGCTGCAAAATAACAGCAATAGGATATTTTAATATTGAAAGTATGTAAACTTTAATTTTCCTGTTTTGTGCATTCATTCACTTCTTATATTTCAGGATGTATCCAAGGAATTTGTACGATGCAAAGAGGCGGGATCCCAGAGGCTGGACCTCAGTAAATCTAGTGTATGTATTATAGAATTATATTATGGTTCAACAATTATGTTTGGATATATAGGTATGCAAAGAGGAGAAATTGAAATCTTGAAATTGTTTTATGGCACACACATCAAGTTTACAGTATATTATACAATGGAACTTCGGTTACATGTTCCTTGGGGCTAAAGTAGTAAAGATGCAGAAAATGTAAAATCTGGGAAAGAATTGTGATATTTTGTTTTATTTGGACTAAAAAGATTTAATGCATAGTGAAGGAAAATGTCAAGTCAATGAACATAAGCCATTCTAATGTGTTCACTAAATTTTGATGTGAACACTTTGTGTTTGCCAGCATATTATGTGGCTGTGGCTACACTGTGTGCTAGTTGTTAATGAGATTGTCTTGTGATACAAGTTAGTGATGCCCACCGGAAAAGGGAGTGAAATTAAATCAGGTGGTCTAAGTTCTTTGAACCACTTTCAACCAACAGTCTTGCCAATTCCCATACCAATAATTGAAAGTAGTAATAATTAAATGTTGTTCTAAATATTGATCAATATTAGTGTGCAAGTATGTCACTCCAATTATATGCATCAGTTTACCAAGAGTTTTTCTTTATTCAAGCATTACATTGAAATATTAAAATACATATTATGTCATCACAGAATCCAGTTCTTCATGCAAAACTGGTGCAAAATAGAAAGAAACCTCAAATATTGCATAATTTCTGGGATAATTAGACTCCTGAAAAGTGTGGTGTGGTATTTTTGTACACCGGAAAAGTATTGGTCAATAAATTCCAACCTTTACTTCTGATACCAATACCACTGGTATTGGCTGATACCGATACATGGGCATCAGTATTGGCTCAGCCGTAGATGAGACCTTAGGCAAGTTACAATCTTGTTGGAGATTAATTTTAAGATTATTAAAAATTAGGACTGAGCCGATACCACCAATACCAATACCACTGTTGATGTTGATACTCTTACCGATTCCCACCGATACTGATATCAATACATGGAAATTGTTAACAGTTCAAAGTAGTTGAGAACATGTATAAATTTAAGATGTAAGTTTTCCATTGGAACTACCGTATTTACTTGTGTATAATGCGTACTTTTTTCCAAAAATTTTGCTCCGAAAAACTGTAGTGTGTATTATGCACGGAATAATTCAGACAGCCATCATGAAACCGTACATGGTCATTCCATGATTTTCTGACACGCTTTGATTTTTCACGTTTACGGAACCCTATCATGTTATATCGTAGCGTTCCTCTGGATGCGGGGATCTTAAATAGGGATGTACTATTAGTACTAGTTGATGGTAGAGACAGCCCTGAACGGGCAGGTACAAATATCTAACTATTCATTAAAATAGACTCATGATTTGTTTCTAGACTGAAGTGAGCAATGCAAATGGCAGAATGGGTGTAGACTAGCTTACCCTGTTCGGTTTAGAAATAAGACCAGTAGCTCCTGCTTCTCCGATGATTCCAGATTAAAAGACCTCGTGTCGCTCTCATGCGCACCTATTTAAACCCTCGCTTGGCCTCTCGTCACCTCTTGCCAAAGGCCAGTGTTCTTACCATTTCCTGTAGAAAGCTTATCCATCACATTTCTTGAGCAAGGAGCTGACAAGGTCTGCCAGGGTCAATATTTCTTAATCGAACAGGGTATGGTACGACACTCCCTCTTGCGAGACAATTTCCCAAAATTGAAATTGTAATCATTAAAAGTTTAAATTGAACCTTCTGCCATTCACCAAAATTTAAAAGGTTTTTGTTTATTACATGAAAGAAAAAGGTTACATAAAATAAAATAATAAAAAAATGTCTGAGACCCTTCACCGAAAATTAAATGGAACAGAATTAAGCTCAAGCTTGAATGCTGAAAGAAAGTCTTTTGTTTTCATTAGCCACACGCTGAAAGAGTCTTTCGTAACCAACAATGCTGACGGTTGGTCAACATGCGATATAAAGTGTTGTTCGCAGGTCCGTGGAGTCAGCAGAAAGTTCAACACACTGCATCGTAACGCGATACATGCGAATGGCTTCTGAACAAGTGCTGACTAAGCATCGAACGCAATTCGTGAGAAACCTTAAGGCCGCATGCTCGCAATCTTCCACCTCATCAGGATGACAGTTCGAGGCGAGAGCAAAAAGACCATGGTAAACACAAAGCTCCACTGGACTGCGCACAACCACACGAAGATGAAAAAAAAAAATAGTTGAAGATTATGTTTTCACTGACGTTCGTAGCACACTATGTGTGCACACTATGACCTGAGAAATCAAAAGGCAGGGCAATCCAAATACACTCAAACCCCGGAGTCCTGGGGTACGAAGCACTGTTCCGGGACATACACGGTCCCTGACCGATCACAATTGCACTGGGGGACCGGATTCGAATCCCGGTGTGGAAAGTTCTGGAATACTGTCCAGCAAAGGTCAGATGAAAAGACGTTGGCCGTGGGGCGGGCGAACACAGGGTAGTCCATGGGAAGCCACTCCAAGTAGCGTTTCCAAGCCCCAAAATATGCATTATCCAATGGCGAACACTGGGGGGTATTTATGATAGGCCCCCGAAAGTTCACAGCAGACGCCATTACATATTTCCGGCACACATCGAATGGCGACACATTTCGTACGCTGGTTGCATGTGAAAACGGAAGGTGTACCGTGCTGCAAACACTCCAAGAAGGGGAACAGTAAATATGGCCACTGGTAGGATGAAACTGTTCACAGGTGGCCTGGCAGGTTGCTGATCCACAGGGGTGGGTCTCAACACATTTGGGTTGTTGACTGTACCCGGAAAGTTCCAATATGTGGTGAAATACACTGCCTGGCCTTACAGAGCAAAAAGGGACGATGTACATGAAAGATGTTCATGCTTCTTCTTAAGGGGGGTTAGAGTCGTGGGGGGGGGGTTTGCTCTGTAAGATGACATTTCTTCTGATGTTTCTGACGCTGTTCCGATCCTGGGATGTCACTTGGAATAGGATTTTCGGTGCTGCTACGTGACATACACCGCTGAAAACCAAAGGAGGCTGGTGAGCTCCAAAGCCTTCAGGAATGCGTTCTTCTTCCGGCCTCAAAAAAATCGCTGGACTACTTTCGAGATTCCTTGAACTCGTGGAATTCCCGAACAGGGTAGGAAACAGGTAAGACATTGGAAAAACTACATTGCTCTCAGTCATTCAATATTTAAAATGTATAAAAAATGTGTAAAGTAATCGTCTTTTATAGGCAAGTGAAAATCATGAGTAAAGATAAGGAAACTAAAATAAAATAAACTGCCCAATAAGTGATATAAATTATAAAATGAAGTTTGAATGAAGGCTAAATAAATAAAAGGCGGAAAATGTCATTTGACGCCTTAACACTGGAACACCATTAAAATGAAAATATGACTTCATCAAAAGTAATATATGTATATATTGACTAAATTATATATATATATATAGCCCCTGGCTTCTCCCAAAATATAAAATAATGTGCAATATAAAACTAAAGTTATGATATATCACTAAATGCCCTGTGTTGGGACATGATCAATATACAATGAAATAAACGAAAATATCTAGAATTAAATATTGATAAATACATAAAAGTAACATGTAGATGGTATAAAATATATCCCCTGGTATCAGAAAAATAACCCGACGAAATCCATTAATATCATGTCAGAAGTGTCAAAGCATTGTAAAATGAGGAACTGACGAAAAAAATAATTACCCCAAAATTTGGTAACGTCACAACTGTTAAAACGGACCTAGCCACAAGTAAATTCGGGATCACTAAGATATAATAAAAAAGTAAATGACATGGCTCCAATGACGTTAAGATCATTAATTACGAAAGATACATAAAAATGGATGAATAAATCAAGGCGACATAGTGACGCACTGTTAACGCTCACTAGTCAAGGTTGGTTTGCGCTTGCATACGCCTGACGTATAGCATAAATAAACAGTTAAAATGAAGTTCCAAATTAGTAATAGGATAACGGTAACGGGAAAATGGGACAAAAATATTTCATGAAATTTTGGTTCGTTCGCGATTGACTGATTTAATTTCTCCATGGCCAGTCGAAAGTCAGTCCAATCAGGAAGAATTACATTTGAAAAATTTACAGAGGTATTAAAAAGTGGAGAAATTGCTCGAATAGCTATTTCTGTATCTAAAACTCTACGAGTGTGGATGATTTCATCATCAAAAATCAATTAATCAAAATTCTTATAATTACAGAAAAAGGATGTTCCTTCAGACACTGTTATTGTTTTGTGTGTATTTAAATTGCCGTTTAAAGTTTGTGATTGGAGGAATTTGCCTGTGCCGGAAACTATCACTCCTGTTCGAGTGCAAACTTTCGTGAGGTGGCCCCCGACGTTGGATTTTATTTCTGTGGAGCAGGAAATAGTGGAATTATGAAATAGAATATTTGTTAAGCATTTTATATTATCGTGAATTGAAAGTTCCGTATGAATACAAACGTAAATAAAGGAATTAAATTTACAATGACTATCAAAAATTTCCACGATTTGGGTTTGACCATTATGTTCCATTTTATATGATAATTGGGGAACCTTAACCCGGAACCATTTATTATCAACAAAAGTGCCAACATTTATAGTCCGATAAACGGGAGAAAAAGCGTTACGAAGTAAATTGGGAGTTTCTAACAAAATATGAAAAGAATGAGTGGATAAGTCATAATTGACAAGGTAGACATTTGTTAAAGCGTAAAAGAGACCAAGATCTGTCATATACAAGGTGTCCTTAAAGTCAGAATGAAGACTGAGAAAAACACGGAGCCAATCGGGAGAAATCATATGATAAGACAGTTTATTCATCGATAGATCGGTTACCATAAAATCAATACGGGTAAATAATTCTGAAGCGTGCAAAAGTGCCATTAGGTGCCTTTCTTCCGTATAGATGTCACAAAATTTCGAAACTAAATCCGCTTTAAGAGCAATAAGAGAACGTTTGAAGATTACCAAAATGTTATTAACAACTCGGAAAGTCTGGATTTCGTCTTTCTTCATTTCCTGTAATTCTGCCTGAATCTGATCTTGATTATGTTTTAGAGCTTGAACAGAAGAGCTAAGGTGATGAATTGAAAAGGAGTTATAAATTGAAAGGCCTGCCGAAAATAAATTCATTAAATTAAAAAAAATCGATCTTTCCCTCGAGTGCTCCCAGACACATTTTTCCACACCCCATGGCAATTCGGCCAGCTATTGCTGGTTTTAAAACGACAAGGGAGGCAAAGTGAAATTTCGCGTAAGTATTGCTGAATACGATCATGGGTATCATTTTGAATAGCTGACCACTTAACACAGTCTGAGTGGTTATCAGTCCGAATGTTAATATCAATATGAATATTGGCAGTTGTATATATGTAATCGGAACTGTGAACCATAAGACCTTGTTGTTCGTAAAATAAGCCCAACCCACTTACAAAAATATCCTCATTTTCATTTGCGACTGTATATTGAAAGGTGGGAAGGGTTGTCAGGAATAGAAAGACACACCTCCAATAAAATTGCGCGATGTCAGCCATGCTTGGTATCTGAAAGGGAGAGAAAAAAAATGTTTGTGACGTGAACAAATTGATCTAAATAAACTGAAAAAATGAAAAAAAAAAAACCGGTATAGAATACTAACAAATCACATTCCTTTCGTATGATATTACTTCAACTAAAGTCTATGACGTGTGGGAGATTAAAATATAAACACAATTACTCGCTATTACCTACTTTACGAAGATTAACATGAAATTAATCTGTAAGAAGTAATTAAATTTCATTCGGGAAACTTTTGAAAATTCTGAAGAAACGAGGAAAAAAAATCGCATAAATAAGCGCCCTTGAAGAGGCTATTGTTCACACCTCATTTGGAGGCTAGGAATTTCATTGCTGAAACCACCTGAGTGTAAAGTTCATCCACAACAAAGAAAGGTGTCATCAAATTCTCTCTCTCCGAGACTGAAATAAGATATGTTTCTTCCGCTAACCCGAATGTGGAGTAGAAACTGCGCACCGAAGTGGCCTCGACGAAGATAACTGCGAGGGAAATGCAATTCAGCATAAAGCAGGAACTCGAGGAGTCTAGCTAAAGACATCTTTTCAACTCTACTGGATGTGTGATCTGAGTTGGGGGGGAAAAAAAGGGGGAAGGGGGAAAAGTATATGGTGGCCGTTCTGGATGGGCGGAGCCCCACGTTAGTGATGACCAATAACAGGAACGTGTTCTTTCTCTGTGAGGAAACACGACGATAGAAACTTATGACTGGTAACGAGGGAGGCGGTGCCAAGGAGCAAATAGGAAGAGGAAAAGAGTACCTTTCATGAACTTTTGGTTCTTGATGTACCTGGATTTCATCGAGACAGAACCAAAGAAAAATAAAAAAGGGGAGATGTTTGCTGGGCGCCCCAGGCTAGTAGGAACTCGGTTGCATAACGGCTAGGGGAGTGCGTGGAAAAGCAGCTTGATTATATGTCGTCATAAAACATGTTTTGAATGAAAGGGACAATTGGTTCAGAGTGGGGCTGGGGGTCGTCGGTTCGAGACACATCTACGTTTTGTGTTTTCACCGTAACTCCTTTAACTCTTTTTTATTTTAACAGGATTAGTTTGAACAGAGCGAGATGAGGTGTTAACATCATCTAACTTTAATGGATTAAGAGTTTGACATGCAACATTAAATGTATCTAGACGGACGGGGGGGATTTCAAGTGGGATAATTACGTTTGGAGTATCTGCTTGGTCATAAAAGGGGTCTTGAAAGGTAAAAACTGACGCAAGATTTCGACATGTAACGGGTTGGGTGGGACCACTGTGCCAAGAGTCGCTATCCGACTGGGATATATTTAAAAATTGTACACTTGAAGACATATTTACTCGTTCCATTTCCCTTGGGCAATTATTTTCCAAAACTTTTAACTTTTTACATCTTCGCTGACAACAAATGAAGGCAATAATTAACATACAAATAAAAACTAGTGTTAACGTAATTACTGAACAAATGATGTACGGGGATTGGAAGGATCTTATGACCACTTCCTTGAAGGATAGGGAATTGACATGAGAGATAAATGCAATTAAAATTAATAAATATAGGAAAAACTGCATCTTGTTGAAATATGTAGCAATTATTGAACCTAAACTTGCTAAAATGACCACAACTGTTATTTTTAGTTATTATTGAAAATAAATGAATTGCTTTTCGGCCAATAAATATCAAATCAATAAATTTGATAAATCACATATTTTTACACAAAATAAATTTAACTTAAAATTTTCTCGGGTATTTTAGTTAGTTTTTAGAAACAATGCAATTAGTGCAATGTAAATAGGAATTATTCAAGGAGGGGTCAAGAAGATAAAGTCAAACTGTCGGCCAGGAATAATTTTAACTGAAAATAGATAAAAAAATATCTCGTCAAACGTATGAAACTTCACACCTTGCTTATTATTAGCACAAATTACATGGTCTAAATGAGAACTTGGTTCTCTGCTTCATTTTAGTCGGCTTACGCAGACTTCTTTCTTTATTTAAGGCTAAATGTCATGGGGACATTAACATTTCTTACGTTATTAACTATAATAACGGGTCTTTTCACATACTACCGGTAGGTTTAATGTACACAATAGAAAAGACAAATATACACTAGATAACGCTTGTGCCGCACTTTCGTTGCTTTAATTAACTAAGTGAGCTCACTGACAACATATTTAATTCTTTTTATAACTCATGCATGGATGGAAAAAAATGCACATATATTTCAGAGCGTGTTTATAAATAACTTCATATATAAAACATGCAATTGCCTAACAAAATAGTTTTACTTCTACAAGAAAACAACAATGGTGCGTACATTAGGTTTTATACGTTTGGCGAGAAAACGAATTGACGTATTGATACTTTTAGGGAAATGGAACGAAAAATAAAATTAAAATAAAATATAAAAATTATAAAAATAAGGTCCACACAGAAAGTAAACAATTACGACATGTGCTTTGGGCTACGTATGGGCAGTTACTGGTTCGAAATCTTCCTCTTGAAGAGATACGATATTCGTTTCTTCCTCACCCCCTGAAGGGCGGTGATAGCATTTTAACCTTTGTACAGCCACTAAATCGGACACAATCTTGCCGCGCTTATTTTCATATTCCACTAAATAGGCATTGCTATTTTCCTTTCTTACTATTACCGTGGGCCCAAAATAAACACCTGAAAAGCACTTAGCCATTTTTGCCTTCTGAGTGGGGTTATATAATAATACCAATTCACCAGGAGCGTAACTTGTTGCTTGATGACGTCTGTCATAATACTTCTTTTGGGACTCAAATCGTTTACTTGAGCTGCGTCTCGTGCCTTGTTTAGCCTTTCAAGTTTGTCTGTGTTCGCACTATTTTCGCAGGGATCTGCGTGAAGCATACTTTCCCAGGGCAAATGGGCTTCGAACCCATGCATGAGGTAAAACAGACTAAAACGACTGGAGTCGCCGCGTGTAACATTATACGTAAACACAGCTGGTTGTAGATAGGTAATCCAGTCATCATGTTTCGGGGTTACAAAATGCTTAATTATACTTTGCAAAATACCGATACCTCGTTCCTCTAAACCGGAAGTATTATGGTGATACGCAGTTACAAATTTAAACTGAATACCGAGTTTAGCACTAAGCTCTAAATACAGAGGAATTAAATGAGCCACCCCTATCACTGTTGAGAGTTTTCGGACAACCAAATCTTAATATTAAGTGCTCGTAGAGAAAGTTAGCAGCCGTTTGAGCAGTGGTATCGACCACAGGAGCAGCAATCATATATCGGGTACCAAAATCCATGCATGATAAAATGTATTTACATTTATTTGGGCCACTGGGAGGGAATGGTCCCGCGAAATCTATAGCTAGGCGTTCAAAAGGGCGACAGCTTGGAAAGGTCTGGAGTTCACCTTGTGGCTGCCCTGTAGGGCGCTTGTTTGTTTGACAAGATAGGCACTGGCGACATTTGTCCTGTATAAAATGTTTCATATAGGGAAAATATATGCGATTGAGCGCATTGTAATATGTTTTAGTAAACCCTAAATGACCACCACCACACGGGTGAGAATGTAATTGTTCAACTACAGTATGACGTAAGGACTTAGGTATACAAAGTAATTTCTTACTTCCCCCACCCATCTTATGGTTCCTGTATAAAAGACCATTTTCCAGCTCATAATAAAAAGCCTGTCTTTCGAAGGGGGGTTGGGCGTCATCTGCCCCCTCCAAAACTTTTATGATTTCTGAAAAAAATGAGTCGTCGCGCTGGTGTTTTCCCACATCTATTGATTCATCCTGGAGGAGAAATATACGAGGTTCGCCCAATTCTGGCGATTCGTCGTCCGGGGGGTTGGTTGATTCCCTGCTAATAGCGTCGGAAATATTTTGTGTAGATTTACAATGAACGACCGTGAAGTCGTATGAATCAAACTCTGCACTCCACCGCGAGAGCTTCGAACTCAAATTACGGGTGGTACGCAAATAACTGACTGCTTTATTATCTGTTACAATTTCGAAATGTTTCCCAATTAAATAAAACCTAAAGGTTTTGAGAGCATACAGAACCGCTGATAGTTCTAGTTCCATGATGGACAATTTTTCTTCCCCTTTTTTGAGTGTTCGACTTGCATATGCTACAGGAAGGAAATCATTATTTGCATTTGGCTGTGTTAAAATAGCACCAAGGCCTTTCAGACTTGCATCACAGTAGACGCGTGTTTCTTTAGAAGGGTCATAGGGTAGCAAAACTGGGGCAGTTATTAAAGCGTGTTTTAAGTTTGTAAAAGCTGTTTCTTGGTCCTCCCCCCATACAAATTTTTTGCCTTTGCCCAAAAGGGACTGGAGAGGTTGGGCCTTCTCTGAAAAGGATGGGACGTATCTACGGACATATGAACATAAACCTAAAAATCGTTTAACTTGTTTTGTGGTGGAGGGGGTGCGGTAAGTCTTAATGGAAGAAATAATACGGTCACTCAAGCGTAGGCCATAACACCCCACCAAATGTCCAAGGGCGAGTATCTCAAAATAACCAAATTTACATTTGTGTGGAGAAATTTTCAAGCCAGCGTTTTGTAGACACTGAAACAATTTTTCCAGTGTTGTCAACATTTCATTAAAGGTATGGCCCCAGGTAAATAAATCATCCATATAGAAGGCGAAGTTATCACTTTGCATTCCGCTACAAGCCAATTGAAGTGTTCGATTCATCGCTGCTGGCGAAGTAATATGACCCTGACTTAAAACATTAAATTCAAAATGACCTAGGTTGGGAATAGAGAAGGCTGTGTACTCTTTACTGTCTTCTGTTAATGGTATCTGAAAGAATCCTGAACGTAAATCGGCACTAGAATAGTACTGCTTTCCCCCCATATCGTGCAAGATAGACTGAATGGAAGGCATGGCCATCGCATCGAACACAGAGCGTTTATTCAAAAAGCGACCGTCTTGAATAAAACGGTAACTTCCGTCACGCTTTTTCACAAGAATAACTGGTGAGTTATAAGGACTTGTACTATCCCGGATTATTCCCTGTTTTTTCAAAGTCTCAATTTGTTTCTTGATCTCTGTTCGCAAATGTACCGAGATCGGATATTGCTGCTTATGGAACGGAGTAGGATCAGAAAGCTTTATCCTGTGTTTATAATTGGTGGCAAGGCCCATGTCATTCTCGGACCAACTGAAAACATTTTTGTATTTTAACAAAAGCTCTAAAAGTTGATTTTTCTCATGTTCCTCCAATTGAGGATTAATGTCAAATTTGGATATATCCACTTGTGGGATATCGTCGTTTTCTGATTCTTCCTTTGTTAAATTAACTGTTACAGAACTATTTTCCTGATCCACCGTTGCCAACTCACAAGATTCTGCACCACCAATCCGAGTACCTTTGCGAATTACAATTCTATAATTCAAAGGGTTGGATACCCAAACAAGTTGTGTAGCAGGGTTGAGTATCGACCTTGGTACCATTATGCCAGATTTAGCCTGAAAATTTGCATCCGGCTCAAGTAAAGTTAAATTTTGATTTGCTGTATTGACTAATTTTAAAGGGATGCACAAATGTGATCTTGGTTTCACAACAATTCATTTAGAAGCCACATATTCAGGTTCAACAGTATGTACCAGCAAACCTGCCAACTTAACGGAAACATCAAAAGCTTTCTTCGAATCAAACCGAATGCGGTTGCGTGGGGGGAGTGCCAAATCTGCTCAAAGCCAATTTATTGCTTTCAAAATCTAAAGTTGCATTTTGGGCTTTGAGAAAATCATTACCAAGGATGGTATTATGACCAAAATCTTGTATCACCCTGAAGGTGTGCCTAAATGTAAAGCCATTTAGAGAAAAATCTAAAAGTACAATTTCTTTAATTGTTAAACAATTATTCGTGACACCTTTAACTATTGTGTTGATTTTAAACCTTCTAGCATGGGCAGGAATACCCTTATCACTTGTTACACTTATTTGGCTCCCACAATCGACAATAAACCTTTGACGTTCCCCATTTACATTGGCATGTACATAAATGAGGTCTTCAGACGGGAAAGTAGAGACTAAAATCTTTTTACCGCCCGCAGGTATGTCTCCATTACTTGCGGTTAATTGGTGTTTAAATCTTCTGGATTTTGAAGACAAAATTCTTGGTGGTGATTAGGAAAACCACATTTATAACAAAGTTGTTGGCCACGCCGGTCACCTTGATCGGGACGACTGCGGGGGGCTGGTGAACCTCGCCCCCGGCCACACTGAAAATTGGAACGATTCTGAAACCGGCCATTGTTTGAACGGTAGCTTCTACTTCCCCTGCCCTGAAAGCTTCGTCTGTTGTTTGAACCACGATTGTGATTAAAATTACCCCTTTGATAATTTTGGTCTACAGTTTGAAAATTTTCGTGATCGTGTGACTGTATAACTTCCTCGACTTTTAACGCTAGGTTGCTAACCTGCTTAGCCAAAGCTTCTACAGCGGACGGTTCTGAAGTTGGGAGAGACGTTTGTTGTCTTTTGACAAGGTCCAATTCAGCTTGCAAGGCTTGCAACTGATTAGTCATGTCTTGATTAGCCCGAGGTGCTGATTCCGGAGCAACCGCCGTAGTGCTAACTACGGGGTTCTGGTGAGGAATGCGCAACTCAGCAGGAGACGGAAAAAGAGTTTCCTTTTGAGCCGAATGCAAGAGCTCTTGCACCGTTCTACGGCGCATAAGGAACTTTGCTTTTTCATATTCCTTGAGGTCTTTCAAAAGCTCCGGAACTGAATTATATTGTTTTTTGTATATCTCCCTGATAAATTCCGGTTGAAGACCTGCGTTTATGTATTTGAGCTGCTTATTCACAGCCATGTTAGGGTCCATCTTAAACAAGAGGGTCTGCTTGTCCCTAACATAAGAGGATACCGGTTCATCGTCCCTGTGGGACCGATATCTGATCTGCTCCTCGATCTGCAGCTGATCAAGGGAGCCTGTGAATTCTTCAATAAGTTTTTTCTTGACGTCCTCATAGCTGACTATTTTGACGCCTGGTTGCTGGCTAATTGCATTAAACCAGCGGAGGGCTGGCCCACATAACAACGCCGGGAATAATTGCCGTTTTTTCGTCTCGTCCCAATTGTTCAGAATCGCCGCACTTTCGAAACGATCTATGAATTTAGTAACATCCTCCCCCGAGGCACCCTGAAACTGAATGCTCTCGAACAGGAAGGGATGAACAAAAGGTAGTTGAGTCATGGTGGGTGGGTCCACAAGAACTGTGGGACGATTATCAATTTGAAAGTGAGCCTGCGCGACTTCTAGTTAATGGAGGACTTCTGATTGGGGTGGATGAGGCACAAGGTAGGCCCTCCACATCAAAAGACGGACCAACAGCATTATTGGCGAGAATGATAAGCCTATCCAGTGTGGTATCAAGCTCGTCCTCCAACTCAATAAATGACATAAGGCATTACTAACAATGGTGGCGTACCTTATTTAAAAAAATTAACCCCCCATTAGGAAAAAATTCCGCGAAGAAACAAGTCTAACATGATATTAATGCATTTCAATTTTCATTTATTTCAGAGTGAAATAAATGGAAAAATTCCGCAACCTACCCTTTCAATTTTCATGTCTGTTTAGGAAAACAAGGCATGACGCTTTCATTTCCAAAAGAACCACGTTGCTCTAATTTTTCATCACATTTCCGTAAAAATGGATGAAAAACCCACGCATCTCAAACCACGTAGCGTTCCTCTGAACGCGGGGATCTTAAATAGGGATGTACTATTAGTACTAGTTGATGGTAGAGACAGCCCTGAATGGGCAGGTACAAATATCTAACTATTCATTATAATAGACTCATGATTTGTTTCTAGACTGAAGTGAGCAATGCAAATGGCAGAATGGGTGTAGACTAGCTTACCCTGTTCGGTTTAGAAATAAGACCAGTAGCTCCTGCTTCTCCGATGATTCCAGATTAAAAGACCTCGTGTCGCTCTCATGCGCACCTATTTAAACCCTCGCTTGGCCTCTCGTCACCTCTTGCCAAAGGCCAGTGTTCTTACCATTTCCTGTAGAAAGCTTATCCATCACATTTCTTGAGCAAGGAGCTGACAAGGTCTGCCAGGGTCAATATTTCTTAATCGAACAGGGTATGGTACGATATATCGTTTGAAAGCTTAAATCCTGCAGTTTCTGAATATGGCAACATTCAAGATTGCGACACTAATGTGAAATGCGGTTGAAATAAGCTCATCACAAAATGAAGGAACATTGTGATTTTTATGGTATTTTGGATGAAAGAAAAGATAGGGAAAAAGAAAACAACAATTAGAATGCATTAGTGCCCAAATAATATTATATAAATGGAGTGTGTAAATATCTTAATGGAAGAAAGCTTGTGTTGCTAACTGCTAGTTTGAGTGTCTTGAATGTGCCTCCTATGAATGTTACGTTAGTCATGGAAAAAGTATATATTTTGAAGTTTTTTTTAGAAAAAGTACAGAGGAAATGAGCAAAACCATGTATAAATGTTTAAAGGTTATCTCCACAATTTTTCACTTTGTAACGTAATGTTCTGCAACACCAAGAAAAAGCTGTGTCTTGGCCTTGTGCTTTTCCCTTCATCCACATTCATCCTAATTGTCAAAATTAGTCTTAGAAGGGAGACTGAAAATGATAGTGATTGGCGTATCTTCTTTTACAACAACCAAATCTGCATGGGTTGATGTAGGGGAGAAAGAAACTTCCATTGTTGCACTTTCATATGCATTATTCAGCAGAAAAGTAATTAATGCTGAGTGGATGCTGATACTGGTGGTATCGGTATCAGAAAGAAAATATTGATTGAAATTTATTTACTGATACCTGCCAATATTTTTCTGGCATTTTGGTCTTTTACAGACTCTGCAAAACTTCCATGAGACACTTTCAAAGAGTGTAATTGTCCTGGAAATGAAGCAAAATTCGAAATTTCTTTGTATTGTGCATCATTAGAGGTACATATTTTTGGTAAATAAAAAACAAAATTTCGGTACAAAAACAGAGTCGATTTCAGGTTCAAAAGCGGTAAATAAAATAAAATTTCGGTGTTATAGCAGTGAATAATCACATCAAAAGTGCTATATAAAATGACATTTTGGTTTTAAAATTGTGAATATATTTCTAAATTTGATTTAAAAACTGCACTTATTACACAAAATAAACTTACCCCTTCTAATAACACATTTATGTAGTTACCAGAGTATTCCTGGGTAAAACAGTCCATTTTTGCTTCTCAAATATTTACAGCAGAATTAATCAATTTTCCGTGAATTGCATAACTCACAGGATACTTCAGACTTCAGAAAGTGTTGCGTCGGTATATAAGTGGTAAATTTCGTGTTTTAGAGTATATTTCGCATTTTGCAGTTAATTTCGCATTATTTTGTGACAAAACTGGTTAGAAAAATGCACCTCTCACCTTTCAGAAACATTAAAAATGAACATTACAGCATGTTATTTCATATTTCGTGTTTTCGTCAAAAACGAAATTTGCATGCCTCGATGCATCATTCTTGTGTGAAAAAAATGAATTTTGTGATAACGTAACTGTAACATAAAATTTAATATTCTGATGTAATTCTTAAATATTTGAAGCAAAAATCCTGGTAAATTTATGCATAAAATTGAAGTGGAATGCTTGAAAACTAATATTAATCTATATTTTTACATATATGTAAATTTATATATATTTATATATTGTATAACTTTTAATTATTACAATTTTCAAGCAATGGTAGGAATCTGTGAGAGGATTGGTATCTGTTCAGAGTGTTATCAGCTCAGCCCTAAAAATAACATATTTTGTGAAATGTGCTGTTTCATGAGGTATGTTTTTAGAACATTTCTGAATCTGCTATCCAGTAGCATTACCACATAAATGATAATAGCTTGTTGAAAGTTAAGCTAAAGCAGGAAAGTTGAATGTGGAAATTATGTATTTGATAAATGAATCATGTGAAGTATAGAAAACTAAAATAATAGAAGGATATACTATTTTTTTCTTTTTCTCATTGCAGATTTCTCATTTGCCTTCTTCAGTGCGGGAATTAACTCATATTGTAGAATTCTACCTCTATGGTAATAAACTAGCTACATTACCTCCAGAACTTGGGTCCTTAGTAAATCTACAAACTTTGGCTTTGAGTGAAAACTCACTGACAAGCTTACCAGATACATTGGATAACTTGAAATCGTTGAAAGTCCTTGATCTCAGGCACAATAAGTTAAATGAGGTAGGTTATTGTTTGAAATTGCTTATCTGACATCATACACAATGTTTTTTTCGTAGTTAGCTGCTATGTAATGCAGTAATTTTTGAGTACATGAGTGCAGCATAAATTTGTCCTAATTTTCTACAACCACATTTTGGACAATAGGGCTGTTCAGGAAAAGCTATTTGCAGATGGCAACGTGTAATTTGTGTCCGTGAATTTATGGCGGGCATAATTTTTTATAAATAAATGCATGGAAATTTGATGCGAGATGTGATGTTATTGTACAGTGCCTTTCATGGCTGAGTCTTCTGCGGAGCGGCAGCAATTACACCGGGCAGCAAGAGTGTGTGTACCGGCAAACTGGATGCTACAGCCATGTAAATGGAACTCCTATCTATGTAATGAAATAAGCTCGTACAATTACATTGACAGTTACAATTAAAATGAGCATGTACCTTGTTACAAGAGGTGTTGGAAATGATGTCCTCTTGCTTCCACACATTTACGGCATTTTTTAAGGAAATTTTCACTAACATGTATCAGTTCCTCTTCCGAAATTGCTTCAGTTACTCTCCTGATATTTTCTTTCAATTCCTCTAATGTATGGCTTCAGGTTTAAAAGCTTGGTAGCTCACCATGCAGATGTCATGCAAATGTCTGTTGTGCAAGGTGCCGGAGGGATTTTTGAAAAGTGTGGTGCTCCAATGTCGCCTAGTTTCTCCCCAGTAAGCACAAACCATTTCCCCTTCATTT
The DNA here is from genome assembly GCF_977018435.1 of Lepisma saccharinum. Lineage (NCBI taxonomy): Eukaryota > Metazoa > Arthropoda > Insecta > Zygentoma > Lepismatidae > Lepisma > Lepisma saccharinum. The sequence goes on along the minus strand of NC_139230.1, from coordinate 169,240,189 downwards.
CTTATCTAGAACAGACCCTGTTTCCTTAATTTGCTCATAAGCTCTCGAACATTGTCTCTGTGTGGAACAAGAACATCTGGGAATTCTGACTTCCCTGCAAGAATTCGTAATCACGTAAGAGTCGTACATAAAAATGCATTGTTTTAAATTGTACGTGGCATTATTAGACAGCAGAAAAGCACCAGTGGAATCTGAACCACTATGTACCTACCTCCACTGGGTATCAAACCCGGGACCCTTGATAAATGAGGTAAAGTAACTTAGTCTAGCAGTAAGCTAGGTAAATATTATGGATATACAGGGAGGTTATTGCAGCATGCCACCGCAAAAGCGTCGGCCGCTTACCGGCCTTGTCATGCATCAGGTGCCGGCAAATTGCGTAACAGATAGCCCGTTACACAAACCACTTGTTTTGTAATGTTTCCACTTTTCACAATTATAGTTACAATTACAACTTAAATAAGCACGTACCTTGTCGTAAGGATGCTGGAAAAGGTGTCCTCTAAAATACAAATATTTCTGGCACTTTATTTTTGACATGTAATCTTTCTTAGACACCGCGAGAGCTTCGGCCGCTTACCGGCCTTGTCATGCATCAGGTGCCGCCAAATTGCGTAACAGATAGTCCGTAACAGAAACCGCTTGTTTTGTAATGTTTCCACTTTTCACAATTACAGTTACAATTACAACCTTATTTCAGACATCTAATCTTTCTTAGACATCTCTACTTTATCCTCGGTTGACAGAAAGGGAAGACAGCATCGCGGCGCATAAAGCAAACCGAAAGTGTAAAATTATATTTAAAACTAATAATAATAATGATGATCACTAACCTTCTGTGTTATAAATGATGTTGAAAATGACCTCCTTCAACACCAATACATTTCCGGCATCTGCGTATGAAATTCCTCTGAACATCCATAAGCTCCTCAGGTGTGATTCTGGCAATTTCTCTTCTTATATTTTCTTTTAAATCCTCTATTGTACGCGGGTTATTCTGATACACTTTGTTTTTTAATGTTCCCCATAAATAATAATCACAAGGAGTAAGATCGGGGCTACGAGAGGGCCACAACTCAGTACTGATAATTCTGTCCTCAAAAATCTCGGCAATAAAATTAAGTGATTCATAAGCAGTGTGAGCAGTAGCAGAGTCCTGCTGAAAAAATGACTGCTGGCATTCAATGTCCGTTAATTGTTCAAAAAAAGGTTGTAGTATGTCTCTTCGATACCTTTCACCATTGATAGTACCTTCATAAAAAATAGGCCCTATTATTCTGTGCGCATTCAAACCACACCACACACCAATTTTTGCAGGATGGAGCGGAACTTCATGCACAAGGTCAGGTTTTTCTGCGCTCCAATAGCGATTGTTTTGTGAAATAACTTGGCCATTCAATTCGAACCAAGCTTCGTCTGAAAATATGATTAATTCTGGATTTACTCTGCCAGCAACAATATTATCCAGCATCCAGTTACAGAATCGAACTCTAGTCGCCTGATCGCGCGGTTGCAATTCATGAACCACTGTAATTTTGTAGGGTTTTAATCTAAGTAATTTAGTGGCATTTCGTGCTGAGGATTTTGAAATGCCTGTTTCCTGAGCAAGCCGACGGAGGGATTTTTTTGGAGTATGTTCAAGTCGTTCACCAATTTCGTCTAACTTTTCTTCCGTAAGAACACGTCGTCTGGAAACACGTTTCTTAGGTTCAAGAGATCCTGTCTCTCGTAATCTTTTAACGAGGTTGTAAACAGTATGTCTGTCCGGAACAGGATTGCCAGGAAATTTTCTTGCGAATCGCCTGACTACTTTTCTGCAAGAGTTCGTTTTCACGTAAGTATCGTACATAAAAACTCTTTGTTCAAGACTATATTTGTTTGGCGGCATAACTAATAACTCAATAACACAGTATAAACAACACGAGTACTGATAAACGCAAACCGAAGTGAACACGTCTAAACAACTGGTAGCCGACAGCTGTCGCATTCGCGTAGTATCGAGAGGCTTCTCGCGGCTTACCACTACTCCGATAAGCCGCTGACGCTCTTGCGACATCTGAGGAATTTCGCTTCTAGCGTCGGCTCTATAGACACTGGATGGACCAAATTTTGAGGGAAGCACAACAAAAGACTACTCTATGAGGATATGTAATGCTCCTGCCGCAACTTTGAAAAAAAAAAAATATGGAAATTACGACGTTCAGAAATTTTGCGTAATTACGGGGAAAATAGAACTTTGGGATTTGGCCCCCGTTTCCCCCTGGACTCACAATTGTCGGAATTTACATAAAATGTTGCTTTTTGTTCATTCTTACATTTAGAATTTAAATTTCTTAAAAAGATGCAGTTGTTGAGCAGTTATAGCCTTTTATATTCAGTTTATCCCATAGTAGCAAAAGGGGAAAAGTGCTTATTTCAAATGGCGCTCTCAGAAAGAAAAACGCACACAGTGTATGATCGCTACTTTACTTCAAAAATATTCACACGTTAAAATTAAGTGACACTGTTAAATAATTCGTTTATCTGCGCTTTCGTTTTGCATAATAATGTATACGTAACCTCCCCCCTCGAAAATCTTGGGCACGCCACTGACTCTAGTGTTCAAAAGGATTAATCTTGTGTTATCTGCAAAATAAGAGTCACGGTTTTGTTTATTCGAAGGCAAGACAAGAATGAAAAATTGAATCCTTTATGTTGGATGAGTCATTGCTGTCAGAAGCGATATGGGCAGAAATAAAGTGCCAGAAATATTTGTATTTTAGAGGACACCTTTTCCAGCATCCTTGCGGCAAGGTACGTGCTTATTTAAGTTGTAATTGTAACTATAATTGTGAAAAGTGGAAACATTACAAAACAAGCGGGTTGTGTAACGGGCTATCTGTTACGCAATTTGCCGGCACCTGATGCATGACAAGGCCGGTAAGCGGCCGACGCTTTTGCGGTGGCATGCTGCAATAACCTCCCTGTATATGTCCTACTGCCGGAAACCATTTTTGGCACTATGCAGTAAATAGGTATCAAACAGGCTGACAGAAATTTTAAAATACAAATTTGTTCAGGGGATAATAATTTATCAAGGAGTGGTCTTTTGTTGTATGTAAGCTCAAGAAACTGGGACTAGATGGCAACACTACTTTTTGCTATTGTGTAACATATATTATTTTTTTTTATGATAAGAAAGTGTGGAACAACTTTCAACTAAGCATAATGTAGGTACATAGTAGTGTTACATTTTGAGATTTTTCTATTCACTTCGGATTAATGTGAAGGCTGCAGGGACTTCCCAAAGAAGGATTTATTGAGTAAATTACCCTTGTTTCTTCTTCATCTTCTAATTGCACCTGTATCCATCTGGACTGTCAACATTATACCTCCTGTGAAAACCCTAGCCATTCCAACCAAAATAAAACCAAACAAACTTCAACTCTCTTCAATGAATAGTTGTTCTATGAATTTTTAAAAACATTTATGTGCATTCTTAACCTATAATAAAGAAAACCAACTTGTGGCAAACTCACAAAACCTGTATTGCATTAAAATTAGAGTATGTCATACCTTTATATGTGTATAATTGAACAGAAAAACAGAACTGAAATATTATATCTGGTTTTCAAAAAAAAAATGCTTGTTAAATGCCACCAAATGGCTCTGGGACAGGTTTAATGCCAGCTGTCCTGAAGGCAATACTTTTTGTGCAACTGCCAACCTCTGTGGCAGAGTGGTTAGTGCAGCGTGCTAAAGAGCAAGCAGTCCTGGGTTCAAATCCTGTCATTGGCATGGGTGTTCTTTGTGAATGTCCCTTCATCAGTTTCATCATATTATTGCTCATCCTCATCTTCAGAAAAAGCCAGAAGTGGCAGAAAAATGAAGGGAAATAAACCAAATAAATTTTTCTGGAACTACTGTGGTCCCAGCTATCCACAATAGGGTTAATGCTGGTACATAAAGAACTGTACTGTTGTAATATGCAAATTAATCTAAGCGGATGTAGTTTCTCCTATAAATGGAAATTAAAAACAGTATTAAAATTGAAATTGTTTTCCAGATGTTTGTTATGGAAGTTTTGGGGTAAATCTTGTTAGGTTTTTCATAATCATGGAAAAATCAGGTAGAATAAATATGCATTTAAATTTCTGGTTTTGTTTTTGTCAAACATAATGTGATGATTATTATGTAAAATATCCATGATGGTACTAATGTTTTTAGAAGTATTTTTTACCTTATATGTTAATTCAGGTTTTATTTTTTTGTAAAGTTACTTAAGAATTACATCAAGAGTACCAGATAAATTTTCTCTTTGTAATTGCTATTTTATCTTTTATTTCAGATTCCTTCTGTAGTGTATAGAATTCCTTCCTTGACCACTTTGTTCCTCAGATTCAACAGAATTAGAGTAGTTGGAGATGAAATTAGATATTTAACTGTAAGTATAAAAGTCTAATCGAAATAATCTTTTAAATTAGCTGTTGATAATTTGCTCAATTCTATATAAAACTCATTTTTACATGATGTATGAGTTAAATAAGGAAATTGTGCTGCATAGTAAGTGTGTGGAATTGTAGTGTCAATTTTTTATGTCACTTTTTGAAATAAAAATAAATAAAAAAGTTGAATTTCATAAAACTTAGTTGTGGTTTTGTGTTCAGACCCAGTTTTGATTTTCAAAAGAGCTCTTTTGCATCTTAAAATTTTGATAAACATTAGTCCTGAATTTGGCATTTCTTGCCACAAAAATATTTTTACAGCCAGCATACAAAGGTCCAGGGCCAGCATGCAGAGGTCATTCTTTTCCATCTCTCCATATCTAATCAGCGAAATGGAAGAAATTATCATTGTGTAATGGCCTAGTTCATTCATATATCTGTCTGCCAGTTTATCCATAGTGACTATTGCCATATAAGGTGCTACTCTTGTCAGGAATAGACAACAAGCCAACAATCGATTTCACGTAACCGTCACACACCCCAGCAAAAGTATAGTCACAAACAAAGTGTGCTGAAACTAGCCTTAGAACTTTTGCACTAACACACATTTTATATATTATTTGTAGAGGCACATATTTTTGGTAAATAAAAATTAAGCAAAATTTTGATACAAAAACTGAGTCAATTTCGGGTTCAAAAGCTGTAAATAAAATAAAATTTCACTGTATAGCGGTGAAAAAGCGGTATATAAAATGACATTTATTTTGGTTTTAAAATTGTGAATATAATCCCAAATTTGATTTAAAAACTGCACATATCCCTTCTAATAACACATTTATGTTGTTACCAGAATATTAAGTTTATTCCTGTGTAATATTTACAGCAGAATTAATCAATTTTCCGTGAATTGCATAACTCACAAAATAATTCTGACTTCAGAAAGTGTTGCATAGGTAAATAAAAGTGTTGCATCGGTAAATAAACTCTAAATTTTATGTTTAAAAGTCTATTTCACATTTTGCAGTTCATTTTGCATTATTTTGTGACAAAACAGGATATGAAAATGCACCTCACACCTTTCAGAAACATGAAAAGTTAACATTACAATGTCTTATTTTACATTTCGTGTTTTGGTCAAAAGCAAAATGTGCATGCCTCTAATTATTTGCATTGTTGGAAATTCAAACATAGTAAATCAGGATGTACTAATTTCATTACATACATATATACTGAGTGAGTCTGTTAAGAGAGGCCCCCATGGAAAATGTGCTCCTTACATGTAGGCAACCCTGGTACACTGAAGAGAAGAGTGGGGTAGAGAACAGTCCAGCTCAAACCCCTTATCACTATTTTAAAGTTAACATTTGGCTCTATATGATGTTGAAAAAAGATTGAAATGGATTGCATAGATTCTAATCTATAGGCCTCGCGTGACAACTTGAGCTCTGGGGAAAGTGGAAATCGAAGTGGGCGCCATATGGGTTTTGTCAAGAGAAGGGCAGGCTGGTGAAGCAAAATTCCAATGTTGCCACCAACAGATGCAAACAGTTATCTGGCCACTCAGTTTAGATGTAGTTTTGCATAATTCGACGAAAGGGGGTTCCGCATTGCGAATCCAGGCAAGAAATTTGGGAGAAGCACAAGCCTAGTTTCCAATTATACTCGCCAATCTCCATGGTGGAGTGGTTAGCACAGCGCACTACTACACCAGAAGCCCCGGGTTTGAATTCCAGCCTGTAGATGGTAGTTTTTTGTGAGTGTCCATTCATCAATATCATCATCCTCCTCTTCTTCGCAATTAGCCAAAAGTGACAGAAAAGGGAAGTAAAATCAATCAAATCAATGAATCCAATTTGGATAAAGGGGTTGATTTATTTTATTTATTTGAATTTGCTTTCCTGCTACTTTTGGCTAATCACGAAGCTGATGATGAGTGATAAAACGATGAAACTGATGAAGGGACAATCACAAAGAACACCCATGCCCAGGCCAGGATTCGAACCCAGGACCTCTGACATCAAAGCACACTGCAAACCACTCTGCCATGGAGGTCGGCAAACAGGCTATTAGAACGCTTGAAAGAGATTCTTACTGTACCTACAGCTATCAAAGAAGTTGCGGGAAAAAATCAATTTTCGATTTGGGGTCATATTATGGAAATGTTTAGGTGATCTTTATTTTCCTTATTAAGAACTGAATCCAGTAGGAAGGTCTTGATGGAAATCCCAGATATTATTGTAGTGCGGGCCGATTTCTTGCATATTGATGACTGCTGAAACACTGGGAGTCGGTACTATTTACATAAAACATACATAAATGAACATCACACGGTGCCAAAATGTGGCAATGTGACAAAGACGTTATAGGGTTTCTACTACCAAGTGGAAAAGGTAGGAGGCTTCTAATGGCAACCATTGATGTAGTGCAGTTTCCTGTGGCCTTCCGCAAGTAAAATATTTGAGGCCCTTAGTAAAGAAATGTATATATCGAGATTACCATAACGTATATACACATTTATGATGTCAGAAGGATGGACATATGTTTTAACCCAATAACTTCCATTATGAAAAGGAGAGAGAGAGAGAGGGGGGGAAATAGGGGGAAGAGGAGCTCACAGCATTGTGTACAAAGTAAACATGGCTGTTTGCAAACAAGTTAGGAGATTGATATACTTTTTTTGTCAACATAGTTTATATACAGCTTTGCTAAGAAATGCTTTTGGTTATCAGGCATTCTGGTAACATTTATTAATGGCAAGAAATTATTGCGGTTGCAAACACTGCTTTTGAAGAGCTGAGAACTAATTATGAGGGTTGTCACTGCCTCCGCGGTCAACTCTAATACTTTCTTCCCAGAGCTCAAGTTGTGGCCCGAGACCTATAATAAGATCATTGATTTTTAGTGTCTGAACATGCACTTTTTAAATATTCTAAATTTATAGTGTCATTCCCTGGATCAGATTGAGTTTTCAACTAGTTTGTCACAGAGAAACCTGTAATACTTTTTTAGCTTAGAAATAACAGTTGATGAATGTGATAAATATATTAATAATTTGTATACTTCATACCAAAATAATTATTTAATTCTCTTTGCAGAATTTAACAATGCTTAGTCTGCGTGAAAACAAAATACGGGAACTTCCTGCAGGTATTGGAAAGTTAGTTAACTTAATAACTTTTGATGTTTCCCATAATCATCTTGAGCATCTTCCTGTAGAGATAGGAAATTGCATTCAGCTCTCCACCTTAGATCTCCAACATAATGAGCTGCTGGACATCCCAGACTCAATAGGAAATCTAAAAAATCTAACCAGGTTAGGTTTGAGGTAAGTACAATAAACAGTATTTCGAATTTATTTCATAATGATGCTCACATTTACTTTATAATAGTATAGTCAAGTGCATATATATATATATATTTAACCTTAATAAAAGTAGGTAATCAGGTGACTGAAATAGGTTGTGCTTTGAAAAAAAGATATGCATATTTAAGCTAGGATTGAGCCAATTTTAATGCTAATATATCCGTATCAACTGATACCAGTGGTTAATTGATTGATTGATTGCTTTTGTTTGTTTTTACTTCACTTTTCTGCCACTTTTTGCTAATTGCAATTGAGGATGGACGATAATATGATGCAATGGATGATGAACACTCACAAAGAACACCCATTCCCAGGCAAGGATTTGAACCTGGGTCCCCTGATACTATTGGAAAGTACTAGCCATATTTAATCACCAATACTACCAGTGGGGTCTCAGCTTTTGAAAAACATTAAATGGGCTCTAACACTTGAGTTAGTCATAATACATGTTTGCTGGTTTTCTAACATAGATGTCCAAATACAATTTTAATTTTCTAAGGCAAAGCTTAACTGCAGTTACCTCGTTACATACATTTATTAAGGATGTGAATAAACAATTCAGGTTCTTCATGGATCATTTGCAATTTTTAATTGGATGGGATTTATTTATCAGTTATTGATTTTAGCAAATTTATAACCATACTTTATTTTATTGACAAAAGATTCTTATTGCTCCAGACCTACAAAAATACTAAGTCTTCCTTCAAGTAGGGAATTGGCAATAATTGTTTTTTTTTTTTTTTGTGTGTGTTTAGAATTGACTATTAAATAAATAATTTATTTTATATTCATTGTCAGTTTTTTTTTTATTATTGAGCTTTAATTTGAGACCTTGAAACTAATTACATATTTCCTTCCAGGTACAATAGGCTAAGTGCAATACCCAAATCTCTCAGTAATTGCATTCATATGGACGAGTTCAATGTAGAAGGGAATGCAATATCACACCTTCCTGATGGCCTTTTGTCAAGCCTGTGTAACTTAACTAGTATAACTTTGTCAAGAAATGGATTCACATCATATCCATCAGGTGGACCTGCCCAATTTACAAATGTTTACTCAATAAATCTAGAGCATAATCAAATTGACAAAATTCCATATGGTATTTTCTCACGGGCCAAAAACTTAGCAAAGCTGAATATGAAGGAAAATCAACTTTCATCATTACCACTGGGTATGTATTTTGAAAATTAGTTTCTGATTTTTAGAACTGTTCTGCAACAAGTTTTGTGTGTGCATTACTTCATCAACATCATCAAGAAGGTAAATTATCCATTGATTATAATAATTAGATCCTGGACTTTTATACTTTTATGTAATTACTTATTCTATTCCAGCCATGGCCTTATTTGTAAGGAAATAAAAATGGGAGACACTTTCAGTAGTCTGAGGATAGTACAGTTTAAATTCCTGTGTGTGTGCGCTACACTTATAATATCAAATTTTTTGACCACCTGACCCCGGCTTTCAAGGACCTAGGCTGGTTCGACCTTTCCACTCGCCGCCGCTTTCACGCTCTTACAGCGCTCTACAAAATAGTAAACTCACGAGAGCCGTCCTACCTACTTTCTCGATTTCAACCCCTAAGTTCAGCACACACCTTTGCCACCCGTTCGAGAGACAACTCTCTGCTGGCCATTCCCTCCCACAAGACAACATTTTATGGAAATTCCTTAACGGTCACTGCTACCAGAGCGTGGAACGACCTCCCCAACGACATAAGAAACTCTTCTTCTCTTCTCCAATTCAAATCAAAATTAACAAATCATCTTCTGGAGTCAACTTACCAGAACTGAAAACAGGGAAATAAAATTAAACCTTCGTGTAAACTGGTAGGACCAACACCCACCGACTTTTTCTGTAATTTGACTATGTTTGTTGCGTGTGTGTTTATGTTTTACGTGTATTTTTTTTACTTAGTGTGTATGTATTTTTGTCTTTATTTTTTATGTTTTTTGCATCTTTCTCTTTTATTTTTTCTTGTGTTTTTCTTTTTTTTTTGTATCTCAATGTTCTTAGTTTTTTATAGATTTCATTTCTTGGTATCTTAAATATTTAGTTTTTTTTTTATTTAACATACAGTTAGCTATAAAAATCAATTTATAAAATGTAATGTAGAGATGGTTAAGTGGAAGAAAAGGCTTGTGCCTTAACTTCGCCATCCAAAACAAGGAATAAATAAATAAATAAATAAATAATAATTATAATTATTGATTGTGGATGTTATTCACTAATGGTGAACTGGTAATGGTATTTTATTATTATTGTATTTAAATAGTTTCAAATTAAGATTTCATGTGCACTAATTATATTAAGAATTAAAGCATTAATTTTCATGTACATTTAGATTTATTCTTTCAAATTATATATAAAAATATATCTGTGTTGTTGTTATTTTTATGTTTCAAAATTTCATAGTTACAGACATTTTCCAGTTTATTTTTAACATAATGAATGCTAATACAGGTTCTCTGAAGATATGAATAAAATAATAATATTGTACATGAAGAATATAAGAGCATTCATTATGTCTGTGGACTACCTCTAAACCATAACTTATATTTTCAAATGTATTTGTAATATTATAATGATTTGATCAAATATTGCTGTGATAATTTAATTGCACTGCAGTCCCATTTAACTGAATCCCGATTAACTGAATTTCTGGGTTAACCGAATCACTAAAAAGAGCCGTTACTCCTGCACGACCATGTTTTACGTGGGAGCACCAACGAAGCGTTCATCTAATCTTAAGCCAAAGAAAATATCAATATTTTTTCACAAGCTGAATTAAATTTTATTGTTTTAGTTGTATGGCTTTTTGTACCAGAGCCTTAATGTTACGGTAATTCATGTTCTTGAGTTAAATGACAAGGTATTATTGTAAGCTTTTTGTTTATGCCTACGTGCTGAAATACGTATGTACTGTATATCAAAATACTGTATGTAATAAAATGTACATACTGTATATGAAGAAACCTTTATTCCGGCTTAACCAAATTTTCATTCAACTGAAGCACCATCGGTCCCATCATATTCGGTTAAACGGGACTGTAGTGTAATGTAAAATGTTTATTAAATCAATGGGAAGAGTTTGGACCGTTCAACCCTCTGGTTCATACTGTCATGATTCCAGCACATTTAGCTGCATAAAAACTAAAATATTCATAAATTACACTAACAGGATGTTCCCATTATTTTTTTTTTATTTTTACATATTTCAGTTGTATATATTTGTAGTGATTTTACATGAAATACATATTTTAGGTTTGGTTAACTACAGTTCTCTAGTTCTGCCATTCCTTGTACCAGATAAGGTTAAGACTTGCGAGTCTTACTGAATATGTAACATGGAGACTAGTGCACTGCCAGCAGAATTTAGAATAAAAATTAAAATGCATAAATGAAGGAACAAATGGATGAATTCTGAACGTAGGATCCCCAGTAAATAGGCAACCACTGTGTCAGAAAATGTATCTATTATTCCCCTCTTCTGGTTTCCAAGAAAACGAGCCATGAGATAGATGTCATTTCTTTCTTTATAATGAGTAGATGTTTCCAAAATATAAAAAAATTAGTTTCTGCTTCCTTGTATTCACTAAGTATTTGTTAATACATTAGTTTTATTAAATATTGAGCTGCTTCAGTGACCGACCACATTGAACATTCTAAGGTTCCAATTGTTTAGTGCTGGCCTAGACTTAGTTGTTCCTTTGTTAATTCCCTGATTCCATGTAATCACCACTTGACCTCACCATTGCCATTAGCCAGAAAAATACCAATAAAGTTACATATTTGCACTACTCACATATTTAACTTCATATTTTATCATATGTTTATTTGCATTTTTTATGAGTTAATCCATATATATAAAAATGGATGTATGTGTGTGGGTGTGTATGTAAGGGGAGGGGGGTGTATATATGTTTGTTCCGGCATAACTTTCGATCGCCTGGAGCAATTTCAACCAAATTTGGTACACGTATCACTTGCAATCATACTTTTGGGGTGGGGGTGGGAAGGGGTGACATGTAAAAATAATTCAAGATGACCAATATTAAATTCCACACAAACAAACATCCGTGACTATGCAATCCTGCACAACGATGAATAGTGACACTCCCAATGCCGTTCAACTCCAAGACACCCCTAGGGGTGGGGGTGGGAAGGGTGGGACATGTAAAACGACCAATATTAGTGTGGTATCCATAGTTTATGGGGTTGCTAAGATGAATAGTGACACTCCCAATGCTGTTCAACTCCCAAGTTCATTTTGAAATATAGTTAGAATTCATTATTTTCCTGTCTAATAGAAGATTGGGATAAATAAATACCCAGGCAACGCCTGGTTATCAGCTAGTACTGCATAAAAATCCAGACACTAATAATCATTGAAATAATCATCATTGTATTAGAAGTTCAAGAGAGTAATTTGATAAATTGTCAAGTTTTCAATATATTGAAATGCAGTGAAAGTGTATTGTAATTCTGCTGTAGCCAGAATTCATTTTATTAACAAGAAGACCAATACTTTCAACAGTTATCTCAGTTGGCTACTCTCACTGCTGATCAAATGCTGTGCTTGACAATATGTAGACTTGAAAGTTTTCAGGGCAGTCAACTCAGAAGTTGCAGAATGTACTTACCGTTGAACCTCAATTTAACTTTTTTAAGGAGACCTAGTTGAAACAAAGTTAAAATTTGGGAAAATGTAAAATCAAGGAAAATTTTATAACATTTTGCTATGTTGGAACCAACAAGATGTAATGTATAATGTAGGAAAAACTAAACAACGGGAATGTAAATTGGGGTTCAACTGTAGTCATTTCTCTGTTAAATTTCTTGAAGGGAAAACAAATTTCCATCAAGGAGAAAACAAATTGACTCTGAAAGGCCATTCTCTTTGAATACAGTAATTTCTTTAGAATACCTAAAATGCTTTCATAAATATTAATAGTTGTTTCCCCCTTTATTGCAGATGTGGGAACATGGTGCAATATGGTTGAACTGAATCTGGGTACAAATCAGCTAACCAAGATTCCTGATGATATTCAGTGTCTGCAAAGTCTTGAAGTTTTAATCCTGTCAAATAACATGTTGAAGGTAAGTTTTTCTCTCTTTTTTTCAATTTCAGCCTAATTTGAAGGCACCATATAATATTAATATGTATTTATGTACATACAGGGAAAACGTTAACAATTCAAAATTATCTGATACCAAAATATATTAATTAGTAAACAATGAATATTCAACATACTGGTAATGTGCTGATTGCTCACAATTAAATACCAACTAAAGGTTTAAAGATTAAAAATCAGCAACTTACGTGTGTGAGCATGAGATTTATCGAACTACATTTCGAAGGTTATACTACCTCCTTCTTCAGGTTGAAATGATGTTTTCAGACGTCTGACATGGTGCCTCGTCGAGAAAGTGATGGTTGAGGATTTAGGTTAAAATGGTATAGGAAAGACACTTTCTAAAAAAAGGATGTAAAATACACATACTAAAACCGTGCAATACTCTATAAAAACAAAAGAACGTTCAAAGTTGATGAAGGCAAACTGCCGATCGTTGCTCAGGGTAGGCAAATGCACTGTGTCATCTCTTACCTGGAGAAGGAAAACTCCTCCCCCCCCCCCCCCCCGGTCTTTCCTCAACTGGGGCTCGTGAGTCACCAATCCAAGGTGAATTCAACTTCCACCTCGGCGGCTTTCCTAACATCAGGGGTAACATGGAAGCCCATCTCGTCTCTACTCCCGGCGGCTTTATCCCATTTTTTAAAAAAGTTTATCCAGCCGTCTTCCAAGTTCCCATCATCCCTATTGAGTTTATTCCTATTATCCGCGCATATATAGGCTGCCTCATACATATTCCTGTCCAATTTATTGTTAATCTTCCTAATGACTTCTCTTTTGGCGATCTTACGCCGGTTAACTAATACGTGTTCAGATAATCCTGTCTTGGGTATACCCTCCTTTACATCTTTATCGTGCTCGCCCCACCTAATTTGCATACTCCTCCCGGTCTGTCCCACGTATTCCTTTCCGCATTCACATACTATCCTGTACACTCCCTTTTGCTCTTCAGGGTTATCGCACCTATCTCCCCTCCCTTTCTTATAAGACGTGAAGTGTTTTTCAATGCTCCGAGGTGCTCTCACCCCACATTTATTTTATCCCGTATCCCCTTACAGATTTTTCAATTTTCTCGGAAACACCTTTAAAATACGGAATCCCGACAAAATACGTGTTCTTTTCACCATTTCCTACCTCCGTTCTTTCTTCATCTTCATCTTTATCATTTTGTGATAGTTCTTGTCTAACAATCTTTTTTGCTTTCCTAGCTACTTTTTCCATGTCGCGGGTAGTATACCCATTCTTTATACCCACCTTCTTTATCCATTCTTCTTCTTTTTCTTTCTCTTTTTCGTCATGGCACAGCCTTTCGGCGCGAATGAAAAAGTTAAGAAAAACATTTAACTTTGTCCTATTCGAATGTTGGGATCTCTTATGGAGGTACAGCTTGCCAGCCAACGGTTTATTAAAGACCCGGGTTGCAATCCGTTGTCTGGTTTTAGTAAGGCACAATTCTAGAAAGCGAATCTTTCCGTTGGCAAGGTCTTCTCTGGTAAAACCAATTCTGGGATCTTGCTTGCCCAATTGGTTGAAAACGCTATCAAGTTTGGTTTCATTCCCTATGATGAGGATGTCATCTACGTATCTCCCATAGTATTTTACCCCTCCCCCACATGCTCCATGTGGCCAACATCTTCATGCACTATGTCGAAAAAGCCGCCATGGAGCATGTGGGGGGGGAGGGGTAAAATACTATGGGAGATACGTAGATGACATCCTCATCATAGGGAATGAAACCGAACTTGATAGCATTTTCAACCAATTGGGCAAGCAAGATCCCAGAATTGGTTTTACCAGAAAAGACCTGGCCAATGAAAAGATTCACTTTCTAGACTTGTGCCTTACTAAAACCGGACAACGGATTGCAACCGGGGTCTTTCATAAACCGTTGGCTGGTGAGCTGTACCTCCATAAGACATCCCAACATTCGAATAGGACAAAGTTAAATGTTTTTCTTAACTTTTTCATTTGTGCCGAAATGCTGTGCCATGACGAAAAAGAGAAAGAAAAAGAAGAAAAATGGATAAAGAAGGTGGGTATAAAGAATGGGTATACTGCCCGCGACATGGAAAAAGTAGCTTGGAAAGCAAAAAAGATTGTTAGACAAGAACTATCACAAAATGATAAAGATGAAGATGAAGAAAAAATGGAAGTAGGAAACGGTGAAAAGAACACGTATTTTGTCGGGATTCCGTATTTTAAAGGTGTTTCCGAGAAAATTGAAAAATCTGTAAGGGGATACGGGATAAAATAAATGTGGGGTGAGAGCACCTCGGAGCATTGAAAAACACTTCACGTCTTATAAGAAAGGGAGGGGAGATAGGTGCGATAACCCTGAAGAGCAAAAGGGAGTGTACAGGATAGTATGTGAATGCGGAAAGGAATACGTGGGACAGACCGGGAGGAGTATGCAAATTAGGTGGGGCGAGCACGATAAAGATGTTTGATTTTTGATTTGGTGTTTTTTAAGTCCACTTTATGCGCAGTAAGGCTAATCGGGACTGGACCTACAGTTTAAAGTGGGATCCGAACCACTTGTGCCTCCACCGGGTATCGAACCCGGGACCCCTTGATTACAAGGCAATGACGCTACCACTGCGCCATGGGGGAGGCCCACGATAAAGATGTAAAGGATAGTATACCCAAGACAGGATTATCTGAACATGTATTAGTTAACCAGCATAAGATCGTCAAAAGAGAAGTCATTAGGAAGATTAACAATAAATTGGACAGGATTGTGTATGAGGCAGCCTATATATGCGTGGATAATAGGAATAAACTCAATAGGGATGATGGGAACTTGGAAGACGGCTGGATAAACTTTTTTAAAAAATGGGATAAAGCCGCCGGGAGTAGAGACAAGATGGGCTTCCATGTTACCCCTGAGGTTAGGAAAGCTGCCGAGGTGGAAATTGAATTCACCTTGGATTGGTGACTCACGAGCTCCAGTTGAGGAAAGACCGGGGGGGGGGGGGGGGGGAGGAGTTTTCCTTCTCCAGGTAAGAGATGACACAGTGCATTTGCCTACCCTGAGCAACGATCGGCAGTTTGCCTTCATCAGCTTTGAACGTTCTTTTGTTTTTATAGAGTATTGCGCGGTTTTAGTATGTGTATTTTACATCCTTTTTTTAGAAAGTGTCTTTCCTATACCATTTTAACCTAAATCCTCAACCATCACTTTCTCGACGAGGCACCATGTCAGACGTCTGAAAACATCGTTTCAACCTGAAGAAGGAGGTAGTACAACCTTCGAAACGTAGTTCGATAAATCTCATGCTCACACACGTAAGTTGCTGATTTTTAATCTTTTAACCTTTAGTTGGTATGAATATTCAAAGCTTGTTAGGAAGAACAATTTTGTCATGCTTTTTGTGTTATCTGAATTGATATGCTTTACAGTGGAATTGTGACAGTCGCATGTTACACAACAATTTACAATCCGTGCACTTAAGAATTTGATTATCTGTACTATTGAAGCCTTCACTAATTAACTCACATGCCCAATCATTGGCACCCTCATTTCCAGGAGGTATCTTTAACAACTAGTGCTTCTAGCAGGCAGGGTCTTTCCCAGAAAGTTGTGACAACCATGATAGTGGTAAAACAAGGAAACATGTTCCAAAATGTGCTTTGTTGGGCATAGTCTCAAAATATTTTGGCAGGTCAGGCATATCTTCCTGTAAAGAGAAGATCACTTTCACCAAGGAATTAGCCTGCTGCCTTATCAGCTGAGTATATTGAATGCTTGACTCAAACTTCTGGGATTTATTTTCTGTCTGAACATAGCTATTCCTTTATCTTTATGATTTGTCCCCCATAAAATTATTTTCATTATCCATCCCATTGTTGTAAATAACCTTATGAGATAGAAGAACTATGTAAAATATAGAAAATACAAAAATATGCACATGAAAGGAAATTCCAAAAAATTGTGGAAAATGTGTTGTAGGCAAAGTTTATGTAAATAATAATTTCCAAACATATTTTTTTTTTATTTTAACTTATTTGATCACATATATATGTAATTGCCAAATAAACTACAGGGTTGGGCACGAATAACTGGCCACCTCATCTTGATAGACATTCTGAAACTATTATTTTTTCTACATTCACCCATTCCACTACTCTCCCCATTTGGCCATGTCACTTCACCCCTCCCACCATATCTGTACCTTTTCCTGTTTTTGAAGCACATTAATTTAGGAGAAAGTTTTGTTTCAGACGAAGTGATATGAGGCCCAACGCTGTATAAAAAGAAGCATAATTTAACTTTTAAATGCATTGTCAGGTCTCAGCTAATAAGAGGCTGCTAGGTCAAGGGTGTGGGTTTGAATCCCAGATAAATGATGGGTACTTCTTTGTTCTCTCTTCTATTCCATCTCAGAAAAATCTTTAATTTACATAGTTGCAATTAACCTAGAGTGATTTGAAAATAACAATGTCTTATAATTATTTATGTAACATTGTTTCACAAATATATAAAATGAATATTCATGTCAAGCTCCTAAAGTTCCTACTCTATGTTATGCTGGGTAACATGTTTGCCTTGCAATCAAGGGATCCAATTTTCAGTTCTAGTGGAGACACATTACACAGTTGCCCATGCCACACTTCATTAGTTAAAGTTCCAAAACCTATCTGAGCATATAATGGACATAAAACTTTAGCGAGTGATTCATGTTGAAGGCAGGATTCAGGTATTTAAATCTCTCTCAGAACTGTAGATCCCATGTGAATAAACTTACCTGTACAGTCATGGAAAAAAATACATCTCCCATAGAGTCTTAATACCAGTAGGCTTATGGGGGAAGTATTTCTTTCGATGACTGTACATAAAGGTGGCGCAAAAAGAATGTATGTTTTTGGAATAAGTGTAACGTCGTTGATTTTCAAGATATAAACTTTTTATTAACACCAAAACCATTAGTAAGAAATACAGTTTGGATAGGTATACAGTGGTCAGTGATGATGTCGGAAAGATGATGTCATTGTTGCTGTAGACACATCTGGAGCCTCTCCTCAAAGTTCTGCATTGCCCTTGCCAACATTTCGTCTGGCAAAGTGGCATTTTTTGCGCATGCCAGGGAAAAGGAAGGTCAGTGACCAGCCTATACTGCCCATGAGTATTGCAGAGTGTAGTAGTCTTGACACAATGGAAGATGGAGCATTGCATTTTTGCCATTGAGCAGTTCTTTAGAAACAATGGTTCGGTGGTTCAACGTCTTTTCCATCGACAGTTCAATGTTGCACGTAGTGGGACAAGACCTGATCGTAACACTGTACTCTGATGAGTGGAATAGTTTTGCACAATGGGATCAGTGATGAAGAGGAAATCAACTGAACGTCCCCGTATCGGTCAGTCTCCAGAACATGCTGAGAGTGTGAGAAAGCGGTGCTTCATAGTTCTCGGTACTCCACTAGGCATCATGCTCCAACTTTGGGTCTGTCTCGTTGCTCAATACACTGCATCCTACACGATAAGTTACACTTCCATCCGTATGAAATCATGATTGTACAAAAGCTGCTTCCAGGTAATTTTGTCCAATGCAGACTGTTTTGTGCAACCGTGCTTGATATTATTGCTTCTGATGATGTGTTGTTGATGAGTGATGAGGCCCATTTCCATTTGTATGGTTATGTCAATAAGCAAAACTGTCAATGTTGGGCAGAATTACACCAGAAACCTCTCCATAGTGCTAAGGTGACAGTGTGGTGTGGCATTTCAAAAGTGGGTATCATTGGACCTTACTTTTTTGAAGAGGAGGGGGCTACAGTAACAGTGACATCAGAGCGCTATGTCGGCATGCTTTGCAATTTCTTGGGTCCACAGCTTCGACGTCAAGGGGTCAACATGGCAGATATGTGGTTCCAACAAAATGGAGCCACTGCTCACACATCAAGGCTTACGATGGCAGTTCTGCATCAGATGTTTCCCCACCATTTAATCTCATGTTTTGGCAATGTATCTTGGCCCCCATGCTCCCCATATTTGTGCCTGTGACTTATTTCTGTAGGATTACCTCAAGTGGAAAGTCTACGTTCACAAACCTTGTACAGTTGATGAGCTGAAAGTTGCCATTCATGAAGAAATTACAGCTGTGCTAGACAAAATGTTGGCCTTTGGTGATTTGTGTCCGTCGAAAACGCAAGCGTATGCATGGTACAAGGCTTTCAAAGAAGGCAGAGAAGTTGTTGCTGATTTGTCCCATTATGGTCAACCTTCCACATTGATGACTGATGAAAATGTCTAAAAAATCAGGACAATGGTGTTAGAAAACTGGCATGTGAGCTTGACATATCACACATGTCCATTCACAACATTTTGACTGATGTGTTAGGTATGAAACATGTCGCGGCACGACTTGTTCCGAAGGAGCTGAATTTTCTGCAAAAAGCACATCGCAGGGATGTTGCTGAAGACATGATTTAACGAGCTTCTAGTGACTCAACCTTCATGAAATGCATCATAACTGGTGACGAGACATGGGTGTATGAGTATGTCATGCAAACAGGTCAACAATCTTCGGAATGGCGCTTCGAAAATGAACCAGAACACAAAAAACCACGTCAAAGTTTCTCAAAAATTAGGTCATGCTCATTGTTTTCTTTGATTATCATGGTGTTGTGCACTCAGAATTCCTTCCAGCTGGACAAACTGTGAATGAAGAGATTTATGTGACCATTATGAGGCATCTGCATGAGAATTTTCGTCGGAAAAGACCAGAGTTATGGAAAAACAATTCTTTGATTTTGCACCACGATAATGCATCGTCACACACGTCGACTCTTGTTCGCGAGTTTTTGGCCAAAAACTCAACACATGTCCTTGGCCAAGCCCCATTTTCTCCGTGTGATTTTTTTCTCTTTCCGCAACTCAAGTTACAACTTAGGGGAAGGCATTTTGAATCAATTGAATCCATTAAAGGAAATTCGCAGAAGGAACTCAGGGTGCTACGGTCTTCTGCATTTTAAAAGTGTTTTGAAGCATATGTGTGTTGCATCTGATGGGGCTTATTTTGAAGGCGACAGAATAAATGTTGATCATGAACCACGTATTTTGTGTTTTATTCACACATTCCAGGTACTTTTTGTACGTAGTAGTATTACACTCTGCAAATTACATTGAGTTCGTAAGAAGAGTTCTAACAGAAGCCTCTGAATTTACAGCACTTCCTAAAATGTGACATTCAATTACATAAATACATTTTTAATTGGTTTTGAGTATTTCAAATGTATAAAAATAACAGTGGTGTTACTGATATTCTTATCTACAATTATGACTAAATATCTGAAGTGAGTTGTATGTAATGAGAGTAGATCTTAACATTCCATCTTAATTCAAATGTTATGAACAACCTCAATAATAATAATGAATTAAAGTTAAAATACAATGGAACTTCGATTTTACATTCCCAAGTTTTAAATTTCCCCACATGATGTATTCAGCTTTCCTGGTCCCAACAAGGCAGCATGTTATAAAGTTTTCTCATGTTTTTGGAATGAAAGATGCAGTTTATAATAATTAGATGTAAGCAAGTTACTAACTTTTTCCATGAAACTTACTTTGTAGAGGTTCTATTAATTTTGGTGACCTCTTCCACCATCCACTTGGGAACTCGTAAATTTTCTCAGATTATACATTTTCCTGTTTCTAAGGTTTTTTGTTCTGGGAATGTATAATCAAATGCTTTTATTGTATCATTGTACTATTATTGTATATTTCATGTTTGTACTCTATTGGTGTGCAAATGGTAATTTATATTGACATGCACCCTTTTATATACAGGGTCTGTCCGGAAAATAATAAGACTGGTTCTAGAAACTCCCCCTTTTTTTTTTACAATACTTCCGAATACACTTAATAATCTTCAAAATAGGATACTTCCGCAGTGACACAGTGCTTCCAATGATCTTGCCATTGTTTGTATGCCTGCTGAAACTCCTTTTGCGGGATGCTGTTCAAGTTGTGTGTCACGGCCCCTTGAATGTCATCTACAGTTGCAAATCTGTGTCCTTTCTAGTTTCTCTTAAGCCTGGGGAAGAGCAAAAAGTCACAGGGAGAGAGATCCAGGCTGTACGGTGGCTCTGGAAGTGTTGCTATGCCTTTTGTCAGAAACTTCGTGACAACGAATGCGGTGTGCAAGGACGGATTGTTGTGATGCAGGATCCACGTTGTTGCGATCTCAGGACAGACGTGAACCAATTTTGCGCACACCTTTCGCATCTGCGATTTCTCAGTCACAATCTCATGAACTTCGATCTGTTTTTGGAATTCCCAACTCGTCTGCTATTAAACGGACACTCAGGCATCAGTCAGTCAGTGTTCAACAACTTTCACATACGATCCACATTTTCTTCAGTTTTCGTCGTCGAAGGGTACCCGGATCGCTGCTCATCTTCCATGTCTTCCCTTCCATTTTTAAAGGCTTTATGCCAGTAAAAAACTTACGCTCTGGACATCCAATTGTTGCCATAGGCTGTCTTTAACATTTCCATGTTATGTTCGCCGGCTGTCCTGTTGCTCTCACTGCTCAGAGAAGAATGAATGGGGTACCGTTTGAAAAGCTGAACTTCCCTCTTTCTTTCTCCTCCAAGTGCTTCTGCGTGTGACGTCAGAGTCTTATTACTTTCTGGATCGACCCTGTATACACAGAATTTTGTTATTTTGCTGACTTGATTTATTATTCTTTATTTAATAGAGAATACCAGCAAGCATAGGAAATTTGAGGAAATTGAGAGTGCTAGATTTGGAAGAAAATAAGCTTGAATCCCTTCCAAATGAAATTGGGTTTTTGAAAGAGCTGCAGAAGTTAGTAGTCCAATCAAATCAATTGACAAGCTTACCTCGTGCTATTGGGTAAGTAAATTAAAAATAGTTTGTATTATTTCCAGGTTGTGCCATTGTGTTTGACCCATCATTTCATCCTCATCACATTTTACCCAAAAAAAGCAATGAAATGAAAAATACACCTTCCCTAGTAAAAATATTTGATGAAGAAATAGGTAATGTGCCCTCCCTGGAAACATTTCCAGTAGAAAACAGCTGCAAAATGTGCTTCATGCTTTTGAGTTAAAAGAGGAAGCATTTGAATTTTGTAGTTTTCTTATTCTTATGCTAATCATCTTCCACTTTTTGGTCAATTGCAACAGTGAGGATGAATGAAGATTGATTAAATTGATGAAGGAACACTTACTAAGGAATACCTGTGCCTATGCCAGGATTCAAATGCAAACCTTCAGTTGTGAGATAATAACATTGTTAGCCACAGAGCTAGCAGGAAGTGTCAGAAATATAAGTTGCATATATTGAACCATGTTACAGAGAAGACATTTAAAAGGTCTGGAAACCTAATTGCATGTAAAATATATTGTAGTTGATGAACATTGCAGAAGAAAAGTGCATGTAAAATGTTAAGTGCAGTACATGTTAGATGAGGGGAAGAAGCAACAGACATATTCAACACCCCTATTAATGGAACATAAATGTAAAAGTTGTCTATATAGCATGTGGACTGGCAACAAATTGATGCATACTTCTGTGAGACTTGTCTCGAAAATGAAAAACATCCCTCGTATCTTCTTTTTCAGCATAAATAACCCATAATTTTTTTTTTTTAATACTCTATTGAATCCTGGGTGAGACTTTTCCCAACAGTATTCTTGCAATTAACCTAAAGATATAAATAAATAAAATGCAAAAACTATAACAATATTATCTTCTTCTGTTGAGAATTGTTGTTGCATTTCGCTTGTCACTTGTTTCACTCTTGCTTTCAAGAATGCTTGGGCAAATTATGTCATTGCTGTTCAGTAGCACATCAGCTCGTAACAGCGAGAACTCATTTTCATATCAGTCTAATGTGTGTTAGGCATGTATAGTTCAGGGCATCCCCGATGGCGCAGTGGTAGCGTCGTCGCCTTGTAACCAAGGGGTCCCGGGTTCGATTCCCGGTGGAGGCACATAGTGGTTCGGATCCCACTTTAAACTGTAGGTCCAGTCCCGATTAGCCTTACTGTGCATAAAGTGGACTTTAAACAACAAATCAATCCAATCAATCCAATGCATGTATAGTTCATTATTTTGTGTATATGTTTAGTGCCGTTATTGTATCATCAATTGTGTTAAAGGACCTTCATAAAACATATTCATGTTGCTATATCTGCAAGATCCAGTCCTATGGTCAGCAATCTAACATGGTACAAGCCCGTGAGTGATACATACATACATCTTCTATGATCCTTTTTTTGCAAACTCTGCTATTACTATGCAAAAATGGATTTTATGCTGCTTTCATCTATAAATACACACATACTTGTATTAAAATTACATATATTAGAAAACTTCTAATTTGTTCAGTTTTTGGCTTTGTATTTGAATAACATAATCATTGATTGTATTTTTTTCTTTCAGACATTTGACCAATTTGACATTTCTCAGTGTAGGAGAAAATAACCTAACCTACCTCCCAGAAGAAATTGGAACATTGGAAAATTTGGAATCACTGTACATCAATGATAATCCTGGACTCCATAATATTCCCTTTGAGTTGGCTTTATGCACCAGCCTACAGATTATGAGCATTGAGAATTGTCCACTGACGCAAATTCCTCCTGAGATTGTTGCCGGAGGACCATCACTTGTAATTCAGGTGAGTATTTATTCTTGTAATTTGTCATCAACAGATGCTCAGAGAGGAATTCTTAAGAAATTGTGTTGTGGAAATTCAGGTTTTAATTCATGGTATGGTGAGGTAAACATGGTTTAAGTATTGCATAGGTAAAGGGTTGTATTTCCATGTTGGACCACTGCCTTCATTAACACAAGTTGCACCATCTAGGTGAAGATGACAGCACTTTTGATTTCCACCATTTGGCAGTGCTGGTGGGTGTTAGTTGCTAGATTGAGTTGTTTTCTGTGCTCTCGGTTGGCGATAGTTCTGATTTCACCATGGTGGGTGTTGATTTCTAGTAGGCATGGGCTGATATGAAATTTTGGTCATAACCAATAAAGTACCGATATCAAATTTGCCGATGCCGATACCAATATATTCTGCTGATATCATATAAAATTCCGATGGTCCTTGAAGAACCTGAATAGTTTATTGACCTCCTTAAAAAATGTTTGTTTCCAGATGACTGCAGTGCAAAAGAAGTTGCATATTTAGACATTTAATATTTTATAAAGTAGGGCATGCAGATTATCCATAAAAATTTTAACAAAATGGCAGAATTTTTCACTAAATGATAAGATATTTACAGGTAAATTGGATCGGTAAAATATCTATAATTTTACCGATAAACCAATACATCGGTATGAGTCGTTCGCGGTGGCTCAATCGGTAACGCGTCTGACTACCATGCTCAAGGTCCCGGGTTCGATCCCTGGCCGGTTCAAATCCGGGAACTTTTCTAACGTTGGAAGCGGCCCTGGTGCCCATCCAGCGTCGAATGACATGGGTACCCGGGGGAAACCCTGGGGGGTAAAGGCAGTCAGGGGCGTGATGCTGATCACATCACCCCCACTCACGACCAGATTAAGAAAGTGTGGGGCGTTACCCTCACACGCCCTATACGCCTTCATGGCATGGTGCTAAGCACAGGGGAGCACTTTACCTTTTTTTATATTTTAAAAAGTAGGGCATGGAGATTATCCATAAAAATTTTAACAAAATGGCAGAATTTTGCACTAAATGATAAGATATTTACAGGTATATTAGATCGGTAAAGTAATCTATAATTTTACCGATAAACCAATACACCTTTATGAGTCGTTCCATATGAAATCAACACAGCTCACAACCTGACCATCTCCAATTTTCATGAAATTTGGGAAGTTGAAACTATGCATGGAACTTAGTAACTAATGAAAATTTTGAGTCAGATTTGTGTTGTAATTGTAAAATTATTCAAGGTCAAAGTTCACAGAAATTGCCCTTTCTGAGCTCGTTTAACTATACTGAATGTGCTGAAACTCTGGTCCTGTTTGGCCTAGGAAGCTAAAATAAAGTTTATTGTGCAGGGAAAGGAACAAGCTTTCCAATGATATTTAACAAGCCCACCTTTGGATAAAAAGGAAATTTTGTCAAGTGACTTCGACCTTGAAAATCTCAAAACGTGTCATCTCCAAAAATAGTGAAAAAAATATATTTGGCACACCATGCTACACTCTAAAACATATGAAAAATCAAACAGGGACTGCAATAGGATCAGAAGATACAAAATAATATGTACAGCTATGTAAATAATGAAGGTCCCATTACAATGCACTGGGATGGGTCAAAAGTCCCTTTACACCACCTATACACTGTAAGTGAGTTATGCTAGGTACATTTGGTCATGATAGAAACATGTTAGGCCCAGGGGGAACCATAGTAGTGTGTGTCAAGCAGAGGTCCGCCATATTGTTGGCAGTCATATTAAATTCTACTCAAATATTTTCAATGGAAAGGGGGTGATGTGAAATATCAATTCAGGCTAGAATATCACGAGAAATGCAGTGGCGAAGGTTTTTTTTAACATATCTATAACCAGCAAAAAGTTGAATGCTTTTAAACATTTTCTCCTTTTTGAGGTGTTAGAAGAAAAAAGCCTTAGAATGCCTCTAGGATGCGCCTTTTGAGTGCTAGATGAGCGAGAGTTTTTACGTCTTTTTTTTTTCCGACCCATTTTGCAAGTGCGGAACTCATGGAAAAATCTCTCACATGATGTTTTGTAGTTTTTCTCTTCTATAAAATTGGATTTTTTATATTTGTTCTGCCTTTCAGAATGTCGTTTATGGGTTGAATTGTTTTTACCATTGCATGCAGTACTTTATGGGAAAAAGTTTATGGTCACCTGTGTGCAAGAGATAATATGTTTGGTCTGAAAGAGAAGATAACTCCAACAGAACATGTTGACTTTGTCCAAAAAAATTTGTTTCACAATAAAACACCCTTGCAATCAAGGGGTCCTATGTTTGATACCCGGTTGAGACACATTGCAAAGTGGTTTGGAGCTTTCTTTGAACTGTAGGCCCAGTCCATATTATCCTGTCTGTGCATAAAGTGGACTTAAAACAACAATTCAAACCTCAATAACACAATCGGAAAAGTTTGGTCTGAGCGCATCAAGATCACACTGACTAACGCTTTTGAGAAGTTGAATATTATGAATGGTGTCTCAATTACAATCTGATGCTTCCTTTGGAATGAAAAGTCCTTCAGAGTGATGAGGCTAATTTTATATTCACTGTGAAATTAGTAAATGAAATAGGCAATACCTGTGATTTATATAAGACAGATCCCAGCTGAATTGCTGGTGCTGGTAAGCTCCATGGTGCGTGGAGAACGTGATTGGTACCTGACAAATTTCCCTGTAGATGGATTGACAGCCTGGGAGCTGTTGTAAGGCCTGTACGTTCCCCGGGACGTTTACCTTTAGAAACATTTGAAGGCAATGCTACATGCACTAAAAATTTGTGATATTGACCATCTGATAGAATGCGTAGTTGCTGCTTGCGATGATATTGCACCTGTTACATTGCAAAATGTTCTATGTGAGTGTGGGAGAAGTCAACGAGTGTGCATACAGGAACATGGACAACATAATGACCAGATATCGTAAGTGGAATATATGTTTATAACTTTTGCTGGTTAAAGATATGTTGAAAAACCATCCTCCACTGCATTTCTCATGAAATTCTAGCCTGAATTGATATATCACATCACCCCCTTTCCATTGAAAATGTTTGAGTTGAATTTAATATGACGGCCAACAATATGGCGGACCTCTGCCTGACACACACTACTATGCTTCCTCCTGGGCCTAACATGTTTCTATCATGACCAAATGTACCTAGCATAAATCCCTTGCAGTGTATAGGTGGTGTAAAGGGACTTTTGACCCACCCTAGTACATTGTAATGAGGCCTTCATCAGTCACATAGCTGTACATATTATTTTGTATCTTCTGATCCTATTGCAATCCCTGTTTGATTTTTTCATATGTTTTAGAGTGTAGCATGGTGTGCCAAATATATGTTTTTCACTATTTTTTGGAGATGACAAAGCTGCTTACAGAAGGCAGTGGATGAAACAATAGGCTACAGGGAAAGGAAAAGTGCAAAGAAACCATGGATTTCTGAAAGTATGCTGGAAAAAATGGAGGAACGGAGAAAATGGAAGAATGTAAATACAGAAGAGGGAAGACATAATTACAGGATACTGAATAACCAGCTAAGAAGAGAAACTGACAGGGCAAAAGAACAATGGATGAAACAAAAATGTGAAGAAATTGAAGAACTGGAAAAAAGGGGAAGGTATGACTTGATGTATCGTGAAGTAAACTGCTTGGGCTTCCAAAAGAAGAAATGGAAAACAATGTGGATGATAGAAGACGAGGAAGGATGTGAAATCACAGACATATCGAATGTGTGGGGAAAGTACGTTGAAGAGCTCTACCAGAAAGAGAATCGCCCAGACAGTCTGAATGTAGAAAATGAAGATGACGTGCCTGATGATGAGAAAGGATACTATATCCTGAATGAAGAATTTGAGCAAGCACTCAAAGAAATGAGGAATGGGAAAGCAACTGGCACTGATGAAATTCCTGTTGAACTTATCAAATGCCTGGTAGATGGTAAAAAAGAAATACTGCACTTATGCAATGAAATCTATGAGAAAGGGGATTGGCCACAGTATTTCACGGAGACTGTTTTGGTACCTCTGCAGAAGAAAA
This sequence comes from Lepisma saccharinum, assembly GCF_977018435.1. Lineage (NCBI taxonomy): Eukaryota > Metazoa > Arthropoda > Insecta > Zygentoma > Lepismatidae > Lepisma > Lepisma saccharinum. The sequence goes on along the minus strand of NC_139230.1, from coordinate 169,212,548 downwards.
GCAATGCCAGAAAATGTTCTGAGTACAGGACAATCAGCTTGATATCTCACTCGGCAAAAATTCTTCTAAGAATTCTGAACAGACGCCTATACTCAAAGGTCAATGGCGAGTTAGAGGAAGAACAGTTTGGTTTCAGGAAAGGAAGAGGTACAAGGGATGCAATTGGTTTACTGAGGACCATTGGGGAAAGATATTTAGAGAAAGGAAAGGAGGTGTTTGTAGTATTTGTAGACCTGGAGAAAGCCTTTGATAGAGTGAATTGGGTTAAACTTTCAGAAATTCTGAAGAAAATTGGTGTAGATTGGAAAGAGAGGAGACTTCTAAGCAACTTATACATGAATCAACGAGTTAAAGTGAGAACAGGAGACGAAATGACAGAAGGCTGTGTAATTGGAAGAGGAGTACGACAAGGATGCTGCCTATCACCTACTTTGTTTAATATCTATTTAGAAGATATAGTGAAAAATTGTTTCCATGGCACAGGAGGTGTCAAATTGGGAGGAAGAAGAATGAACTGCATAAGATTTGCTGATGACATGGCATTATTTGCTGAGGATGAAAGAACCATAAATAGTATGTTAGAAGAGTTAAACAGCAGCTGTGAGCAGTATGGGATGAAGATAAATGTAAAGAAGACAAAGGCAATGGTTATAGGATGGAAACCAAGGAATATTAATGTGAGAGCAAACAGTGAAAGAATCCAGCAAGTGGATAGCTTCAAGTACCTCGGATGCACTATAAGCAGTGACATGAGCTGCAAACAAGAAGTGAAAATGAGAATCGCAATAGCAAAAGAAGCACAGAAAAAATGTTTTTTGTGGACCCATGGACATAGGTCTAAGGAAGAGATTAGTGAAATGTTTTGTGTGGAGTGTAGCACTATATGGTGCAGAAACCTGGACGTTGAGAAGAAATGAAGAGAAACGATTCGAAGCTTTTGAAATGTGGACATGGCGAGAAATGGAGCGTGTAAAATGGATGGACAAGGTAAGAAACGAAGCCGTACTGAAAAGTGTTGGTGAAAAAAGATCTATACTGGAGACCATCAAGAGGAGGAAAAGAAACTGGTTAGGACACTGTCTAAGAAGGAACTGCCTGCTAAGAGATGCCTTGGAGGGAATGGTTGAAGGAGGAAAAGTCCGTGGAAGAAAGAGATATCAGCTTATGGATGATATTAAATTAACTGGGTCATATGCTATTACGAAGCGTAAGGCAGAGAATAGGGAAAGCTGGAGATTGCAGTGAAAAACCTGCCAATTAGGCAGAAAACAATGAATGAATGTTTTGAGATTTTCAAGGTCAAAGTCACATGACAGAATTTCCTTTTTATCCAAAGGTGGGCTTGTTACATATTATTGGAAAGCTTGTTCCTTTCCCTGTACAATAAATATTATTTCAGCTTCCTAGGCCAAATAGGAGCAGAGTTTCAGCACATTCAGTATAGCTAAACGAGCTCAGAAAGGGCAATTTCTGTGAATTTTGACCTTGAATAATTTTCGAATTATAAGAGAAATGAGACTCAAAATTTTCAGAGTTATTAAGTTGCATGAATAGTTTCAACTCACCAAATTTCATGAAAATCGGAGGTGGTCAGGTTGAAAATTGCACGTACCTGTGCTGATTTGGCATGGAATGACTCGTATGCTTATATCAGCCAATACCGATAGAGTACTGATTAATCTGTCCCATCCCTAATTTCTAGGTTGAGCCATCTGCTGTGGTCTCAGTTGATGGTAGTTTTGTTTACCACCATCTGGCAGCACTGGTTGGTGTTGGTTGCTAGGTTGAGTCATATGCTGTGCTCTCGGTTGGCAACAGTTCTGATTTCCACCACCTGGTGGTGCTGGTAGGTGTTGTGTGGTCTGTGTTCTTTGGGTTGGTTGTTGCACCATGGGTCTGAATTTTGAAGTACTGGGTACCAGGCAGGGTGCCCTTCTCTGCTGTCTACATTAAGTGCTGGTTTCTTCTGGATAATTGTTTATCTGATGATATTCTCTGTTAGGGAACCTGTTGGCTGAAGTACAAAACTGGAAGAGATATTTCTGGTGTTGAGGTGTTGTGCAAGGCTTGAACTTGGTGATTCTCTCCTGGCATCACTTAGGTGCTTTCCTATTCATTCTTAGTTGACAACTTTGTCTTCATATTTCAAAACTCAGTTGTGGTGTGAAATACCGTATTTACGCGTGTATAATATGCACCCTGGTTTTTGAGGAGGGAAAAAAAAAGTCTCTTGTATAATGCGCAGCATAATCCAGGTTCAAGAAATGGCTTTCTTAGTTTTAGGTCTTAAAGCTGTTGCTATGCCAATTAAGAGCTAGTGACATCATACCTATTCAATGAGTCACCTGTTGCTACATGGACCAAGAGGAGAATATCCTCTTGTGTAAACAGTAAGTCACCAACCCAAGCCACCTCCCCCTCTCCCTCCACTGTGTTTAGCATCCCAAAGCTTTCATTCTTTAACCACCTTATTTGTTCTGCAATAGTAGAAAGGGAGATCAAAATTACATTATGGATTTGCAGTGCTCAGGAAGTTAATTTCTGTTATTTCTTGTCCAACAAATACCGCTGATACACATCCCATGCTCGAAGTCTGCCAGAATGGCACTGCTTTTCTTGTGTCGCTGGACATTATATTACAAAGTGAAAAATCGTGGAAAATGGCCTTTAAACTGTTATGCGTGGTTTTGCTCATTTTCTCTTTACTTTTTCTAACCCTTCAAAATATATACTTTTTCCATGACTGACGTAACATTTATAAGAGGCCCATTCAGGACCGTCAAACTAGCAGTTAGCAGAACAAGATTTCTTTCATTAAGGCATTTACATACTCCATATATGTCATTATTTGGCCAGTAATACATTTTAATTATTATTTCCTTTCATCCAAAGTACCACAAAAATCATAACGTTCCTTCATTTTGTGATGAGTTTATTTCAACTGCATTCACATTAGTGTCGCCATCTTCAATGGAATACTGTTGCCATATTCAGAAACTACAGAATTCAAGCTTTACATTGATATATAACATGATTGAGTTCCGTAAACATGAAAAAAAATATTCCGTGCATGATACGCTCCAAAGTTTTTGGGTGCAAAAATTTGGGAAAAAAGTGTGCATTATACACGAGTAAATACGGTATTTGTAAGAGTGCAATGCACACATTATCCACATATCCTGTTTTTTTTTGCAACGTTTCTCATAGTTTTGGTGCTCTCTCACACCACCCACGTGGTAAAGTCGTTGACAACAAACACATCAAATTCGTCATGTGAATGGTGGCAGGACCAAAGTAATTAATAGAATAATAATAATAAAAAACTCAATGCGTGGAAATGTAAAAGTACCTTCACCCTGAGTGGACCAGTGGTGCATCTGTGGATTGTTTGCGACACGTTTCATCCACATACACTAGATTTTATAGTAGAATGCATTGCTTCAGACAGGAACATTTTTAGTGTATTACTAACATTTTCTGAAATTATGTGTACTGATATAGTTGTGAATGTTCAGGACACCTAAAATTTTTGCATGCACAGTTGGTGTGATTTCTACAAACTTGAAAATGTAACTAAGAGTGACAAACCAGGCGATAATGGCTTGGGGGTCTCTCTACAGCAGGGGTCCTCAATCTTTTTGGGCCTGCGCCCCCCTTTGCATCCACATATTAATCCACGCCCCCTCACTCTAGGCATAATGAATTATTGATGTACAAAAGTTCTACTGTGCTGTTAGGGTTAATAAATCTAACTCAAAGAATATTTTATAATGCTTTTATTATTACAGATATTAAAAAATTCTAATACTTGACTTGTTGATAGAACATTTTTATTAATTAAAAAAAGTGCTTAAAGGCCTGCATTACAAAGGATTCTGCCCTCACTGCAGTTAAAATTTCAAACTAGATCATTTGGTTTTATTTCTTAAGAACACAAATAATGAGAGGGCTGACACCGTTTTTCTTTCACAAGTTTTCAACAGTCATGTTTGGGAACTCCGCTTTTGGTTGAGAATCACATTTTAGGTCGATTGCCTACTCCTGAAGGGAATCAGGAAGCAAGTCCACTTCTATTTTGAACGGATCATGTGTCAACTAAAATTGCCAGCTATGTGAAGAAATATCCAGAAAGTAGTGTCCAATTTTGGTTGTGGTTGTCTGAAGAGTTTGTGAAAATAATATATTTTCATTGCTCACAACGCCTCCCCTGATATTCTCCAATGCCTCCCCAGGGGGGCGAGGGGTGCATTCCCCCCCACGTTGAGAACCCCTGCTCTACAGAACCAAAAATTATAGTCAGCCCTATATAAATAGTGTTTCATAATTTTTATGTAGTTTTCTGTATATAAGGTACCACACTACTAGATTTTACACATAGAAGGTCCCATGAGAATTTAATGGTCTGAGTGACACCATTAATATTGTAGAAAAATTGAAGAAATGAAATAATAATAATAATATGGTTACATCTTGAACACTATAGAAACAGCAAGGTAGATTTTTTTGTGCTTATGGATCATTCCATGTCAAATAAACAAAGTCCTCAACCTTACATTTTTTGATCTATTTGAAATTTGGCATTCTGGAATTTGGCATTACCGTTTACATCACCACGGCCTTCACATCCCTAACAAATAATAATTATGAAACAAGAAACAATGTACATATATTTGTCAAATAATGTCTGTGTCATGCATATTTGAATACAGTGGAAAACCTCAAATCATTTACTTTGTATATCTATGTTACATATATTCCATGTCAATGGGTTTTTCTTCTTCAGCACCAAGATGCCCCTGCTTGGAATATCTTGCTTCAAATTTCTCGGTACAACTTCCTTGACCTAAGGTTCACCATCAGTTTGAGAGATATTTGCCTGGTCTATCCATCTCATATGTACATCTTGTAGGATTGTACACATAAAGACTGGTCAATGTCAATGGATTTATTTAGACATTTGCTCCACTGCCTGACTTTACAGATCGGCTATCGGCTCAATATTCAAATCTGTGAATGCAAAATAATCTAACAGTTACTTTTAGTGGTTTTTATTTTATTTTATCTGTGACGTTTCATTCTGGTTCCCAGAACTGTGAATGTTACTCTTACAATATTATTTTCACATAACCATGCTTTATATCCAAACAGAATTATTTCCCTAGCATGTGTTGCTTATTTTTCTAGTCTCTTCTGACTTATCAATTATGTTTTGGAAAGGGAGTTATACATACTTCTTTTTGTAGTCAGCCTTAATTTTGCAATATTTTCCTATCTTTGCCATTCCTTTTTTAGGAATATTGGACCAAAGGAGTGTTATGACCCCATCCAACCCCCCTTGGGCACGCCACTGAATCTGGTGGAATAATGTTTGTCTCAGCATAGATAGGTTCATTTTCTTCCAGAATATTTGCTGTTGTGAATGCAAAGGCTTCAGAACGTGAGAAAAGTGCACTTTCGCTCAACAGAAACACCATGGCCCTTTCGGGACCACTGTTCTCATAATGGGACCACTGTTCTCATAATGGAACATTCATGTTTACAAAGGCATAACTTCAACCTGCAAACTTCAAATTCCATGTCACTGCATCAATACTTTTACACATCTCTTAAGTACATGAACATGCTATAGGTACCAAAATCAAATGCATTTTTCAGAATATACAACCTTTGTCAGAAAAGTTCCAGGACTGAGCTCGTAAAAAATAATTTATTCAACTTAAGAACTAATGGTCCTAGGTTTGGTCAAAATAGTCCCCTCGGCTTTCTATACACAGCTGCCACCATTTCTGGAGGTAATGGAAGCAAGCAGGGAATGCTTCATCTAGGATGCTTCTCAGCACATGTCACAAAACCATTTGGATTGCTACCAATATCTTCATGATGCTTCTCTTTCAGCGGTGCTTGCACACGGGGAGACAAAAAATAATCACACGGTAACTGGTGGGGTAAATATGGGGGATGTGGTAGAGCAGAGATACGATGCTTCGCCAGATATTCCTGGACTGATAAAGCAGTATGTGGCCTTGCATTGTCGTGCAATAAGAACCACTGCCCAGATGCCCACAAATCAGAAGGGCGCCACAGATTTGCTTGACGTAAATGTTTCAGGACGTCAATATAAAGGTTTTTGTTTATCGTTTGTCCTTCAGGCAGATATTCATGGTGCACCAAACCTCTAGCATGAAAAAATGGGATCAACATTGTCTTTGGATCATCTTGCACTGAATCTCTACCCTTCCGAAACCTTTTGTGCCATTCAAAATACTGTTTCTCAATAATGCCTTGTCACCTAATGCTTGCTGTATCATATTCCATGTTTCACTGCAGGTTTCCCAGCTTAACACAAAACTTAATGTTAACTCTCTGCTCGGAATGCACGTCCATCACAACACTTGTGTAACTTCCAACTAAATGTGCCAACAAGCCAAACAGTGGGCTGCTAAGCACAGCCCTGCCACCTAGTGTGTTTACATGGAAACACTTCCAAGGCCATTTCTATTCAGAACACACATCAGGTGACTGAATAACACCCATTTCTTATGTTTGAACATCACAGGTAAAGAATAAAAAAATCAGTCCTGGAACTTTTCTGACAAAGGTTGTATAATGAATTATTGTTTGAGGTCATTGCTGATGGAAAATTGCACACATTCAGACAAATGCCAAAGGCACATTATGTTATTTTCATGAGTAAAGGTGACACAGGTAGATTGAGTGTTCCTTGGTCAGTTACGAATAATAGCCCAAACAAGCAATCCACAACAATTAACTTTGATATATTGTTACAAAACTATGTTCCAATAATTGAACAGTGGTCCTAAATGGGTTAAACATCTTTCCCCACTTGCTATTCCCAAACTGTAAAAGGAGTCATATTGCATACAAAATACACAAATTGGCAAAATCTTTAAAATCTGCAATCAGATTCATCATCTCAACTATGGCTGAGATCGAGAATATGAGGAGTTCTATACCTCCACATCACTCCATATGCCTTTAAACACTTGACCTGGTACTGGTACTGGTAAAAAAAAGTTGTAATAGCCCACAGCAATGTCATACTTGTATTTAAAGTAACATTAATTATTAATTCCCATTTTTTGGTTGGTTTTCATGGATTAGAAGTTATTAGAGTTTAAAATTGTTAAATGTTTTTTTCATATGATAGATTGCTGATTCCTTGTGACTGGAGAAAGTGTAACAAATTCATACATTTTATTGCATGAAATAAGAAACTAGAGCTGAGTCGATATGACTTTTTCTCAATACCAATGCTGATACTCTTACAGATTTCCACCAATACTGATGCTGATACTTGGAAAATGAAACAATGTAAAGTATTTCAGAATATTTATAAACATTAAAATGTAGTTTTTAATTGGAACTCTAGCATATCAATCTACCAAAGTTTTGCTTTAAAATATTCATAATTTCACATAAGATTATTTAATCTCAAAATTAATTTCTATCCACAATGCTGTTGCTAAATAATAAAAGTTAAGCATTTTGCATAATTTCCAGGATATTTATGCTCTATGTAAATGTCACACAGCATTTTTGCAAACCCTGCAAGATTCCAGGACTTTTGCGATACTGTTTGGTATCAGTGGTTAAATTCAAATGATACTTTTGACTGCCAGTACCACTGGTATCAGCTCATAGTGATACATCAGCAATGGTATTGGCTCATCCCTAGTAAGCACATAAACATAATTTCATTATTTACTTCCATGACAGTAAGACAATGAAAATTTGCCTTGTTAAATTAATTTTTATGTGTAATCTCATTCTAATTCAAGTAATTCCTTAAAAGTTCACATAACCACAGTTCGCAAATTATTACTAAAATACAAGTTTTAGTTATGTATGGTTTAAAAGGTTCCTTTTTTAAAACTACATTTAAAATCCGTTGGTCCCGGGTTCGATACCAGTGGAAGCACATAGTGGTTCGGATCCCACTTTAAACTTTAGGTCCAGTCCTGATTAGCCTTACTTACTGTGCATAAAGTGGACTTAAAACACCAACTCAATCAATCAAATCTGTTGCTGGGTTCTTCTTCAGGGTGCTGTGGGCAGCAGGCAGTGAGGTGCATCGCAAGACAACTGTTGGTCATGAGGTAGTCTTCAATTATTTGATTTTTTATCCATTTAACTATTCTCATAGTTTTTACCTTTTTGATGTGATCTCATTGGATAACTCTAAAAAGGAACCTGGCCATGGATTCGAAACATCAGTTTTAGAAAGAAACCTTTTGAACCACACATAAGTAAAACTTGTATTTTTATTAATAATAACATTCTAATAACTGGAGAGACATATTTTTGGTAAATAAAAAAGCAAAATTTCGATACAAAAAACTGAGTCAATTTCAAGTTCAAAAGCGGTAAATAAAATAAAATTTCGGTGTTATTGTGGTGAAAAAGAAGATCAAAAGTGGTATATGAACTTATATTTTGGTTTCAAAATTGTGAATATAATCCTAAATTTGATTTAAAAACTGCGCTTATTACACAAAATAAACATATTGCTTCTAATAGCACATTTTATTATTAAGTTTATTCTTGTATAAAGGGGTCCATTTTTGCTTCTCAAATATTTACAGCAGAATTAATCAATTTTCCATGAATTGCATAACTCACAGGATAATTCACACTTCAGGTAGTGTCGCGTTAGTAAATAAACTGTAAATTTTGTGTTTAAGAGTCTGTTTCGCATTTTGCAGTTCATTTCGCATCATTTCGTGACAAAACAGGATAGGAAAATGCACCTCACACCTTTCAGAAACAGAAAAATTAACATTAGAATGTTATTTTTGTCAAAAATGAAATATGCATGCATCTACTAATAACTGTTTTACTTTTCAGTTCTTGAAAATGCAAGGACCTTACCGCTCAATGTGAATCATGCTGCAGGGATAAATTGTGTTTCTTGTGGTACAGTTCCAGAAGATGGAAGAGAAGTGCAATTCAGAGTATTCGTCAGATGAATAAGTTGCTCCTTCTTCAGGAGATGTGTGTGAAAAATGTGGAATATTTTGGTTATTGAAACCCAGGAAAGCATGAAGTACAACTCCCATTGTAAACAAAGGAACTTTTGCTGTGACTATTGTACAGATGATTTGAATGAGATGGTTGTGTTTTAATAGTAATGAACTGTGTGAGTGAGTGCCTGTGTACATACCAAGATCGCAGATGTAATGAAATAGCATTTGCAATGTGATACAAGTGATTATGTATTGTGCTTGTTGGCATGTAAAATAGCAGAATTGATGAAATTTTAATTGGTCAGTTTTAAGTTAATGACGGAGTCAGCAAAGCCTGCTTTTGTTTCCTATGATTGGAGCGAAACACTCCATATAAATTGCAGTGCCAAGGTATGTACAGAATTTGGACTATTTAATTCTGTATATGATAAATGCCAATTGCCAAGGGAAGTAATAATTCATTTCATTTAATAAGGCTGCCATACACTGGGAGTAAGAGAGATATTACTAGTTGACTGCTTGTTACAGAGGGCTTAAATCTTGTATTGTTAAGTATGTTCTCTACTTCCCTGTTTCATGTGTTTTCAGACAACCAAAATAAAAGCAAAACTTGTGGGCTTTACACAACACCCTGACGTAGTGAAATGAACCATTCTTCTCCGCATCAAAATAATAATGGAGAAAACACTTCAAAGGGTGAACAAAGGGTGAATTGTGTTTTTCATGCTTTATATATGTTATGTCTATAGAAGTGTAAAATTGAATTATTGTATGCTTACTAACATCTTGATCTCATTTTAATTGTCTTCATTATCGGCACTAAAATAATTTTATTATCTTCTCTTTGTTCTTGTGATGTCATTTGTATGCTGAAATAATGTTAATTAATTTCAATTAAAATTAAAAGCCATCGTGCTTGCTTTGAGCTTTATTGTTGTCTTGCTGATGTTCTCTAATTATGTCATGACAGTAACTGTGAATGTGTGGATTTTTTAAATGCCTTTTTATTCAGTTTTCTTCAGCTACAAGCCTAACATCAAGCTACTGTATTATGTACCTGTTCGATAGCAGCGAAGTAAAAATAAGTGGATCATATTTTGGTATTATTTATGCCTACAATGCACACACTACTGTTGGACACTTAGTAATTATACTCATGGTGACATTGCATGGGTTTTGTCTTAAAATCACACTGGCAAGGATGCCAGAGTCTGAGGTTCAAACCCTAGCCAGGTCACATTTCCCACCACCTTGTCATTGATTTCAATTCCTCGTTGATCAGCCGAAACAACATAACCTGCTAGGTCTCTCCTCATAATTTTTGGCTAATCAACATTCAGAAGTTTCTGTAAGCGACAGTATGTGGCTAACAGACATTGGGAACAATAATGGAAGTAATTTATTTTATCTGTGAAGCATTTCTATTTCAATGATCCACTGCCTTCACTGTTGACAGGATGATGTCATCTGTGAAACAGGTGGTATTTCCATCCAATTACAACCAGTAGTGTATTCTGGTTGGTAGTGCTGTTCTGATTCTGTGTTAAGGATCAGTTTCCATGGGGGGTGGGGCTGGAAGGAGAAGGATATATGTGAATCCATACTGCTGCTTACTGTCTTTGATATTCTGAAGTAATGGCACCCTGATCCAAAATTGAACTCTTGCCTATTAATCGTAAACACATCGATACTGTCAACCTGTGGACTACGAAGGCAATGGGCCTTCGAAATTTAGAAGTTATTTTTAATACGTACCTATCACTTGTGTCTTGATATTTGTAGTGTGTGTAGAATTCTGCATCTTAACTCTTTTGCTGCGGAATTCTCTGGCACACAATATCCCTTGGCTGCGTAATTAAATTTGAAAAAATATTTTTTTTTTATAAACAAATAATTTTCACAATTACATTGTGTTATATATGAGAGAGAACTTACAAAATTCATTCCTTGCACTGGAAAACCATTCTGTAGTCCCTGGTGGTATGATATTTTGAAAAATTTTGAAATTTTGAAAAAAAAAATTTAGAAAGAATAATTTTAAAAAATTACATTGCAAAATATGTTATAGAGAAATTACAAAAGTCATTCCTTGCACTGGCAAACCATTCTGTAGTCCCTGATGGTATGGTATTTCTCAAAACACGGGATGACGCAGAGTGGTGGAGCGGCATGGAAATTCGTAAGTAGTATCAAGATACTGGGTGGCGAAAATTTCAGTTTGTTCTGCTGTGTGTTCAAATACTGAGCGGGGGAAATATTTGATAAAACAAGAAAATGGTGTGCTAAATACTGTACTGTCACCAAGTAACTTAGCACTTGCCTGTGTCGAACTTCCCGCACCTAGATCAATGCTGCTTTGCACTCTGCTCCATGATGTTACGGACGGCGGTACAAATTCTTCATCAGACACTACACAATCACTGTCACCACTTGAAGTCTCATAAAAACTGTCGCTATTATCGTCACAACTTAATTCACCTTCTGATTCAACAGTTGAGTAACATCATTATCAGACAAGTGTTGATGACTTGACGAAGCCATGTTGTTTACATTCGAACATGCATTTGAAACTGACATGTCAGAGCACTCAACGCTCGTATTCTAAACGGAGGCGTAATTAGCAACATCATACAGATATAAACAAAACTACAAGTTCAAATAGTATCAACAGATGTCTGAAGGCTACTAAAAGTGATGTACTGCGGAAATGCGACACCCGCAGCAAGTGGAAGTATGAACTCGCAATAATGCGACTTCTGCGGAGCAAGGCACCTGGCGTGCTGTGCATAAATGCAACGAGCGCAGCGAAAGAGTTAAGTGATTTTCTTGGCAATATCTGCCTCAAGATGCATACCAGTTACTCCTTGATTTCTGGGGAAAAAAATATAGATAGATTGTTTGTCCACATAAAGGCTGGAATTTTTATGCCACATACTTCATAAGAACTAAAATTAGGTAACTTACATGAATTCAAGATTTATTTCCTTTTCTTATAAGTTGTCTCTGTCACTATGGATTCTTAAACCATGTTTGGCCTAACCTGTTGCTATTCCTGTGCTTGCCAAGCATTTAAATTTCTAGCAGAAACCACATGGCCTTGCCACTGCCAACACAGCATTGTAATGAAGTCACACTGTGGATTAGCTTCTTAAGAATACTCAAATGTATGCACAGCACATTACGACTACTGTCAAAACTGGGTAAAACAACCTTTCTGAAGAAATTAAATTGTAAGGTGACAACAGCGTGTGTGTGTGTCAGTGCTGCTTCTCTCATTTCCATTCGTTCCTTGCTGTACAGCAGAAGACATTTTCCTCATTTCCAATCGGAACAGGAACTATTGAAGTATAGCTAGCATGGGAAAGGCAACAGGTTGGACCAAATGTGGTTTAAAGAAAACTGTTCAAAAGTTGCATTTTGTGGCAACCAGTTCTGATGTACTGGGTGGTTAAAATTAAAGTTACCCTACTACAAGGAAACAACAGATTACAACCAGAAAACAATAGCAATGGGACTCATTGCACAAGACACACATTACCCAATGAAAAGCTACTTGGCAGGCCCTGACCATCAAAGGGCTGTCGCATCATGGAATTTAAATTTTAATGTTTAAGTACATAGTTGTAACTATACCAGAGTTTTTACTTTAAAATATTTGTAAGTTCAAATATGAAATAATTTGAATATTAAAATAACTGTTATTTGCGCATAAAATATTTTTTCCCCACACAATTCATTTGTATCGATAATAGCTGAACACTAGTCTTCACACATTACAGTTCAAATACAAGTGTTTGTGAAGTGTAAACAAGTGTTTTAGATTGTTTTGTTTTAGTTTACGTGTTACTGGTGGTTTTCTGCAGTCTAATAATGCCGCGCTATGTATACAATTTAAAACAATTAGTTTCATGTACGACTCTTACGTCATTACGAATTCTTGTAGGGAAGTGAGAAGGCATTCTGCAGCAGAATTTCCAGATGTTCCCCCTCCACACGGAGACAGTGTTCGAAAACTTGTGAACACATATGGGGAAACAGAGGTCTGTTCTTGATAACAAGCGAAGGGTAAAACAGCATGTGCTTACTGAGGAGAAAGTAGACGACCTTAGAGTATGATTGGAACATACTCCTCAAAAATCCCTCCGGTGCCTTGCACGACGTTCTCGTGACAAGCTACCAAACTTTTAAACCTGAAGTCATACATTTGAAGAATTGAAAGAACATATCATGAGAGAAATTGAAGCAATTTCGGAAGAGGAATCGACACGTGTTAGTGAAAATTTCCTATAAAGGTGGCGTAAATGTGTGGATGCAGGAGGACAACATTTCCAACACCTCTTGTAACAAGGTAAGTGCTCATTTTAATTGTAACTGTATATGTAATTCTACGAGCTAATTTTATTGCATAGCTGTCGGTTCCAGTTACTCGGATGTTACATCCAGTTTGTCGGCAGATGCGCTGCCACTGCCCAGCGTGCGAGCTGCCACTCCACGGGCAACTTGACCGTGAAAGGCACTATATATTGTCTTGTAAATGAGTTCATATTCAGTGGTATGATTAGAATCATTACAGTAGCAAGACTCATATTTTGTCGCTGTCATTTATTTGCATTTGCACATGTGCTTTGACGCCAGAGGTCCCAGGTTCAATTCCCAGTCTGGTCATGGGTGTTCTTTGTGAGTGTCACTCTAGCAATTTCATCATATCATCACTCATCCTCATCATTGCAATCAGCCAAGAGTGTCAGAAAAGCAACACTAAAAAAAATTAATTCAAATACATGTAGTGGCTATTAAAAGTACATTTCATTACTTCTAGTGGCAGTTACCAGAATAACATTAAGTGAGTTTGGAGTGAACATAGGCAAATCAAGTTTGCTACTTCAATGTAATAAAGGGTCACTATCCTTGAGAGAGAAATTTAAAATTCCGAAAATTTCAGGTTGAAGATATTGTATATTTCTTCTTTCGACTTTGAGGCCCTGATAACAATTTGTCAGTTATGGCATCTTCACTTGTTTCACGTACAAGACTACCATAAGGACACTTTTTATTGCAATCAAGTGTCATTAAGAATCGAGGAAAATTTTAGTAAATGAAAACTACCATGAAAAGGTGGTATGGAATTTCAAGTTTCAAAACATTTGCATACTATAATAAGTGTGTGTATACTTTAGGTAGCATAAATATATATGTATTTTACATTGCTTTTCTGCCACTTTTGGCTAATTGTGACAATAAATTGGGATTAGGTGGGTTGAAAGAGGAGACAATCACAAACACACATGGACAAGACATAGAACACAAACCCCACAGAGGATGTATAATCCTGTGGCTGTAGGTTCAGGCACCTGCAAAAAGGCAGTTTCCAGGTAGGGTGAGTGTCTTAATCCCTGAACTGTTGTAATTTAATCAATGTAATGCAGATATTAGATTACCCGATGGCATAGCGGTAACGTCATCACCTTGTAATCAAGGGGTCCCAGTTTCAATATCTGGTGGACGCTCATGGGGCAGTGGTTCGGATTCCATTTTAAACTGTAGATCCAGTCCCGATTAGCTCTTCTGTGCATAAAGTAAAGCCTGGCAAATCAGCATGCATGACAATATTAGACTCCGCACTGCCTGTCCTTGTGTTGCCCAACAATTCCTCCAGCAGGCATATGCATCAACGTTGTGAGGCTGTAATTCAGACCAGGGAATGAAGCATCCAGCACTAGACTCCTTCTGTGATAGAATCCGAACAGTTACCACTGGCTGTGGTGGCTCAGTTGGTAACGCATCTGACTACCATGCTAACGCGTCTGACTCCTGGGTTCGATCCCCGGCCGGTTCAAACCCGGGAATTTTTCTAGCATTCGAAACTGCCCCGGCACCCTCCCAGCATCGAATGACGTGGGTACCTGGGGGAAACCCTAGGGGGTAAAGGCGGTCAGGGGCGTGATGCTGATAACATCACCCTCACTCACGATTGGATCAAGAAAGTGTGGGGCGTTACCTCCACACCCCCTATATGCGTGGTGCTAAGCACAGGGGAACCCTTTACCTTTTTACCTCTGCTGCATTCTCAACTTTCGATTTTCATGTCTTCGCAATCCGCATATCTCATGCAAAGTTTCGTGTATTGGACATTTTGTTCTGTGTTGCTAGTGAGGCCCAGAATGGATTCATCTCTATGTGCATGTTTTTATGGACCGTTACTCCGGCGACTATCTTAAAAAAATAGCAGGAGTGTATTTTGAACACTAAAAATAGTTTCTGGCTCGGCTGCAATCTGCAACCTACTCCTTCGATTGGGGCACAATCAGGAAAGCGGAAAGCATTCAGAAACTGGTACTGAAATGTACTGGCTGGCCCAGAAGTCTGTTTCTCCTGAGAGAAGGGTTTGTTATGAAAGAGATGTGAATCTGTGTGTCATCGTTGCTTAGAATGTATTGTAAATTATGGGAAACATGTTGAGCATGTACAGTAGATTGTGTTCTCTTACCTATCTCCAGCAATAAATACACATTTCCTTACTACAAGCAGCGGCGGCTCAAGGGGTAGAGCCGCCGTGCCATGGCACTACCCGCAGAAGAAACATATACCTCGCCCAAGTATTGTTAAATGGATACATTGATAGTTTACTGACAAGGAGATTCGAATCTTGCAATCAGTCAAGCTGACGTGACGACCCCCCCAACATCCTCACTGCATCGCCAGCTGTTTTGTTCCTACCCTCGCGATGCAGCAGTCCGCACCGCCCAAGAGCTGGCCTAACCAAGTTGACACACGTGCAGAGGGTTGAAGAAGTCTCAGCAGCGAGGAACATTTCCACCATGAGCCGAGAACAGAGTGGCAGGGGGCGGGGTTAGCCCATAAGACATCCAACCGTGCCCGTTTTTGCCTGGCACGGCGAGGGAACTTTCGCAGTGTTGACACAGTTGCCACCTTCAGAGATAAGTCGCTAAATACGACTGATTTCTAAGACCCGTTGGGGAAGTAATTTCTGCCTACTTTTGGAGAAACGAATATAGTATTTTTCCAAAGTTTAATGAACATTTTGATAATAGATAGATGCGCCTAGAGGGCCATCCAGACTTTTTAAAAAATATGAAATAAAAAATCCTATGATTTTTACAACAAAGATATTTTCGACATCCAGTTGGAATACGTGTGCATGGGGGAGAAGGTGAGAGGATTTGTTTTTCCCTTACTCTTGTAATTGTTGTGTTTTTAGGGAAGTGTCCTGTAGGTTAGTGAGTGAAGATGAACCGGATTAGTGCGTTATTACTTAAACACACATTATTTTCCACGTTACCAAACGAGGATAAACATCTTGGCCAGTGGCGATGCAATCTCAAGGAGGGGGCGGGGGTGGACATTGCAGAGGTTTTTTTTTCTTTTTCGATTTCTTGATCACGTTGGCACTTTCCATCATAGTTGCCGCCGGCCGCCACTGACTACAAGTATCATAATTGTGT
The DNA here is from genome assembly GCF_977018435.1 of Lepisma saccharinum. Taxonomy (NCBI): domain Eukaryota; kingdom Metazoa; phylum Arthropoda; class Insecta; order Zygentoma; family Lepismatidae; genus Lepisma; species Lepisma saccharinum. The sequence goes on along the minus strand of NC_139230.1, from coordinate 169,196,101 downwards.
TCTCTCCTAGGTGAAACTGACTTTTGGGCCACCCTGTATTATTCTTACTTTTCAGCAGATCCGACCATGTTCTGGATTGGCTGTGGAACAGGTTTTAGAGTGAAAACAAGCTACACTTTTTAGGTAAGTTTGAATTTCCAGACGTATGTTCAGGCTTAACATAACCTATAGGTAGAGGCACATATTTTTGGTAAATAAAAAAGCAAAATTTCGGTACAAAAACTGAGTTAATTTCGGGTTCAAAAGCGGTAAATAAAATGAAATATCGGTGTTATAGCCGTGAAAAATTGGATGAAAAGTGGTATATAAAAAGACATTTTGGTTTTAAAATTGTGAATATAATCCTAAATTTGATTTAAAAACTACACTTATTCCACAGAATTAACATTTCACTTCTAATAGCACATTTATGTAGTTATAAGAGTATTAAGTTTATTTCTGTGTAATGGAGTCCATTTTTGCTTCTCCAATATTAACAGCAGAATTAATCAATTTTCCGGGAATTGCATAACTCACAGGATACTTCAGACTTCAGAACGTGTCGCGTCGGTATATAAATGGTATATTTCGTGTTTAAGAGTTAATTTCACTTTTTGCAGTTCATTTCGCATTATTTCGTGTCAAAACATGGTCACAAAATGCATCTCACACCTTTCAAAAACATGAAAAATTAACACTACAATGTGTTTTTTTCAAATTTCGTTTTTTCGTCAAAAACGAAATATGCATGCCCCTACCTATAGGGGTCTACTATTTTTGTTTACTTATTTGTTTATGTAAAGTCGATATATTTAGAGACTAAATGCACAATTAAGTAAGTCAAGTGTTGTGTTGAGTGGGTTGTAATGTTTTTATGTACAGTGGACTTTTTAATTCGAAGTCCAAGGGAACACGAAAAAAGTTTGAATTAACAAAAACAAGTATCATTAAAAGTGACTTCAAGGGGAATAAATTTCTGTTCGAATTACCAAGTAATTCGAATTATCTATGTTCGATATTAAAGAGAGTCAACTGTATTTATTTTTGTTATTCACATCATTATTATCCAACGTTGAGGAATGTCTGGAAAAAAATAAGTGCAGAACGCTAAAAGTCGTTCGTGATGCAGAACAGTGAGCCCGCTCGCTTTCGATATTGGTGGGATCAGGAAATCGAACGACGCTCGTTCTGAAATCGGACTTTAAGTGTGTGGCCCAACCTTAAAAGTTCGGCCGAAATCGAATCTGATGTAACCATAACCTTGCAGACCAGTAACCGTAGACTTGTTTAAATTTACTTCAACTACCGTGACCATTCCTGTTTAGACTTTCAAGCAGGCTTCAGTCCCAACACCACCCCTTTTGACGCACCCATGTTTCAACGGAAAGTCACTTAGCCTACATTTCCCTATTTATTCTAATACGTGCTATTTTAGTGCTGGGCGATAAACTTTTAAAATATCCCTTTACGTTTCTAATTTTAATGCGAAAAAAGCCATCCCTCCCAACAGTGGTGTGCCCAAGGGGGTTGGTGGTGGGTATAACCCCTCCCCCCCTTTTGGCCCAGTATTCTTAAAATCAGAATGCAAAAGGCAGGAAAATATGACAAAATGAAAGCTGACTACCCAGAAAAGTATACGCAACCCCACCCTTTCGAAAATCCTGGGCACGCCCCTGCCTCCCAGCTTAACCTCTTATAACACCATTAAGCCTTGTTTCCATGATATGAAAAACTCAATATGCTGACCAAGGCAGACATTTATTTTATTATAAAATATAAACTAAACGTAACGTTTCAACCTTCTAGCAAGGTCTTCTTCAGACTCTGCACCAAGTATATACACAAACATTACTCCCCTCCAGACTATTAGAAAGTTGTTCTGGAACATTCTAGCAGGTGGCTTTCCCTTGTCAACTGTACTTTCACCTAAAAGGCTAGACATATTTTCTTCCATCACGCTCTTTTTCCTTCATTCTTCTTCCTTCTTCTCTCCTCTTTCTCTCTTGTCCTTTCCACTCTCTCAAACACCTTCTTCCATTCTTTGTTTATCTTCAGTCCCCCATTTCCAGTTAATTGTGTCTTCTTCCCTTTTCTTCTCTATTTCCTTGGCCTCCTTCCATTTTCTCACTAGTATTCTCTTCTCCCTTCCTATCTGCTTAGCCTCATCCCACTCTATGCCATGTCCTGTTTCTCTCGTGTGTTTAAATATCGCATTTCTCTCTCTCTCTTAAGTCGTACATCATCCCTATGTTGTTTCAACCTGGCTTTCAGCCTCTTTTTCGTTTCTCCTATGTACAGACACTGACATTCTTTATATTTCACTTCGTAGATAATCCCTTCCTCTTCTCTGTTTTCCTTTTTCTTGTTTGCATTCTTCGCTATTCTTAAGATGCTTTTCCCTCCCTTCCTGTAAGTTTTAATGCCCGCTTTCCTAAGCACTTTGCATATCTTTTCTGTGGTCTTCCCCATACTCCTTATTCCAAACCTCCTCTCTTTTTCTTTCTCTTCCAATTCTCCCCTGCCATTTTTCTTCCTTCTTCTGTTTATGTCCAGTCTATCCTCCTTCTCATAGCCATTCTTTTCCAGCTGTTTCCATAGGCTATTTATTTTGCCTTCTTTTTCACATTCTTTCGTGCATATTTTCTTGATTCTGTCCTCCATATTCTTTATAAAATTTATTTTTGTCACCTCACTTACATCACTTCTTTTGTGGCAGAATACCCCTGCTGCACACTTCTTCTGATGCCAAGCGGTTTTAATTTCTTGTCCTCTCTTCCTTTTCATCAATATATCTAGGTAGTTTAGCTTGTCTTCTTCTTCTATTTCGAGTTCCAATAATATCCCTCTTTCTTCATCTTGTATTTATTTGGCAAATATGTCGAGCTGCCTCTTCGTTCCCTTCCATATGCCAAAACAATCGTCCACATATCTGCAAAACAGAATTATTTTGTCACCTCCTTTTTCTATCACTTTCTTTTCCCATTCATTCATATCCAATTCAGCCAATGCTGGCCTTAGGCTAGAACCTATATTCAGTACTCATTAACATTATTTTATCTCCCATTATACTGTATCCATTATTCCAAATGGTTTCCAGCACCTTCACTACCCTTTCACTATCCCATTCTCCTATAATTTCTTGTCCCATTATCTCTTTACCAATTTCCAAAACGTGTCCCCTCTTGATGTTCGGGAACATACTTTTCAAGGTTTTAAGGAGGATAGACTGGACATAAACAGAAGAAAGAAAATTGAGTTGGTGTTTCAAGTCCACTTTATGCACAGTTTAAAGTGGGATCCGAACCACTGTATGCCTCCACCGGGTAAAATGGCAATTATAACTGTGGTAATAATAATTATTCTCATGATTATTTCTACTAATTCATTTTTATCAGTGGCCTGCCCCCTCTACAAATATTTCTGGCGACGCCTGTGTTGATAAGGGATGAGCCCCTCCCCCGAAATAATATCCTGGCTACGGGCCTGGAACTTTGTCCCGTCATCTAGTTCATCACTCATCCTTATCATCGTGGTAAGGCGAGACGAAAAATCTGAAATAGAGAGAATGAATTATCGCAGGTCATATTCATTGGAACCTTTCGGACAACCTGTAAGAGACGAATTGTCGTCAAAAATATCATGTCAAAGTAAAATTTAAGCCATTATGGCAAATAGCAAACTTACTGAATGTGTTGGTCGATGGGCGTAACTTGAGGCCTAACTTGGAAGGGGGGAAAAATCGAAAAGTTATCTGACCCATAAAAATAGCACCCAGGGTTATTTCCTACATAACTGTTATATTTGTGAAATCACAAAAATTATTCTTTATCACTTTGCTCCTCAGGTCCAAGAAGGTTAACGAAAGTACCCTTAACTTGTAAATTTTAATAATATACCTGAAAATTTGGGGGGGGGGGTCAAGGGCACCCGTAGGATTTTTTCTCAGGGGGGCAAAGCCATAGAAACGAATACTATTATTATTGCTATTATTATTATTATTATTAGTAGTAGTAGTAGTAGTAGTAGTATATATATATATATATTATTGCTATTACTACTACTACTACTACTTGAAGAACTGTTTAAACTTTATTTTATTTACTTTTCTTTATTATGTTTTTTAAATTACATACATATGTAACTTCTATATTCTGTATATATATATATATAATTTGCATATAATTTGTATACTTAACATATGAGCTGTTTTTATAGTTACATAGTGTACAATAGACTGTAAACTTAAATGTAACCTTACTTCAAATAATCATAATAATAATAATGATAATAATAGTTGCTGTAATAGTCACAGAAAACAATATTCTTGTAATAAAATATCGCTACAATTTCACCATTCAAATTGCATTAAGTTTTTCCTGAAATCTCAGGGGGGGCAAGTGCCCTCTCCCCTAGCCCCTCCCTGCGGGCGCTCTAATTTGGCTACTACCGACATCCTAGCATACAACTTCTCCGAACAGATTTAAGCTGTGTAAAAGGTCTCTCGAACACATTACAAACTCGTAATAACTGCGGTTCAAAGTGTGTTGTAATATTCCGGAGAAGGGATTGTTATATCAACAAGAATGTTTTCAATGGAAAAAGACAACTCGTTAAAATCCTAGTAGAACTAAAAATAAACAGACAAGACTCGAATCAATGAACCAGTTTCCATGGAAACCACTAAAGAATTCCTCGGCCAGGTTTTACTCGCGTAGCTCGGCAAGGTGGAAAAGCGTACAACCCCTTCCTCCTTTACCTCTCTGGCGCTCAGTAGGTGTGCAATGAAGAACAAGGAAGGAAATCAATCAGAGGAGGCCCAACCAGGGCCAAGTCTGCCTCCACACCGACCCTGACAAGAAAGACAATTGAAGAACTTTCACGCCACATGCATATTTATGTGAAATAGGCAGAGCTTTTGCCTTGGAAGAAAGGTCCAAGTGCTATTAATTTTCCAGTACTATTCGAACTGGTTTATTATTGTTACTCTGTTCATTATAAAAGCATTTCTCCAAAGTATTGTGCCGTATTTTCGTAAATGTTTGTACATCTATGTAGTTACACACACACACACACTTTTCTTTGGTTACAATTAAATATCATTAGTTTTCTTCTTCCCTACCTTACGTACCACCAGAAAAAAAGCACTGGATAATATACTATGTCCCTGGAATCTGTGGAGCAAGGCCGCGCACAGCGGCAGAAAAGGGGGAAAATCGAGAGGTGGGAGCGAAGCAGTACACAGTAGTCGCTTCCCCCTCCACGCAATCCCGTTCCCTCTCACATGCTCATTGGTGGAGCCGTCTCGCGTCACTACGTGCGCAGATAAATGTGCAACCTGTTGTTGCATCCACTGACAAAACGTCACTCTAGGAACAAAATCCGTATCACTGAGACACTGAACTCGTTGGAGGTGGTAAGGGTAGAGTGAATTGCGATGTTTGGTTTGAGTTGGTGTTTTAAGTCCACTTTATGCACAGTAAGGCTAATTGGGACTGGACCTACAGTTTAAAGTGGGATCCGAACCACTTGTGCCTCCACCGGGTATCGAACCCGGGACCCCTCGATTACAAGGTAATGACGCTACCACTGCGCCATGGGGGAGGCCCTGAACTGCGATGTAAAATTCTTCATACACTACTGCGGCTTACTGGCACTTGTGCGGCAATTCTCCTTGTCGAGGTTCCTGGAGAGTGTTTTACTGCTTCCAACACCATATACTCAACTTCAGGCGTGCAGGTCTACCTGCTCTCCTACCATGTTCGAAGCTCCCATGTTCTTTGAGGCGCTGATCTACCCTAGTAAATGTGCGACTCTTGGGGTGCCTTCGAGCTGGGTATTTTTCTTAGTACAAGCGTGCAGCCTCCCGTGCATTGCCGTTAGCCAAACCATACACAAAATGCATCTCCGCATACTCTTCGTTGCTGTATGGTTCCATTTTCACTACGCAGTCCAGCACAACTGACGTGACTCCCACAGTACGATTAAACTGTGTACTGATTGTATCCATACAACGTCACCTCTCGGAAATGGTCTGTTTGATGCAACGCCACCTCTCGGATATGTTCTGTTTTGTAAACAGAGAGCAAACCTCGGACCGCGGAAGGGGTAAAGCACTCGGTGTTTACAAAATGCAATCAATGACGGCTTGTAACCACACATTATTAGCATTTTACCAACTAGGACGACGTTTACAAACAATGAAGTCAGTGGCGGCTTGTAATCACACATTCGCGATTATCTCGATAACGGCTCGTTTGCAGACCCATGTTTACTGAGACTTTTTTGCTTCTATTATCGTGTACTTTCACCTGTGTCAGTTTGCGCTATTACTTATGAGACACCCTGTATGTTTCTTTTATGTGAAATTAAATTAATATCAGACCTCCAATCACAACCAAATGATCTCGATTAATATTACAAATATTACGATGTAAATAGAGCCTTGTGGAGAGAGTAATGTCGTTGCCTTTGCATTGCAATCAAGAGGTTTCTGGTCCGATGCCCTGTGAAGGCACGTTGCACAGTTGTTGGGGTTCCACTTTGAACTGTAGATTTGATTTGGTTTTTGTTATGTAGCGTTGCTTTTCTGCCACTTTTGGATAATCGCGATAATGAGGATGAGTGATGAAATGATGAAAGTGATGAAGGGGCACTCACAAAGAACACCCATGTCCAGGCTTGGATTCGAACCAGAGACCCCAGGGGTGGTAGCGCAGTGTGCTAACCACTCCGCCACCGAGGTTGGCGATTTGAACTGCAGACCCAGTCTCGATTAGCCTATCTGTGCATAACGTGGACTTAATAAACAAAAGTTAACTTCACAATTGTAAATACACAGTTGTGGCAGCAGTTTAACATATATTTTGCATATTACTATGTAGTTATAACAACAGTATTTTTTGAAATTCCATAATTGAAAATGGACAATTAAGATCTGGCTATAGATTTCAGGGGTGTTCTGGAAAGGAAGCCTTTCGATTTACGTACGTCATCAGGATTGCGCTTAAATTGAAAATTAATGTGCTCGTCTACAAATTTCTGTTACGTTTCAGTAGCGAGACCGGGTATCGTTGCCGGGAACGACAAAATTTAATTTTGCTTGGGCTCCTGGGCTCCATTCTGTCCTGGATCAAAACCAGTGGCGGCGATTGAGTTCCAAAACCGGGGAGGGGGGCAAAATGCAAAAACTAGGGGGCAAAGACAGTTTAGTTCCATTTGTAGATAAGTTTTTGCATAGTACGGGGGCCAAAGTTGTGAGAAGTGGGTGGGCAACTGCCCCCCCTCGCCCCCTAATCGCCGCCACTGATCAAATCAGAACATATGTATGAATATATGTGGCATCACACTGAGTGCTCACGGAATTGCGACCACCCCTCCAAACAACAAGGAACGGCCCAGCAGCTGCTCTGATCACATGACCACCCCGACTTGAAGTATCGTGGTGAATGTATAGACACAACGCTACATGTTACTCGAACAGCACACGTTAAAATGGGAGGTGGTCAGGATTTAACGTCGTTCCAAAAGGGCATGATTGTGGGTGCCCGAGCATCAGGTGCGTCAATAACCCAGACAGCGACACTGATCGGATGCGCCCGTTCCAGTGTAGTGAAAGTGAACAGAGTGGCAAGAAAACGGGACAACGACCACCAAGAGGCAGAATTGCAAGGGTGTACGGAAAGTGACACCGCGGGGAGAGCGTCGAGTCAAACGGCTCGTGACAGTTGAACGCATCGTTAGCGACCAATGTAACAGTGGATGCATAACACCCATATCCCACGCAACTGTACGGCACACAATGGCACGCATGAAGTTCCACAGCAGCGACTTCGTCTCGCTTGGACCCACGAGCCCGCTGATTGGACCGTGTAAGATTGGAAAAAGGTGTGTTGGTCCGATGAATCACGGTTTTTGCTACACCACTGTGAAGTGCGTGTGCGTGTGTGGCGCCAACAGCACGAGGCTATGGACCCTTCCTGCATGGCGAGTGCTGTACAGGTGGGTGAGGGCGGCTGTATGGTGTGGGGTTGCTTCTGTTGGCATGGACTGGGACCATTGGTGTGTATGGATCGCCGTGTGACATCCGTTGTGTATCGGGAGGTGTGAGGGTACCACTTACACCGCACAATGCAACATTTCTACCCACACGGGGACGTCATTTTCCAGGATGAAAATGCACGGTGCCACCGAGACGGGACTGAACTTGCTTGGCTGGAGGAACATTCCACAGAGATGCAGCATATGAATTGGCCCCCTAACTCCCCAGATCTTAATCCCATAGAGCATCTGTGGGATTTTGTGCATTGAGCTCTTGGAACCATGCATACCTTAAACTGGATATTTCCTTGTTTGTTTATATTTTTTAAACATTAAACAACAAAGATCATACTCTACATGAACGTTTAGTATGTCAAAAAATTACTAAGGTGTAAACAAGTCTTTGTATACTAAAAAAATCAAGCATGGATAAACGACAGCTATGGAGTGGCTTGCAAAAATTTTCGATGTGTTTCGATGGTCTCTGTGGATATTTATCGAAATAGCAAAATAACGATAAACTTTTACTCATTTTACGCGTATACATACAGACGACTGTGGGGTTAATTGTGACATATTCATAAAAATTGTGTTTCTTTTTCGAAATTGCGAGGTGTACTGGCAACATTGGTCATGTCAGAGGCCAGTTCAAGGTTTGCCCGACATCAGAACATGCTATTCAATCAAATCCCAGATGAAAGAAAGATAAGTAGGTTAGTTTTTTGTACGATAAATTTATCGATAAGTGGAAAAAAGGAGACGATTAGTAACAAAAACCAAATAAATCATTCCTATTCTATTTCTCGTTTCTTTTAATGCTATAACAGTGCTATCACACCTAAGTAGCATCGCTTAAATTTGAAAACGTTTTAACCTATTGTCAAAAGTAGAAACAGCACGTGACACAGTCGTATTATTTTTATTGTATTATCAATGCTCGAAAAATCTTCTTCAGAGCCAGGCGCTAGTTCTGAAAAAAGGCGCCAGGGGGAAAATCAATGGCTAATGAAAATACAAATACATCATGTAGATGTATACATTTTTTGAGCTTTAAATTTCAATTTAAAAGATACAAACTTACCGTTGTGTTGAGAAGCTATGGACTGACGTATTAACTGTAGTTTGTTGAAGAAATATTCCCAATTTATCATAATGTTTTGTTGGGCACACATGGAGTCACGCTATTATATTCACAGCACTTAGTCGATAGCACGTAGAGGATTTATCTATCGATATATCCAATATTGAACCTACAAACTTTTGTTCTTGCAGTTCGCTGAATAATTATTTTCTAAGTACTTGAGCAAAAAGCAGGAAGGGGACGGCGACAAAAGAATAAGAAATTGTTACTGATTCTAAGCCATGTTCACAACGTTGATAATAATAATAAAAAAATTACTAACTTACACTGTACTGCAATATGAACTTATAATCTTCAAAATTTCGTACATGCACAATAAAAAACGGCATTACAGCAAAACATCGCAGTCGCCATGGCGACCAGGCGACCGGGATTTTTCGAGCCTTGTGTATTATTATGATTTTTACATTTCATTCTTCCTGGTTCATTATAGCTATGATAAATCCGGCCTCCGTTGCGGAATGGTTAGCGCACCGCGCTACGACGCCTGGGGTCACGGGTTCGAATCCCGACATGGGCCTGAGTGTTCTTTGTGAGTGTCCCTTCATCAATTTTATCATATCATCACTCATCCTCATCTTCGCGATCAGCCAAACAGTGGCAAGAAACAAAGTAAAATGAACCAAATTAACCTGTGACAAGGGTTAATTGTAAGAACTGTCCATGAGGCAGAAACACACCCGCTTAAATAAAAACCCACATTATTCGATTCACATTTTCATAATTCCGTACATTACAAGCATGGATGTCCCCAGAAATTTTTTGTAGGGGGTCAGGCCATTGATAAAACTTGAATAGTAATTAATATTATCATGGTTATGATTATAATAATAACATAACTATTATTATCCAATAAAAATATACCAGTTTATTTCAAATTGATTATGATTATATCCTTGGGGAGGCTTTTCTAGTCAGTCTACGAGAATACTGAATATCCAGTTAAAACTGTTTTCTTTTTTTCACATACAATACAACTAGTGTATTGAAACATAGTGATTCTATTTTGCTATTAACTTTTTCACAACTCGTTAAAAAAGAGCTTTGAAAGTTTGAGGGAAAGTTTACTCGCAAAGTTTATGTTGTGTGACCTCTCACATGTAACTCTAATTTTTGGAATTTTGAAACATGTGGAACCATTTATTCTCTGAATTAAATAGTAGAATATGAAAATCATGACCTGGTTCCAGTAGTTCCATTTCCATTTTTTCGATCTAACGCAGTATTTACTTTGGTTATTCTGTTTGAATACTAACCGAACTTTTTTTCTATTAACAGTAAAAATAACAAGCTTTCTGCCCAGGGGTCCCAGTATAGAATCCCGGCTTGGGCATGGATGTTCTTCGTGAGTGTCCCTTCATCAATTTCATCATATCATCACCCATCCTCATATTCGCGATTAGCCAAAAGTGGCAGAAAAGCGACGAAGTGAAATCAACAAAGCTTTCTGCTTATTTTGTAACTTCAATGTTCATCACTGCAAGCATAGGTGTAACTTGGCGAGGGCAAGGGGGGGGGGCACTTGCCCTCCCAAAATTTTCAGGAATGCTTATTAAAATTTACAAGTTAGGGGACCTGAGGAGCAGAGTAATAAAGTGAAATATTTATGATTTCCCAAACGTCACAGTTATTTAGCAAATAATCCAGAATGCTGTTTTTATAGGATGGAAAACTTTTCGATTGTCTCCCCCAAAACTTAGCCCCAGGTTTGATTCTGCCCCTTCAAAATTAGGCCCAAGTTTAATTCTACCCCCTCAAAATTAGGTCACTTTAATTCTGCCCCGTCAAAATTACGCACAAGCTTAATTCTAACCCCTCAAAATTACGCAGAAACTTAATTCTACCCTCTCAAAATTAGGCCCAGTTTGATTCTGCCCCCTCAATAACAAGCCCAGTTTGATTCTGCCCCCTAAAAATTAGGCCCAGTTTTATTCTGCTCCCTAAAAAATAAGCTCAGTTTGATTATGCCCCCTCAAAATTAGGCCCAGTTTGATTCTGCCCCCTCAAAATTAGACCCAGTTTGATTCTGTCCTCTCAAAAATAAGCCCTGTTTGATTCTACCCCCTCAAAATTAGGCTCAGTTTGATTCTGCCTCCTCAAAATTAGGACCAGTTTAATTCTGCCCCCTCAAAATTAGGCACAGTTTGATTCTGCCCCCTCAAAATTAATCCCAGTTTAATTCTGCCCCTCAAAATTAGGCCCAGTTTTATTCTGTCCCCTCAAAATTAGGCCCAGTTTGATTCTGCTCCCTCAAAAATAAGCCGTTTGATTCTGCCCCCTCAAAATTAGACCCAGTTTAATTATGCCCCCTCAAAATAAGGCCCAGTTTAATTCTGCCCCCTCAAAATTAGGCCCAGTTTGATTCTGCTCCCTCAAAAATTAGCACAGTTTGATTCTGCTCCCTCAAAAATTAGCTCAGTTTGATTCTGCAACCTCAAAATTAGGCCCAGTTTAATTATGCCCCCTCACAATTAGGCCTAGTTTGATTCTGCTTCCTCAAAAATAAGCCCAGTTTGATTCTGCCCCCTGAAAATTAGGTCCAGTTTAATTATGCCCCCTCAAAATTAGGCCCAGTTTGATTCTGCCCCCTCAAAAATAAGCCTAGTTTGATTCTGCCCCCTCAAAATAAGGCACAGTTTAATTATGCCCCCTCAAAATTAGGCCGTTTAATTATGCCCCCTCAAAATTAGGCCCAGTTTGATTCTGCCCCATCAAAAATAAGCCCAATTTGATTCTGCCACCTCAAAATTAGGCCCAGTTTAATTATGCCCCCTCAAAATTAGGCCCAGTTTAATTATGCCCCCTCAAAATTAGGCCCAATTTAATTATGCCCCCTCAAAATTTCGCCCAGTTTAATTATGCCCCCTCAAAATTAGGTCCAGTTTGATTCTACCCCCTCAATGCCCATGACTGCAAGGAAGTATTTAAACAGGAAAGTAAGAGAGTTTTGTAGCTCACGAAATTACACAATATATTAAATATCCAGACATGAACTTTTAGCGTGATAGAAATCCTTTCGCAGGAACACGTGCAAGTGTTCGTCAAGGAGGAACATTCCAAAAAGCTGCAGCGTTTCCTCTAGCACAGTCAAATGTTGCACCGAACTTTCGCTTATCAACACACGGAGCAGAGTAAAACGGGCAGGGCAAGAAACCCGTTTTCCGCAACAGTCACGTGATGTAAAGGGTGGGGGAAACTCCCCCACCTCCTTCTGATTCACTGATTTCTAACGGGGATAAAGTGATAATGGCACAGCTGTTGTATTATCGAGATAGAGTGGAATATCGATTCGGGTGTCGGAAGTTGTCTTGTGATGCTCTGGTCTCTGCACCTTGCTGATCGATGCTCAGGCCAGACGGTGTGGCGGTGGCCCCAGTCGCAGTGGCGTTCAGGACTTGTTGCGAGGAAGTTGCTGCTCGACTCTGTCTGAACAGTCCGGCGTGGAGGTGAGTACCCAACGTTCACTTCTAAGTTGCTGAATGAAAAGTCGTTTACAAGTACCTAACGTATACAGTGGAACCCCGATTTTAAGTTCTTGAATTTTACATTTTCCCGCATTATACGTTTAATCTTGGCGGTCCCAAGATAAGAAAATGTAACAAAATTTTCCTCGATTTTACATTTTCCCGCATTTTTTTCAGCTTGGTCCCCTGAGAAACGTAAAATCGAGGTTCCACTGTACATAACGTCTCACCATTTCGCTCATACGTTTAAAATTACCTCGTTTTTTCTGTATAACGCATACAAAATCACGATTCCCTTGCTTTTATTTAAAGTAGATCTGTTGGGTACGCCCTGCTAGTAACGGGCTACGAAGCCGAGTCCGCGGTTCGAGTCCTGGCTGCGGCATGGATGTCATTTTGTTTGTTTGTCTTATGTATTTCACCAATTTTTCACCGCGAATAACCTACAGCATCGCAATAAAACGAAAATGGATGTAGCATAGCTTCGTTAAAGAGGAGAGATCATTTGGTTCAATTAATAAATGAATAAACTTATTATAATTCATGCCTTGTCAATCGATAATAACCAGGAAATGGATTTATATGTAGTAAAAATGTGCTAAATATGTAAATACATATTTAGTTATTTTCACCAAAATATGGAGTTAAAGATGGACTTAAAATTGTAAAAAATTACCTTCTTAATAATATACAGCTACATAAAACACGGCACGCTTACATTGATATTAATTGTAGAACAACACAAAATGTGTTTTCATTTTCTGTTTCCAAAACAATGAAAACAAACTTTTGTTGCAAGTGTTCGAACGTGAATTTCCTTCTGGTGTCTCTTAAGATGGATTTATATTGACTAAAACTTCGTTCAATACCGCAAAAAGTAATGGAAGTGTATTTCAAATTTGCAATGTCTGCTGGAGTTAACGTTGCCTGTAACAATCAGGAGCCGATGCTTGAGCCCTCTTTCTCTATTGTTGACAACAATTGTAAGTAAACAGGAATTTCAAGTGTTTTACAGTAGTAAAAGCAAACAGTTGAGAAGTGTATTGTTCGGATGACAGAAAACTTGTATGTAATTAACGCAATTGGGGGTATAAAAACGGCCATAAACTTTCGTTTGTTTAACTTCACTTCGGACTTTGTCAGTTATTCGCAAGATCTTCACCGAACTCTTTCGGTTACACGGAAACATGTAGTTATTGCGCGAATATGGAGTAGATTTGAGAAATGTTCTGAAATATGGAAATAATATGTAAAAATAACTAAAAGATGTCAAATATGAGCCAAAAACATTTAAATGTGTATACAAATATCGAAAATAAAAACAGAATTTTTCGAGTCTACATGCCATGATGCGCAAAGATAATGCAAAATGTAACTGATTTCAGCTTCATACATACATAAATATGTATTTACATATACATCTTTTCCTTGATAATAACCGAGGGTAGCGTTTTATGACAACAGTTTGCAGCCGTAATGGAAAATGGTAGAAAAGATCCGTTCATAGTCTTCTTTATATGTACCATCTTCTAAGTGTTGCGTGAATAGGAGATTCACATCCAGGATGCCAACCCGAGGCCCCATGAATAGGCAAATAATGTACTAGTCTTTTCATATACTTTTTCCTGTATTTCAGTGTGTGTGTGTCAGTGGAGAGAAAAGTTTGTTGGCCTCCACCATACAGGCCCTGAGTTCAGATCCAGGACAATAAATTTTATTTGCAATAGGTAGAATTTAAAGATCAAAGTTTATTTCTGATTTGTTGAAATGTAAAAGGGAATAAAGAAGAGGCAATTACAATTACGCTTGCAATACTTCGGTATGTTCAGATTACAAGAACAGTACCGGCTTATATATTACTTTTAGTATGAGAATTATGAATTCATAAAACCTGTTCGTTCGCCAGTCTCCGTAACGTAGTGGTTAGCTACGGAGTCAAGGGGCCTAGGTTCGAATTTTGGGTCGACTTCCGTGTCGGAGTGGTTAGCACAGCACGCTACGTCGCCAAAGGTCCCAGGTTCGAGTTCCGGCTTGGGCATGGGTGTTCTTTCTGAGTGCCCCTTCGTCAGTTTCATCATATCATCACTCATCCTCATAGTCGCGATTAGCCAAAAGTGGCAGAAGAGCGACGCTAAATAACAAAAATCGAATTCATTTGTTTTTTTACCTTTATCTAATTCACAATTCATCATCGTCGTCGCGATTATCGTAGACAACTAGAGAAGCAAAGTACAATAACAATAGGTGCCGGGTTCAAATTGCGGCATGGGTGTTCTACTTCGATGTCCTTTCATCATATCATCCTTGTCGTCGCGATTGGCCAAAAGTGGCAGAAAAGCGACGTTAAATAGCAATAATCAAAGCAAATCAAGCCATGAGTATCCAAAAACGTTTGTTCGTTCGCTCGTGTATTTTTCGCTAATCCATTCTGTATGTGTTTATAACCTAAAAAGGTAGAAAAGAAGTGCAATAGTTCGAATTCAGGTCGTATACTTGAGATAACATTTAAAAAGAGAGTTTATAATCAGAAGTGGGGTTCTGAAAGTAGGATACATTTAAAAATGTGGCGTCACGCGACTTCAGTGTGAATGCTTTCATATGCTTCTATATGTTTTAAAATGAAAGTAAAAGAAGAACATAGCGCGCAGCATGGCATTTCGGGATGTAAGCTCCCTTTAAAGGAACCTCATATAGCAGGGTGTAGACCCCAGGGCGTCGGAACGAATAAAGGACAACTTGAAGACCCTAGGGCCAAAAACTGGGGCACCTGTGGATCATCTGTTGAGTGTGGACGTCGATGAAGGATGAGGGGAACGCAGGGCAAACAGAGCGCTTTCAAAGGTTGCGAAGTTTTCTCCTGCTATTAAACTTTCGCTGTTGCATGATTAAACTCGTTTTCGCAACGGAACGAGCGTGGGATCGATAGAGGGTGCCTGGCACTTGTCGCCAATCAGTGCAGAATGAATCCATCGGAAGCAAGCAAGCGAGAGATGATTGACGAGTCCTACAAAGTGGTTATTTGTGTCTTTTTATATACAATCCTTGTTGTTTGTGATATCTCGGGATACACACTTCTAATTAAAATCATAATCCTGTCAATATAAGTTATACAGTGAAATCGCAGTTTAACGTCATTCGGATGACAGTTCTTTTTCAGTTGTTCGTTGCCGTTTCCGCTCATGCGATCGCTGATTGAATTGTTGTTTTAAGCCCACCTTATGCACAGAAAGGCTAATCGGCACTGGACTTACAGTTTAAAGTGGGATCCGAACCACTGTGCCATGTGCCTCCACCGGGTATCAAACCCGGGGCCCCTTGATTACAAGGCGTTACTACTACGTCATCGGGGAGGCCCATCCGATCGCTGAGAACATGTACAAGTTTATACATTTATTTCTTTCAATATAATTGAGTGATTTGTTTATTTTACTTCGCTTTTCTGCCACTTTTGGCTAATCGCGATGATGAAGATGA
The DNA here is from genome assembly GCF_977018435.1 of Lepisma saccharinum. Taxonomy (NCBI): domain Eukaryota; kingdom Metazoa; phylum Arthropoda; class Insecta; order Zygentoma; family Lepismatidae; genus Lepisma; species Lepisma saccharinum. Next base: position 169,180,006 of record NC_139230.1, on the reverse strand, counting down.
GGGATGATATGATGAAATTCATGAATGGACACTCACAAAGAACACCCGTGCCCAGGCCGGGATTCGAATCCGGGACGTGGTCGTAGCGCGCTGTGCTAACCACTCCCCAACGGAGGTCGGCTCTTTCAAAATAATAATTTGTAAATATATATATGTTGTAACAATTAAGTCATCCTATGAGAATGTATACCTTAATATTTAATTTTTATTTGGGGGTTCCATTTTTTCTTTATGTTGCACGAGAATTGGAGTGTACACAGTAATGTCCGCCGGCTATCTTCTAATTCTAATTATGATTTACTTGGGGGCCTTCGGACGGTTGCTCAATCTAGATTCATTTACATTTTGTATTTTTGTGTATGGCTTTGGAACACATGCCGTAGAGACTTACAAATACCCCAGTCGCCTCGTAATCCAGGCAATCTGCTTTTAATTCCGTGCTTCAAACCCACTTTAAAATGCAGTTCCGGTTCTAATTAGTCCATTTTTCAAAAGGTAGTATAGAAACGAACGTTAGTAGCCTCAGTGGCCGAGTATGTTGAGTGTCTGACTACAAACATATTTACTTTCTTACTGGCGGTATGTGCTACCGAAATGTATATGAATAAATACATATGCACAAACGTACAATCAAGCATGAATATACAGGGTAAGTCACCTGAAATTACCACCTGACATATTTCGTAAACAACAATAAATATTGAAAAACTGATTTCGCGAGAGAGGCTCATGACATTGACGCAATATGTTCAACTACATAAGGAAATACGACTCTCAAGACAAACTTGTTTTTTTTTTAAATGGAAACCCCATTTTATTTTCAGCTCATTTGAAAGTACGGAAAAAACCATTAAGAATGGCGTTTGTTACATTGTAATACGTCCAGTGATTCTCAAGTAATTGTAACGTAAAGTTGACGCTTAAAACAAACATTCTCACAAGTTGATTCGTATGTCGTAATATACATATCCCCCTTTTGACGTCATTCGTGTATCATAACAAACATGTTACTCTTCTGCATACTACGCGTTGTGCCTAGGAAAGTTGTTACGTTCCAACAACTGCAGGTTACAGTAAAATGTGTAGTTTGTACAGTGTCTCTCAAAATTTTTAGGACAACGACATTTTAAACTAGGCAACCCAATTTACACAAGCCGTTGGTGGGTTGCGTGCAGAGTTAGGCTCAATTTCAGGGTTGCCACATGCACAATATATATTTATAAAATACGCGAAAGAAATATAAACAAGTATTATTGTATAAAATTATTAAAAATATCACTATTATATCGCAAATGACAAAATTCTTTCTGAAAGAAAATAAATAGGTTTTCTAGTATTTCATCGCTGATGAGTCTACAGTAAGGAAAAGAGGTGAGAGGAAACGAAAGGTTACAAAGGAGAGGAGAAAGAGAAATCGAAAGGAGAAAAGGTTTCTCAAAAGGTATCATCTATCTCTGTATGCCACACATTTAATTCTTACTCACATGGAAAAAAATGTCAATTTGTATTCAGGGGTAGTTTCACAGTTACAAACTATTTTGGCCTTCATGAGAAGTTTAGTGTAAGTAGGCATTGTTTATAATTTTGAAATTGAGGTCATCTAAGATTGAAATCCTCATATTTAGGGCTTGAACTCGTCACCTAAGAGGTTGAAGATCGTACTCTACTTTGTGCGTGACCTTCTTTATTTTTCTATTCATTATTCATCCTTATCGTCGCGATTAGCCAAGGTAAAATAAGAAAAGTTCTCCTCCGTGACCTCCGACTGCAGGACGGCATGGATTCGAGTCCGCCTATGCTCACTCTCCAGGTTCTCGGCCTGTGTATGGGACCGGTGGCACCCACCATCGTGAAGAAATCGGGGAGGTACGAGTGAGTAGCGTAACCCGGTCTCGAAAATTTCCTATGGGTCATGTTCCTGGGTAAACAAAAAATAATCGATCAGACAATTCGATTATCGAAGGTGATAAAATAACCTCCGGTTGACCAAGTTGTCAATATAAATAAATGGAATACAGATTGTCTTCGAGCTTACATTGTTAAAAAGGAGCGGATACACGTATACTATCCCAATAATTATTCAATACTGTTTTTTGTTTGTCAGAAATTATCACTTAAACTATTGCATGTTGAGCTGGTGCCTACCTAGCCGCCTCTGATGACATCTACCATTCTTCAGATTCTCTTTAAAATTCGACTCCGGTTGCTTGTAACTTGCTGGGTGCAGACACTGTGCATCGAAGCACAGTGTTTTGCGATAAGAAGCGGCCTTGAATAGCGTGAGTGAGTCACTTTGATCGCGAGCAAGCTAGACTACCAAGCTTGTCTGCCTTTGAAAACCAAGTCATTTTTTTCACGGTTTCCGAACGCGATTGCTATTGTAGAAGTATATATTCTCTCAAAAGAGCAAGAAATGAAATTCGACCAATGTTCTCCCGTCGATTAAAACCAAATATTATCTATTAAACGAAAAGTTCACGATTGTCAATAAACGGTTTAACCTATCTGAGCATAAGGTGAATGTAAATACTAAATTTAATAGAAAGTTTCTCCAAAATTTCTCTTCCACTGTCTACGTAAGGTCAGTACCCAGGGGAGGGGCCATGTGGGCCATGCTTCCCCCTCGAACTCACAATTAGACATGTTCTTTATTGTATGAATAATTCTAAGTACGCAACATAGAATTATCGTGACCTTTTAATGGCGCTCGCACTATTTGAACTATTTTGTAATATCTGTTTGTCTCTCTCTCTCTCAATGACAGAAATGCAAGCAATATTCTTATTTATTTTTAACCCAATTAAAGGAAAGTGTAAGCATTTAAAAGAAATATGAAAGATCATGACTGTTGCTCTTCCTTAGAAATTGTTGTTCTTCGAGGAAGAAAAATTAGAAGGATTTAGTCCAGCACCTTAACACAGTGTCCCACGAGTCTCTCTTGACTAACACTGTCAAATGTGAAGTGAATTTATGAATAAAATTTTCCGCCTGTTTACGTATCGTAGCGTATCGTATCGTATAACGTTGCACAGATTTGGTAGTTCGTACACGGTGTAATTATTTCGTGTTATCTTACGCAACAGCAAATACATTTCATAAGACTGTTCTGGACACAAGACTTGCATCAGTAAACAAGCATTTTGTCTGTTACAGTATCACAGGAAAAGAACATCGTCCTGTAATGTTCAAGCCTCTAGATATTTTCCATTAGTAATGTCTAATCACAATAATAAGTTAGAAGAAATAACTCGCATTTTCACAACTACCAATATTCTCGTTTTTAATCACTTCGAAAATTATTTCTCGAAGATATCGGTTATACTACAAGAAAGCAAATCAAAATTAAAGTAAAAGTTCAACTACACGTATACCAAATGACATTTACAATATTGGAGGGACAGAATACATAAAAAAAATTGTTGTTTCATTCGAAGGTAAGGGCGTGGTGTAGTGGTTCTTCTACCTGGTTTAAGGAGCTAAAGCTTGTAGGGTAGTGGCTACCGTTCAGGATTGTCAATCTGATGATCGTAGGTTCAAACCCTTCCAGTGGCAGAAAATTTTCTTAAGTTTTAGACATCCCATTGTGTTCATTGTCCACGCCGTGTGAAACGGAATGATTCAGTTTAGAATTAACGATGGGGGGAGGGGAAATATTGAATTACAAAATCTCCATTTCAACGAACCGAGAAGTGGATAAGAATTGAATAATTCTTATAATATAATAATAATAACCCACAGCGCTACAGCCCTTGAAGGGCCTTGGCTTACCTATCGACTGCTGGTCTCCCTCCCACACTGTTCCTCCGTCACCTGTTGTAGCGTGGAGATCTTAGACCGAATAATTCTTATAAATATTAAAAATTACGTTCATTTCTTTAGTGGTGTAATCGCAGGTAAAATCAAAGATCTTACATGGAAGATTTTAATTTGCTCTGAACTCAGCCAAAAGGCATTTCGCACCGATCTAATATATTCTCCAATACATTTCAAAATGTTATTGAATGTTTCATGTCGATAATTTGACCAATGCATCCATTCTTGACGTTCAGACGATATTTTCTGCAACTACCACTTCTCTCCAGTTCCATCTCATTCTTCTCTCCCCTCTTTCCGTTCTGCTTTTATCATATCGCCTTCCCTACTTTTCTCGCATCTTATCTCCATCCCACTCTTCTCCACTCCTCCTATCTCTTTTCCTGTCTTAGATTTCCGACTCCACTGCACTATTCTCTCTTTATTCGTTCTTCTCTTTTTCTCTCCTTTACCCTACGATCCAATTACCTCTTCTCGTTTCCTCCTCTGCTCTCCTCTCGTTTTCCTCCTCTTTTCTCTTCTTTGTTCTTTTTTCCTCATCTCTCCTCGAATCTTTTTCCATTCTCCTCAGTACATCTCCTCTCCTTTCGATTTCTCTTTCTCCTCTCCTTTGTAACCTTTCGTTTAATCTCACCTCTTTTCCTTACTGTAGACTCATCAGCGATGAAATACTAGAAAACCTATTTTTTTCTTTCAGAAAGAATTTTGTCATTTGCGATATAATAGTGATATTTTTAATAATTTTATACAATAATACTTGTTTATATTTATTTCGCGTATTTTATAAATATCTATTGTGCATGTGGCAACCCTGAAATTGAGCCTAACTCTGCACGCAACCCACCAACGGCTTGTGTAAATTGGGTTGCTTAGTTTAAAATGTCGTTGTCCTAAAACTTTTGAGAGACGCTGTACATAAGTAAATAAATAACAAATTATCTAAAAGGTTCTGATAAATCTTTCTGAGTTAACAAATATTACATTAAAAAAGTATAAATATAAATCATTCCGCCATGAATTACATTCATAAAGGTTAATACATTAACATCTTTCTAATTTTTTATTGGCGTTCATTCATTTACGTCATAATTTTTAGTACATCGGAACAATCAACTCTTCGCGTTTGGTCATTACAAATCTTTAAGTTTTCAACTTTTATACTTAGTCCTTATACATTTTTTCTTCTTTCTTTCAAATTGATTTAACAAATTTATCAAATAAAGCAAAGCCCTAACAAAGTACATTGATTAAACAGACGTTTGTACGTACGTCAGAACTGTTGCTAAGAAAATAGTATTTTCAAAATCTGAAAAGGCCAGGATGATACTTATCTATGGCGAGTGTAGGAAAAATGAAGCACAAGCGTGCAAACTGTATGCACGACGGCATTTGCGCTCGGCTCTGCCGACAGTCATACTGGGGATGCACCTTCTGCGCTCAACTTCACGTTACAATTACTTGAGAACCACTTGACGTATTTCAATGTAACAAACGTCATTCTTAATGATCTTTTCCGTACTTTCAAATGAGCTGAAAATAAAATGGAGCTTCCATTTAAAAGAAACTAAGTTTGTGTCGAAAGCCGTATTTCCTTACGTAGTTGAAAGTATTGTGTCCATTAATTTCATGAGCCTCTCTCATACCTATATATCTGCGAAAGCCGTTTTTCAATATTTATTGTTTTTTTACGAAATATTTCCGGTGGTAATTTTAGGTGACACCCTGTATACCGCAGTATTGTTCATTAGTTCTCGTGATTAACTTTGAATGAATTTAGATTTTTGTCACCATAGCAAACTAAATTTTAGACTACCAGAACTTCCCTTCCAGAAAAGAGAAAGGAAAAAATCACTGACAAAGCCTATATAGAAATCGCAATTGCGGGAGTACCTAATGGTAACAATCATAAATAAAGCAAAAGGATTGTCGAATAAATGTGTGTCAACCCATGGATAAGTTACACTACTATGTCTTTAAAATTATATTCTAAGTATTGACGTAGTACGTACAACACAGTTTTGTGCAGAATGTTGCGCATAGCTACAATTTTGCCATGGATGTCTTTCATGTAGCTTCAGGCTACAAGTGTTCCTTAATAATGTTCCCTAAGAAATCTCATTCCACACAAATAGAACAACAGAGAGAGAGAAGGGGGGAAATGTGGTGAAGCTACTAACCACTATGTGCCCCCACCGGGTATCCAACCCGGCGCTTCTTTATTACAAGGTAACGACGTCAAACTGTGCCATCGGGGATGTCTTTTTGTCATTTCATACACAGAATTGAGCCTTCTTGATGGCTTAGTGGTAACGTTGTCGCCTTATAATATAGAGGTCCCAGTTTCGATACCTGATGGAGGCACATAGTGGTTCGGATCTCACTTAAAACTTTAATTCCAGTTCCGATTAGGCTATTTATGCACAAAGTGGGCTTTAAAAGAAACTGTCTCACCTTCACCGTTTACTGCGGCAATAGGATGAATTCTGTTAATGATGAAAGAAAATAGTTAACTTCCATATCATACCTGAGACTCTTTTGCAGTGTGCTCCGCTATCTGCAGAATAGAATAGATTCTAAATTGAGTGATGCACCCTGAAGAAATTCGCCCCTCTTAAGCGGCATTCCTTAATCCACCACTGATTTAGAATACATTCTTAAATCATTATTTACCGTCTCTACGTCAAACCCTACGTATCAAAGACACACAGGGTTGGGCACGACAAACTGGCCCACCTCATATTGTCAGACATTCTCAAGCTATTTTTTCTTGTACATTCGCCAATTACACTCTCTGTCACGTCAGCCCTCCCACCGTATCTGCGCCTCTTCTTGTTTTTGAAGCACATTAATTTAGGAGAAAGTTTTGTTTCAGACCTCGTAGGTTTTTCGTGCCGGTTTATCGTGCCCAACCCTGTATAATCACTGGTTCTCAGTGGCATTACCTGTGTGTGTGTGTGTAGGCTACCTATTAGGTGCGTGTGGGAGCGGATGTGGTCTCTGTGTCTCACAGGTCCATCACGTTTGTAGTCCGCCATCGAAGCTGAATTTACATGACAAAGGAAACCCACTAGTGTTCGAACCGAGGTCTCTTTTATCAAGCTGGGCAATGGAAAGAAATATACGAGCGTGTTAAAGGATGTATGAAACGACGTACGTACATTTCAGGCAGGGATGTCGAACCGGAGAGGATGCAGTTGTAACTTATGTCTGGGTAACTCTCGAGAGAAGTTCTTAAACGTAGAAAGAGATAAAGAGCTTCGTTTTTGGATCAATCTTTCTCTTAGTTGATTAGTCAAAGTATGTAAAAGTAAAATGAAGAAAGTCATCATTTAAGACTACAGTTTCATTAATTGATAAAATATCCAAGATACATGAGAAAGCTGATATTGATACATTGGTGAAGGTGATTTACTTCGAGTCACGTTGAGAGCATAAACACAGTCACGTTATCAAGGGTTTGATTTTGAGAGGAAATAAATCTACTTTAAACTGTAAGTTTAAACTCCAATAACTTAGGTTATATATTTTTTATTTTTCTTATTTTAGGTGGAGCCTGTTGTCCAAATTCAATTAACTTATGCTGTGTATTGAATTTTCATATTTTTGGAGGAATGTACTTTAAACTGTAGGTATTTTCTACGTCGCCTCTGCGGTGGAGTCCTTAACGATCGACTACAAAGTAGCCGACCCCCGTGGTGGAGTGGTTAGCACATCGCGCTACCACGCCAGGGGTCCCGGGTTCGAATCCTGGCCTGGGCGTGGATGTTTGTGAGTGTCTATTCATCATACCATCACTCATACCCATCTTCGCAAATTAGCCAAAAGTGGCACAAGAAGCGAAGTAAAATAAAGCAAATTAATCAATCAAGTACAAAGTAATCCTCAGTACGAACGTTCAATTGCTTTTGTTCCTTTATATATCTTCTCAATTCATCCTCGTCGTACGATTAACGTAGAAAAGCGGAGAAAGAAACGCCAAATAAGCAAAATATTTATCTAGAGTTACATCACATGCATCAGCGATGTGTTTCCACCTAGCTTTCATATCGATCCACTCTGCTTGGGTTCCCCATGAGGGCGCGCTTTTATTCTTCTAGCACGATAAATAACAATACAGTGTTAGAAATTATATCCGAGGCTACCGAGCTAACTTTCGGAGCTTCAACTTCTCGAATGTATGCACATGTACATTCTTTATGTAGACAATATGTGGAGTATCATTTCACAGTTTCCATGGTAACCGAAATAATAAAATTGCCCTGGGATCAGATCTCGGTACATGCGCCAGCGCGTGAGCTACTATACTCATGCAACGTATGTCGTATCTGAAATCTATTCTTTCAGTTAACAATAATAACCAAAGGCGCCCGTAGCGCCCCCCGAGACATGTGTGAGAAAGTTCATGTATTGCAATTGTTAAAATGTATGAATTTTTTATTACAAATAATATTGTATTCTGTGATTTACAAGCTGTAAGTTGCAGCAATTAACGGTCATGTCCAACAAAATAAGGAGAAAACGTTTTCACAAGAATCATGTTCGACTGTCGTAACAACGGGTGTGTGGACGGAAAACTTTTCAACGTGTCGGGAAATTTTTGGAAAGCTAATTTTGGAAATTTTCCGACGCGGTGAAAATCTCGAATTTTACACACTATTTCCTCCTCAGGTGATTGCTTTGGCACTTTCGTAACGAAAACTGTTAATTTCAAGAAATTGCAGACACTTATAATGAGGAAAAGCCCAAGAATTAATAACTTTTTAATAAGATCCTTTGGAATTCCTTGACTTTTCGGGATCCCGCAAAATCGGGACGTGACTTTGAAATTTCACGCGCTGTCATTTTGAATTACCCTTCAGCGCGCAAAAACATGAATCGGATACCACGAAGGAGAACAGATTAAGTGGTCTCTGTCCAGAACTGTTCGTCAACGAAGTGATAAAGTTCTTGCTGAAAAGTCAAATTTTCAATTCTCTTCAGGCTGTTTCCGTTGCGATTCCTGAATAAGAAACTGATGTTTTTTGAGATTTTGTCCCACTTACCTATTTCAATTCATCATCCCAACCGTAACGATTAACACAGGTATAAAACCAACGTAAAGTAAGCAATAACAAACAATACAAAATATTGCTTACGACTGACTACTGTAAAGCATGGATACCCACGAGAAGGCTTGTTCCAAAAACAAAGGGGGGGGCAAGCGATTTGTTATCTTGGTTCTTAACAAAGTTATTGATTGATTGAGTTGGTATTTTAAGTCCACTTTGTACACAGTAAGGCTAATCGGGATTGGACCTACAGTTTAAAGTGGGATCCGAAACCACTATGAGCCTACACCGGGTATCGAACTCGGGACCCCTTGATTGCAAGGCGGCGACGCTATACTGTGCCATCGGGGAGGCCCCTTAACTGATTCTTCTTATTTTACATAGTTTTTGTGCCTATTTGAGTCAATACCGATGCTGAGAAGAGAGATAAATAGCTGAAATTAATGAATGGACTTTCAAAAAGGAAAGGAGAACAGAAAAAGTAGAGGTGAGAAGAAAGAGAGGATAGACGAAGATAGGAGAAGTAGTGAGAAGAAAGGAAAAAGATTCAATGCGAGATGAGGACAATGGAGCAAAGAAGGGAAGAGAGGAGGAAAACGAGAGGAGAGGAGGGTAGGAGACGAGAATAGGGGAGTGGAGAGTGAGAGAAAGAGAAGAACGAAAAGAAAAGTGCAGTGGAGTCGGAAATCGAAGACAGGAGAGGAGATAAGAGGGGTGGAGAATAGTGGGATGGAGACAAGATGCGAGATAAGTAGGGAAGGCGATATGAGATAAAAGCAGAGGAGAAGGAGGGGAGAGAAGATGGAGAAGGAGAAGAGAAGAACAGAAGGGACTGGAGACGAGAGGAGAGAAGAGGTAGTTGCAGAAAATATCGACTCAGCGTCAAGAATTGATGCATTGATCAAATTATCGACATGAAACATTCAATAACATTTTGAAATGTATCGAAGAATGTATTAGATCGGTGCAAAATGCCTTTTGGCTGAGCACAGAGCAAGATAAAATCTTCCACGTAAAATCTTTGATTTTACCTGCGATTATATCACTAAAAACATGAATGTAATTTGAATATTTATAAGAATTATCCAATTTTTCTCCATTTCTCGGTTCGTTGAAATGGAGATTTTGTAATTTAATATTTCCCCTCCCCCCATCGTTAATTTTAAACTGAATCATTCCGTTTCACACGGCGTGGACAATGAACACAAGGAGAAATGTCTAAAACTTACGAAAACTTTCTGCCATCGGAGGGGTTTGAACCCACGACCATCAGGTTGATAGTCATTAACGGTAACCACTGCCCTACAAGCTTTCGCTCCTGAAAGCAGGTAGAAGGAGCTGACCAATGTGAAATGTAGATGCAACTCTCCTTCCACATGTAATGTGCAAAGAATACTTGTTTGTAACAAAGAAAACGAAGGTACGCGTAGTACGAATCGGCGAAAACATTTAATGGAGAATTGCACATGATGAAAACTTTTCAGTCGATATTTGCGGAGGTATCCTTGCATTGAACTCGAGTTGGAAAATGGGTAAAATTAGTATGTCCTGAATTGCCACAAATATAAATAGTTATTTCATTAATATTTCTCGTTTTCCACCTCGTTTTCTCCTCTTGCTCCATTTTCCTCATCTCTCCTCGAATCTTATTTCTTTCTCCTCATTACTTCTCCTATCCACATCTGTCTTCTATTTTCTTTCCTCCTTTACTTTTCCTCTTCCCCTTTCTCTCTTCTCCTCTCTTTTGTCCCCTTCCGTTCTCTCTCTCCTCTTTTCTTTGTGTATACTCATCAGCAATGAAGTACTAACTAACTAACTCCCTAGCCTTCTTAAACCCGAAGGTTCATGGCTGCAGCAACACACAGGCCTTCCATCTTTCCCTATCTTGAGCAAGTTCTATAAACTCTTTTCCATCCCTACCGATTTCCCTTAGGTCCATCTCAACGTTGTCCCTCCATCTTCGCCTTGGCTTTCCTATAGGTCTCTTACCATCAGGTTTCCCAACAAGAATCCTGTAAACTCCTCTTTCCTCTCCCATTCGTGCCACATGGCCTGCCCATCTAAGTCTTCTTGATTTAATTATTCTAATAATATCTGGACATGAATACAGATTATGTAGTTCTGAATTATGTAACCTTCTTCACTCACCCGTCTCCTCATCCCTTTTAGGTCCAAAGATTTTCCTAAGGATCTTATTTTCAAATACTCTCAATTTATGTTCCTCTTTCAATGTAAGGGACCAAGTTTCACATCCATATGATACAACAGGCAAAATTACGGTTTTGTATATTTTAACTTTTAGTTTCTTAGATATTAAACTAGAAGACAAAAGTTTATGAAGGGAGAAGTAACATGCATTTCCTGAATTAAACCTACTTTTTATTTCCTCTTTAATATAATTTTCATTTGTTAATATTACTCCTAAGTATTTGAATTTGGAAACTGGTTCAAACGAGTTGTTATCAATAATTAGATTTTGATTATTACATAACACTTGGATTCGGCCTGTAAGCATATATTTAGTTTTCTCTTTGTTAACTTCCAAACCTATCTCTTTAGCAGTTTTGAAAAATATTTTAGCATTATTCTTAATTGTATTCACATCATCCCCCAGTAAGTCTACATCATCTGCATATGCTAACAACTGAGTCACACCATTTAATTTTAGTCCTTCTTTAGTTTCTTTTACTTTCCTAACAGCATATTCTAAGGCAAAATTAAAGAGCAATGGAGATAATGCATCTCCTTGTTTTAACCGATCATGAATTGTAAATTTGTCAGACATATTAATACCCACACGAATTTTACTTTCTGTTTCACTGATGCATATTTTTATCATACTAACAAGCTTCTTAGGTATTCCAAACTCGACTAATATATTATATAATTTATCTCTTTTGACCGAATCATATGCTTTTTTGAAATCAATGAATAGCTGATGGACATTTTGATTATATTCCCACTTTTTTTCAAGTGTCTGTCTGATGTGAAAAATTTGATCTGTAGTTGATCTGTTACGTTTAAATCCACATTGATAATCACCTATAATTTCATTAGCATATGGGGTTAGTCTTGTTAAAAGAATGTTAGATAATATTTTATATTTTGTTGAGAGTTGAGAAATTCCACGGTAATAATTGCAGTTCATTTTATCACCTTTTTTAAACACAGGAACAATTATGGATTCTTTCCACTGTTGAGGGATTTCTTCTTTATTGCATATTAAACAAATTAATTTATGAATTTGACATATTAATGAATCTCCACCATATTTAATTAACTCAGCTGGTATTAAATCAATGCCAGGTGCTTTGTTATTATTTAGCCTTTTAATAGCATCTTTAACTTCAGTCAAGTTAGGTTCTGGAACTAAAGGTTCTGCTGTGTGGACTTCATTTACTTCTGATTTATCTCCTACATGGACATTTAAAAGGTAATTAAAGTAGTTCTTCCATCTATTTAGAATATCACTTGGGTCAGCTAGAAAATCACCGTCTTTATCTTTTATCATGTTTACTTTAGGTTGCCACCCCTTTCTAAACTCATTTACACCTTTATATAAATCTCTGATATTTTTATTCTTGCTGTTTGTTTCAATTTCGTTAATTTTGCTTTTCAAGTAATCTCTTTTTTTACTTCTAAACGTGCGGTTAACTTCTCGCTTTATTCTATTATAATTGTTTAGATTTGTATCATCAGAGTTATTTAACCGCCTAAGTCTAGCCTGATTTCTTATTTCTATTAGATTATGACATTCATTATCAAACCATGGCTTATTTTTTCTTGGTTTATGGTATCCTATACTTTCTTTAGCTGCTGGTTCTATTGCATTACGTATGTGCTCCCAATTCTTATTTACTTCTGTTTCATTTATATTTTCATCATCATTTAAATCCTGCAAAACATCAAATCTATTTGACATTTAATTTGGTAATCTTTCTTAATTCTTTCATCTGTAAACTTTCCTGTATCAAATTTTAGAACTTTTAGATTTTGTTGCTTATGATTTATCACTGAGAGTCTTTCTCTTAATTTAGCAATTACTAAATAATGGTCACTGGCACAGTCAGCACCTCTATGTGTACGAACGTCAATTATACTAGTATGCCTTCTCTTATCAATGAGAATATGATCTATCTGATTATGAGTTTTACCATCTGGAGAAGACCAGGTATATTTATGGATATCTTTATGTTTAAAAGTGGTACTTTTCACAATTAAATTATTTGAAGTTGCACAAGTAATCAATCTTATACCATTATCATTACTTAATTCATGAAGACTTTCTTTACCAATCGTGGGTTTAAATGTCTCTTCTTTGCCAATCTGTGCATTACAGTCACCTAACAGAATTTTCATATCATACTGAGAAAATTTATCAAAGACCTGTTCTAACTCTGTATAAAAATCATCTTTAGTATTATCATCTTTATCTTCCGTTGGTGCATGTATGTTTATTAAAATAATTTTACACCACCTACCCTGTAAAACTGCATATTATATCCTATCATTAATAAATTCTACTGTTTTAAGAGCCGAGATAATTCTATTATTTATGAAAGAGCCTGTTCCAAAATTATGATTTTCAGTACCACCATAGAAAAAAGTATAATTTTTAGTTTTACAATTCCCTTCTCCTGGCCACCTAACTTCCTGCACAGCTACTACATCTAATTTATACTTAACTATCTCATTAACTGTACACTGAAATGCCCCAGGCCGGTAAAGGCTCAGAACATTCCAGGTGCCTAATTTAATATCCTTATTCCTAATGTAGATCTTATCCTTAGTCCAGGGACCTCCCAAAGTAGTCCCCACCCGGAGATCCGAACGGGAGACTATTTTACCTCCGGAATATTTTACCTTGGGAACATCCATGGCCTTATATTGCTGTTTCTTGACATGTCTTTTTACAGTGCAGAGTTGTCAGCTCTACGCCTAACCCCCAATATGAATGGAGGAACTACTACACAAGACAAACACAAACACATTAGACAGCACAACTACTACACAAGAAATATAAAGATACATATAACATAAAAATAATAGAAGAAATCAAATATAAGAAGCATGTAATTGACTTTAAAAATTCTGCCATTTTGTTATTTTTTCTTTAATGAATGTAAAATTAATTTTTGTGTATCCTAGTTTTATAATGTTAAATTTTTCTTTGGAAAAAGTAAACATATTCGGAAACACATTTCTCATTGTACTGTGGGATGTGGAAAACTAAATGTGAATTTTTGTAAATGTGTAAAGGTTGTGGATGTATGTTCGAATATATGTGTTGTAGTACTGGAAAATCGATTTTCTTTCTTTCAGAAAGTATTTCTCATTTGCAAAAAATGTAATACTGATATTTTTTCTAGTTTTAAATAATAATACTCAGATTTCTTCCTTTCGCGTATTTCATAAATATCTATTGTACATGTGACAACCCTGAAATTGAGCCTAACTCTACACGCAACACACCAATGCCTTGTGTAAATTGGGTTACCTAGTTTAAAAAAATCGTTTTCCTAAAACTTTTGAGAGACACTGTACAAGGAGAGAATGGAACTCAACTTGGTGCACTTCTTTGTCTGGAAGGATATGACAGCCAGTTGTCAACTCAAACTTTCAAAGGCGAGGATCTGCAGGAAGTTGGCTTCAGGAACAACAAGGCAAGTTTGGAGAGAAGTGAGATAATGTTGGAATCGGTGATTATTTTCTGCTTCAGTTCCAAGCATACAGATAGATATCCAGGAGACTTTCGTTGCAGGAGACGGGGCATAGAACAGGGAAGGATGGTTTTCGATAACAATAGAACTAGTTGCTGCTGTCGGAATCGGCTATCAAGAATGCGTTGCATACGTGCCACCTAGCGATGCACAAGTTTGATAAATTTCGCTTTTAATTCCATCCAATTTATGTTCATAAACCCACGGCGTTTCATGTGAATCGAGAGAGAGAGAGAGAGAGAGAGAGAGAGATAGATAGAGAGACGGAATGGTTTAGTCAGTAGGGCGTCTGCCTGACACGCGGAGGGCAATGTGTTCAATTTCCGGATTTTGTAATTTCTGCTGGGAATTTTACCCAGCAAGCAATGCCTCTGCATAGCGGCTCTGGATATTTCCCATCCTCTAACAACTCTAACAGATGAGTACCTTGGGAAACTCTTGGGAGGCACAGCGTTCTACAACGCCAGGGGTCCCGGGTTCGAATCCCGGCCTGGGCATGGGTGTTCTTTGTGAGTGTCCTTTCATCAATTTCATCATATCATTACTCATCCTAATCTTCGCGATTAGCCAAAAGTGGCAGAAAAGCAAAGTAAAATTAACCAAATCAATCAATCAACTCTTGGGAGGAGCAAAGGAGTCCGGAGGGTAGTGCTGATCACAGCACCTCCGCATAATGCCGAGATATGGACGAGTGGGACCCTCTCCACATCCTCAATATGCCCTCAAGGCATATTGCAACGAACAGTGGGTTGCTCTACCTTACATACAATTAAATTCCGCTTGGCATCTGGCTATTGTTTGGTAATACCTTTTGGGTAGGCAGTAGATCTTAGAAAATGCCCACATTGTGTCACGAATTAGTGTCCTGCCATAGATAAAGTAGGCGGTCCTTACTCCATCCCTCTACCTGCCGAAATCACAGCGCGTGCCACGATTAACAGTCGAAAGAGTTGCCACATCTTTTCCACTCATCTCGTTTATCATGCTAGCCGTCCTCTGGGTATGGTCACTGCTCAAGGGAGCAAGGGAAGAACATCCACTGACGCCACCCTCTCCCTGTCTTGTTTTGGTGGAGAAGAGGTGGCAAGACAATTGGCAACTCCGAACTAGCATCTCTTTGTCGGTGTGTAATACACCCCTAGATTTATGACTGTGGTTTTCTCTCCGGTTGGGGGAACGGAGGACGTTTAAGAAGGTCGAATACTATAGTCACCAAGGGATGCATTCTTCATTTGCATCCACAAACCACAAAGCATTGCCGTCAGAGAAACGTTTGTAAACAATTGAAGGACAATAAGGAGCAAGGATTACTATGAAGTCTCAACTTCTCTTTATGCAAGATAATAAATAATTTGGAGTTTATATTCTTATCGTTTTCTCTTTCAACTATACTGCCACATCGAGGAGTTCCTAACAGTACATATATCATCACAATGCGATCAATAAACACACATAGCGTTGATATTCAAAGGCTAGTCTGGAAGGAAAGAATGGCATATCTGTAAAATGTACGATATGCAGTATATTTTGAACATCCCGATAGAATTCTTGGATATTATTACCTTACGTTATTCCTTCTCTCCTGAGTCTGCTCACATCCTTTGTTATCCTTTAAAAAATAATATGATTTTCTTTTAAGTTGTCAACTAGTACAAATTCTGTTTCAGCTTGATTATTTAATACAGGCTGATTCAAAAGTCTCCGTACAAGAATTTTAGAACCTTTCGATGCCATTCATCATGTGGTCACAAAGTGACCTTAAAATTCCTCGAATTTCAGCTCATCTGATATAACTTGGTTACATGTAATGTAATCCCCAAACGAATAGCCTACATTCATTTGTACACAACACGCAATCAGTATACGCGTCTATAAAACAGCCAATTACGCAAAGAGCATAAAGTTGACAGCATTACATTAAAGTAATATTTTCTTTTTCAATTTTTTAAAGCCCACTTTATTCAAAAATAGTCTAATTGACACTATACTTACAGTTTAAAGTGTGATCTGAATCACTATGTGCCTCAACCGTGGATCGAACCCGGAACCACTTGATTACAGGGTAACAGTGTTACCAACACGCCATCTAGGAGGCTCAACGAAAGTAATTAATTGAAGAGTATTTGTACCATTGAATTTGGAATATTCGAAATGGTAGAACTAAGCGGTTTGAGTTTGTATTTTGAAGCCCACTTTATGCGCAGATATGGCAATCAGGGCTGGACCTACAGTGTAAAATGGAACCGATCCACTTGACCGGGTATCGAGTCCGGGAACCCTCGATTACAAGGCGACAACATTACTACTACGCCTTCGGGAAGAATTAACACGAACACTTTAATCTTATCTATACTTTGTGTTAAATATAGCGATAGAACAAGATTGAATGCAGTAACATAACCTTGAACCCAGAGCGTGGTTAAATTTAGAGTTCGTGTTTGCGTGCACTCTAAGTTCTTCATGCAGTGCTGAGGTCATGGACCAGCATGCAGATGTTCCGAAAGGAATATAATACTACGGAATAAGAAAGAAGTGCAACCTGCTTTCGTCGGAAAATGACAGAATGTCGTGCGCTCAAATCACAGAACCTGTTACATAGTCAGCATAGACATGGACAAGGCCCCCTTCACCGACATTCAAACCATGTCAAACACACGATTGTTAGGTAGGGACTACCATGTGATCTCGTTTCAGTGGGTGGAGAAATTGGACTCATTTCGATTCACATTCGGATTCTTCCTCTTCTTAAAATATAGATGTGGTATATGTAGATTCTACAATGTGAAGTTTTTGTTTGGTCAAGGAAGTAAGAAAATTGATTTAATGTTGGTGTTATTACAGGGAAGGACAACGTTTTTTAGGTCTAATTTTTATTTCATTACCATATCGGGCTGCGACGCCAGAGATCCCGGGTTCGAATCCCGGAGTGGGCATGGATATTTGTGAGTATCCATTCATCTATTTCATCATATCATCACTCATCCCCATCTTCGTAAATTAGCCAAAAGTGGCACAAAAAGTGAAGTAAAATGAAGCAAATCAATCAGTCAATTTTATCTCTTTAGTATAATTGTAAAGATGAGAATGGACGATGATTGTTTTTTTTTTTATTTTACCTAACTGTTCTGATCGTGCTGGAATGGTTAGCACAGCGCGTACGACGCCAGGGATCCAAGGTTCGAATCCTCCCCTGGGCATGGACTTTCTTTGTGAGTGTCCTCCCTTTATCAATTTCATCATATCGTCACTCATCGCGATTAACCAAAACTGGCAGGAAAGCAACGCTAATAACAAAAATAGAAATCAACGTCGCTCTTCTGTTGCTTTAGGCCAATCACAACGATATAGGTGAGTGATGATTGGACGAAGTTGATGAACGAACACTCACCAAGAAACATCCTTGATCTGGCCAGGACTCGATTCCGATACTGTCGTGAGTCGACGTGGTAATATAAGCTGAAATGATGAGGCAGACCAGAGAACAAAAGCAAAGAACCTTCCTCGTTTTGCGCTAACCACTAGACCACAAAATCGGTTGTGAATGTTGTTTATTCAGTCTGTACTGAAGTGTACCACAAAACATAGACTATAATTAGGTTAGGTGTTACAAGCGAGTTTGCTCACATGGCAGACAATGATAATAGTTTCCTTCCGTTCCAATTCCAACTGCAAGCAAATAAATGTTATACGTAAACAAAATATCAACAAATGACGCACATTAACCAATGCAAGTGCTCATGTTTCAATTTATCTTCATAGCAGAGCATTAGAGGAACAAAAGTGGGCCTCCCCCATGGCGCAGTGGTAGCGTCATTGCCTTGTAATCAAGGGGTCCCGGGTTCGATACCCGGTGGAGGCACAAGTGGTTCGGATCCCACTTTAAACTGTAGGTCCATTCCCGATTAGCCTTACTGTGCATAAAGTGGACTTAAAACAGCAACTCAAACCAAACCATAATTGCAAGTTATCGTTGTTCTGGTAATTGGAGTCACAGCCAGGACATTCCGTTCAGTTTTCAATTCATATCCTCTGGACGAACGTATAAGAGATCACAGGAAGAAAAAACAAGGTAATTCCATACTTTTACCAGGGTTTGAATCCATATCTGTCCTCCCTAGCTCCTGGCTACAACATTCCACTACGTATTACAATATATTTCAGATAGCTATGCATCAATGCATTAATTCCAACGAATAGACAGCTTTATCAGGCGCGCTTTGTTGTAATTCCGGTATTAAAAATTACCTTTCAATGTTGTGTGCAAGTCAACCTAAAAAGTCCATCACGAAACTTCACCAACACAACCAAAACCTTTATAATCCAACACAGAAGCACGCGTGAGCACGCACAACAACTTATAGTCTAATTTTAAACGTGGAATAAATTATAATTGAATGCCAACTACTTATTAGCATCTACATTATAATTTGCATAAAATTCACTGGACAATTTTTTTTTTGCGTGAGTAACGATTTACCCATGTCACGAGGACGGTAATTATTATATTCTGATTTGAAAGCAGGCCGACCTCCTTGGCGGAGTGGTTAGCACAGCGCGATACGACGCCAGGGGTCCCGGGTTCGAATTCCGTCCTGGGCATGGGTATTCTTTGTGAGCACTCCATTCACTAATTTAATCATATCATCACTCATTCTCATCTTCGCGATTAGCCCAAAGTTGCAGAAAGACGAAGGCATATAACAAAAATCCAATCCATTCATTTGGAACAAAAAAAATCCTCCCTGATGGTTTAGTGGTAACATCGTCGCCTTGGGATCAAGGGGTCCCGGGTTTGCTACCCCCATGGAGGCACATAGTGGTTTTAATCCAAATTTAAACTGTAGGTTCAGTCTCGATTAGCATATTTGTGCCTAAAGCGGACTTAAAACCGAAAATATAAGGAGAAAAAAAGTTGTCTTGTGATTAGATTTTCTCCGCAGGAGAAGTGAGCTCTGAAAAAGATTTCCAGGCTTTTTAGATCTAACTCTACTCTTCCTTTTCACTTTAAAAAATCATATTTTCCGGTATTACAGTAATATCTACCTCAACAATGCTTACATTTATCCCCTTTTCAATAATATTTTATGTCTATTATGTAGGAAATATTGAACACATTCCAACACTTCGTATAGTCCACATAATTAGTGATCTGCCCGACTATATCAACGGGATAACACGGCCAGACAATAAGTTTATCACACATTGTATTTTATGATTCAATTGCCATTACTAAACATCGACAAAATGTCCGTCTGCTACATGTGGAATAGTTTATGCTTGTTTACTTCTATGTGGATATAAACAGTTCAGCGTTGGCGAAATCTCATTTTTGTGTTCCCTAGAGATAGCGTAGTACAAAACACACGCACACACACGGAAATTTTCCAACGATCTGGATTTTAATTCTAATTGAATTACATGCGAGCGGCTTAATTGCATTGCTGAATGCATTTTTCAAATAAAAAGAAATGAATGACCCAATATAAACACAACTCGTAACCTTGCCAATTATCGACTGATTATTTCCACCTTTGTTTTTTTGAAAATATAAATAATCGTTGCAAATCTCTTCGAACCTTTTCATAGTTGTTGGAAACACAGGTCTGTCGAACTCTTTCTCTACGTATACTATGTATACTATAGTACAGTGGTTTTTAAATCAATGACAGAGACAACAGTGGCGGATCCAGAAGTTACAGTTGGGAGGGGCAAATTTCAATCGGGGACCTCACCTCATCGAGAGTGAATTCTAATCTGCATTTGCATTGTCTTGCATAAACAATATATCGTTCTGTAAACAGCTGCCTTCCATGTTCTATACATTAACGCAACGTTTTGCAAAATTAGTGATCCAGGGTTGGAATGTCATTATATGTCGTTATCATAATTCTTCCCATTGCCACAATAAAATGAACGATTAACAAGGAGTAAAGTGAATAAATAGAGACAAAAACCTATTCTCTCAAGGGGTCTCGGGTTCGATAACCTTTTAAGGCATATTGCACAGTGGTCGGATCAAAATTTAAACTGTAAGTCCAATTCCGATCAGACTATCATGAGAATAAAAGTGGACTTCAATTAAACTTTAATAAAATATTCTCAAGCCTCTTAAAATTGGTGATAAAAGACAGAATTGGAATCTTAAAAATATATTAGTCATAATATTCAAAAACGTGGCAGTTGGGAGGGGCGAACGCCCCTATCGTCCTCCCCGTGGATCCGCTCCTGGGAGACGATGCACGAATAAAGATCTCTGCTCCCAGCAGCTCAAGTTCAAACTTGAAAATTTTCAGAATCGTTATCCACAGCCAGAACAAGGAAATGTTCAGGGAAGCTCAGAAGGAAGAAGAGGAAATATGGAAGGATGAAATTGTGACAGAGGCTACGAAGGAGGAAATATTTAATAGATCCCACTGCACTTTGAAGGACAGAGACAGACGAGGAACTGTAAAATATTTACAGAGCCACCTCGCACTGTTAGATTCTCTTGGATTTACTTTGTAGACCAAAATATCTTCGTGACTTTCCTTTCGTCATGGATGGTAAACTGTGCATATTGTACAGAGTTTTTTTAAAACTTACTTCTGAACTTTAATTTTGGAATTACAGAAGTTAAGTGGAAATGGAAAGCGGTCCTATACTTAATGCAGAATACTTTTGGGCCTAGCCATAATCAAAGTACACTGAATTCTGAAACTGTCATGAAATAAAAATGCATGCGAAAATTACATAGTAATTTTATTATGGTTTGCGTAGCACAAAACTCTTAGAAACCGAGCTATTTTTTTGTGTTTAATTGTAATATGTATATGAAATATTTCCGAAAGTCACTCTTCAAATAACTGCATTGTAATTTGCTTATTTATGGCATCTTCCTACCTCTCTAGCATGCTTTATTGGAAAGAACGAAACACGCTTTGTTTTGTTGTTTGAGACTTGTACAATGTCAAGTTTCACTCTGAATACATGCACTACGGGAAACAGATGTGATGCTTGTGTAAATAGTTAAATGTCCTTATTGTATGGTAAAGTAACGGTAACACGAACGTATTACTTATTTTGAGTAACTAACCCAACTCTGACAAAAATGGAGAATATTCTAACCTGGCGTTGGATTTGAACCTATAACCTCCAACATTAATGACTTCTTCACGGAAGACTCGCCTTCCCTAATAGAAACATTTCAGACAAATCATATTTTAAAAAAACAACAGGTCTTCAAATAACACATGACTTCTCGCATCTCAAGACAAATTTGCCACAGCCTTTCAATTCGTGTGATCTACAAGTTTTTTTTTTTTTGCAACCCTTGGTGCGACCTCAGGTTCATACTTTTTGTTTCAATTCTCAGTTTATACAAAAGCCTTTTCTATTGATTATGTTAATTCATAAAAGAACGACAATACTATTTTTAATCATGTAGGGGGCATTTGTATTAACGAAAATTTTATTAGTTCACATTAACATCCATGGTTTCCAATACTGTCTTGCACCTTTCGGAAACGGTCTGAGATAGTCCAGCATACGTCACTGCTAAAAGCATAAGTACCTGGTCCTTTGGGAAAGTCGAATCTCACTTGACATTAGATTTCGTCTGTGTTTTTCTTTGGAAAGAAGGAAAGATGCATTCACTTCAACTGTGATTGAGTTTTAGAATAACACTTGTTGATTGCGATAGGAAAATGATCGACGAAGACCAGAAGTTTCGAGAACCTGCCTTTTCTAATCACAGCAACTCCATGTGACACAAATTGGATGGTACAGTGCACGAACTGGTTCAGACAGCCTTCTTTCGGTGGTCGCTTGTAAGAGCGTATGTAGAGGGGGCTCCATGGGGTTCGAACCTACCCCGATAGAGTTTAAAATAACTCAAAGGACTTGCTTTTGCTTAATACAGGGTGTCCCACAAACGGCGGAACTGGGAATTAAGAGTGGCGTTACTTTGTAACCGAAACCTGTACATACATAAGTCATACACCAAATGTTAGCCCTGTCCAAGTAGATATTTTTAAACATAGAAACAACAAAAGGGGTGCAGTGTTGTTCATGTAGTGTTGCCAAATGTAAGTGAAAGTGTAAATTTATTTTTCCACAAAGCATGGAAAATTGCATGTCAAACATTCGTACGGAAATTTGGACGTCAATTTCCACCTTGGGTAGGTGGACTATTTCGCCATCTATAGTTCAGAGAAGAAAACCGATCGTTTTCGCGTATAGCCAATCCTGAAATGCCTCGTAAAGGCGTACCGGTTCAAATGGGTGTTTTAAAAAAAAATGCGGTACAGTGGCAACACTGTTGATGTTTGAAGGCAACAAAAGGTGTGTTTAGTGATGGTCTATGACATGGAAATACTGGAAACAGGAAAAAAAAAGAAAATGAAAATAATGGTGAAAAAAGTGTTAGTTACCTACTCCTGGCAACCATGCAATGCGATAAGAGCGCCCACCGAACGAGAACAAAAGAATCAGTTAGTTGTGTACTCAGAACTGTTTGAGCCGTTCATTTCGCATTGTTCGTAGGGGAAGATTAGAATTGTTGTGTGAAATGAAGTACTCTTTGGAAGAGAGGGTGTTCATTGTGGAACATTATTTTTTTTCAAAATCGTACGCTAGTGTAAAAACTGTGTTTCGCGAGAAATATCCGAATAACAGTGTTCCAGAAAATTCGACGATATATCGACTTGTTTCCAGATTTCGTGAAACAGGATCAGTTAATGACAAACCCTACCACAGACAACCACCAGTTTTGACACAAGGTGTGCTGCAGGATGTGGAGCAGAGAATATCACAATCTCCCAGGAAATCTGTTCGTAAACTTGCTGCACAGTCAGGTGTATCAAAAACAACAACTCACCGAGCGTTAAAACAATTGCACCTACGTGCATATAAGGTACAGGCTGTGCAAGAACTGAAGGAAGCAGACAAAGGTGCACGTGTAAGATACTGCCAGTGGTTTAGAAATTTTATTAGAGACAATGGTGTGAATATTTTGGATAAGGTTTTTTTTTTCACGGATGAAGCATGGTTCCACTTAAATGGATATGTCAACAGTCAAAATTCTCGACACTGGTCAAGTAACAATCCCCATTTGTTACATGAACAATCACTTCATCCACAAAAGATCGGTGTGTGGTGCGCGATTTCGCGGAGAAAAATAATGGGTCCATTCTTTTTCAACACAACAGTTGACGGAATAGTTTATCGTGACCTTATCACACAGTTTATTTCTCTGTTGGAACGTGATGAACGTGATTGTTGGTTTCAACAAGACTCCGCAACATGTCACACGTCTAATGAAACTTTAGACATGTTGGCATCGTTTTTTGGCGATCACATTATAAGCAAAAACTTATGGCCCAGTCGCTCCCCGGATCTGACGTCTCCAGATTTTTTTTTTCTGTGGGGTTATTTGAAACAAACAGTTTACATTAATAACCCAAGAACACTTGATGATCTAAAAAATATACATTTGCACAGCCATTAACAATATAAACCAATCAACCTTGCATAAAGTTGCTTCCAACATGATAAAACGTGTTGATGAATGCCTCGGGGAAAATGGTTGTCATTTTCAACATCTTTTGTAAAGCTACACTGCCTGTTACACGCATTGCATGGTTTCCAGGAGTAGGTAAGTAACACTTTTTTCACCATTATTTTCATTTTCTTTTTTTCCTGTTTCCAGTATTTCCATGTCATAGACCTTCACTAAACACACCTTTTGTTGCCTTCAAACATCAACAGTGTTGCCACTGTACCTCATAATTTTTTTAAAACACCCATTTAGACCGGTACGCCTTTTCGAGGCATTTCAGGATTGGCTATACGCGAAAACGATCGGTTTTCTTCTCTGAACTATAGATGGCGAAATAGTCCACCTACCCAAGTTGGAAATTGACGTCCAAATTTCCGTACGAATGTTTGACATGCAATTTTCCATGCTTTGTGGAAAAATAAATTTACACTTTCACTTACATTTGGCAACACTGCATGAACAACACTGCACCCCATTTGTTGTTTCTATGTTTAAAAATATCTACTTGGACAGGGCTAACATTTGGTGTATGACTTATGTATGTACAGGTTTCGGTTACAAAGTAACGCCACTCTTAATTCCCAGTTGCGCCGTTCGTGGGACACCCTGTAGAATGAAATGAGTGTTTCAGCACTAAAATAAGCAGAATACTTGAATGTTGTTTGTTGCATAATCTCAGATTGATTTATTTCCGCCCAACTTACACGAAGACAGATTTCGAATGAGACGAATCAGTTTTCTACAATTTGACAGTACATAACAAAATGTTACAATGACAATAATATGTTATCAGAAATTTTTTGGTCGGGACGGGAAATTTTTTAAATCCCGACGTTCGGGACGGGAAAAATTTGCAAATTCCAGACTAAGTCGGGAAATTTTCGGGACGGGAATTGTTCGAAATTTCCCGACGCTCTGGAAATCTCGAATTCTATGCGTCATTTTCACCTTAAGTGATTGTTTTTGCATTTTGTTTTTGCATTTTTGGAATAAAAACTAAAACAATTTCCGATAAGTTTCAGACATTTGCAATGAAGAAAACATCGAGAATTAACCATTTTTAACAATTACCATTTTGAATTCCCGACTGTTCGGGATCCCGAAAAGTCGTGAAGTCATTTTCCGAAGTCGGGATCGGGAAGGGAATTTTTTTGCCGATCCCGGTACCAACTTTTCGGTATTCCGCACACCCCTAAAGGAAAGCTGTTCACATTGATGTGAAAGTTTGTCGGCGGTTCAAAACAATATCCTGTGTATGTGTCTGTATATCCATATGCGTATGGAAATGTGTTTGTGTGCGCCACTTAAATCTTTACACACTTGTATTATGAAAGCATGAAGATTTTATATGGTGTGGGTGGTAGAGGTAATTCCTATAGGAAACATCCAGCTTACCTTTAATATAAATTTATCTCTCGCCTTTTGTGTATTCAAGCCTCATTTTTGACACCACATCAATTTCTATTGATAATGTGGCGAGTGAGATTAGTCTTTTTTAAAATAGACATTTAGTTCTCAAATAGCTAAAGGAAAGTTATCTGTACCTATTGCACCATGCCATGGAGGTACACAGTAGTATTCTCAATCTCGGCCATATTTAGAGGTGATGTGATCATCACCACTCTCTGGCCACCTTTACCCCCCCCCCCCCAGGTGAACCCCAGAACCACTTTGTATAGTGACAAGGCTGAAAAAATTCTGGCATCCCTGGGAATTGAACCAGGTTCTCCCGCATGGCAGTTGACGCCCATCGACACTGGACCACCGTGGCTCTAGTTTTCAACTATGTCTTGATTAATTTCAAACAAGAGAAGCTCCACTCGGCATTCGCAACTGTTATTGGTGTTGTTAGCAGATTTTTAAGTACACTGCATATATATTGCTTGGATTGAAGCCGCAAGCAATATTGTTTCAAATAATAATGAATTTACTTGAAACTTGTTGGTAAAAAATGTGAACGTTCCTTTTTATGGGATAGGTTTCGAGAAAGTAAAAATAATAGTATCTCTAGATCTTAATTTATATATATTTCAGCTGAGGATTTGTTTCACGCAATATTTTCAATATACAGACTGGGAAAATTTTTACCTTGCAATGGTCTATTCTCTTCTTTTCATGGTCTCTCCGATGGCGCAGTGGTAGCGTCGTCGCCTTGTAATGAAGGGATCCTGGGTTCGATACCTGGTGGAAGCACATAGTAGTTTGGATACCACTTTAAACTGTAGGTCCAGTCCCAATTAACCTTACTGTGCATAAAGCGGACTTAAAACACCAAATCAATCAATCAATCTTCTTTTCATCTTTCCCCAAGAGCACGGAGGCAGCACACCCTTAAATTTGGTGTCTCTCAGCTTCAACACAATCATTGTACCCTCTCTAACAATAGCTTATGACAGTAAATGGATAGAAAGTTGGGGTCACAAACAAGAAATCGAACTGTGCTCTGACTGACATTTTCCTTTCACAATAACTTTTCATAGCAGACTTGCAGTTGCTGTTTGAAACTTTTTTTTCTGCACTATGTAAGTTTAATATAAGTGGAGCTCTATTGCTAGCTAATATAAAGCCCGCATCACACGGAACTGGATTTAAAGTAGGTATGCCCTAGTTGGCGCTGGACTGGCTACCAATTTGCTAGTTTTCGCCTCACACGATACTTATCAGCGTACTTGTCGATAGACTTTTGTTCCCATACGAGGGAAGTTGTAATGGCGGCCGATAACTATTCAACCGAGAGGAATAACGTTTCGTATAAAACGTTTGGCGCTGCTTAAATACATACTTTACAACGTTTACTGTACACGTATGGAAGAATATTTTAGTTGTTTCAAATGTAAACACCGTGCAGTCAGCATAGATGATGTAACATAACGCGCCTTTCATGCTGTATACGTTATACATTCCTGAAGTGACATTCGGAAACCACAGACAAAAACTCTCCTTTGCACACTCACAGGTTATCTTCACATGGCGAAACTTTGCTCTGATTGGCTGTTCCAAAGAATTCAGTCGAGGAAAGCAAGTAGCAATTAGAACATGTCCTATTCCTCCAAACCAGTCAAGCAGTCAGCCAGGCGGCCATGATTGCTACCTAGAAAGTTAGTTCAGCGCCAACTAGGGCATTCGTACTAGAAATCCAGTTCCGTGTGATAGGGGTTTAAGTTTCCTTTCTTGTCTTTCTTATGTAATCACATTGCACAAGAAATGGATGCGAAGAAAATATTCAATAATATTTTGGAAGCACAAGACCCCTTAAAGTGTGAGGCCTTGTGAGATGCCACATGTTGCACACTCCTAATGATGGCCCTCAATCTCCATAAAGACCTGCCCTGACCATCGCACTGTTCATTATGACTATGCAAGACATAACTGTATTTTACTGGATATTAAAATCTCAGAATTGATCTGAAATAATTTGTTATTGGCTCCATGCATATTATAATGACACAACTGCCTACCACCGGCTCTAGTCATTATCCTATGGGGTAGACCACTGCCTACAAATGAAAGAGACTGATTTAAAGATTTTTCTAACAAGGAGTAACAAGAAATGGTCTCTCCCAACAATAATTTTATAATAACTTTTAAATAAATTGTCTACGCAGTTATGAATCGAGCAAGAAGTTTCAGTTTCTCAGTCAGTCTTTGTCTCTTATTGTCACACAATAAAGAATCAAACATGGTTATTCACACTAAAATTAGTCTTACATGTGGTATTTAAAATGTAACTTCCTGTGCTTCCCCGATGGCGCAGTGGTAGCGTCGTCGCCTTGTAATCTAGGGGTCCCAGGTTCGATACCCTGTGGAGGCACAAGTGGTTCTGATCCCACTTTAAAGTGTAGGTCCAGTCCCGATTAGCCTTACTGTGCATAAAGTGGACATAAAACACCAATTCAATCAATAAAATGTAACTTCCCACCAAATATTTTGAAGGGGAGACAAAGTCCTTTTATATTCAAATAAGAACCAAGTTAAATTGCTCACATTGTTCACATCCATTATGTGTTAAAACATTATTCTTGATTTTTAGGTATACCAAACTATGCTGTACTATATTCTTTATACTGGTAAACACTTCAAAAAGGCCCAAAATCGCAGTAGAAGGTGGATCAATTATCCCCATGTCCTAAGGGTCAATACTTTAAGTCATGTATTCTCCACCCCTCTTCTCTCGCACAGAGTACTGTATACGAGTTAAATGCCACTATTATGTTGTGGCATTTTGGAAGTTCATTTTTCTTCTGTACTGAACTTTTGTGGATATTCCTGCCAAACAAGTTTTCCTTTTGCGGTGTTATGAGTGTTTTTTTTATTCTGACCTATTTAAAACAAAATCTAAAAAAAGTCTAAGAAATTTATGCCTAGTGGTATATGGAAAAGAAATGGATCATTAAAATTATGATTAATAACATTGTGTCTTGGCATGAAAGCTGAGAAAGATTAACTTGATAAAAATGTGTTCAACCCCAGAATACCATCATCATAAGGCCTTGAGTATTTCATACCATCTGCACACTGTTGGCAATAATAGGGAAGCAATTTAGATATAGTGGACTTCAATACCTCACCATTGAGTCTGGAATAATAGCAGCATTGCTGGCTGTATGGATGGTCAAAAGTACAAAGTAAGCGTATGTAGAAGGCCCACATGTGATTGACATCGAAGGGCTTTCTGTCTGGGTTGGAAACTACTCTTGCAAAATATGTGACAACTTGGATAAGACACTGCAGACCATTGAAGGTGCTGGATAGGAAGTGTCACAAGTCTCCTTGATTGTCCTATTCAAGCACACATAGTGCTTTGTAAGTGACACTGAATTATGCATTCAACCTGCCATGCTACTCTGTATAAATATGTCAGCTGGCCACTACACACTCTATGTGCACTCTGAATTCATGCAGTTGGTTCACCATAGTTCCACCAATGCTTTTAACTGAATCCCCGTTAAGCAGACATTTGAAGAGACTGTGAACAAAGTTATTCAAACACCAGGAGGGACAAAGGAGTTCAGTATGAAGCAAGGAATAGTGACCAAGCACCACTTTACTGCTGAAAATGAAAGCATATATCTGAGCAGATGAGAGACATGAAGTCTAAATTGTCCCATCCAGATCTACAAAGTCTGATGATCAGGAAATACAAAGGAGATTGAAGCTCCTTATTGAACAGCTGGTTGAATCCTGTGTCTCCTGATGAAGCTGACCTGGTTAGTCAGCAAATGGCTTCACCAGATGTGGTCATCGATCTTCTGGGGACTCTTGAATTCAATGAATACACCTACCAGACATTCAAGGGAACATAATTGGATGAAGAACCACCTTTAGCAAAATTTTATTATAAGATGGCAAAGCAAAACCTGAAGACCTTCTCCAATGTCTGCACAAAGACAGCCTGTACATCCAGAAGTGGTTCTGAAAGCAGACCAAAACCTCTTCAGTCATATGACCCTTCAGCTGAAAGTAGGAAACTGAACATGAAAGAGGACCTGGCCCACTACCGTTGGCACTGAAAAATCCTGATGGTTTCCTTCAAAAGACAAACAAGTCTGCATTTGAATGTTGCCTTTGCTGAAGCTAATCCAGCACCATTAAGCTGCATCATTGATGGAATGAACCTTGTGCAAAAATTATAGGAAACAACAAAACTTTCACACAGCTGGTAGTGTTGGATGTGACCAGGGTCCTCCACGAAGGAGCACAGAGTGAAGGTACAGATGTTGCCTTTGATGTCTACTGCCAGCCTTCAATCAAATATGCTGAAAATTGAAGAGGGTTACATCCACAATACCCAAGTATAGCAACAATGCAGGAGAACACCACACCCAACAGTGGAAAAAAAATCTGCATAGTTCTCTGAATAAGATCATTCTTATTGCATTCCTAGTAGAAGAGTGGAAACTCCCATGATGCAGACAGATACTGCAGAATATCAAGGTCCTGCACTTGACCTGAATGGAAACCTGCTACAAGATAATGCAGTGTGAGTGGGGAGAAATGGAAGAGTTGTGGTCCACACATGAAGAGGATACATGTCTGCTCCTATGTGCTTTGCATGCCACAAATGCTGGGTTAAAAGCAATTGTAATTACAGCTGAAGGTGCTGATATCATGTCTTGGATCCCAAAAGAACATCTCTGTCCCATTTGTTAGAAGTGTCATACTCAGAATTGGACACACTTTATTGACATCTAGAAGCTAGAAAGTTAAATAGGACAAAGAATGCATGACAGGCTGATTGGTTTACATGTCTTCACTTCTTTGCTGGTCATGGAAACTCATAACTCTGAAGATGGTGAAAGAGGACTGTTATTAGCAGAAAACCTTTAGTCAATTTGGTTAGTCATGGGAGGTCAGTAATGAAAGCTTTCAGAAGACCAGAGCATGCATGATGCAGCTGTCATAACTGGTGATGTAAATGAAGTTCACTATCAGTATGTTATTATTCTGTTGAGTCCAGCCACCTGCCATTATGTAGATACTATCTCTTCATGCACATTCTACGAATCAACTACCAGGCAGCAATAAGGGAGTGCTGTATGCAGGCAAAACCTACATGTCAAGCCCTGCAGAATATGGATGGTCAGATGGTGAAGATGGCAGGCAGCCTTGTTATTTAGAGGATGCATTCTTGCAAGCTGCCAAGCTGCACTTGCCTGTCCAATGAACGGAAGTGTACATTGCAAACCTGCAGTAATCAGAAACAGCAGGAAGATCTGAGTTTCAACTCGAGGACTCACATGAGCAGCATGATGATTGATTGTTATGGCATTTTACTGCAGTAAATATAAATATAATAGCCCATGAGGGCCAGTGCCTACCTACAGACTGTCGGCATTACAAGAGATGGGCGACCATCCAACCAGTTACAGGGTGATGTGTGGTCAGCATGACAAACTACCAGCCCTTGCTATAAGTTTTCATAACCAGGATATGCTACTCATTCATAGTTCCCCAACTTCCTCACAATAGTGGGTGATCACTGGTCCCATTCACAGGCTGAAATCTCAGGAGAAAAGTTGTTACATTTTGCCCAGGAGAAACGAACCTGCATGCATCCTGTAGCTGGAGCCCAAAGCTTGTGCCTCAGACCACATGGCCAAAGTGCAGGTTGTTTTACTGCAGTGCTTGTCCTAATTAGTCTTGTAATAATAAAGTTCTGGACATGCAGTACTAGTACTGTCGAGGTTAACCATTAACAATGAACTATTTGTACCTTTCATTATTTGCTTACCAAACTTCAACCTGTTTAAGTCAGTTTAACATTAATACTACCAGACCTAACTCTAATAACTGTAAGGGTTTAGTTGCTACTCTTGCATTCCACATTACAATGTGTAATCAATTTTTATTTAAAGAAGGTGATAAAAAATATTTTTGTAACCTGTTTTAACCTTGAAATAAGTAAATTCTAAAAAGTAGCAATTTTTACCAATTTCAAAGCCTCTCCTAGCATCTGGGAACAAAATATGTTATCATCCATGCTTGAAGTGGAAAATGTTAGCTGGAGGGGATATTTGGTCGAGGGTTGGGGTTAGCTGGGAGGATGCCCCTGTGGTTTAACATGGTGACAATGAGACAGCTGGGGGGATTCCATCTCGCCTCACTCCCCCTCACTTTGAGCACTGGTTGTAACTCCCAATAAGCTGCCACACTGCTGAGGTTATATCAGAAAATTTCCTGCACACATGGAACATTGCAGAAATCATTAGAACAACTTGCCACTACATGTAAACTTTTGAACCCAAGCTCATGGACTTTTGTGCCTTCTAAATTTCTGTGACAAAAATTTCTTAAACTGCATGTGAAATTCAAATGTAAGCTATTCTACCACCTAACTGCTTACTATACAAAATGTTGTTATACTGTATTTTCAGATAGTAGCAACTGCTTGAGATAATTTCAAGCCAAGACTAGTGCAGGTGTATGTGAAAGCCAAGTATATAAGCTACACACAATTGCCAACAAAACAGGAAAATTAACAAAAAACATAAAATGCTGGTAACACTTTACTATACCAGAGACGGATTTCTTCAAATTTACAGGAGAAAGTACTTACACAAATCATTTTCTGTAGAGTTGTTGATCTTCGAGAATGTAGTTTTGATCCATTTTAATGCGAATGCATGTGGTTTTCTACGAAAATCTATTTCCGACGTGCTATTGCTGCTGCCGCCATTTGCTTTCTGCACGAGAGCACAATACGCGCTATTGCTGCTGCTACAACATGATGTGTCGAGGATGCATCGTGAAGTTGTTGCCGGGTGTGGAAGATGCCGTGGAATTTGTAATTCCGATGTTGTCCGTATATGCTAAATTGAACGAAAGGAGTGCTAATGGAACCTAACCTAACAGGCCTAACCTAACCTAGTAGGCATACCTCGTCCCGTGATGGTTCGTGGGGCTATCGTATGTAAGAAATAGACATCATTTTCGTTAGAAATCCATTATTTCACCTAAAGAAATGTTCTGCAACGCAGAATAGTACGTTATCAATGTAAAAAATTGCGAAATAAATCATTGATATGTGTCTCCGGTACAGTAAAGTAGTACCAAAATGCCTAACAAATGCTTATTAACATCTTTCATTTCATTTCCAACATTTAACTGCACTGTTATTAAAGGATTCTCAGACTTATAGTAGCTATGTATTACATGGAAGTAACAATCTATTTCTGATTGATATTTTTTATTCATTTACATCTAAAATTACATCCATTGTTTAATACATTCAGACCATTGCCTGTATACTTGGTTTTCAGTTAAACTTACATTAGTATTTGTCTCAAAATTTCCAGACAATGGCAACATGGCCCTGGGTTTGAATCCCAGGCTAAGCATGGGTGTTCTTTGTGCACATCCATTCATCAATTTCATCACATCATCACTCATTCTCATCTTTGCAATGAGCCAAAAGTGGCAAGAAAGCAAAGTAAAATAAACCATATCAATCAATCAATTAGGGTGGGAAGGTGGGCCGCGGGTGGGTAAGGAATTATTTTTGCAGACCTTTATTCCACATAGACAAGTGAAAGAAATGTACCATAAATTAGCATACATTGCACACCACAACACATCCTTTTATAGTACAGCTTGTACATTACAAAATGTTTGTGACAAGAATTCTTATGCAGCAGATGAGATTCAAATATAAGCTTCTGTAACACCTAACTACTGAGCATATGAAATATTGTTATACTTTCAAATAGTAGTTAATGTTTCAAAGTTACCTGAGATAAATTGTTAACAGCACTAACTTATATACACTTGAAAACAGAAAAATTAGTAGACATAAAGTGCCTAACAAATGCTTATTATTATCTTTCAATTCATTTTACTGCATTGCACTGTTATTTAAGGACCAGCCTAATAGTAGCTATCTATGTATTACATGGAAGTAACAATGCACTGATAATTGATATTTTTCATTTCATGTACAATCACATCCATTGTTACCTCTAATACTTACAGGCATTTCTTGATTGCCTTTATACTTGGCATTCACATACACCTGCACTACTAGTCTTGGCTTGAAATTATCTCAAAATTTCTACGCAATGACAATATTGTCATTAAATAATGTTGATTAACTACTTCTACAAGAAAATATTTATTGTTGTTTGTTGAAATAATAATAAATACAATGGAACCAACCTTATTGAACCACTCTTCCATTAGTATTTATAAAATGAAAAAGAATACTAACAATAAATCATTATATATTGAGTCAATTGCTTTCTGATAGATAATGTTCATGCATTTAATTTGTTCATATTTGTTTTGTATCCTGCTAAAAACTGTATCTATGCACAGATAAAATTAATCAGGTCTAGACTTATGGTTTAAAGTGTTAATGTAATCTTTAATATCCAACCTTACCATGGAATCCAACATGGGAAAGTTGAAAGTTCACATTGTAGCAATGGATTTAGGTTAGGTTAGATATTGGCCTGTTTTAGCACTTATAGTGAAAAGTAGGAATGTAGTTGGATAATAGAACATTTCAAATATATATTCCAATACAAAATCTGCTCTATTCAAAGATAGACTAGGCAATATAAAGTATCTGTAGTAATGTGTATGTATATACATGCATATACATGTATAAACAAACAAATGTACAACATTTGTTCAATAAATATGGTGAATGAATTGCTGGCATGCAGTGTAGTTGGTACTACTGGTTGAGGGTCAGGTCAGTGAACCCCTAGGTCTGTCAGTCATCGTTCGCGAAGCTCTGTGGTTGTCCAGACGTGCAGTTTGTGTGTACGCATTGTGGAAGTAAGGTGCAGTGCAGAAACGCTGTTACGGGTCAAATGGAGCAATGTACAAATGTGAAATTCTGCTTCAAACTTGGGAAAACGCCAAGGGAATGTCACAACATGCTGCGCCTGGTGTATGGAAACAATGCTTTATGGAAAAAGTGTGAGTACGAGTGGTACAAGCGCTTCCGTCAGGGTCACCGAAATCCAAAAAGGTTAGGTGCGAAAAGTAGCACATCAAGACAATGCTGATTACCTTTTTTGATGCTGGAGGGATAATTCCATTCATAAAGAATACCTACCAGAAGGCACAACATTGAATGTGGCCACATACGTGAACATTTTGGGTGACCTCCTGAAGATAATCAGATGTGTGCAACCCCAGTATACCGAAAATGGATCCTGGTATCTGCTGCACGATAACACATGATTCCATACCGCCATAACCATGCAGCAGTTCTTGGCATGTAAGGAGGTTATTATACTTCATCACCCCACTTATTCACCAGATCTGGCTCCTGCCGATTATTTCCTTTTCCCTCTCTTGAAGAAACACTTAAAAGGACAACCGTTTTCGGACATTGCCGACATCCAACGCAATGTGAACGCTGAACTCAACCGCATCACACAGGTTGCCTTCGCCCAAAGTATGCGAGACCTCTACACACATTCTTAGAAGTGCATTACCATTGGAGGTGATTATTTTGAAGAACAATAAGCTGTATTCCTGCATACATGTACCGCCTTTCCTACAAATAAATCATTCATTCAATCTTTCACAGTATTTATTGAACACAGGTTGTATATAAATATGAAAATTATAATCTATCTCTGTAATGCTATACTTTGCCTTAAAGATATGTCTGTGTTATTTAATTTGGCTAAGAGGTATTGAAATTTCCTATTAGTGTTTATGCTGTACAAAAACATGTTGCAACAAATTCACTTACTTTGTTGAGATTGATGGATTGATGGTTAGGTTGCATTTTTGTGTGAATGTAGGGAAGTGAAGGGGTAAACTTTTGGAAGGCAACCAAATGTCAACCTCTCTTCCAAATAGTATACCCTGGACTGCATTTTGCAGACTAACGAGGCTCTGGCATCTGGATTCACTTCACTACCAGTATAATCATCTGTGGGATCTGTGTTGTGTGCTGTTCATGTATGATTGTGATTACCCTTTCATAAATTC
Organism: Lepisma saccharinum; assembly: GCF_977018435.1. Taxonomy (NCBI): domain Eukaryota; kingdom Metazoa; phylum Arthropoda; class Insecta; order Zygentoma; family Lepismatidae; genus Lepisma; species Lepisma saccharinum. Next base: position 169,144,439 of record NC_139230.1, on the reverse strand, counting down.
ATTTTATCACCATTCAGCCTCATCTTTGTGATTAACCAAAAGTGACATGCACCTACAGGTCCATGCAAGTTCACCTCTTTCACACAAAATAATTTAATCAGTTGCATGTGTTATTACAGTTATCACACCTTAACACTTATTTTCATGTTAATTTTTTTTAGGAATTTTTGTAGACATTTCAGATTATTCACACCTAGATTTATATATATATGGAGGCCTAGAGCTAATATCATCATGAGATCCCCCATATACAATTCAGTGATTGTAATAAGATTGTTAGTTATATTTTTTATATTTTGCCACATTTCAAACACATTTATCCTCCCAATTATCTGGTCTCACCAAAGCAGTTTTTTTCCCCAGTCAGGCCCATTTTGCAGATGGAAGTCCACTCTCCTAGACTAAAGGGTCTGAAGCAGGGAAATCATTCTAATCCCCTTCAAATATCAACTTGTTTTCATTCCAGGATTGTTCTTACTTTACAAATTACTTCAAAAGAAATTTTCAAGAAATAGGCTACATGTAGTTTTTGATATTGAGAATATTGTACTTTCAATTAAAACTGATGGGCATAAGTACATATTATAAATTCAACTTTATTAATAATGCGTTGAAATGATTTGAGAATTCTTTCAACATTTAAACAAATGTTGCTGGTACATAAAGGGAAGAACCACAACAACATTGTTGCAACAACAACAAATTCAATTCATCACATAAAAATTATAGGTAACTTCATTAACAAGATATATCAATTCATATATTTTTATACAATTATACTAAAATTCAATTTAATTTCTACAACTTGTTGATATTAAAAATTTTAAACGTCCTTTAAAAATAATGAAGAGGACTCGAACTCGCACTGAAATTAAGTTTCACATGCAATATCTCAAGTTAATCACTAATAGGCATTTCTGTCAACGACTCGTGAACAGTCTCAAAAGATAAAACAAACCCCGCATTGCCAATTGTGTACTGGCAGCTGCAGGAGGAAGAATCGCAATGTATGGAATCAGTCGGTTAATAATTGAAGTGCGTCGTCCCCTGTTTGCATCTCTATGTGCTCGGACTCTCCCTATCATCCACAACATCCCTCCGACAGCTGTGGGAATCGGATGCTCTACACCTCCAACGATGGTCATTGACAATACAGAAAGGATGCTTCCTCTTGTTCTTTGATGTTCGATCTGTACATAAGTATAGATGTGTCCAACTCGTCGCCCTTCTGGCAACACAGAAGTAATGCATCTTCGGCGAAGTCGCATCAGCTGATACTGTTCTAGCTTCAACATAAACCACATCAACATGGCAATGAAAATACAAAATTTGTAATTCCTTGTTGTTTGGATTCGAAATTCTTTTGGCACATTCATTTTCCCTTATCCTGTCTAAAACAACATGGAAGATTGCAAACGTGTGCTGTAACGTAATTCAATGCGACTGAAAATCTTCGCAAAATTCTTCTATTCTTCGGTGTGTACATACAGGTGGGTCTATTAAACTCGTGAATGATTTTTATCTGCAAAGTGATGACGTCATATTGATAACATACACATAAGAACATGAGAATAAATTTAACTGTCCTCTAATTTCGTATAGTTAACCACAGTTTCGAAATATATAAGCAATTTATAAGATTAAAGTTAGGAACAAATCCCGTAATCTATAACTTTATAGTATAAATGATATTTGCCTTTTTCCTGACGTCGTAATCGTAACGGATTTTTGTAATATATGCTGTTTTATTATTGTTTGTGATGAACCCGTTTTACACCAGGGCAAGAATGCAATCTTACATAAGAAAAAGTTGATAATTAGGGTCTTTGCAGCTAAGAATGTGAATGTGGAAAATACTTGGTGTACTAGTATTGTGTGATCATAAGAAAACAAACTAAACGCCACATTTTAAGAGTAACATCAAAACACGGTTTCACTTAACGAATCGATTGGTTCGTTAATAGAATTACTTCACTAATGCGATGGATCTTCTGAAGGTTCTTAAGGCACATACAGATGCCAAAGGGGGTAAGTAAAGTTAAGAATAAACAGAATAATGCCTTACATAATGCCTTCCGAATTGTAACTCCGGCCAAGTTATTGCGTTTGTTTTTTCGTCTACGATGTCGCTTTTCTTCCAATTTTGACAAATCGCGACGACGAGGATAATTGATGAAACGGGCGAAAAACATTTGCAAGGAAACACTTATGCCTCCTGGGACTCGAATCGAAAACACCATCTTGGCTCTAGAGCCGAAAAGTGTTATTATTATTACTATTTCATCTAATTATCCTCGTATATGTGAATATCCTCAAAAGGTAGGAGAGTGACGAAAATATATTTGATGTCCATGAAAAATATTCTTCCGATGGTGTATTGTTGACGTCGTCGTTTTGTAATCAAGGGGTCCTTGACTGCATAGTGTTCGGATCGCACTTTAAACTGTATGCCCAGTCCCGATTAGTCTTATCTGTGCATAAAGTGGACTTTAAAGCTCAAAACTAATGCAGTACAATGACAAAGTAAATTATGCTTTGTAATAGAGAATTTGCTTGTCACTTAAGCACAATGATATGACAGTTTGATAACGGGCTCCGTGGTGCAGCTGTTAGTATAACGCATCACGAAACCAGGGTCGATCTTGAGTGTTGCCCAAACTTTTTTGGGTCGAATCGAATCTGGGGCTTTACTTTGGGAGGGGAGAACCGAAATGTTTTCCATCCCATACAAATATTGTCAGCTTATTGTAAAGTATCGGACCTCATCAGTGCTCAAAGTTAAGGGGGATGGTATGACTCAGCTAGGAAAATGTAAGCAAAGCATCCTCCACCTGTCTCATTGTCACCATGTTAAACCATAAGCGCATTTCTCCATTCTCCTAGTTCTCACCAAGATTCGAGAAAACATTTCCCCAAGTTGAAATTTTCACTTCAAGCAATGGAATGGCCAGTTTTGTTAGACAGTTGTCTCAATATGACACTGGGTAAGAACCTCCTACACTTAGTGAAGAAGAATAGAAGGTTGATACGATAAATAAACGAAAATAGAATAATATAGATTGTATTGCACACTTTCATATTTACAAGTATGATGAATAAAGAAATGAATTACTGCATTTCTAACATGTCTGGCTATACACAGTGCCGGATTAACAACCTTTGGGGCCCTGAAGCAAGGTAAGCAATGGGGCCCCCTCCCGCCCCTCTCACCCTTTAGTTTGCCTTCCCATTTCTAATCTCAGATTGATGTGCGTGCACGCAAGCGACCAAAAATGGGTATGTTTGATGTCCAAGATAGCTCTCACACAGGGCCCTGGCGGGGGCCCTCCCGGGGCCACGAAAGCTTCGGGGCAAGCGGCTGCTGTCCTTGCTTTATGGTTAATCCGGTACTGGCTATACAGTTGCTGAAAGTAGTTAGTAATAGAAATGCAAAGCATTAGAGTTAGTTAAAGTTAGTTAGTTTTAGTTAGTTATTGCAGAATGCTTCCTATTTCGATCCCATTAAGCTATTTGGACCTCTCAGATGACTTTTAGTTGAAATAATCTTTGATGTTATATCAATGATTTATTGTGTTGATAGATACATTAAATTTTATAGTGTTCAATTAATTTCATTGAAGCTTCAGTAATTTTGATATAATCTATAAAGCTAATTCATCTCAGTTGCTTCTGAAAACTTAATTGTAACTTCTAAATAATTTACATCACTGAGGTATTGATGCTACCACAATACTAACAGACCAAATTATTGGACATCATATTTTTAATCTGGCAATTTTTACCTTTCTGGAAAGAGTCACAAAAGAGTTTTGATCTTTTGAGAGTGAACAACTTTTGATGGTTGATTATCACCTTATTTAATTGTTTTTATACTTTTGTTTCAATTTATTTTACATTACCTGTGTAACTTTTTAGGCTTCTTGCAGTGAAGACGACTGGTATGAACTGATGAAAGAATTGGATAAGAGAACAGAGACAAATAACATCAATGTTCCTCTTTTCTTTAGTACTTGCTGATAGAATACATGCTTCATCAAGGATTTTACAATTTTGTCATAAATAGATATCTGATATCTGGAATTGAAAAGTGGACTTAAAAGGAAAGGAGGCATTGGCATCTTGTGCCAGTGTTGCCAGTGACTTCATAAATACATGCTTCCAGTGTTTCTTATTTTGCATTGCTCTTCTGCTTCTGTGGGGTAATCAGAATGATAAGGATTAGTTGAATTCACAAAGTAACACCCATGGTCAGACCAGTACTCAAACCTGGAACCTTTGGTGGTGACATGTTTTGATCATGTAACATTGCGACATTATTTATACTCTAAACATGTTCGTTCTGTTCTGCTCACAATCATATTTATCTCAAAGTGTGGCTGAATTGTTTTATTTGCTGGATTAAAATCCCCTTCCTAGATGGTTATGAAAGCTTGTGATGTGCTTCAGCAACTCAGATGACATCATGTACCAGAAGGGAGAAAATTCACAGACTTATTGATTCCACCAGCTCTAGTCTTCATACATACATAAAGTCCATGAAGGGCTGCAAATGGTCACCAAGGAGCTGAACATAGTGATTCTCAGTTGGTGTGACTTTCTCTGATAGTCTTCCAGAAAGAGTGCATCAGTAACAAACACACCTCATCATTCACACTTTTCCCCAGAAGTGACTCATGTGACATCATTTCATTAAATCAAAATTGATATGTGCATCTCTCTATCAAGAAGGGCATCTAACTCTGACTGCCTCATGGGAAATACAGGTTAAATTCATGGACTGGGTGATTTCAGGTGGTAATTTTTTTTTTAACAATATTTCTTCATAGAGTGGCTCTGGGGTTCATACTAAATTGATATCTGGAGTAACCTTGTGTGTGTGTGTTTGAGGGGGGGGGGGGTGTAGCAAAGCACAGCACCAATCACAGCACCTCCATAAATGGCTGAGATTGTGTACTGTTTTGGGCCACATCCCCCAGCATCCCAAATAGCACATAAGCTTGGGGCAAGCTTGCAATAGCTTCCTTTTAGCTTGTCAAAGCAAGCTTGACATGGCAAGCTCGACATAAGCCTGATGCATGTGATGAGGATGCATTTTTTTAAAAAATAAAACAATAGACACATCCATTTAATATAACAATAGAGATAGTTATTAAACATAAACAATAGTGACAAAATGAAATAAAACTGAAATACAGTGGAATGAATTCCAGTGTGAATAAAGCACCAAAGCTTTTATTTCATGCAGCAAACACTAGATGGCAGCGCAACTCAAATGTACAATAAACATAAGTTTTAGTAACATAAATAAGGATAACTTGGATTGCAATTAGTGAAAAAATGTGTTATTCATTATCCTTCGAAAGATGTGTGAATATTGAAGTTGCAACGAAGATCAGAAAAAGAAAATTGGTGAAAAGTGAAACTCCCACGATAAGTATTTTTATCCCAGACTATATAAGTACTGCAAAGAAAAATTTATTACCAGTGTGTAGTTAGAGATTGATTAGTTCATCGAACTCTTCAGCCTAACTATTGCCTATTTTGGGATAGCACGAAAAGTTTTTATAAGCTCCAAAGAGAAACTGTGATGTTACAAACATGGGTGTTTGTTGTTAATTAGCTCCAATTGTTTCTAGTTTTGCTGTTATGCATATATGTGTATACAATGTACATTACAACCATGTTTATACAGATATATATAAATTTAGCTTAAAGATACACATTATGGCTTACTTCGAGCATTCCATTCTGTAAGCTTACAGCTAGTTATGAAAAGCGTGATGCAAGCATGCCTTGGCAAGCTTGCTGCAACTTCCACTTCTGGTAACTAGATTGCTTAATGCAAACTTGCATCCAGCTAATAGCTTGCCATGGCAAGCTTGCTGCTAGCTACTTAGCTTGTCATGGTTAGCTTGCTTCATGCTTGCATCAAGCTGTCTGTGCTATCTGGGATATATATACCTTTACAGCATCTTTCAATATACAGGGGTACCACTGTATCACTGCACCTCCTCAAATGAACTTCTCAATATTGCACACAGTTTGGATTTAGTGAAAATATTTCTTCTCCTTAGCAAAACCTAGCATGAAGAGATAACATATAGGATACTCATGTATTAATTAAATTATTTTAAGAAATATATTTTTTCATGCATGACCATTACTATTGCAGGGTCAATTACTACACAGCATCTGCTTCCCATCTTTTATTACTTTTTACTATCACACTCAGGGTGGAATAATTTTTGTGTGACTTGCAAAACTCCTTGACTTGAATTTTATGTCTGATCTCCCACCGTACATGCACACACACATACACTAAGAATGATCTACACACATTGAGTATACTGCAATGCTGCAAATATGTAATTTTTGCTTTTCTTACCTTGGTAGACGAATTCAGTTCTCATTGAATGATCTCTCGATACACCATCGCTAGCAATGTTTCTAGGCTCATGTTTTGATCTGGCTATGGGTGTTCCTTTGCAGGTGTTCCCTCAGCAATTCTACCTAATCGTCATTCATCCTCATCATCACAGAAGTAGCAGAAAAGTGATGTAAGATAAATACTGTTACTATCCCAAAGTTAATATTTTAGTATTTTGACCCTTCCATCTCCTTTCCTCCCCTTTTTTTGCATCACTAAGTATGCAGACCTCAAAAGTAAATGTGGGGAAACTTGTTTTTTTAAAAAAAATATTTAATGTGCCTTAGAAACTGATTAGTGAGATAAAAATTAATTATCAAATAGTGGGGTTACATTTATTTTAATGTGCTTCTGACTATGCATGAGATTGTTAAATGAAATGATGCTTTTAGTGTTCCTCTCTCTCCACACACACACCACAAATCCAGCTTGAATTATACAAGAACGTATTGTACTTGTTGTCCATGTTATAATGACCCTATTGAAGGTCAGTATGGTTATTGCAACAGATAAAAAGTTGGCCTCCCTGATAGCTAAGTAGTAACTCTGTCACCTTGAAATGTAGGGTTTTGAGTTTGATATCTGGTGAAGGCACATTGCACAGTGGTTCAGATTGCACTTTAAACTGTATGTCCAGTCCCAATTAGCCATAAAATGGATTTGAAACAAATTTCATCTTCAACAATGCAGAAGAATTGTTGATTACTTCTGTAGTGTATAAATTCCATACTTTATCCATCACTCACTCACTGTCTATTTTATGCCATTATTTTTGGTTGTTGAAGTATACCAAGGATACACACACATACAGCTTGATTAAACTAGATTTGTGGCATCTTGTCTGCCAGAGAGGTTATTCAGTCCACTTTGCGTAGATTTCAGTAGTGGTGGCAACACTTGTTCTTAGCTCCCTGCTGCCCTCACTGCAACAGACTGTGGACATTAACATGTACCCCCCCCCAAATGTTCCACCTTGGTTCCCACTTAAATTATATCATTGAAATGTGTGTGGGGAATAGCTTCTGGAAATTCGTCAGTATATGAATCTCTCCATAAATAAATGAAGGACAAAATTGGAGATAATTGATATTATGCCAACGTCATGGTGTAGCCATGATTATGTGTTGCGTAGGCTCCATGTGACAAAATATTTGGTGCATGATATTTCGTATTTCTTTCTTTGTTTATACATTGTTTGAAACAATTAGGTTACATTCATACATACATACATACATACATGGGCATGTAAGAATACTGTTTGGGAATTATTTAAAGGATAGTAAACCTTCCCATTGGGCTTCAGCCCAAAAAGTCACCCATTGAATGAACCAGCCAATGGTAAAAACAAAAACCTCACATTTGTCTACTAATGCTAATAATGACTGTGGAAGCAAACTTATTGCTCCAGTACTTGTTCTTGATGCATTTTTAATTTTACTAGAAGCAAGTCATCGACCATTCCCATTTAACCAAATGATAGTGCTCTGCCTGTAAAAGTAACATTGTGGTACTTTCTTTACAATTTCTATTTCATTTTTTGGTGTAAAGAACAAAATGTATGGCCTCCCCGATGGCGCAGTGATAGCGTCGTCGCCTTGTAATGAAGGAGTCCCGGGTTCGATACCCGGTGGAGGCACATAGTGGTTCGGATCCCACTTTAAACTGTAGGTCCAGTCCCGATTAGCCTTACTGTGCATAAAGTGGACTTAAAACACCAAATCAAACAAACAAACAAACAAAATGTATGACTGAGGCCATTTTGGGTACATATGTAATCAATATGGTTCAAACGTTACTTTTTAACAAAATCTTCACTGCACCCATGTTATTATTTGAAACTGAATCCAATTTTCAGTAAGTGTCCAGAAATGTTCCTTCTTTTGAATCTTGCCATAATTTGTACACTGTTAAAAACAACCAAAACTGTTAGGTAGGCCATATTGGGTTCAGGTACATTATTAATTGCGAGTCTTGAAAGACAGGTATTAGAACAGCAGTGGGACTCGATTCACTGACTACTCAATGAAAAACTTTTTGGAAAGACTTGGCCCTCAAAAGTCTGTTTTGAGACGGATACAGTTTCTTTCTAAATTTTAGTGGACCTCGATATGAATCACATGTAATGATGCACTTTCTTGTTGATATACTAATGAATACACTTTTCTTAGACTTTTCAGAAAACAAGACCACCCCCTTTTTTTTGGTTAAATGTGGGTAGATCATTGTCAAAACATTCTCAAGACACTGCAAATGAATACATGGCTCTATAGAACTGTCAGTAAAATTTCAGTACAGAAGTCAAAACCATATTGTACCTAACCTATTTCTGCACAACAGCAAGAATGGAAGAGAAGTCAATTCAGTTCACAAAATCCACAGAAGAAATGATGACATTTCACTTATATATGGTATCCATTGCCTCAGAATAGTTACAGAATACACCACTTATTATCACAGATATCATCGTGTTGCCGGAAAGAAACTCTATCTAGCTAGTTACTTGTATCAGCTATTGTTTTGTACAATACAACTACACTTTGTCTCTGGAATCTATGGAGCAAGGTTGTGCATAACAGAAGAGAAGAAGAGAAAACGAGCAGAGCAAAGCAGTGCACATTACTGCAAGCGCAGAGACTTGTTCCCATTCGCTCGCTACAGAGAGATTCCTGAAAAAGAGTGCAACTCCAACTGTTGATGTCTTCTTCACTGAGAGTAAACAACAAAAGTAGACATTCCTATTTTTTTCTATTTTCTTCCAAATAATTTCCAGTGAAGATTGTGACATTGGTTAACCCAGAAAAATTTAACTGCACTGAATTCATTGTTTCTCAAAATCCAAATCCTGTTGTTGACCCCAGGTGATTGGCAACAAAAAATCGACTCCCCTGGCACACTAACCATTCTAAGGCCATTAATTTTAACAAAAAACACCTTAAAATGCCCAATATCTGGCGTCAAACTTTTCTGGCTGACTGCTCTCTCTCCCTTTCACTTCCACCCAAATTCGCTCTCAAATTTGAATGTTTGCTATTACCTGATCTGATCCCTTCTTCCATTGCCCCACCTTCCTCGTACTACTATGCATCCCACCTTAGCACTAAATTTACACTCGCAAACAAGGTACCTTGGATAATATCCAACCCAAACCAACAAATCAACCCCTGCTAGATCCATGGTTACCAACGACCCTAACCCACCTAACCTAACCTAACCTAAAAAACTAGATTGTACTTAATTGATCCAGCCATGAACTTACCAGGGTGAAATGAATGTCTTATCCTAAGACCTTACTGTCTCCCTCAAATCAATTCCGCCTCCTCTTTGGCATCCACGGCAAAAAAACCCTCTCTAAAGACTATAACCCACAAAACCCACAAGACATGAGTGATCATGATTCCTTCAACTTTGCCCTCGTTCCTCCCAAGATCCTCCTCCCCTGCGTACCAACCACCCCCTTGAAAGGTACATTCGCTATTTACACCACCTCTGACAGCTCATTGCTAGACAACCTCCACAACAAACCAACCCCCTTCCCCTTTCAATAAAAAGCTCTTTTATGCCTCCGCCACAATCATGACATCAAAATCCTCCCAGCTGACAAGGGATCCACTACAGTGGTCTTGAATTATCATGAATACCTGGTTGAAACCACTCGTCAGCTGGCAGACTTCTCCACCTACAAAATCACCACTGTTGACCTATCAACCACACACCTCAGTGAAATCCAGGATTTCATCCACACTCGAGGCCCTCTTGAGGGCCTGACAGCCGCTACACTAGCCAGACTCATCTCAGACAACTCCCGAACCCACAGTTGTTACGTGTATTGACAAAAATTTATAAACCTGGTAACCCTGGCAGGCCAATCCTGTCCATCTACAACTCACGCACTGAAAGAATTTCAGCCTTCGTCAACTTTCACCTTTAGTTTCTTGTGAAAGATTTGCCCTCCAGTCTTTGCGACACCAACCATTTTCTCAAGAAAATCAACATCTTTCCCCCATTGCCTCCAGACACCATCCTTGCTACCATTGATGACACTTCTCTCTACACCAACATCCCTCACTCCTACGGCCTCCGCTTCATTTAGTTTGTTTGAGTTGGTGTTTCAAGTCCACTTTATGCACACTAAGGCTAATCGGGACTGGACCTACAGTTTAAAGTTGGATCCAAACCACTATGTGCCTCCACCGGGTATCGAACCTGGTACCCCTTGATTACAAGGCGGCGACGCTACCACTGTCCGCTTTATTGAATTTCAACTCAAGAGCAAGTCGAAACTCTAAAATCCCAACACTAATTTCCTGACCCCCATAGCCCACCTTGTCCTCACATGTAAGAACTTCACCTCTGAGAACAAAAATTATTTCCAGATCCGAAGCACAGCAATGGCCTATGAAGATATTTTGCAAACATCTCCATAGGCAAACTTCAACAAGAATACCTGGATACCCAACCCTTAAAACCACTCCTCTGACTCCGTTTTATCGATAATTTTAAACTCTGGACAAATGGAGAATCATCCCTATCCACTTTCCTAGACCAGCTTAACCACTTCTGTTCCATTACGTTCACCTGCACCCACTCCACCAATCAATTCATCTTCCTAGATGTGGACGTGCACATATAGAAAGGTGATTTGAAAACATCCATCCACATCAAACCCACTAAGCACATGCATTACTTACACTTTTTCAGGTCTCACCAGTTCCACACCACGAAAGCAATTCCTTCTCCCTGGCCCTCAGAGGACAATGTCTCAATACCTGACCCACCTTCATCTACACAAAGCTTTGGTCAACTGTGGTCACTACTCTGGTCACCAAACAAATATCCCGAGCTGCCACATACACCTCCACCAACACACTTTACACCAACCCCCATACTTGTCACCCAATGTCACCACGACCTCAACAAAATCAGACACAACCTCCAAAACATTGATCGACAATATCATTTCACTCCATCCTTTCGGGAGGAAATGGGGCTACATCTCCTCCAGAAATTTTGAAAAAATCAAAATTTTCAAATGGAAGCAGCAAAGAACTGGAAAAAACCCGAAGTGATAAATGCAAACTCCCCTTATGATGACCTCCGATTATGACTTTTGTCTTTGAACAATTTTTAAAACGAAGGTTAAAAGCGGTAATTGCAAAATATTTTATAGTTTATCCTGCCCCTACCTAGAAAGCAGCTATGTGATATCCACTTTTACAATTCCAGCGCCCTCCGAAAAAAAGTTCAGCATATGCTTGCGGTTCCTAGTGTGTGTGAAGGGGTCATTGTAAATTCAAGAAATAATAATCATCTGCAGCATGCATCTTAAAAGTCACCAGCCGCCGATGACCTTTACACAACCACGTTTTAAACTGTTTATCAAGTAACCAGTCGTTACGGAATTAACACATTCTCTCGCTTTTTTCCCCTTTAGCTTTTTAGTTTGTCTATCGCTGTTTTTCTTCAACTTACTACACATTTTGTGGATATTATGGACCAGGATGTTTTGGAGGTTTAGGGGACCTTTTGAAAACCAACTAAACTTAATGTCGACATTATCAGGCACGTATCCAAGGAGGGGGCTTAGGGGGCTCGAGCCCCCCCCGAAAGTTTTCAGTTTACACTAGATAAAATGAGGTTTTTGGTTTCTTGTGGTGTGAAATAAGATAATGTGACGACAATTTAAGGAGAGAAATAATTATCGAGGCAATGCGGAGAATGTTCTGTATCCTTGTTATTGTTAATAGTGCGTATCCAAGGTGGAAATCAGGGGGCTCGAGCCCCCCTTAGGAAATTGTTCTGTTTACACTACATAAAATAAGGCTTTAGGCTTCTTGAATAATGTGATGATAATTTGAGATAAATAATTATCGAGAAAAGACTGAGAATGTTCTATAACCCTATTATTTTAACTAGCGCGTATCCAAGGTGGGGATCAGGTGGTACGACCCCCCCCCCCCACCAGGAAATGTTTCAGTTTACACTAGATAAAATTAGGTATTTGTCTTTTTGAATAATATGACGATAATTTAAGGAGAGATTATTGTCGAAGCAAGACGAAGAATGTTCTATAACCCTCTTATTGTTAATAGTGCGTATCGAAGGTGGAAATCAGGGGGCTCGAGCCCCCCTTAGGAATTTTTTTCTGTTTACATTAAATAAAATTAGGATTTTGGCTTGAATAATGTGATGATAATTTGAGAGAAATAATAATCAAGAAAAGACGGAGAATGTTCTATGACCCTGTTATTGTTACTAGCGCGTATCCAAGGTGGGAATGAGGGGGCTCTAGACCCCCCCCTCACACACACCTTCAGGAAATATTTCTGTTTAGATTAGATAAAATTAGGATTTTTGCTTTTTGAATACTGTGACGATAATTTAACAGGAGAAATACTTATCAAGGCAAGACGGAGAATGTTCTATAACCCTGTTGTTGATAATATTGCACGTAAACTTTTCTTGAGCTTTCAGTATTGTCGCAGCAAACTTGAGCACTATGTAGAGACTTGTCAGCATTTGGAAGCTGCACAGTAAAGGTATCGCCACACGTAGAGCGATTCGTTGTAATTTTGAATCTCTGGAAGGCGCGAGAGGGAAATGTTCTTGAATAAGTGGAGTCGAACTACTGGCAATATTTATAAATCGTTTATCTGCGCAACGTTCTAGAATATATTAAGGATATAAATATAAGGATATAATAAAGGAATAATTCCTAAATATACATTCTTTGACCGAACCTTGGATCCAACGAGAAAAATGGCGTTGTCTATGACATCATTTCCTTTTAAGAGTTCAATTCAAGGACTTGTTTATGATTTATTTGATCGTGTTAAAGGTGCTTTATTTCAGTCTCTAATACGAAATTACAAAAACCTCTGGAGAGTTGATTTTTAAAAATGTGTGCGAGATAAAGAGTGGCGTGCCAACGATTTTCATTAGGGAGAGGGGGTTACGCATACTATTTTTGGTGGCCAGTTCTCAAAGGACTGTGTCAAATGGGGTTATGACTCCACCAACCCTCCATTGGGCACGTCACTGGAGATACCTAAATGAGTAAGCATTTGATCATATTGGGAGAAACATTAGATGTGTCGGGAACGGAAGGGTTTTCACTGTGCAATAATTGTTTCGCTATCCAGCTGTATTCTATAGAAGACTTCCTTTGTTTCGTGCCGATATATGACAAGTCTGCGGAAGCTGTGACAGACAATTTTGAGCACTTGCGAGTGCTTAGACCTGAATATGAACAATTTGGTGGGTTTCGGCTTTTAAAAGAGCTGCAAACATGGAAGGACAAGACACATTAGTGGTGTTCAGGCTCGAATCAGAGAAATATTCGAGAACTGTCTGCGTCCAGTTCGCAGCACACAGTTTGAATCTCGTGTTGTCGAGTGGATTGATTGTCCATCCCGTGCATGTGTAACAGTTTCGTAAAAACACTTTTGGTTACCTGGTACACAGATGTTTTGATGCCTGATGAGAAGAAATGGACGAACATACATACTAAGATAGTTCCGGCACACAAGGTTAATGGAAACTGAGGAGTCGAGTGGTAAAAAATGTTACGTTTTCACGTTCTGATTAAAATCACAGCCTTAACAGTGGTGACGATTTAGGGGATAGTTGCTCCCCATTTTTTTGCCTCCACACTATGGCCTCTTAATCCTAAGCCTTGTCTAACAAGAGAAAGTAAACAACTTTCCTTGCAATGCACCCCCCCCCCCCCCCGGTTTTGGAAACAAATTGCCACCATTGACCTTAAACATATAATTGTGAGGTTCTATCTATATCCCTTAAAAAAAATTGTGTTCAGCCCCCCCCCCGAAAGGAATTCCTGGATACGTGCCTGGACATTATACAGTATATTTTGTAAGCTACAAGGAAAACCAACACAAAAAAGAAAAAGTTATTCAGAATTTTCTACCTTACAGATGCGTTTTTCTCTGTAACTAGTGGATATAATAAGTAAAATATGAAACTGTAGGCACATTTGGGTGTACCATCTAAGTCGCGGAGGGACTGCGGGATAATTTTCGAAAAGGAGGGACAAAGCTGACAAAATGGAAACAGTTGGCAACTCTACGTGGCCATCCTAACTACGAGTGAGTAGTAAGTATGTCGCGTAACGACGCCAGGGATCCTAGGTTCAATCCCGGGTAAATCTCAGAGTCCAGCAAATCGACAGTTTTTGTCTTCTCGTATCCATCTGGTCGTAGAACCAAGTTTTCCTCCTGCCCGGCCCGCATCCTGGTTTTCGCCGCTCCAAGCTTCAGAAAGCCCATTGTCGTCAGCAGAGCCTTTTATAGTTCCAAAAGACCCAGTTGACTGTCTGACAACGAAGTTTACTCTCCGGCTCTATGCAAGTCTCTATGGCAATGTCTTGTGAACGCACAGCAGCCAACTATTAGATTTTAAAATCATGGAGTGCCTAAAAGAGCTTCCTATCCCAACAAGGAAATGCTGTTTCTAAAACTATCCCTTTAAGTGCTGTCTTCCTTTACCTTCTGCCACTTTCTCTGCTTCTCCTTTCCCCTCTCGTCTCCGCTCTCTGTCTCTCCAGCATATCTTTTCTCTATATGCTTCTTTCACTTGTTTTCGCTCTCTCCCTTTCCTTCGCTTTCATACCTGCCGTTCTCTCTATCTATCTATTTATCTGTATCTCTAATTTCTCTCGTCTTATGTTTCTTTCATTTCCTCTGCCTGTGTCGCTCCTTCTGCCTCTGAAAATCTGTTTTCAACCTACTCATTCTCTCTCCGTATCTCGCTTCCGAAATCTGTTTTCTCCTATTGCCTGCCTTCTGTGTATATTTTCCTTTCTGTCTCAGTTTTATCATTTCATTCCCTTATTTCTCCATCTCACTTCCCATTCACCTCTATTTGCGCGTGTCCGTTTCCGTATCTTCACTGTGCGAATTAAGCTTTCTGCTTTGGAGGGGATACACAGTCAGTGGCGTATTAGTGTTTTCATTTTGTGAGGTAGGTATTTTTTGGAGGGAGGGGTATGCGAATTTTTAGTTACAAGTCAGAAAACTAAACTATTGCCTTGCGGTTCTAAGTACCTTAGAACATTGATTCTAACCTAGGTCAGTAAACCTTATGACAACATTTTCACGTAATTTAGAGAGACTTACTATATTTACAGTAAGAAACCCTAAACTAATACGCAAGAAGAACTATCGAACTAATAACATAGAAAACTTGACATAATTTCTATTGCAAAGTTCAAATTTAACGTCCACCTAACCTACTTACAAATTTCTTGTGAAAACTTTAATACATGTAAAATATGAGCACTATGGCATGAAAACTAAGTTGAAAACAGCCTACTGTTGTCTCGGCTCGGTGAGGTTGGTCAGTTGCAGAATGGTGTCCTCCTTTAATCCACAAGGCTGCATACTCTTCGGCAGCGATATCAATAATGGACACTAATGATTTTTCAATTGTGTTTATTCCAAATTTAAGAAATGGTATACTACATGCTTTCAATCCAAGTTTCTTTGAGGGGGATAAAAATATCCCTGGCAGGGATAAAGAAATATATTCTTTTGCCGGGGATAATTTTTTTGTGGGGGGAAATCCACGGCACCTCCACTTTAATTCGCGTACTGGATATCTTCCTCTAACTTGGTGCCTTCTCTTTCCAGTTTTCCAGTTCATTCATTTCAATATGTGTCTTTTCGTTTCTCTTCTATACTCTGTGCCTTTCTGTGCGTCGTTCTTCTCTTCGTAGCTTAGTAAGGTCCTTAATGAAACTCCTTAAGGTCAAATCCAATAAACATCGATCGTTGGGGGTTTCATTTTTAAAAGGCACTATCGTTTAGTATCTACACTTAACAGAGAATGATATCTACCAATTCTCAACAGATCTTGCGGTTTACTTCCCACGCGCGCACACATGGAATTTTGTTATCTTGCCTAACCTAACAAATGAGCTGAAGCAGTAAATGTTTTCTAATGAAGATGGTGTCAAAATGGCGATGCAGGCTTTGTCTGCATTAAACTGCCCCCCCCCCTCCCAGCTTTACTAGCATTAAGTGAAATCTAATGACCCGTGCATTGACAATGCACTGATCCCACTGCAGCTTCCATTACAAGCCCTCAGCAATGGAATCATATTGATTTGTACTTAACTCCTTACTCGAGTTGTAATCGAAGAGCCAACCTACATTGTTAGTGTCATCAAGCTGCGGAGCACGTGCTATCGTTGCTCAGATTCACTGGCGAGATTTCATCTTAACTTGGAAACAGGTCACTTACCAAAAGAAGAGCAGAGTACATTATCATTTTAGTGAAGAAGATAACGCATGAACATAATTTTTGATACAGATCTCTTGATTGTCAAAATTAACAATTTCACTTCCGTTATCAAACTAAAGTTAAGAATGTATCGTATCACATTAGAATTCATCTACTTAATTGAGGGTTTCCAGAGTTGCTGGAGTGGGTAGATCGTCTTGTTCATGAACCATTCAGATTTATACCAGCAGTAGCAAAGGTTGCCCGAAAGTTGAGATATGAGGACTTGAATCAAATTACATTGAAATTTGATCTCATGCAAGAAGCATCACACAAGCCAATAGTTGTCACAGGGACTTTTATTGTTCCTTAGCTTTGCTTAGTGTATCTTCCAAAATAATTGATTGATTGATTTTGTGTTTTATGTCCATTTTATGCACAGTAAGGCTAATCGGGACTGGACCTACTGGACCACCGGATACCCTTTGATTACAAGGCGACGACGCTACCACTGCGCCATCGGGGAGGCCCAAAATTAAATTATTGCGGAGACCCTCATGTATGTATGTGTGTTTATATACGCATATGTGTGTGCCAACATTTTATAGCCGCAGTGGATCAGTCAGTCGACCTCCGTGGCGGCGTGGTTAGCAGAGCGGGCTACGACGCCAGGGGTTCCGGGTTCGAGTCCCGGGTAAGGCATGGGTATTTGTGTTTGTCCAGATGATAAGGAACTGAGAAACTGTAACAATTGAGAATTGTAAAAGTGAGAAAAAGTGTGAATGGTGGGGAATACCTCCGAGTAGGGAGTATTTCCTTAAAAAAAAAAAAAAAGTCGGTAGAGCTCCTGACTGCCACACGAGAAACCCTGATGCGATTCCCAACGTGATTATTCAAGTAGGATTTTTCCAGCAAGGTGCTGAGTAACAGTTTTTCATTAGTAATATCGTTCGCATATTTGAAATCCTAATTTGTCTTTTGTGCTTCAAAGTTAGTAGATTACATTTTCGAAGGATATTTTGATACGAGTAACTAGCGCCACTGTTCCCATGCCAGGGTTTCAAATGCGGCGGTGGATCTATAGTTACAGAGTTTGCCTGAATAGCAGAGGAGAAATACCTATAAATACTTCGAGCATCTCCTGCAGAACTGGATAAGGGACTTTACATGTACCTTTCTCTCTATTTACCAGTATGTTAAGGCTCCGTGTCACCCTCCTCCTCCCACTAATTTTTGAGACAAAACAACTTTGCTATATATTTCTATGATGGTCATTTTAAGACACTTATCTACCTTTTTCGTGAATCGCGTCGACGAGGGTAAATGATGGTGTAATGGTGAATTTTATGAAAGAACGCACAAAGAACACCCATGCCCAAGCCGGGATTTGAATCAGGGACCCCTGGCACATGAAACTCATTCATGATATGCATTCACAAGGTTCGAACCTAAAACCTTAGGCATCTTTATGGGTCACTATGACCACTCTGCCACGTAGGTCGTCAAATTTGCTGTCAGGATGCCATGATTAAATTTTGAACATCTGAGAAATAATTTTCGAAATTACAGATGAAGTTACACAAGGGCGTCATTTTAATTTTTAAAGTTAAATAATTAATATAGGTGCCAATGGAGATTTCAATTCAGTATTGATGTAGCTGTTTATTAATTCCAATAATAAGGTTTGTTTTGTTCGTAAACTTTATCTATATAGTTGCTAACCTCAATATTTGAAGCTAAGCGTTTAGTCACATACTTGCAAAAAACCTGTGAAGTAATTTTTGCAATATATTAGATGCTCTTGATGAGATGTTGTTTGGCATAAATATGATAACAAATGAGCCATTTATGAATCAGTTTGTTTTCGTTTCAAAAAGTTTTCTTTCATGAGAATGAACATGTCTCTGAATAATTACATATTTTCTAAATATAATTTGTGATGTCGAAGGCTTACAGAACGATGCGAAAAAAGTTGATTCCGAAATTACTATTAATGGAACGATATAAGAAGGAAATGGTTATTCTGTATCTTCCACTTTCTGAAGTTATTGAAAGGGCTACAAACCTGCGTTCACAGCATTTAATTTAGAGAACACATGGTGGGACATGGTGGGTAAAATATTATAACGTTCGTTTATCCGTTTTCTCTTGACTCTCGACTCAAAACCCCTTGATGAAAACAGTTGTATGTAAGTAGACAGACAGATGCTATGTGAGCTGATCTCTTCGAGACTTATGGGTCACCTCCTGGCTTGATTTCAGTCCGCTTTGTTAAAGGAGCAATGCAAATTAATGAAAAATCACGAAATTAATGTTCTATTCAAAATAAAGATATGGAATACAGTATTTAGGAATATCTTAGCCTAATTAACAGTGCTAAGACTCTGCATCAACATTTCCTAAAATGATTATCTTATGTAGTTTAAAAATTATTTTCTTCTCTCTTGCGTGGATTGCCTTCAAAACGTGAAAGATACACTTTTAGGAGACTTGAAAGTAAGTCAAATATCTCCACAGATGCAACCAATATCACTGATTAGAATTACATTCAGTTCCACGTAAGGAACACTCTTGTATCCTAATTTCCTTCCATTTCTCTATGATAATAACATTGATGATATGATATTAAATGTTGTAATATGATATGATAATAACATTATATTAAATGTTATAATAATGAAATTGTAATTCCTTCCATATACGAGTCACAACAATGTAACCCCTAAAATGATCTAGAATCTCATTCATTCAGAACAGAGTCCTTGGAAATGTACGTACTTACAAATTTGCCCTGGTGTGCATACAATCGTCACTCCATTCATTTATATTTTGTATTTCGGGTTATTGAACGACTTTTTTCTACTTGTTTTAGGCTACTTGCGATGATGTTTACGTGAAATAGATGAAAGAACAAACGCCGTGAAGTACAAAAGTTTTTGTTTGACTCAAACCTTTAATCTTCTCAGGCTAGACAGTAAGAATATGCCACCGAGTCAATTGCATTTTCGGAACGAAGGACAAGTCGCAGAGGTCAGCCAATTACGGGTGAGTATACAGCAGCCGATTTATTTATGGCCAATGTAAAAAGAAAACCTGATGGACGACGGATTGTCGATGTGGAGGACCGTGTTAGACCCAGTCTTGTCACCTGTCTGGATATTTTCGCCTCATAAACACGGAGCAATAGAAATATGGATTCGTCGTGTGATAAAGAGCGATGAATGCCTTGTGGATAATGATGTCAATATCAAAAATACACACGAGTATAGCCTAGACATTGTTCTTGGTTTGTTGTGCTTTCTTCTGTCAGGATGAAGACCGTGTTTCCCACTTAGATGAAAACCGATTGGTTTCTTTCATCTAACACGACCTCCAAAATGAATTATGGGTCATTTTGGCGTTCCCTTTAAGTTTCCTTCAATGGGATTCTACTTCTGGTCACCACTAAGCGGCGGTGTTCTGGTTAAAATCAGTTGGTGTATGGTGCACATCAGTTCGTTCATGGATGTTCAACATTTTCCGTCACATGCTTCACGGTGGATGTCATCGTCGTCAACAGCGTTCTACCATTTTTAAAACACTTGAACCAATTAGTTGGAGTATCGGTTTAAAGTATTGTTATAAGAAGCTTGTTTTAACTTTTTGCGAATTTCTTTAGTGATTTTTACACAAAATTGCAAAGTACCTACCACATTTTGTCACCGAAAACTGCAGAAAACAAATATTTCACACACCAGTCACAATAGTATATGCTAATTATTGCAAGGGCGTTGCAGGAATATGATAACTTCAAATTGAAGCAATGTTTCCTGGTACCTTTCTTTCGTTTAGTGTTAATCTTACAAAATTCGAAAGCATTTGATAGCACCTCTTAGCCCTATAGACCAAATAAGGCAAGGAGGTCAATATATACATTAGCCCACCCAATATCCTAGTTTGTGACCCTTCCTAAAAAGTATTTTCTCATAAGTTACTAGACCAAGTCAGGGCCGATATCCATTAGCATGAAGACCCAGCGCGCAAGTAAGCAACTGTTCCCGCTGAAAGGTAAATTTTGCAGCGAGTGAACGTAGGAGTGAAGCGAGCATGTAAAGGATCTTGTTCCACACGAGGGCGAGTCAAAGACCTCCTTCATACACTCGGGTGTGGTTTAGATTATGTTATCTCTTGTGCGGTAATACTAGAAACCACGCTCAGCGTACTCTTATTGAAGTTAAGTTCCTTCTTGTATTTGTGTAACCTTCAAGTTGATGCAAGAGCCAAGCTGCACTTACAAGATCACACAGTTTTAAGGGCACGTGTTCGATCTTTTCCTTTAGACATGCTTCAAATAACCATTACGTTTGAAAACTCGAACTGCGACCTTGGATAAAACAAAGTTTGAAAAATATTTAATTACAATCTTACACATGGACGTCCGCAGGATTTTTTCCAGGGAGAGGCCAGCAAGGTACTTTTTCAGGAGGGCAAAGGAGGCACATTTTACCCCATAATGGTGTTGTCCCCTAAGAAAACATTGTTTCAATTTGAAATTATCATATTCCTGCAACGCCCTTGCAATAATTAACATATATTATTGTGACTGATGTGTGAAATATACAATTTTTGGTTCACTTTCATTTTTCAGTCGGGGACGTAGCACCCCCTTGCCATTCTTCCGGACGCCCATCGTCCTACACATTATACAACATTAAAATTAGAAGAAATTGATTTTATTACATCTTAAAATGCTGTTCCTACCGAAGTAAAATATTTCAATTTGATTTATTAACACTATGTAAACAATAGATACACCCATCTTGGGGTGCAAGGGGTGACCCTTTCTGATAACACCCAAGTGTGAACTTCCTTCCCATGTAGTACACTTCGCAACATCTTATTTGACCGCCCTGAAAAATTTCAAAGTCCGGAATTCGTAAATTTGGCAGCATAGCGCTTCAGAGCCAACTAAGAGTAGCCAACTTTGCAACATTTCTTCTTCATGAATGAAAACGCTCGTGATTTTTTTTTCATTCTTTCACATTCCATAAAGTAAAGATACCCTAAAGCAGTAATAAAATATATGAGTAGACAAGAGAAATGTTAAGTAGAAATACGAATGTTGAAAATATTTCAAGATTCTTCGTTCTGAATTTGAAAATAGGAAAATGTATGTGCATTGTGAAACACTGAACAGGTTCTCATCCACCTGGAAAGAATTGCGGTCACATTTGAATGCAAGAAGTCAAATTTATGATGATTTTATGCGAAATGTTTAGTAAAGATAACTTGCACAACACCAAACGATTCTGCAAAGTGTGTCTTTTCCTTGGTTCTTGGCGAAAAATGGTTCGAAACTCCGGCACAATGTTGCTTCAACTGAGATTAACGTGCTTTACTTAGCTTTCTGTTAGCAATCTTCTGGAGTAGTTGGTTAGATGACAGCACTTTCGTTCTTTTACTGTTTTCGTCAAGATCGAAACATCGTAGGTTCAAATCCCACCCTTTCCTTATTATTTTTTCCTTTTTATTTGCCGAGTACGAAGTGTTCTAATAACGTAATATAATATTATATGATATTACTGTAAATATTTATGCGATGCATGCTCAGTGGTGGCGATTGGGTTTCAAAACTGATGGGGCAAGGAGGGGGGAGGGCAAGGACAGTTTCTTTCCCGTGGTAGATAATGTTTAGCATAGTGCTGGGTCATCTGCCCCTCCACACTCCATAATCGTCGCCTCTGTGCATGCCTCAAGTAATGCTTCTACTAATGTTTTTAATCTTTCAGTGATTGGCAGGATTTTAGGAAATAGGGGAGACCGGGGTAATTAGAACATGGGGTTATTGGAACATGTTAATGTAGAATAATTTAAAACGAAAAGGCTGGTGTAATAACATTTCATACCTATGTACCTACACTAAACCTACATGCAGAAAATTTGTTATTGGAATAACTACACAAAAGTAAGTTTTATTAGACTTTTATTATACACCTGCAAAAATGATGTTACGCATGCTTGGTGTTTCTCTGCTTCTGCATATACTGGATGTGAATGAAAGAACCCTTTCAAAATTTTCTTCACCCCTATAATAAAACATAAGGGCACACATCATTTCATGTGAGTTTGGTTGTCTATGGGCAATTTGCCTGGTTTTTATAAGCAAAGTTCTTATTACCCCAAAAATTTCTGCAAATGGGTTATTAGAACATTGCGTAATTTGCTTGATTTCGCTTGGGTATACTAGATTGTACATGTAACTATTAGAAGTTTTTTCTTTACTACATTGTAGAATGGCCTGTAACCTTTCAAATAAATCATAGAACACTGATTTTCATTCACACATATTTGCTTCACAGCTGGGAAATTGAACTTTATGAAAGAAAGACGTTAACTTGGGATTTTATTTAAACAAGCATTGATAACTCCAGAAGAAGTAGAGCTATTGTGTTCAAATTTGCAGGGTAAATGGGACATTTATATATGATGTTCTTATTACCCCAACAGCAATCTAAAGCTATTTAGTTGAAATTTCTAACTTATGTTCCATTAACCCCAAATGGGGTAATTGGAACAATTTTATGGTGTCATGACAATTTTTTTTTGTGGACGAGTATTTGCAATGCAGGTATGGTCATTATTTTTTTCAAAAATATGCAAAAGATGTCCTTTTAAATGGTAGAAATTTTTAAAAAATCCATCAGTAACTTTCTGAGTAATTTACAGTGGAACTTCTACAAGCTGTTTCCTGTTCTAATTACCCCGGTCTCCCCTACTTTTTCTTTCATTCAGCTGTTATAAGTTAACACATATTTATGCACTCGGTTCGGATTCCACTTTAAACTGTAGGTCCAGTCCCGATTAGCCTTACTATGCATAAAGTTGACTTAAAACACCAAATCAACCAATTCTTCTCCTTTCAGAGTGGGCCTTCTATGATACTGTAGTCAGCCAGCATCCGAAAATACAGTTCTGCTTCGCGTATACCAGAGTGTAATTGCATTTAATATTGAGACAAATTTTACTTTAAAACTACAGATTAAAGCGATAATAGGGTTCAGAAAAAGAACCTCAAAGTAGATCTTCACACAAAGTATTTTAATCCATTGCCAAACATTTCAGTTAAGAATAATATTATGATTTTCCATTGACCGTATTTTCGATTCATGGTGAATTTGCTAAAAGGACCATGTCAAGACATCTAAATATGTAAGTTTTACTAGTAAATGCATTTAAAATGCACGAAACAACAGGGAAGGAGAAAAATAAACCTCAAAAATAAGTAAAAATGCAACAAAAACGGTTAAAATACTGACAAATAAACTAAAAGCCAAAAAAGGCCGAAAAATGCAAAAAAAAAATGTAAAATAGAAAGTGTTTTCCGGCTCTAACTGAAGGGAAACGGACATGATATCAGGTTTAGCATTGTTTTTAAGGGTCAGAAAAAAATTTGATTTTTCATCAACTTCCAGACCCTAATTATGACCATTGAAAAACTTGGAGGTAGCTTACTTAAAATTCTCTTGCTGAGGGATCGTATCGTCCCATATCTCCACTTCATAATACAGAAAAACATCAAGTTCATATTTCGAAAATGACTTGGAGTTTTCTATCACGAAAATATGTTTTTCATAGTTTGAAGTTCGTTAGTATTATCTTTCAAGATTTTCATTGTTTTAATATTACACATATTTTATATTTCATACGTTCCTCTCTCTTTTCATACAGTCTTTGGAAAAAAGCTGAAGTTTCTTGTCAAACGGAGTCTGGTTTAAATGACTCCTTTTCGCTCTCCTGTTCCTACTTTAAACAAACAACATACTTCGTAACTAAACGATTGCTTGTTCAAAACACGTAATTTTTACACAATTTACAAAATATGACAAAACGCCAATAGATATGTTCATCATTTCTCCCTTTCAGTGTTTCTCGATTTTATCTGAATTCGTTTCCTCATGAAAATTGCCATGAGAAAATTAATGATATGACATTATGTGTGCATTGGTTTCTTCAAACTGGTAGCAAATTTTAACATGAGCTACCTGGAGAAGTGGTAGCGTGCTTGATTCTTTCGAGGGAGGTCGTAGGTTCGATTCTCCACCTAGGCAGAGTTTTTTTCAGGAGTATATCGTTGGATGCAAAGTTTATCCACCGTGCTAAGAAGTTAACATTGGTCTCTGTATTTCACGAGAGGAAAGGAAATAGTAAGAGAAAGTTATTTCGATGATAGGAGGAAGTCACATGCCACGTGAAATGCGCAGAATCAAGTTACGTAGAGCTAAGTCTGTGATGGTGGTATCGAATATTGCAAAGTTAGTGGGAAAGTTTGTTATATGTGACACTCGTACTTTCTGTTCAAAGAAGACAAACATTTTAGATACAAAGCAGTGAGGAATTAACGATCATTATGAGGTTTTGAATTTTTTGTTTGTCACTCACTATATAAATACTTATTAGTAGTTTCTTATCGAATCGGCCTTCGTCGCAACAATAATTTATTTATGTTAATAAGCGATTTACTATTAGTTTTAGAAGCATGGTAAGATGCTGGTCCAAGGATTGACAACAGTCATTACGAAGGAACGGACATAAAATTACCAATCTTAGCAATTTGAACTCATTAAACGCTCTCCTTCGTTACAGTACTGCACTACATCACTACTTAACATAACTGTATATCTTTTTTTAGTATATCGAAATCAAATAATCAATATTTTAGGTGTCAGTGAAGAACAAAAATACATAACTTAAATAACATTACATTTTGCATCCTGAATACATATATGTGATTTGTGAATTAATCATGATGTGTGTGTTAACACAGCATATGAACAATAACTAAAATGAAACGTTTTAACTTTAAATCCTGGAAATCTCCAACTTCTAAGGGGAAATATGAGCAGAAGGGACGTCCCTCAGGTGTGCATCGGATTCATTTTTTAAATATTCTAATATCAACGGTATCTGTTCAGCAAACAAAAAAAAGAAAGAAAGAGAGAGGAGAGGGTGGGATTTGAACCCGCGACCTTTCACGCTTGATGAAAATTAAAAATAGCAGCGCCTAACCAACTGCTCTACGTTAACTTAATGACGTTATACTCTTAAAAACATGTTGACGTTTATGAAGACTCCCACCTTCCTGTGTTTCAAGCACATTTTCTCGACAAGTCGTGTAAAATATATGTTTTTGAGAACTGTTCGATATTATGCAAGGTATCAGTGGCGTACGCAAGGGGGGGTTACGGGGTTTAAACCCCCCCCTTGAGCTTGTGAAATATTTTGAAAAATGCTGAAAAAAATTAAATGGCCAATTTTTCCAGATCTGGGACAATAATATTACTATTACTACTTCTAGTACTACTACTACAGGGAGGTTATTTCAGTCGTTCACCGCCAGCGTGTCGGCCGTTCGGCGGACTCTTCATGCAACAGGTCCCGGCAAATTGCGTTCAGGAAGTCCGTAACAGAAACCGCTTGTTTTGTAATGTTTCCACTTTTCACAATTACAGTTACAATTACAATTGAAATAAGCACGTACCTTGTCGCAAGGATGCTGTGTGTGTGTGGAAAAGGTGTCCTCCCAAATACAAATATTTCTGGCACCTTATTTCTGACAGAAAATCTTAGATTAGACATCGTTACTTTATCGTCAGTTGTCAGAAAGGGAAGACAGCATCCCGGCGCATAAAGCAAACCGAAAGCATAAAATGATATTTAAAAGTAATAATGATGATGATCACTAACCTCCTGTGTTATAAGAGATGTTGAAAATGACCTCCTTTAACAGCAATACAACACGTTTCTTAGGTTCAAGAGATCCTGTCTATCGTAATTCCCTGACCACTTTTCTGCAAGAATTCGTTTTCACGTAATTATCGTACATAAAAACTCTCTGTTCAAGACTATATTTGTTTAACGACATAACTAATGAATGAATAACAATTAACACACAATAAAGCACTGGCCATGAGTAGCACATTACAATAACACAGTATAAGCAACACGTGTACTGATAAACGCAAACAGAAGTGAACATGAACGTACACTGACGTCTGGTAGCCGACAGTGTTGCTAACCATTTTTCGGCAATGTCCCTACAGACGTAGTCAAAATGTCCCTACAACTGACCAAATGTCCCTACGCCAAGTAAAGCGACTAAAAAAATTATCACCTCATGAGCATGCAAAACAGAAGATAAAATATACACATTTACTTACCAAATCTTTCTGCTCGGTGGCTCGGTGCTTCCACAATTAATGAAGGAGCGAATTTACATTTGCCTATCCTAACTTAACCTAACCGTACCTGGAAGCGGCCCCGGCGCCTACCCAGCGTCGAATAACATGGGTACCTGGGGGAAACCCTGGGGGGTAAAGGCGGTCAGGGGCGTGATGCTGATCACATCACCCCCACTCACGACCGGATCAAGAAAGTGTGGGGCGTTACCCTCACACCCCCTATACGCCTTCATGGCGTGGTGCTATGCACAGGGGAACACTTTACCTTTTTTGTACCTGAATGGTTCGTGGGGCTATCCGTCAATGGTTTGTTGGGCTACCCGTTTTTCGAGCCCAAATTTTAACTATGTTTGCCTTGCCTAACCTAACTTAACCTAACCTTACCGAGAATGCTCAGTGGGGCTATTCCTGAATGGTTTTGCGGTAATTGTGATTACGAACCGATAAAAATATTTTTTTCGTAGCACTTTAACATCATCGAAGACGCCATTTTAGTATCCTGCAATTTTATGATTGATGTAATGTTGCCAAATTTACCTGTAATCAAATCAGTTCTTCTACATCGTGATTGTCGCTGTCACATGTAAGCACGTTCTTTGGGCAATATACTGAAATGAATAAGTTTATTAATTAGCCCTCCTGCACACTCCACCTAACAATCTGTATAACATTAACAACTTTTTTACTGTTCTCTTCCGCTATTCTTACACAATCCATGCTCTCCAAGTATCTATGAAATCAACAGTGTGGCAACGCTGTAGACAGCGTAACTAATTGTAATTTGTTCATATCAACAAATATGGCTACCATACTTGTATACGGAGAATCATTGCGAGAATTGAAATGCTTATTTTACAACTTCTACACGTTAATTAACATTTTTTCCCCCTCACCCCAACATGTTAACTTGAGATAAATCATCACGAATAATTATTTCGTGAGTATAAGACGTAGCATAGAAATTACAGAAGGGTCCGGTATTGTAAATTCTTGCCTTAATGAATAATAGGGGTGTGCGGGACAGAATTTTTTGGGTCGGGACGGGATCGGGACGGTAATTTTTTTAAATCCCGACATTCGGGACTGAAAAATTTGCAATTTCCCGACCAAGTCGGAAAATTTTCAGGACGGGAAATGTTCGAAATTTCCCGAAGCACTGGAAATCTCGAATTTTACAAGTCATTTTCACTTTAAGTGATTGTTTTTGCATTTCTAGAATAAAAACTTACAATTTTCGATAAGTTCCAGAATTAACGACTTTTTAAAGTAAAGGATCCCGCATACCCCTAATGAATAACGTTGAGTCGTTTACTGTTGATTATGTTATTTGAAGTCATACATGCTGCTGCTGTGCAGAGATAGATGTTGGTTGGTGATGCTGTATTTCCTGCAGTCTTTAACAATTCTGGTCCCATTTTATTTCCCTTTTTTGTTTTTGTATCACTTATAAACATTGAAAATATTCTTTCCGTTTCCGCTTTAGAATGTGGCAATGTTAGCACTATTTTCGCGAGAGTGGAAATGTTTTCAAAAAGGAACTTGCCTTGAAAGTTTTTGGTAACCGATAACATGTTCCAAAATTCTGATGGAGATTTGTTAGTTAGTTCTTTTTTCTCCTCTTCGCTAAAGTATCCAGATAAACTAATTCATAAAATGTCATTTACCAAGATTGAAAAAAGTACCTACGTTTTCCCTCATTTGGCAAAATCTGTCCCTACGTTCCTACGCGGGCGAAATTTAGTGAAAAGTCCCTATGCTTAGGGACATGTCCCTACGGTTGGCATCACTGCCGACACGTGCAGTATGAAGCGCCCTCTCGCGGCTGACAACTCACCCAACCCCCGATAAGCTGCCGGCGCTGTCGCGACAACTGAGGATAAAGTAGCGATGACTAATCTAAGATTTTCTGTCAGAAATAAGGTGCCAGAAATATTTGTATTTGGGAGGACACCTTTTCCACACACACACACAGCATCCTTGCGACAAGGTACGTGCTTATTTCAATTGTAATTGTAACTGTAATTGTGAAAAGTGGAAACATTACAAAACAAGCGGTTTCTGTTACGGACTTCCTGAACGCAATTTGCCGGGACCTGTTGCATGAAGAGTCCGCCGAACGGCCGACACGCTGGCGGTGAACGACTGAAATAACCTCCCTGTACTACTACTACTAATAATAATAATAATATAATAATTTGAATTATTATTTCCATGCAGCATGGAGAAAAGCACAGCATTCCAAACACACGCGTCTTTCAGTGATGTCTTGAAAACAACCACGAGTTTATGAGGTTAGGTTAGGGTAACTATGATTTAAAAGAGAAAAAAAGTTGTTTTCTATGGACCCGTTCCGAAAGTCGCACGAGTTTAACGCGTTAAACGAGTTATGGTAACTGGCCGTTCCATAAGTGCTTCCGTGCGTTTCGTGAGTTTCATTATGCTGTCCCAAAAGTCGCATTCCGTGCGTTTCGTGCAAGAACGAGATTCACCAAACGCACGGGCCAGGATGCTGGTTTGTTCCGTGAAAATCGTCTGCTCCTTGCAGACAAAGCGCGTGCTGATGGATTCAAACTGCACTAGTTCGGAAAATGTATTATAATTTTAACAGATAGCGATATGAAGCACCATGCACAAGATAAGTATGCCTTGACCGTTCTTAGAATGTGATTAAAATGAGTAACAGTGGCCATAATAAGAGTTTATTTTTGCCATAAGGACATCCCTTCCGCTGACGCCATGCGGAAACTTTCTCTAAACAAAACGCTGCGCCTGCGCTTTCGCCTAGCGTGTCCCATAAGTCTGTAAAATAACTGGTTTCACCAGATTCACGAGCCCAGTTATTTTCGTTGAATGCGTTCGTTTCGTTAAGACTTTCGGAACGCACCCTATCTCAGTTGCAACAATGTTCAACACACTGGCGTACGCAGGATTATTTTTTTCGGGAGGGCTGGAATAGTAAATGTGGATAGCAAATGGCTTCGATTTGGAGGGCAGGATGCATAATAAAATATTTCGTATTTTTGGAGCTTTTCAGTCTATTAAAATTGTATTCAAAGACAAAAATGGTAATCGGGATTCACTTTAAAAGAGGTTTCGCATTTACACATTTTGATTTTCTTAAAATTCTTAACGGATTTTTATTTGAAAATTCTGATTTTATCAAAATTTCGGTAGGGGCTGGAACACCATCGGCTATCCCTCTACGTAGGCCAGTGTTCAACGAACATGTATTTTTTTGTGTGTGAACAATGAGAATTAACTAAATAAAGTTATTGGTACGTTGTAAGAGGCTAATGTATAGACAAAGGCTAGGCGGACAAGAATACAGTCACCAATTCATCTTCCCATTATATTGTTTACCACAGCTCGTTTGAATGTCTCTCTTTAAAATGTCTCACCCTGTTGACTAGAAAATTATTAAAACGACAATAAGCTTAACTATTGTAAAATGTTCTGTTGGTAAGAACAGCGAGATAATCCAGATGTGAATTATCGAGGACATTTATGCGGGGAAAAAGCCGGAAAAATTTCAACCAATTTCGGGAATCGAATCCGGATCTCCCGCGTGATTGTCACTTGTCAGACGCTCTACCGACCAGACCACCGCATCTGCTTGGATGAGTTCCATACTTTGATTATTTCAATTTATTTTAATATATTTTCTTGTATTTATGGATCTTCTTCACCATTGAAATGTCTCCCCTCGTTGACCAGACAATTATTTCGTAACAAAGAAACAAAACAATGCTCCCAGGATTTGATAAAAATCGAACGACTAGAAAGTAATTTCGTTCTATTGTTTTCATAAATACTATATTTATGTAGATCTCTACTACTTAATAGTAGTAGTAGTGGTATTTGTAGTATTATTAGTATTAATTCAGCTAATTAATTAATTATAAATATTATTAATTAATTGTGATTATTATTATTTAATTAAAGTATAATAAAAAAATGGTAGTGTGAATTTGGAAAAAATGTTTTAGAAATAACACCCCCCTTGATGAAATCCTGCGTACGCTACTGCAAGGTATTGTAAATAAAATGTCGCATAAACTCCTCACAAATTTGCTTCTTTCTGCACAAACTTGATGGCAATTTCCTCCAGGTGGAGAAAAACTCTATTCAGTGTTTCAAACCCCCCAACTTTCAAGTCGAGCAAGCAGAATCGTAAATATCTCTCAAGGTTATTTTTCCAATTTATTATATCTGTTTGATTGTGTATTATAATAGCGGTTTATAGTTTCTAAGTTCATGGAAAGTGTTAAATTGATAACCTATCACCGCAGCGTTTATCGTCTAGTGGAAGGACCTACTCAAAGTTGGCTACTCTCACCTGGAGCTGAAGTGCTATGTTGCTAAGTTTACGATTTCAGGACAGAATTCTTTTGGGGCGGTCAAATAAGATGTTGCGAAGTGTACATTCTGGACTGAATTTTGCAGACTAGCGAGGCTCTGGCGTTGGGACTCACAGCTAGTATAATCCTCTGTTATGTCGCTATATATGTTTGTGATTTCCCCTTCATCCTCATTACCATTCACCCTCATCCTTGTGATTATCCAAAAGTGGCAGAGAAGCAAAGTAAATCAAACCAGTCAATCAATCCAACATCTTCAGTGACGGGTCACTTTATCCACAACATTCTTTGAAGAATATGTTAGAGTTGTTTATTCTCTAATCCCATCATCATTTATCATAATGCAAATGCCAGGGGTCCCGGGTTCGAATCCCAGCCTGAACATGGGTGTTCTTTGTGAGTGTTCCCTCACTAATTTCATTATTTCATTACTCATCGTCATCGTTGGACGTCGAGATTAGCCAAAAGTGGCAGAAAGCGACGCTAAATAACAAAAATCAAATCAAATAATCCACATACAAAATAAATGGAACATCCTCAAAAGCAAGTAACTGAAGTTCACATGCAAAACTTAAACTATCAGCGTTTATCCGATTTAGATGTGAGCAGTGGCGGCTGGTGGTCTGACTTTATGGGTGTGCACTTGAGTTGTGTTCACCCTTCTCAAATACTCGCTCCCTTTTATGCGTCCATAATGATGCTAAATGTATTGGTACCCAAGTTATGAACACCTTTTACTGAAAATGAGTAATTTTAATATTAGTTTTAACAATTTGAAATACGCGACGAATTTTCCGTCGATTACGAAAAGAGCGATATTATTGGGTATAGATAATTCAACATTCGATAACCTGACAAAATCACTATAAACATAGAAATGCCGATCTACAATATTCAATATTATTGTCGATTTGCAAAATATTTAGTAAAAACTTTCTCTCTCGCTCCGCTGATAAATGTGAACAAGAATAATAACATTTGCATATATCAACATCCTCCTTGATTAGAGCCAAATCCTAAGCGTGAGTTTATTTCTTTAAGTCCACTTTATGCACAGAAAAGCAAATGGAGACAGACGATATACAATTTAAAGAGCACTAAAAACCACTATGTGCCTCCACCGGCTGCGTGGCTATTGTTTTAAAAAGAGTTGGATTTATTGTTGACAAGAATTAATTGAAGCTACTGCTGAATAACTTAATAAGTACATATTGCAAAATCATCTAAGCTAAGAGATTATTGTTGTTTTGATGTCATTATGTAGGTATTAAATGAACACATACCTACAATAAACGTGTTCTATAACAGCATTATAGTATTTTTAAAATAAGGCTATTATTTTTCGTCATTAAAACCGTAAATATATAACATGGTTATGATTTATATTAGAGGAATGTGGAAAGTAGGGGGCGCCAAAATTTCATCTCGCCCGGGTGAAAATTTTATCCTGAGCCATTCCTGCAAACAAGGTACCCGATCCAACAACCAAATGCAGAAAATCAGTTGTAATCTATCTAGCATAACGACCGACTGACCAAACCAACAAACTCAAGCGAAATCAATAGAATAAATAAAAAAATATTAAAGAAAATGACAGTACTCACTCAGTCCACACTGAACTTCTCGTACTTCATAATTTGTCTTTCCCTTCCGCCTTATCTGTCTCATTACTGCAGTCGCTGCTCGCTTTGTACGTGTAGCTAACTTCCCTCCAAATATTCAACAAAGTTAAATATTACGTCTCTGCTTTCGCTATGTACAGTTTTCCCTTTCATCATGCTCACTTTGCAGAGAAACACGAACGAGCTTTTGATAGTGTAACAATTTTGCCACACAATGGAAACAGCTGACTGATCCACGTCTCCCCCCCCCCCCCCCGAGCACGTGGATAATTCGACTACAGCTCCAAGTTTATTTTGGCCAAGCAAAGGCAATGCAAGACATTGTTTAAAGCACGCGTTTCGCTTTCAGTTTTCCTCCCCTCCCTCCTGTCTTCTTTCTTGCCCCTGCCATGCTCGGAACAGGGTGGGCGAAGATACCATAGAAATGTCCCTTTTCAAAAAAAAAAAAAAAAAATCATTCGATTTACGATGATGTGTGTGCTGTCTCTACTCCGCCACACGATTTCGAATGGAATGGGATTGCAACACTGCTGTGTCGTGAACACAGGACTAGCAGTGCGAGTTTAGTTCATAATACTGAGAGCTAGAAGAGCGAATCCCTTTTCTTTTCTTGCGTGCTGCAAACAGCGGCAAACGAGCACACGGCGACATGTGTGCGAAGCGAAAGTATCTCAGCTACAGGCGCTGGTAATCGAAGCCGATGAGGTGTGGGAACGTTTGATGTTTTGAAGGAGATAGTGTTCAGTGAATAAGTATAATAAAAAAATAATTGCATTGCAGATTTATTTGGGCGTGCACGTGCGAATGTACGAATAGGCCGAAGCCGCTACTGGGTGTGAGTACGGGATAACTGTTCTATCATGCAGTGTTGATACATAGAAATTTGCGTTTTAGGTCATCGATGAATGATGACTTCCAATTTTCGAACTTTATTCACGACATCATTTTCAATCCAATGTATCGTACATTTCAGACACGACATTAGTTCTACTACCTGACAGCGTTCGAAAACATCTATTTCAACAGACCCACTCAAACTCTGGAGACAAAATAATATTACCAGCAAATTTTATTGGCAAGGGCTTATTTTGTTTAACCAAACATTGAGGAATGCATTCTGGGAAAGAAAGGTTGGTGTGCGTTTAACTCCATGTGTCATTTGTTATGCAGAAAAGTTATACGTAAGGCTGAGCCGATACCGATGCCGATGTATCAGTATCGGAAATTATCAGTTGGAATTTATTTACCGATACCGACCGACACTTAATCTTAGTCTAATTATCCTGAAAATTAGGCAAAATCAAAGTTTATTTTTATTTTGCACCAGTTTTGTGTGAAAAACACTGAAATTTGCAATGAGATAACATTTAATTTAATAATCTGACGTAACTGTCGAACATTTTAAGCAAAATTGTTGGTAAATTGATGCAAATAATTAGAGTGGAATACTTACACCCAAATATTAACCAACATTTTGAACAACTTTCAATTACAGTAAAACCTCGTTAATCCGGACACCGATAAGCCGGACTTCGCTTAATCCTGGCAGGCAAAGGGCAAAAAAAGAAAAAAAGCAGAATGCAAGGTTTTAAATGTGGCTAGAAGTCAACAATCGCATTCGTCATATTGCTCCGTAACGGACTCCTCTTGCTTTAAGCCAATTGTATAGTGTACTTAGGCCTATGTCCTTTAAATGCACCATAAAAAAGTGTTTTGTTGCTATAAACGGAGTTTCTACCGTTCTTTTAGGTTATTTCAGTTAAGCCAGACTTTCGTTAAACCGCAACTTATCCCCCCATTAGTCCGGATTAACGAGGTTTTACTGTATTTCAATTTTCAAGGTATCGGTATCGGTTCAAAGTGGTATCGGCTCAGCCCTAGTTATAGGCCAATTTTAAAATTTTAGTGACTTGTGTATTTTATGCTTCAGAAGGAAGTCGGTCTACTTAAGAATATTATGCGAATATTCAAGATATCAAAAGGTTTCTCATAAGGTATAATGGGACAAACGAGAGTATCTTTACCTGTTAAGTCAAACAAGCCTTCAAGTTGAGCAACGTTTTGTTGACCTTTCTCTGTCCAATGAGAGGACTAATACCCAGACTTATCTTGTTTCTTCGTCGGTACATGCCTTGGATAAGATTTCCCTGCCGCCTTAATGAAGAAGACTTGGTACCGGATACGTGCCTGGTTGAATGGTGCTCTTCTGCTACACGAGACTCCAAGCTGCTCCACCCACGCAGCATCCTGCTAGATTCAATGGCAACTGGAAAGCTGAAAGAAGCTACCTCTCTACCTGTGACAATAGGTATGAATGGACATGCAATATTGCAGTCATTCAGTATTGTAGCATGTAGAAGAGTGGTCTCTATTGTTGCCGAACAAGGATTCGCGAAATCGATTTCAATTGGGGACCTTTCGTATTAAATGAAAGTTCGCGTTTTTTATTATTATTTTTTGCACAAACGGTAATCAATGTTGGGCAGATGGTTGGACCGGAAATAGTTGATCCTCCCCCTGAAATCAAACTATGTATAGCCCCTATGTTGAGTTTTGAATTTTGAGATTGAATTGATGTTTTAACTCCACTTTATGCACAGATAGGCTAATCGGGATTGGACCTACAGTTTAAAGTGGTATCAGAACCCAATGTGCCTCCACCAAGTATCGCACCCGGGACTCCTTTATTATAAGGCGACGACGTTACCATCGGGGAGGTTTCCTTTTAAGTCTTTTTATGCGCAGATACGCTAATCGGGCTGGACGTATAGTTTAAAGTGGGATCCCAATCACCATGTGCCTCAATTCCAATCTTCTCTATTAATAAAGCCTGTGCAAGGAAAAATGTTAGTTTTATATAAGACATAAAATTCTCTTTTACTCTGAAGAATTGGGTAATATAAACATCGCCGTTGAAGTGATCACACTCCCTTGTAAATCACATACTGTGTTATGTCAAAAATCTGGCAGGATAGGTGGAGTACGATGGACATCACAAATACATGTAACACGTTTATTTGATACCATTATGACACACATGAAATTATCCAACACTCATGCTTTGATACTGTTTGTTAGCAGACGTTTATATCACGGAGGTCCTTTTGTAAGAAAATCAAATTAGTACGTAACATCCTTTAAATCATATTTACAGTTTGTAATAAATACTTCATATTCTGAACTGAATAGGTCCAGTTGGTAGGGCGTTCATCTCAGGAATGATTTTTTCTGTCGATGTCCCTGCATAAGAGACATTGGGGTTCATCCAGCTCAAATGAGTAACTGAAACGGCCCTAGAAGGTAAACACTACAAATGAGTGGTGCTGATCCCATCATCTCCAGTATGACTGATATCCAGAATGTGTGGAGTTCTATTATCTCCATTTCACAATGCGCAGGGGATAATTTTACCTCTTTAGTTCACAATCTGAAAAAGGGGTAGAAGTGCATAATGGAGTTGCAAGTACTGTACATGAAATTTGAATCTGATAAGAGAACATTGATAACCTTGGGACATGTTTGCATTAAGTATCTGTTTTAATGCTTTATATTTAAAGTACTGAGCCTGACTACCAGAAAGCTTAATCATCCAGCTCTCACATTGACCAGATTACATGCTTATACCAGTGCTTGACGTAGGATATGTATGGGTACTGTATCTCCCAGCTAGGAAAAATGTGTAAACAATTCCTCCATCTGATTATTGTTACCATGGTGTCTCATCTTTATTACGTATACATAATGATATTGGTTCAATTTTTATGTGTGTGTGCTGTATAGGTAAAAGGTAAAGCTCTTCTCTGTGCATTACTTAATGGCATGTCAGCACAGAGGGGATGTGGAGGTAGGCCCCAACATACAGGGTGTTTCGTAAGTTCGTTTACAACGCTTTGGAGGTGATTGTACGAGTGAAAATAAGATGGAAAGTTCATGTAACTAAATTCCGGAAACGGCTTTGTTGCCGAGTTATTGACGTTTGAAAACGTGCGAAAATGATTTTCCGAAGTGAATAATGGCAAAACGGGTGGAGAGAAGTCGTCGGTGTTGGGCGGTCCACTAAGAAATTGGGTACGCTCTTGTCAAAAAATCACGCGGCAATGTTGTGCAATGTCGGCGCAAGGGATTCCCCAAAAAACGCGAACGAAGATGTTGACGGGAGTGGGGTGGGTGTGCGTTCTGCGAGAGCTGGTATCGACGAAAATTGGCATGTGTTGAATGGCACCAAAAAACAAAGAAAATTTCCTGAGCGAAGGGCACCATGACGTAAAAACGAAAAAAAAGACTGTCATAGGTTGCATACCCTGAAGGGCACACAGTATGTTTAATGGAGATGTGAAGGTAACCTTATCACAGACGGTTTTCAAAGTGTCCACCATGTACTTCCAAGCAGAGGCGACAACTGCGAATAAAGGATTGTCTAGTGCGACCCAACAACCCCGGCATTTCTGCTATCGATGCTGCAGCTTCATTGATACGGGCAACGAGGTCCTCGGCTGACACGACAGGTGTTTTGTAAACGAGGCGTTTCATCTCTCCCCAGAGGAAGAAATCCAGGGGCGCAATATCAGGCAATCGAGGTGGCCATGGCACAGGCCCTCCCCTGCCAATGCACTGGTTGTGGAATACGGTATTGAGGAAATGGCGCACATTCCGATCGAAATGTGGGGATGCACCGTCATGTTGAAACCACAGTCTTTGTCTCAGTGTCAAGGGCACGTCCTCTAGTAGTTCAGGCAAAACCTCACTGAGAAATGAGAAATGTTTGATAAGTGGGTCCACATAGGCGAACAGGGAGAATGTACGGTCCAATCAAATGGTCATGCAGTATCCCGCACCACACATTCACTGCAAATCTGTGCTGATTATGTGCCACTAGCAGTTTGAAATAAGGTGTGCGATGGTAACACCCTATTTGGAAAACGTGCCCCATACAGACGTCTTGCAGAACGGCTATTACCTCCAGCCTCCCCATAAATCAGATGCATATCCGCCAGCTCTTGGGACGTGTATACAGCCATCCCTTACACCGGGCTACAAGTGTTTATGTTAAGTGTTAACACTAGTACACTTCACAGAACACGATGGGCTGTGGCTAAGAATTAACACTTAACACTGCTAGGTCAAATGTTTGCCCAACACTACTGTCCAAGAACCTCACGTCTTTCCATTCAACCGTGAATGTTTAACAACCTGCTGCTCGCACAGCACCTGAAGCACGAATGGCACAGACACGTGCGCTCCTTCATGAGGAAACCTACACTGTTGGCGCCCCTAGCGGGAAATGTGGTACTTAACGTCAGATCACACGGACACCCATCTGCCCTTCAGGGTATGCAACGTATGACAGTTCATATTTTTCGTTTTTACGTCATGGTGCCCTTCGCTCAGGAAATTTTCTTTGTTTTTTGGTGCCATTCAACACATGCCAATTTTCGTCGATACCAGCTCTCGCAGAACGCACACCCACCCCACTCCCGTCAACATCTTCGTTCGCGTTTTTTGGGGAATCCCTTGCGCCGACATTGCACAACATTGCCGCGTGATTTTTTGACAAGAGCGTACCCAATTTCTTAGTGGACCGCCCAACACCGACGACTTCTCTCCACCCGTTTTGCCATTATTCACTTCGGAAAATCATTTTCGCACGTTTTCAAACGTCAATAACTAGGCAACAAAGCCGTTTCCGGAATTTAGTTACATGAACTTTCCATCTTATTTTCACTCGTACAATCATTTCCAAAGCGTTGTAAACGAACTTACGAAACACCCTGTATATTCTCGATCCCGATCATAGTGGTGCTGGTGTGACCAGCACCACACTCCGGCTGCCCATTGATTAGTTGCTAGGTAAGCACCATAGTCGCTACATGAAGAAATATTGTAAGAAAAATGTCATTTTAGATCGCTGATCTAAAGAATCGAACCCGGGTCTCCGGCGTGGCAGACACCGTACCAAACCACATGTACAGTACAGGTATTTGATAATGTAATTTCAGATAAAAGGCTAGTGACATTCGTTTCGTCAAGACAATGTTATTGCAATTCTAATTGGTTGACTTGAACTAGTGTCCACAGTACAATACACTAACATTAGAAATATTCAAACTTGGGTGTTTGGCGGGAGTTAGCGTGCAAGGCAGAATCAACCAACTTTCAGCATAAATTTATGTACTATATCTGCCTAAGCATGAAATACCTGCTGGAAATATTATTCGGTCGGTTGGCCAATGTTATCGGAAGTATTATCCGAGTGAGGGATCTTCGATTATTCCCTTCAGAGGCTCAGGCTTCTCCTCGACAGGCTCGAACCATGTAAAATCGATTCTTCTGTCTTGTACGACGTCTTGTGAAGGCGATAAAGTCCAAAGCCCGAGTCGGATTTTCAAGTCAAACTATTTTATTTTTAGCCTCAATATCTAAGGCTGTATTGGAGTACATCTTGATCGAGGTCTGGCATTTTTCTCCCACATCTAAGGCCTTTGTTACACTCTCTTTCTTATCTTGACATATATTTCGATGTCGCCTTTAGTGGGGCTCTCTTTATTACCAATGTTCTCAGAAGAAGAGTCGTATCTTCTTTACTGCAACATGAATCCCCTTTTCATTGCTTTTCTTCCAAGAGTGAAGGTCAAGAAAACATTCTCTTTTATTACCAAACTCTTGTGTACAATAGTTGGAGAGTCTGGGTAGAGGGGGAACGATAGAATGCA